>NC_057801.1:383472081-384072081 GCF_018294505.1 Triticum aestivum
GCCAAAGAAAAAAAAAAGAAAGGCCAAAAGAAAGGCCCAAAGAAAAAGAAAAAAAATAAAATAAAAATAAAAAGGGGGCAATGTTACTATCTTTTTCTAGACTTGTGCTTGAAAGTAGCACCATGTTCTTCATATAGAAAGTCTTTTATGTTGTCACTTTCATATACTAGTGGGAATTTTTCATTATTGAACTTGGCTTGTATATTCCTACGATGGGCTTCCTCAAAATGCCCTAGGTCTTCGTGAGCAAGCAAGTTGGATGCACACCCACTAGTTTCTTTTGTTGAGCTTTCATACATTTATAGCTCTAGTGCATCCGTTGCATGGCAATCCCTACTCCTCATGTTGACATCAATTGATGGGCATCTCCATAGCCCGTTGATTATCCTCGTCAATGTGAGACTTTCTCCTTTTTTTGTCTTCTCCACACAACCCCCATCATCATATTCTATTTCACCCATAGTGCTATATCCATGGCTCACGCTCATGTATTGCGTGAAAGTTGAAAAAGTTTGAGATTATTTAAGTACGAAACAATTGCTTGGCTTGTCATCGGGGGTGTGCAACATGGGAGCATTTTTGTGTGATGAAAATGAAGCATGGCCTAACTATATGATTTTGTAGGGACGAACTTTCTTTAGCCATGTTATTTTGAGAAGACATGATTGCTTTGACTAGTATGCTTGAAGTATTACTATTTCTTAGGTCAATATGAACTTTTATTTTGAATCATTTGGATCTGAACATTCATGCCACAATAAATAAAATTACATTGAGAATTATGCTAGATAGCATTCCACATCAAAAATTCTATTTTTATCATTTACCTACTCGAGGACGAGCAGAAATTAAGCTTGGGGATGCTTGATACGTCTCCAACGTATCTATAATTTTTTATTGTTCCATCCTATTATATTACCCGTTTTGGATGTTTATGGGCTTTACTTTACACTTTTATATCATTTTTGGGACTAACCTACTAACCGGAGGCCCAACCCGAATTGTTGTTTTTTTTGCCTATTTCAGTGTTTCGAAGAAAAGGAATATCAAACAGAGTCCAAACGGAATGAAACCTTCGGGAGCGATCTTTTTGGAACAAACGTCATCTAGAGGACTTGGAATGGAAGTCAAGAAACAAGGGAGGCGACCACGAGGGTGCCCGGCGCGCCCCTAGGGCTGGGCGCGCCCCCACCCTCATGGGCCCCTCGAGCGTCCACCGACCTACTTCTTCCTCCTATATATACCCATGTACCCCAAAAACATCAGAGGCGACCACGCAAAACTATTTCCACCGTCGTAACCTTCTGTATCCGCGAGATCCCATCTTGGAGCCTTCGCCGGCGCTCCGTCGGAGGGAGAATCGATCACGGAGGGCCTCTAGATCATCTCCAAGGCCTCTCCGAGGAGTTGTGAGTAGTTTACCATAGACCTTCGGGTCCATAGTTATTAGCTAGATGGCTTCTTCTCTCTCTTTGAATCTCAATACAAAGTTCTCCTCGATCTTCTTGGAGATCTATTCGATGTAACTCTTTTTGCGGTGTGTTTGTCGAGATCCGATGAATTGTGAGTTTATGATCAAGTTTATCTATGATAAATATTTGAATCTCCTCTGAATTCTTTTATGTGTGATTAAGTTATCTTTGCAAGTCTCTCTGAATTATCGGTTTGGTTTGGCCTACTAGATTGATCTTTCTTGCAATGGGAGAAGTGCTTAGCTTTGGGTTCAGTCTTGCGGTGTCCTTTCCCAGTGACAGTAGGGGCAGCAAGGCACGTATTGTATTGTTGCCATCTAGGATAAAAAGATGGGGTTTATATCATATTGCATGAGTTTATCCCTCTACATCATGTCATCTTTCTTAATGCGTTACTATGTTCTTTATGAACTTAATACTCTAGATGCATGCTGGATAGCGGTCGATGTGTGGAGTAATAGTAGTAGATGCAGGCAGGAGTCGGTCTACTTGTCACGGACGTGATGCCTATATACATGATTATGCCTAGATAATCTCATAATTATTCGCTTTTCTATCAATTGCTCGACAGTAATTTGTTCACCCACCGTAATACTTATGCTATCTTGAGAGAAGCCACTAGTGAAACCATGGCCCTCGGGTCTATCTCTTATCATATAAGCTTTCAATCTACTTTTATTTGCATCTTTACTTTTCCTATCTATATCATAAAATACCAAAATATATTTATCTTATCATATTATCTCTATCAGATCTCACTTTTGCAAGTGGCCTTGAAGGGATTGACAACCCCTTTATTGCGTTGGTTGCGAGTTCTTGTTTGTTTGTGTAGGTGCGTGGGACTTTTGAGGAGCCTCCTACTGGATTGATACCTTGGTTCTCAAAAACTGAGGGAAATACTACACTACTATTGTTGCATCACCCTTTCCTCTTCAAGGAAAACCAACGCAAGCTCAAGACGTAGCAATGGGCACGAGCGATTTCAGGCGAGGAGGGCATGTTTTGAAATAGTCAGCGCGAGCGATTTCGGGTGGGGAGGGCGTGTTTTGAAATAGTCGTCGCGAGCGATTTCGGGCGAGGAGGGCATGTTTTGAAATAGTCGGCAGGAGCAATTTCGGGTGAGGAGAGGGTGTTTTTCCGCCCATGGTTTATGAATTATTCGACATCTGTCATTTCGGCCGAGGAGAAGGCACGCTTGGATGAAGTAACGTACCTACCCTCCATGTACAACGGGCCAATTGATGTGTGTGACACATAGGCTGGTAATTTCGCATGTCCCATTTATTTGCTCGGGCAAATTCCACCGAGCAGAGGGTGTTTAGCGGTTCATTCAAATTTTGGGAGAACGAGCATCCACATCTACCTTACCAAGTCGATTCGAATCAAATTTCGAAATATTAGCTTGCCACTTCTTTTTTAGATGGTGAGATGATGCTCAGGACTAATGTGTTTTTACATGCTCGTTGCTAATGATTTACTATATGACAAATAGTTGACCCACTCAAAAACAGGAATCAAACCCAACATGAAATATCTCGATTCAATGAAATGGCTCGTTCACCAGGTCAAAATAGAGAACTAAATCCAAAATTGAACACCTCAATTGAGTAGCATGTTGTACTGTATTATAGTACTCCATGAACATGTTGAAAGTCAAATTAATAAACTTGTTTGATACGCATATCTCCGTTCATGTGTGGATTGCAGACAACATGTTATCCAATTCAAATATTTGAATGCAATTTTATATCGAAACATGGTTTATATCAGTCTTTGATGCATAAACGCGACCTCCCCCTCTCCCGGATTCCTATTCTCTCTCTCCGACAATCTTCAATTCTATCGCACGCATCCAAACACAAACCTTGTCGATCCCTCTCCCTCTCTCTCTATCTTTCTCTCTCTGTGTGTGACGGGGGGAGGGGGTCTTTCTAGTTTGCATGCACACTCCATGTATAGGTCTCTCTAGCATACTATGTATGATTCTCTAGTCCTAGCTAAATATCTTGGGTGCACTCATGATATGCACACAAATTCCCTAGCTCGTTGCCCGTAACTCTCTCACACACCACTCTGCCATCTCGAAGCTCTTCTCTCTCTCTCTCTCTCAAACTCTCCATCTCCCTGGGTCACACATACACATGCGTATCTCACTCGCACTCTATATACCCATATAAGACTCTCTCTCTCTCTCTCTCCCTCGTTCTCTCTCTCACACACACAATCTCACGCCTACTAAGTATGATTGTCTCTCACCCAATGTTAGGCACATGCAGCCCCCCTACGTATATGACTAATACTTAGTCTCCATCACAAACATGTGCATTGTATCTTTCCATCACTTGGTCTATCTCGATTTCTCTCGGGGCATCTTTCTATCGCACACACACCTCGTCCCTCGATCTCCCGCCCATATAGTCCCCTCACGATCTTGAGGGGATCTATCTATAAAAAACACACCCTATCTCCCTCCCCATGCGTTTATCTTCTCCATGTGTCCCTCTCAACCTTTGTCCCTTGTTGGCCAGACCTCTATTTGACATGTGCTATAGGGGTGTCCCGTTGCAAACAATCATGCACTAGCTATCTTTGTGTATCTCCTCACCTTGCTTTTATATCTAGGAGATGCATGTGTGATATGTTTGCATAAGAAACGAACACACACACACTCTCTCTCTATTTTTATTGTTTGTTGTCCCTCTCTTTCACACACACACTCTTTTTGCACACTCACTCATTCTCCTTCACACGCACTTGATCTCTCTCGACTTAGGAACTCTCTTTGGTCCATAGCATATAGTTTTATTGAAAAGTCAAACATCACAAAGTTTGACCATGTACATGGATAAAAACATTTGCATCTAGAACGACAAACATATATCATTAGATTCATCATGATAGGTAGTTTCGTATGATGTATCTTTGGTATTGTGGATATAAATAATATTTGCGTAAACCTAGTCAAAGTTTCCAAAGTTTGACTTCTAAAAAAATTATATGCACTGCATTATCGAACGAATGGAGTATCTCTTTCCCCCTCTCAGCTATCTGACGCACCACTCAGCCGTATCAGGGCTCCTCTATCTCTCTCAAACTTTATATCTCCCTGGTTCAGACACACACATATCTCGCTCGTGCTACATAGACCCATCTAACAGTCTCCGCCCTTGTTCTCTCTATGTGACACCCCCCCTAAGTACCATAATCCCTCACTCCATCATAGGCACATACACTCCCCCCTAAGTATGACTATCTCTCACTAGCCATCAGGAACACACGTATTGTCTCTTTCCATCCATATGTCTATCTTGATATCTCTCAGGGTATCTTCTATCGCGCACACACCTTGTCACTCGATCTCCCACCCATGTAGTCCAATCCCGATCTACAGGGGATCTCCCTGTCACGAACATACACTCTCTCCTCCCCATGTCTGCATTTTCTCCATACGTCCCTCTCGACCTCTCTCCCTTGTTTGTCAGACCTCTCTTGGCCACGTGCTAGGGGTCTTTCTCTCTCAGTTGCAAACAACCACACACTATCTCCTCACCTCGCTTCCGCTATCGAAGATGCATGTGTGATATGTTTGCATAAGACACATGCGCTTTTTCTCTACTTTATCGTGTGTTGTCCATGTCTCATTCACACACGCACCCACACTTTTTTCACTCACTCTTTCTATTTCACACACACACTCTCTCTCTAGTTCGGTACTCTCTCAGGTCCATAAACATATGGATGTTTTGAAAAGTCAAACCTCAAAAAAGTTTGACCAGGTATATGTGGATAAAAACATTTACATCTGGAACGATCATTAGATTCATCACAACATGTGCTTACTTCATACTATCATTTATCTTTGGTATTGTAGATCTAAGTAATTTCTTTATAAACTTGGTCAATGTTTCAAAAGTTTGACTTTAAAAAAATATAGGTACTACATTATCGAACGGAGGGAGTAGCTCTTTCTCTCTCTCTACTACCTCTCACGGGCCTCCCCTCTCACTCGATCTCTCTATACCGAGGGATTACATGGTCACTGTGTCAGCGTATAGCACTGTATATTTTTTAGTTGACCGGTCAACCAGTTCACATGTTGCCTTCTCAGCTCGTGTTCTCTATCTTCGTGTGCTGGCCCATGTGGCGGTGGGTGAAAATAAGTAAACTAGAGGCCCATCTGACACGCGATGAAGTAAACAAAGTTGAAACCACTCGCAGTAGCACCCCGCACGCTAGTAAATTGAGGGCATACTTCTTCCGCGTGAAGGACGCACTCGCGCACACTTCACCACTGCGTGGCCGCATGCACACGAGGACACACTCGCGCACACCTAGCACACAATACACACCAAGCACACGTGTACACCACCGTCACCGCCGGCTGAGATGGACGGCGAGGCAGCCAACAAGCGAAGGCGACTCGAGCCAAAACCGCATCCAACCAGCCTGGACTTCATCAGCAGCCTCCCCGACGACATGCTGCTCGACATCATCGGCCTCCTCCCCACCAAATCTGCCATGCGGACCACTGATGCGTCTCCAACGTATCTAATTTTTTTGATTGTTCCATGATGTATTATTATCATTCTTGGATGTTCTACAATCATTTTATAGTCATTTTATATCATTTTTTGGTACTAACCTATTGACATAGTGCTCAGTGCCAGTTGCTATTTTCTTCATGTTTTTTACATCACAAGAAATCAATGTCAAACGGAGTCCAAATGCAACGAAACTCCTGGAGGGTTTTTTTGGGCCAGAAGAAAGCGAATGGGCCAAGGAAGCACCTGGGGAGCTGTTCGAGGGGAGCATCACCCACCAGGGCGCGCGAGGAGGCCCAGGCGCGCCCAGGTGGGTGCTGCCCACCTCGTGCGCCCCCGAACCACCTCTTTGCTCTACAAATACCACAATATTCTAGAAACCCTGGAGGAGGCGACAAAATATTGAACCAACCGCCACAGAGTCCAGAACCACCAGATCCAATCTAGACACCATCATGGAGGGGCTCACCACTTCCATTGGTGCCTCTCCTATGATGCGTGAGTAGTTCTTTGTAGACCTATGGGTCCATAGTTAGTAGCTAGATGGCTTGCTCTCTCTCTCTCTCTTGATTATCAATGCAATGGTCTCTTGGAGATCCATATGATGTAAGTCTTTTTGCGATGTGTTTGTTAGGATCCGATGAACTTTGAGTTTATGATCAGATCTATGTTTTTATCCAAGAAAGTTATCTGAGTATTATTTGACTCTTATATGCATGATTGCTTATAGCCTCGCATTTCTTCTCCGATATTTGGGTTTTGTTTGGCCAACTTGATCTATTTATCTTGCAATGGGAAGAGGTGCTTTGTAGTGGGTTCGATCTTAGGGTGCTTGATCCCAGTGATAGAAGGGGAACGGACACGTATGTATCCTTGATAGTAAGGATAACAAGATGGTATCTATATCCCCGCAATACATAAATGGATCCCGTCTACATCATGTCATCATTCTTATTGCATTACTTCGTTTTCTCATGAACTTAATACACTAGATGCATGCTGGATAGCGGTCGATGTGTGGAGTAATAGTAGTGCAGGCAGGAGTCGGTCTACTAATCTTGGACATGATGCCTATATAATGATCATTGCCTGGATATCGTCATGATTATTTGAAGTTCTATCAATTGCCCAACAGTAATTGTTTTCCCACCGTTTGCTTTTTTTCTTGAGAGAAGCCACTAGTGAAACCTACGGCCGTCGGGTCTCTTTTTGCCTTTGCGATCTATTTTCCCTTGCATTTATTTTCAGATCTATTAAACCAAAAATACAAAAATACCTTGCTGCAAATTATTTGTTCTGCGATCCATTTATCCTATCTAACTCTTGTTACCTCACGTTATTTGCCTACTTGAGGCGCCGTACCCGAAAGGGATTGACAACCCCTTTAACACGTCGGGTTGCGAGTATTTGTTATTTGTGTGCAGGTGTTGTTTACGTGGTGTGAGGAGGTTCTCCTACTGGTTCGATAACCTTGGTCTCATCACTGAGGGAAATACCTACCGTTGCTATACTGCATCATCCCTTCCTCTTTGGGGAAATACCGACGTAGTTCTAGCAGACATCAAAAGGAATTTCTGGCGCCGTTGCCGGGGAGGATCTTCAACATCAACCAGATTCCTAATCAAAAATCTCATCTCCTTGCAATTTACATTATTTTCCATTTGCCTCTCGTTTTCCTCTCCCCCACTTCACAAAAAATTTCCGTTTTATTCGCCCTCTTTTTCGTTCGCCGTTTGCTCCTCAGATCTAGTTTTGAGTGCAATCTTGTTGCGTAGTCATCATGACTCAAGAGAACACCAAGTTGTGTGATTTCTCAAATACCAACAACAATGATTTTATTAGCACTCCAATTGCTCCTCCCACCACTAGTGCGGAGTCTTGTGATATTAATACTACTTTGTTGAATCTTGTTATGAAAGATCAATTTGTCGGTACTCCTAATGAGGATGTCGCGTCCCATCTTAACACATTCGTGGAATTATGAGATATGCAAAATATAAAAGATGTGGACAATGATGTTGTGAAGTTGAAATTATTTCCGTTTTCTTTGCGAGATCGTGCAAAAAATTGGTTTTCTTCTTTGCCTCACAATAGTATCAATTCTTGGAACAGGTGCAAAGACGCTTTTTATTATTAAGTATTTTCCGCCCGCAAAAACTATTTCCCTTAGAACCCAAATAATGAATTTCAAGCAACTTGAACATAAGCATGTTGCACAATCTTGGGAAAGGATGAAATTGATGCGAAGGAATTGCCCAACTCATGGGTTAAATCTTTGGATGATCATACAATTTTTTTATGCAGGATTGAATTTTGTTTCTTGTAATCTTTTATATTCTTGCGCGGGGGGTGCTTTTAAGGAAATTACTTTGGGTGAAGCTACTAAACTGCGAGACAATATTATGGCAAATTACTCGCAATGGCATACCGAAAAAGCTCCTACTAGTAAAAAGGTCAATTCGGTAGAAGAAATAGATTCTTTGAGTGAAAAAGTTCATGCTCTTATGAAGTTGGTGGCCAATAAAAGTGTTCCTATTGATTTTAACTATGTGCCTTTGTCCACTTTGATTGAGCAAAATAGTGATGCCATAGATGTGAATTTTGTCTCACGAAATAATTTCAATAACAATGCTTATAGAGGTAATTTTAATCCTAGGCCTTTTCCTAGTAATTCCTCTAATAATTATGGTAATTCCTATGGTAATCCCACCTACAATAATAATAGAAACACCTCTGATTTTGAGAGCAATATTAAAGAATTTATCAATACGCAAAAGGCTTTCAACACTTCGATAGAAGAAAAGTTGAATAAAATTGATAATTTGTCTAGAAGAGTTGATAGGATTACTCATGATGTAGAAACTCTCAAGATGAAATTTTTTGTGCCTAAAGTTGAAGAGTCAATTAAATCTCTTTATTTTTCTATGTATGAAAGTAAGAAAAGAACCGCTATGCTTAGAGCTAAAAGAGATTTTTTTTTGAGAAAGCGTTTTTAGTGATGTGCCCACTATCATAAAGGTGATGAAGATATTGAAATGATTGGTGTTTATTCTATCGATTCTTTGTTTAGTAAATTTAAGATTGATGAAAAAGGAACTAGAGAAGAGTCAACTTTAGTTAGAAGGCGTCCCTATAATTCGGAGGGTGAAAATCTTGTTGAGAAAATCGAAAAAAGTGGGTTTGAAGAGGTCAAGACTTTAACTAGTGATGTGCCCACTATTTTGGATTACAAAGACTTTAATTATGATAGTTGCTCTTTGGTTGATTGTATTTCTTTGTTGCAATCCATGATAAATTCACCCCATGCTTATGAACAAAGCAAAGCTTTTACTATACATATTGTGGATGCCATGATGAAAGCATTTGAAGAAAAATTGGAATTAGAAGTTTCAGTTCCTAGAAAATTGCATGATGAGTGGGAACCTACTATCAAAGTCAAGATTACAAGTTATGAGTGTTTTGCTTTGTGTGACTGGGATGCTAGTGTTTCTACAATTCTGAAATCTTTATGTGATGTGCTTGGTCTTACCAATATTGAAGAATGCTCTTTAAATTTGCACTTGGCGGATTCCACTATTAAAAAGACTTTGGGAAGAATTAATGATGTTCTTATTCTTGCAAATAGGAATTATGTGCCCATATATTTTATTGTTCTTGATATTGATTGCAATCCATCTTGTCCAATTATTCTTGGTAGACCGTTTTTGCATACTATTGGTGACGTGATTGATATGAAAGAAGGCAATATTAAATTTAAATTTCCTCTAAGGAAGGGAATGGAACACTTCCCTAGAACAAGAATTAGGCCACCATATGAATCAGTCATGTGGGAATCTTATGGATCTAGAACCAAAGATGACAAAACTTAGATCCTACGCGTTATGCCCAGCTAGGGGCGTAAAACGATAGCGCTTGTTGGGAGGCAACCCAATGAATAAAATTTATTTTCGATTTTTGCTTTCTGTTCTTGAGTGTTAGCAAAATTATGCTACTGTTATTGTTATGTTTTTTGTGTTCTAATTAGTGTTTGTGCCAAGCAAGACCTTTGGGAAGACTTGGGTTAAAGTTTATTTGATCTTGCTGAAAAATAGAAACTTTTGCGCTCACGAGATTCATTGTCATTTTTTTACATAAGTGTGCTTTTAAGTTGATTCTTTTTGCAGGGGATTAATAGACAAATTCCTCACGTCCACCAATTTATTTCATAATTTTTGGAGTTACAGAAGTATTCGAAATATTCAGATTGCTACAGACTGTTCTGTTTTTGACAAATTCTGTCTTCTTTGCGTTGTGTGCTTATTTTGATGATTCTATGTTTTTTTTGATGAGTTTTTGCCATAGAAAAGTTGGAATTCAGTAGATATAATGCAAAAACAAAGTAAGAATAGGTTTGCTACAATACTTATAGTAATGGTTTGGTTTCTTATACTAACGAATCTCACGAAGGTTTTGTTTGAGTTTTGTGTGATTGAAGTTTTCAAGTTTTGGGTTATCTTACGATGGATGAAGGAATAAGGATAAGCAAAAGGCTAAGCTTGGGGATGCCCGAGGCACCCCAAGATAATATTCAAAGAAGTAGCAAGCGACTAAGCTTGGGGATGCCCCCGAGTGGCATCCCCGCTTTCTTCTAACGACCATCGGTATTTTACTTGAAACTATATTTTTATTCGTCACATGATATGTGTTTTTCTTGGAGCGTCTTGTATGATATGAGTCTTTGCTTGTTTTGATTTGTGTTTTAAGTGTTGAATCCTTGCTGGACACAGCCTTTTGAGAGAGCCAAAAATTATGCTATGCTTGCTCCTATGCTTCACTTCAATTTTTAGAGCCATGGATTTGCTCTAGTACTTCACTTATATCTTTTTCAGCACGATGTGCTTTGTTAATTTTGAAGAAATGCTCTCATGCTTCATTTAGATTTATTTTGGAGATAGTAAATTTTTAACAAATTCTCTCTTGCTTCACTTAGATTATTTTGAGAGAAAGAAAAAAATTATGCTCATGATCTTCACTTATATTTGTTTGAGCTTATCAACAGCAACATATGAAAATAGTCCCAAAGTGATAGATATCCAAGGAGGATATGATAAAAACCTTCATGAAGATCATTGGAGAAAATAAACTTGATTCTTAGTAATGATTTTGAGATATGACGATATGATATGTGAGTCATGTTGATGAGTAATTGTGCTTTAGTAAGAATATTGATGTTAAGGTTTGTGATTCCCTATGCAAGCACGAAAGTCAATAGTTATGCAATGAAATTTATATCCTACTTATGGTGCATTATTCGGTGTTACTTATGCTTAATGCTTGGGTATGAGATTTTTTGCTTTTTGGTTGGTCGCTTCTCAATCTTTTTGCTAGCCTTCATTTTATGAGGACAAGCAGGAATTAAGCTTGGGGATGCTGATACATATCCAACGTATCTATATTTTTTGATTGTTCCATGCTGTAATATTGTCATTCTTGGATGTTTTACAATAATTTTATAGTCATTTATATCATTTTTTGGTACTAACCTATTGACATAGTGCCCAGTGCCAGTTGTTGTTTTCTGCATGTTTTTTACATCACAGGAAATCAATATCAAATGGAGTCCAAACGCAACGAAACTCCTGGAGGATTTTTTTGGGCCAGAAGAAAGCCAATGGGCCAAGGAAGCACCTGGGGAGCTGTTCGAGGGGAGCATCACCCACCAGGGCGCGCCAGGAGGCCCAGGCGCGCCCAGGTGGGTGTTGCCCACGTCGTGTGCCCCCCGAACCGCCTCTTTGCTCTACAAATACCACAATATTCCAGAAACCCTGGAGGAGGCGACAAAATATTGATCCAACCGCCACCGAGTCCAGAACCACCAGATCCAATCTAGACACCATCATGGAGGGGTTCACCACTTCCATTGGTGCCTCTCCTATGATGTGTGAGTAGTTCTTTGTAGACCTACGGGTCCATAGTTAGTAGCTAGATGGCTTGCTCTCTCTCTCTCTCTCTCTCTCTCTTTCTTGATTATCAATACAATGGTCTCTTGGAGATCCATATGATCTAAGTCTTTTTGCGGTGTGTTTGTTGGGATCCGATGAACTTTGAGTTTATGATCAGATCTATGTTTTTATCCAAGAAAGTTATTTGAGTCTTCTTTGACCTATTATATGCATGATTGCTTATAGCCTCGTATTTCTTCTTCGATATTTGGGTTTTGTTTGGCAAACTTGATCTATTTGTCTTGCAATGGGAAGAGGTGCTTTGTAGTGGGTTCGAACTTACGGTGCTTGATCCCAGTGACAGGAGGGGAACCGACACGTATGTATCGTTGCTACTAAGGATAACAAGATGGGATCTATATCTCCGCAATAGGTAAATGGATCCCGTTTCTATCATGTCATCATTCTTATTGCATTACTCTATTTTCTCATGAACTTAATACACTAGATGCATGCTGGATAGCGGTCGATGTGTGGAGTAATAGTAGTAGATGCAGGCAGGAGTCGGTCTACTAATCTTGGACATGATGCCTATATAATGATCATTACCTCTATATCGTCATGATTATTTGAAGTTCTATCAATTGCCCAACAGTAATTGTTTTCCCATCGTTTGCTATTTTTCTCGAGAGAAGCCACTAGTGAAACCTACGGCCGCCGGGTCTCTTTTCATCATATTTGCCTTTGTGATCTATTTTCCCTTGCATTTATTTTCAGATCTATTAAACCAAAAATACAAAAATACCTTGCTGCAAATTATTTGTTCCGCGATCTATTTATCCTATCTAGCACTTTTTACCTCATGTTATTTGCCTACTTGAAGCGCCGTACCTGAAAGGGATTGACAACCCCTTTAACATGTCAGGTTGCGAGTATTTGTTATTTGTGTGCGGGTGTTGTTTACGTGGTGTGAGGAGGTTCTCCTACTAGTTCGATAACCTTGGTCTCATCACTGAGGGAAATACCTACCGTCTCTATACTGCATCATCCCTTCCTCTTTGGGAAAATACCGACGTAATTCTAGCAGATATCAACCACCCTGCTCTCCGGCGGTGGCGCCCCCTCTGGTGCTGCATCCCCCTCAACCTCACCGTCGACGGCTCCCTCTATGACGGGGATTGCAAATGCATGGCCACAGTCTCCAAGATCCTTTCATCGCACCCTAGGCCAGCCGGACGCCTTGACATCCGCATGTTTAGTACCAACGGCAAGGTCCAAGCCATGTTCGATGAGTGGTTCTTATCCCCCACCCTAGATTAGCTCGAGAAGCTTAGGTTTGAAGCTGGACGATGTCGCTCTTTGCCACCGTCTGCACTCCGCCTCACGCCAACGCTGCGTCGCGCCAGCTTCAGCTCCTGCTATTTTCCCCAGATTAATGCTGCGCCCACCCTTCTTCTCCCTCAACTCAAGCAACTCGACCTGTTCAACGTTGGCATCTCGAAGAAGGCTATGGAGCACCTGCTCCGCAGTTGTACTATGCTCGAGTACCTTCATCTTCGGCAGATCCACGGGTTCATTAGCCTCCACATCGCCTCGACGAATCTACGATGGATTTATGTGTCTTGTTGGTCCCGCAACAGGACATCAATTTGGAAGAGATCACTCCAGCTGTTCCACATTATGGTCACTGAGAATGCATTTTTCCTTGAGAGATTGTTTGTATCTAGTCTAGAAGGTCCAACAAAAATCGGGTCATTGCCGCGCCAAAATTGACAGCGCTGGTGTACTCATCTACCAAATTCTCTGAACGCTTTATTGGATCCATAATTGTTCAGGTACAACACTCATATTATTCTCTGTCTTCTTGAAATTCACATTAATTTTAAATTTCTTCTTGATGTATTTACGACTGTCATCGAGAAAATGATTCCCACAAGCTTGACTCAGTCTGTGCGCACAGTGAAGATCTTGGCAATAAAATCTATCGGCCCCAGTCTGGATCAAGTTGTTGGATTCCTTACATGCTTTCCATGCACGGAGAAGCTACTCATCGAGGTGAAACTTCTTTCCTATTAGTAAACGGTAATCACAAAGTAGCTCAATTCTTTCATAATTTTCCCAAATTACGATGAAAAGTGTAGTGTTCAAAACTGCATCTACGCATTGCACCGAAAGAAATGTTTTAGTATTTTTTCTCACGTGATCACCTGCATCATTTTTTAGTTGTACTACTAGTAGCCTAGGCTAGTCACAGTGGCAAGTAACTTAGACTAGTAACTCTATGGTTAGCCTAAGAGCAAGTACTACCTTCGTCCTGGTTTACTCTTTGTATTTTTTGTAGTATCAAAATTTGACCATAGACTTAACTGACAAAGTGTTAATGCATGTCACTAAAAATTATATCGTTGGATTCATATTTGAACATAATTTCAAATTGTGTAATTTTTGGTGACATGCATTGGCATTTTCTTAGGTAAATCTATGGTCAAAATTTTACACTAAATACGAGGGAGTACAAAAGTGAGCTATAACGGCCCTCCACTATGTAGGCCAGAACACGTGCCAAATTCACTTCTGATGCATTTGGCATCGATGCCCCTCCATTGCTCACCTGGTTCCCCAATCTAAATCACCTACTTTGCTCCGGTGCCAAATTAACTCACGCAATGAAAAAACACTTCCGTGGGAGAGGGAGAGGACTGAGGCAATAAAAGACACTTGTTTGGGAGAGGGAGAGGCTGGTGTAGTTGGTTTGATTGATTTGTTTATACATGTGGGTCTGTGTGCACAGCGGTGCCAACTCTCTCACAACGCTAGAGCGGTGCCAAAATCTTTTCATTTGACATCGATGCATACTATGTGGCATACTTTTGAGAAATATGGCATCGGCCACATAGTGGAAGGCAACAAATGCTCAAGATCTTCACGTGCTCCTAGGTAAACGAGAGGAAAGTGAAAGAGAGAGAGAGAGAGAGAGAGAGAGAGAGAGAAATATCACTAGCCTTAGAGCCAACCCTATCATATGAGCGAATGATATTGGTACCTCTTGATGACATGACAATCTTATACAGCCAGCTGCTCCAATATGTTCTCTTCTTTTGCAGATAAAAAAAGACCTGAAAGTGAAAAATGTGTTGCACTATAACAATCTCATTGACTGCCTTGATATCCATCTTACAGAAATTGATTTGATCGACTACTGAGGCAGAACATCTGAGATTAAATTGGTGAGGTTCTTTGTTCTGGATGCTCAAGGTAATGAGGTTTGGCGTTCTCTGGTGCAACAATGAATGGCGTGCTAATCGCCGGAAGCGTCTAAGCCTAAATGACAAAGTCTCTTCATAAGCTGAATTTGTTTTTGAAACATCAAGTCGCCAGAGACTCAAAAATTTATTTTCCCATTTGTGACTTTTCAGGGCGGTGGATTTTAGTTTTTACGATAATGCTGCATCCACCTAAAGTAACGGAAGTTCTTACATAAACTTCCTAATAATTCCCTCTTCGTAGGTGCAGCATTACTCCTAGCATTTGTAATATCGGTTTGAAACTTGTAATAGTACGACTATCCGACATGAGGTACTATGTTAGGATAAATGTTCGCGTGCATAGGTGCGGCAACGATATACCCATCACTCGAGTACAATATTTATTATTACCAGCAAGAGGCCCATGCGTTGCACGGAACATCAAGATGCATTTATACGAGCTGTTTATCTTGTGGAAGACGAAGATGAACGAGGGAAGGCCTTATCTACAAATGTGGAGAGGGGTGCAGGTATCTTTTTGCAAAATTGCCATAGTTTGCTTTCTATCCGTCATATATAAATCGGACAGTCTATATTGCAGGATGGCAGGCACACCGTCATCACCAACTTGGTTTTTTATAAGAGTTTCTCTATTTCTCTATACCACTCCTATAAAAACCTGAAGGCTCCTTCAATTCAAGGGGATTCTATAGGAATTTTGGAGGATTGAAATCCTTTGAAAATTTTCCTACGTTTGTCCTTTGATTCATAGGATTGAATCCCATAGGAATTTTTCCAATGGAATGTTTTGTACTACATTTCATAGGAAATCTAACATCCACTCTAACCTCTTTTTACAATTCCTTTGGTTTTCGCATGAAATCAGACGCTCCTTGCTAATCCTATAGGATTCAAGTGGCCATGACAGTCCAATCCTATACTTTTCCTATTTCCGCGTTTTCAAAATCCTGCTGATCAAAGAGGTCCTGAGTTGGTGATGATGGTCTGCCTTCCATCTTTCACCAATAGCCGTCGGATCTAGATCTGATGCATACGAAGCAAACAGATGCAGTTTTGCAAAAAGATGCCCGCACTTGTTCCCTATTTACAAACAACTCCGTGTCTCTCACAATCAGCCTTATCTCTTCCCCACCACATCTAGAAGTCCATGGAACAATCTGGCGCGATGGCCGCTGCCGGTGCCATCCACCCGCAATCTTGGTGTCCCGTGCAATGCACGGGCATCTTACTCGTATAAGAAAATAGTAGAGATACTCATGGCATTGCACGGGAAATTATGTCGAACACGGATAGTTGTAAGCAGGTTAGCTCTACAGCCATGATGATAGTGACTGCACAGGGTGAGGCTGACTATGGTATGCTGAACAAGGCGCCTAAACTCAGGTGTCATCTCCGGCGCAGGGTCTTGTCACTTCACTGTGATGAACACCATATAATAATTTGACCAATGGGTAGTACAATACTACTACTAGTCTAGCACCACCGTCTGGATTTAGTAGTACTACCACGTCCATCTGGATTTAGTGTTTGACTAGCAATATCTAGTAATGCGTGTCACAAAAAACATACTACTCCCTCTGTAAATAAATACATGGAGTATTGTTTTTTTCGGTTTTGAACATAGTTCCCAATGATATTATACACTCTCCCTACCGGTAGATGGCTCAAACCTGAAATCTCATCAATCAGACTACTATTATACTCATCGAGCAGTCAGCTTGGTAAGATACCAACAGAAAATTGCAATCAAAGACTACTATTGTACTCCCTCCATACTGGTGCATTAGTCACGTTACGAACCAAATAATCCTAAAACTTTTAGGCATAGTGCATTAACTACCCACCTCATTCCCTATTTTTTGCCACGAAAAAAGAAATCACCCAATAGGAGACGTGGGGTGCGTATGCATTCAATGACATGAGACTACTTAGCACAACATACAGTGCTCAATTCTCTTTATGCAATGACATTAATTACAAAATACTAATCCTAGCTCCGTCCTCGTTTGGTCCTCTTAGCATTTTGTGCCAGATTTTGACCATAGATTTAACTAATATAATAATAATACATGTCACCAAAAATTGTATCATTGGATTCGTATTTGAACATAGTTTCCAATGGTATTATTTTTTGTTACATGCATTAACATTTTATTAGTTAAATCAAAGATCAAAACTTGGTGCAAACTGCCAAGGGGACCAATAAACCAGTAAACATCAAAGTTCTCTCGTTTTGCCCCAACTTGGTCTCGGTGAGATGACTATACTGCACCGGCACGGAGGGAGGGCCGAGGAGTAGATGGCCAACACACACATGAATGCAATGCAGTCTGCACTTTTCATATAAAGGCTCCCCGCCTGTCCAATCTACAAAATCCTACGCACCTATGCACCCTAACCAAGGGCAAGAGTGATCACTCAAATCGCACGATCAGTTGACTAGAAGCTAGACCCATGGAGGCAATGAGCGTGAGCATCAGCCGGCTATGCCAGATGGTCCCCGACGCTGGCCTGCAGCCTGGCACCGAGGAACGTCTCCAGGTCGTGCTTGAGGCCGCCAGGGGCGAGAGGCCTCTTGGACGACAACTTTGTCTCCTTGTTTGACGAGGTCCTCGTCGGCTTCCTCGACAAGTTCACCGTCTTCAAGAAGCTCGCGGATAACCTTGACGTACGCCTCCAGCCCATGCGCCCAGGCTCTGTGATGCCCGCCACCCTCAGCGGCCTCTATGGAGACAACCTCTTCGACACACTGTTGGCCCTGCGACTGCCCGCCGTCGTGCCGGAGAGTGTCCACCTCTAGGTCGCGCTCGCCGCGCAGCACCTGGCGCAGCAAGACGCCATCAACATAATCACCCATGTCTACGCGCAAATCGTCCACAAGGACTACTACGTGCAAGAGGAGGACGATAGGACGCTGGCCTTCTTGGATCGCAGGGCAACCTTGGACGGCATTGTTCAGAAGCACGTTGAGCTTGCCGCCAACGCTGCTGCTCCTCACACGTCGGTTGGTGACCCGGCGCACTAGGGCATGAGGATGTCGTTGATGGATCCGTATGTATCTTTATATTTCCGTCAATTCCATGTAGTAGTATATTGTACTAGTAATTATCTTACCTTTCGCATCAACTTCATAATTTTCATACAAACTCCATGCATGAACCGCACTAGAACAAAACTTCTCATTACACTAGGGAAAATCGTTATTTCTATCTATCGGTCGTGCTATGGAGCATAACCAAATTTTACAAGTTACAAGTTCAAAAGGAAAAGCCTGCCGTGTCGTGTTGCACCCCCACACGGTTGGTCCGGCACGCCGCACAAGGGGGAATGCATGTTGTGTTGCATTTTCACTTACAAGTGGGACCGTAGTTGAGCAAACCGACTATCGGCAAACCCCCACCCCGCCCACCGCGTGATTGCTGAGTTAGAGAAAACAGGAGGGAGAAGAGATAGATGTAGCATGGGCTCCAAGAAAATATGTGTCAGATGGGACTCGTGTGGGTGGCGTGTTCTGTACTGCTAGACGTGAATGCTAGTTATGGCCCATGCCACCCCACTATATCGAGGTGCTGGTTACATAGAGCGAACACATTATCTCTCCAGGAGTACGGTACACCACTAATACTACTCACATCATCGTGAAATTTCCTGGAGTCTGTGCTCATCCCTCCTCTCTCTCTCTCTCTCTCTCTCTCTCTCTCTCTCTCTTCTCAGCCATCCAGCAGATCCGTGAACTGTGCCCATCGTCTGTTTGCTCACATGCAGTCCCACATGTCAGTGAAAACGTAATATGACCCACTGAAACTGTACATCTTTCACCTCGACGTGCTGGTGATGAAAAACAAATCCAATAAAGATCTTCGGTGGCTGCTTTTGGAGTTACTCAAAAGTTAGATTTTATTTACAGTTTAACCCAAGATGCACATCATGTGGCTTCAGCTAGCACTCCATTTTCTTGCATGACACGACCTAGATGCTGGATGTCCCACGTGTCGGCAAAAGGAGGAAGAACTCGACCAAATCTTCTCCACATTTAGACTGGAGGAGTAGGAAACACGGCAAGCCCTGTGCCTACATCATACTATGTACAAGCCCACCTCACACAGTCATGCTATCACCATATTTATCGGCCTCCATGCAACACCTAGCTCTAGTTGATGGTATACTACTACTAGGATTAACTATTGCACTAGCATACTCCACTATTAGGTTGGCTCTAGGCTCTATGTGATGTGGCAACTTCATATAACCGGATGCTAGCTATACTACTACGGTACTCACACTCCAAGAAGTGACTTGAAAACCATTCATAAATTGAGTTTATGACATGCATATGCAAATGTACCATTCATTGCATACAACAAGTCATCAACACACAACAACAACGAGGATACATGTTGGATTATAGATTATTTCCAACAAAACATTCTAGTAAATACTAAATTTTTATCACACAACAAATAACAAGCAATGAAATGAACTTCAGCTCAACCAATCCTCGGTGTTGGAAACACTTGCTTTGAACCATAAGTAAGCCTCTGGGAAGGGGAAGCAATTATCAATATCGAGACCAATGCAAGACTCATCATCCAGGCTGAAGCGACCTATATTAGGATGCATATCACTACAAAAAAAAGACACATTCATGACATTTTGGGCCGAACGAAATTTTTCTGTCATACTTATGACACTTCTATGACGATAATTATGACAAAACCCAGTATCATCATAGATGTGGTGGGCTCCTACTTCTATGACAAAAAATCATGATAGAAAATGGGCTTTTCATCCTGGGTGGGCCGGAGATGTAGCTGCATGACATTCTTTGGGCCGTCCATGATGGGAAAAAATGTGGTAGAAGCAAGGGGGAGGAAATATTAGGGAGTTCCTGGTTATGGTGGGAGGTCGGGGCCGAGCGATGCATGGAGGGATTGCGTGTTTCTCTCGTACATGTATGCGCGTGGGTGCGAGGCATTGGGCTCTAACTGAACCCGAGCGAGGTGTTCGCCTACTAAACCCGAGCGATTTCACTTGCTACGCGTTACTGAACCCAAGCGATCGATCGATCCCTGGTTGTTAATTGAACCCAATCGAGCGATTCCTTCGCTACTGCTGCTAATTGAAGCCGATCGAACTTGCTTCCTCTTGATGAACAGTTAGCATTGTTGGGGGGGGGGTTGGATGAACAGTTCCTGGTGGGGGTAGGATGAACAGGACCCCGTGGTAGTAGAGGCCGTTGCCGCTGGATGAATAGGACCCCAATCGATCGAGCCAGTTGGGGTGGATGAACATGACCCCGTGGAGGGCTGGATGAATAGGACGACCCCGTGGAGGGCTGGTTGAATAGTAGGCGGTGGAGGGCTAGATGAACAGTAGCCCATGGAGGGGTGGTTGAATAGGACCCCGTGGAGAGGGCTGGTTGAACAGTTGCCAATGGACGAGCGGTGGAGGCTGGATGAATAGTCGCGGGTGGAGGCTGAAGGAGGTCGACGGTGGATGAACAGTAGCCCGTGGAGGCTGGAGAGGTCGACAGTGGAGATGAACAGTAGCCCGCGTGGAGTCCCGTTTTGCGGTACGCCACACCCCTCCCGATGAACAGGACCCCCATTTCGACCGTAGCGCTCCAATACAAGTTCGTTTCCTCCATTTTGCGGCATGCCACACCCCTCCCGATCAACAGGACCCCGTTTCGACTGTAGGCACTTGAATACAAGTCCGTTTCCTCTGTTTTGCGGTACGCTAGACCCCTCCCGATGAATAGGATCCCATTTCAATCGTAGGCGGTCGAACACATGGCCGTTTCCTCCATTTTGCGGTACACCAAACCTCGTTTCGATCGGCTGTTCCATCCAAGCCAGTTGCCTTCCGATGAACACGACAACGCAGTTTCTTCATTCCGACCCAGCCGGTTATCTGCCAATGAACATGTCGCTGTCGCTTCCTCTCCATGTACACGAGCCCTGGCCGTACGTATGAGCGAGTAGGAGTTCGAGACCCCGCCCGTATGTACGTACATGGCCGTATTTACTTTCTTGCACCCTGGTTGTACGTATGTGTACATGCTACGTGCACGCCTCTACTACGACACATGCCCTTCCTTACTCGGGCACGGTTCATCGCTGCAGCCTGCAGACAGACCGATCGACCAGTATGTACATACACGTTCACGACCAGAATGACAATGCTACATACGCTTCGACCAGGTGGGTCCCGACTGTCAGGCACTTCCTTGGGTGCGAAGATGTAGCTGGTGGGTCCCAGCAATTAGGGGGAAATGTTTTTTTGTGAAATACGGTGGCCCGTCCAGTGGGTCCCCACAGGATGCACTTCCTTGCCGCGGCCGTGGACCCAGCTGTCAGCCTTTCCATGTACAATACTCTTTCGACGGAAGCCATTCCTTGACCACATTGACCATGCTGCGCCGAGAGCACCAAGGTGGTGGACGAAGGCGAGGCCTAGGAAGGGGACAACACGGAGTCGGGGAAGACGCGGCAGTGGATGCCCACGCGGAGAGGAGTATGAGGCACAACAAAAGAAGACACATCCGTGACATTTTGGGCTGAACGAATTTTTTTCTGTCATACATATGACACTTCTATGACGATAATTGTGACAAAACCCGGTATCATCATAGATGTGGTGGGCTCCTACTTCTATGACAAAAAATCATGACAGAAAATGGGCTTTTCGTCCTGGGCGGGCCGGAGACGCAGCTACATGACATTCTTTGGACCGTCCATGACGGAAAAACCATGGTAGAAGCGAGGCGGAAAATTTCGGGGAGTTGCCGGTTACGGTGGGAGGTCGGGGGCCGAGCGATGCGTGTTTCTCTTGTACACGTACGCGCGTGTGTGCGAGGCGTTGGCTCTAACTAAACCCGAGCAAGGCGTTGGGCTCTAATTGAACCCGAGCGATTGCACTGCAGGCTACGCGTTACTGAACCCGAGCGATTGATCGATGGCTGTAAACTGAACCCGATCGAGAGACTCCTTCGCTATTGCTGCTAAATGAGGCCAATCGATTGGATGAATAGTGAGCGTTATGGGGGGGTTTGGATGAACAATGAGCGGTGGCGTTGCCTCTGGATGAACAGGACCCCGTGGTGTGGAGGGCTAGATGAACAGTAGATGGTGGAGGGGTGCCCGTGGAGGGGTGGTTGAACAGGACCCCATGGTGTGAAGGGCTGGATGAACAGTAGACGGTGGAGGGGTGCCCTTGGAGGGGTGGTTGAACAGTATCCGGTGGAGTAGCGCGCGGTGGAGGCTGGATGAACAGGAGTCCGTGGAGGCTGGAGGAGGTCGACGGTAGCCTGTGGAGGCTGGAGGAGGTCGACGATGGAGATGAACAGTATCCCGTGGAGTCCTGTTTTGCAGTACGCCACACCCCTCCCGATCAACATGACCCCCGTTTCGACCGTAGCGCTCCAACACAAGTCCGTTTCGTCCGTTTTTCGGTACGCCACACCCCTCCTGATCAACAGGACCCCCGTTTTGACCGTAGGAGGTCCATTTCATCCGTTTTGCGGTACGCCACACCCCTCCCGATCAACAGGACCCTGTTCCAAACGTAGGAGGTCCGTTTCCTCCGTTGTGCGGTACTCCAAGCCTCGTTTCCATCGCTTGTTCCGTCCAAGCCCTCCCGATGAACATGACCATGCATTCCGTTCCGACCCAGCCAGTTGGCTCCCACGCGTTCCGTTGCCTCCCGATGAACACGACACATTCCGTTGCCTCCCCATGAACATGACGCATTTCGTTGCCTCCCCATGAACACGAGCCCTTGCCGTACGTATGCGCGAGTAGGTGTTCGAGACCCCGCCCGTATGTACACATACGTGGCAGTATTTTCTTCCTTGCACCCTGGCCGCTGTATGTACGTGTACATGCTACGTGCGCGCCTCTACATCAACCAGTATGTACGTACACATTCACGACCAGAATGACAATGCTACGTACGCTTCGACCAGGTGGGTCCCGACTATCAGGCACTTCCTTGCCTGTGAAGATGTAGCTGGTGGGTCCCAGCAGTCAGGGGGGCGAATCATTTTTTTTGCCGGGACGCACTTCCTTGTGTGCGAAGATGTAGCTGGTGGGTCCCAGCAGTTAGGGGGAAATGTTTTTTTTCACGAAATACGGTGGCCCGTCCGGTGGTCCCTGCTGTAAGGTGGAGGAATAATTATTTTGCATGTAATAAGGAGGCACTTCCTTGCTATGGCCGTGGACCCAGCTGTCAGCCTCTCCACGTACAGTCTACGTCCGATGGAAGCCGTTCCTTGACCACGTTGACCATGCCGCGCCGAGAGAACCAGGGCGGTGGACGACGGCGAGGCCTAGGAAGGGGACGACGCGGAGCCGGGGAAGACGCGACAGTGGATGCCCACGCGTAGAGGAGTACGAGGGTTCACTGGTTCGCTGCGGTGTGAGGCTACCATCGCCGCAGAATAACACTATAAAAGGGGGTGTGGGTGAGTAGAGGGATGGCCTGGCCAGTAGTGGGAGTAGTAGGGGGCGGTGAGGCCTCCGCCGCATCGCAGCCGGCCACGGGAGGCAGGAGCACGAGGCACGACCGACGCTGGTTTGGGCGGCTGGAGCAAGAAGATCAGAGGTTGAAGAAGCACTACGGCCGTTGGATGGACATCGTACGGTCACTAGAGCTAGAATTGTGCATATTGACTAAGTTGACAAAGACCTCCGTCCCCGTCAACTTAGTAGGCCCACAAGTCAGCCTGCCAATATACTGGGTCCCAACTAACAGGGGGAGTATTCATTTTTTGTGCGTAATAAGGAGGCACTTCCTTGCATGCAAAGATATAGCTGGTGGGTCCGAGTTGTCAGCGGCGGTAACATTTTTTCGCGAAATACAGAGGCCCTTTCGGTGGGTCCCCGATGTCAGGTGGAGGAATCATTATTTTGCGCGTAATAAGGAGGCATTTCCTTGCGTGCGGCTGTGGACCCAGCTGACAGCCTCTCCACGTACAGTCCACTTCAGATGCATGTCGGTTCTTGACCACGTTGACCAGGCCGCGCCGAGAGCACCAGGGCGGTGGACGACGGTGAGGCCTAGGAAGGGAACGACATGGAGGCAGGGAAGACTCGGCAGTTGTTTCCCACGCGGAGGGGAGTACGACTGTACGAGGGTTTACTGGTTCGTCTGCCCTCGCCGGAGAATAACAGCATGTGTGGGTGAGTATAGGGATGGCTCGACCAGCGATGGGAGTACGGTGGGGCGGCGAGGCCTGTGCGGCAGCACAGCCGGCCGCGGGGAGGAGGGAGCAGGCAGTCCCGCCGACGCTTGTTTGAGCGGCTGGAGGAGGAAGAGCAGAGATTGAAGAAGCACGGCGGCCGTTGGATGGACATCGTACAGTCATTGGAGCTAGAATCGTTCATATTGACTAAGTTGACAAAGCCCTCTGTCCCCGTCAACTTAGTAGGCCCACAAGTCAGTCTCCCACCATGGTGGGTCCCAACTAGCAGGAGGAGTATTCATTTTTCTGTGCGTAATAAGGAGGCACTTTCGGTGGGTCCGAGCTCACAGCGAGGGGAACGTTTTTTTGGCAAAATACGATGGTCTGTCCGGTAGGTCCCAGCAGTCAGGGGCAAATGTTTTTTTCACGAAATACGGTGGCCCGTCCGGTGGGTCCCAGCAGTCAAGGGCAAACGTTTTTTTCACGAAATACGGTGGCCCGTCCGGTGGGTCCCAGCAGTCCGGGGGGAAACGTTTTTTCCGTGAAATACTGGTGGCCCATACGGAGGGTCCTTGCTGTCAGGTGGAGGAATAATTATTTTGCGCGTAATAAGGAGGCACTTCCTTGCGGCTGTCGTGGACCCAGCTGTCAGCCTCTCCATGTACAGTACTCTTCCGATGGAAGTCAGTCGTTGACCAAATTGACCACGCTGTGCCGAGAGCACCACGCCGCCCCGAGAGCACCACGGCGGTGGACGATGGCGAGGCCTAGGAAGGGGATGACACGGAGCCGGGGAAGACGCGGTAGTGGATGCCCACGCGGAGAGGAGTACGAGGGTTCACTGGTTTGGCTGCGGTGTGAGGTTGTCGT
This sequence comes from Triticum aestivum, assembly GCF_018294505.1. Lineage (NCBI taxonomy): Eukaryota > Viridiplantae > Streptophyta > Magnoliopsida > Poales > Poaceae > Triticum > Triticum aestivum. The sequence continues at coordinate 383,497,336 of NC_057801.1, forward strand.
CGCCGCAGAATAACATGGGGAGTGGGTGAATGGAGGGATGGCCTGGCGAGCGGTGGGAGTAGTATGGGGACGGTGAGGCCTCTGCGGCAGCACAGCCAGCCACGGGAGGCAGGAGCATGCGACACGACCGGCGCTGCTTTGGGCTGCTGGGACAAGAAGACCAGAGGTTGAAGAAGCACTGCGGCCGTTAGATGGACATCGTTGACCACGCCGCGCTGAGAGCACCAGGGCGGTGGACGACGGCGAGGCCTACGAAGGGAACGACACAGAGCCGGGGAAGACACGATAGTGGCTTCCCACGCGGTGGAGAGTACGAGGGTTGACTGGTTCGGCTACCGTTGCCAGAAAATAACAGGAGGTGTGGGTGAGTAGAGGGATAGACAGGCCAGGGATGCGAGTATGATGGGGCCGTGAGGCCTGCCCGGTAGCACTGCCGGCCACGGGAGGCGGGAGTAGGCGGTTTCGACGGCGCTGGTTTGGGCGGCAGGGGCAGGAAGATCAGAGACTAAAAAAGCACGATTGCCGTAGATTGACATCTAACGGTCTGACGCTGGTAGAGTCGATTGTTGACTAAGTTTCTTTTTTAAGAAACCTTGTGTACGCAAGAACTTAGTAGGCCCACAAGTCAGCCTCCAAATCTGTGGTAGATAACATAAAGCCCATTTGCTATTTTTTATAATTTGCAGCCCATTTGCTAATTCTTAAGTAATTTATTACAGTCCATTTTCTGCCCAGGACCACGGTCAAAAAGTTCAACCTTATTTTGCATATTTCGGTGGAGTCCAAACAGTTGTAATCCCGAAATGATAAACATTTTTTAAGAACTTATTGATTTGCCAAAAAAATCGTTTTGTTTTTGTAAGCAAATAAGACGTGGGACAATTGAGTTGGTTTAAGGGAAAACCAGTGGTAAAAAATCAGCGCTGGGTGGGAAAAAACAACAAAAATAAGGATGTAAATATGAAAAGGGAATTTTATGTGTTTTCAATATAATGTTACGTGTATATGAACTAGTAAAACTATAGGTAGAGATTAGAAAACGGATGTAGGTCATGCGTTTCAAGAGGAAAATAGAACTGGGCTTTGTGTTTGATTCAGTAAAAAAACTGCCTGCGGATGTTGTAAGACAAAATATAACTAACGCCGGTGTGCTAGAGGCTAGTGGATACCTGCTGGATCTTTGTGCCCCGTTGTCGTCATGGGCTGGGCCTGTTAAAAACAAAACCAACCCTGGGCAGTCTACAGCCCAGTTGAAACTTGCTCGACCTGAAAAAATAATATATGTGCTCAATAAACGAGAGAATTCTGCAAGTACAGACTGATAACTGGGATGCAGCACGAATATTGTTTTTTATCGTGATAATAAGTGCATGCACTTGTTTCGAAAAAATTGGAGAACTGGGAATTCGAATGGCGGGTGCTTATGCTACCCATCAAATAAAAATCAGGTGCCTGAAAATTTGTTTTGAAACAAATGATTCAGCTTTATATCCACGCCGACACTTGGCATGATGGTTGGAAGCAAATGCAAGTTCATACCAAAAGATCGTTAACAACAATACCAACTTGTGGACGACAAGGTAGTACAACTAACAATACCAAACTAACTTATAATCTTTTTACTCCCGGCCCTAGTGTTCATCTGGTAGAAAATCTTGCAGAGGACCAGTTCCCGCTCCTTCTCTTGCTCCAGGTCCCTGAGGTGGTACTGGTGCATCACCCAGTTGGTCCACTGCTGGTTGAAGTTCTTGTTGGTGTGCAGCACCAGAACATTTTTTGCTACTCGTCTGCCTGCCGTTGACCATCACCAGCAAGGTATTGCCGGTCTTGTGCCACATCGCGTGCATGTCGCACTCCGACTGTATCTTGCGACACGTCCATGTGCCCCTTTTGAACGCCCTGGAATTGCGCTGGAAGAAATGCTTTCTTAGGCCACTCAGTGTGATACCTACAGTATTGTGGAATACAGGTTTTAGTGTACCTAGTTGGCATTTTCATAACATCTTTGGCATGTTGCAGTCACTTGTTTCACTTTTTATTAACTGTCAAATTGTAATTGCTTCACCAGGTCTGCGTCTAAAAAGAAAAATAGAGCTATAAACAAAGGAATATGTTTGTGCAAGTAGATGGCTGATCGGTGTCTTACCTGGAAGTTTCTCAGGTTGGGTGTAGCATATGTCGTGCTCGCTGTCGATGGTTGGTATGAACAAATCAATGAGAGACTGAAATCTCGCGCTCTCAGCACTCACTTTGGCCTCAAGGTGCTCGATCAGCTCCTGATCTGTGGGATCGAACTTGACGCCAGCCGGCAGCACCGGCCAATCGTTCTTCGACTTGTATTGGTAATTCCAGTTATATGGTACTCAATGTATGATCAATCGACTGATTTAAGTGAATGATGAAAGATTTCGACAGATAAGTGGTACTCCAAATCTGAAGTCCAGAATACCCGAACATGCCGCCGGGATTCTTGTGGCACCTCACGCACAGCGTGTTCTCACATCAATTCAATGTGTGGACATGATGAATAATTTAACCGATGTATACTAGTACTGCTACTTTACTACTTACTAGTCGTATTTAGTGTCACAATTTACACATAGGTTTAACTAACAAGTACGCACTTGAAGGCTAACTGATATATATATATATATATATATATATATATATATATATATATATATATATATGCGTGGGGGCTGAAGCCGACGACTGCAAACTTTCAGGATATATATAGGGTCACGCTATTCGTCATCCTGGGTGAGGAATAGTTATTCTTCACCCCCTCTATTTTAACATGAATGCACCGTAATTTTATGTTCCGTAAATTTTGCCTTATTTCAGACATAAAGGAGAACGTAAGAAAATATATAATCGCCGTAAAAATATATTTTATGTTATGCAAATTTCAAACGTAAAAACATAGTGTAAAATGTACATAAAATGTAATTTTTTTGGCCTTCTAACATTTTTATGCCAAATTTTATGCAGTGAATCAATATGACTGTAACTATTTGTATTTGAAACATAATTTATTTATGAATGATAGTAAGATTACCTCGGGTGAAGAATAACATATTCTAGACCCTGGGTGATGAATAGTAACACTATATATATATATATATATATATATGGCTTCTGCACAGTATCTCCATCATCATTATCAGTACATCCTACGCAGGTGAGTTAGGATGCACTTGATCCTAGGAAGGTATCTATCCTTCAAACCAGAGGAGTGCTTCAAACTAACAACAGTACATAATATCCAACAAAAGAGGGTCGTGCTATAGCAGCAGAATACATGGCTCAGTCTAGATATCAACACGAATCAAGTTGTGCATATTTGCTGTTGGCATGAACCACACCGCCGCATGTCGGGTTTGCAAAAGCCATCCCTCGCATGGAAGCTTGATGCCTTTCACACACTGAAGATTATCTGGCAACAAGCTGCGTCGACGAATCTCTGGATATGGTGATTCATGAAACCCATGGTATGATGTGTAAACACAACCCCCCCTCGCGAATGGAAGTTGCCTAGCACAGTAATCATCGTCGGTGATATGATCGATGATTAGTTGGATGATCGGATAATTGAGCCCGAGGAACAAGGAGTGGTTGCCGAGGCTGTAAACCCGCTTCCAGTTGAATACGCCTGGCCCAACGGAGTTGGGATCTTTCTTGAACACAAAGCAGCCATAGCCATCAATGTCACGAACGCCCCACACATTGTACTGCATGTGGTTTGATGTAATGGTTTGGTCAATTTGGTATGTGCGAATGAGCATCAAATGACCGTCGTCAGCTGAACGAGCGATAAACCACCACCCATCGGCTGGTATGATTCCAGGTCCTGGAATCATGAAGGCAAGCGCATTTGCGTCTGCTGCAACAATTCAAATTGGAGACCAGAAGGACAAAAATAAACAATCATGTTCAGAGTATGTGTGGAATTAAGATTATTATAACAGTGACACATATCATAGACAGAGAATTGCAATGCCGTGGTCATAATCATACCCCAAGTTAAAAAATAAGCCAATGGCTTTCATATTCTGGCAACATGTCATGGTTCAAACATCATGTAACAATGAGAGGAAAACAGCTACGACAACGCCTACTCATATTCTACGCAATAACATGCATTGTTATAAAAATCTAAGCAATAACATATACTACTGTTCTCATATCAACTCTAAGCAATAACATGCATTGTTATAAAAATCTTGTAAACGAGAGTAACATATAGCAATCATGATGTTATGCTCATAATATGTATTCTAACAATCATTAGATGCCAATTGTTCTCATATCAACTCTAAAAATAACATGTGTGGTCATAAAAATCTAGGAAATGAGAGGAACATATAGCAATGATGTGGTTATAGACATGCTACGCATTCTAAATTTGTAACAAATGAACAGGCAGTCGTATTCATAAGGTAAAGATGAGATGAGATAGAACAATTACACGACGATAGATTCCACCAGTATAGGCAGCCAATCTGTGCGTCGACCACGTAAACGATGCCATCGTGCACTATAGCATCAGACAAAAATGTTGCCTCAACAGGATTGATGATGATCCATAACCATGTATGGCGACCGGATTCCAGATAGACTAATCCCACGTTGAACAAGGCAATGAGCTTGTAATCCATGTAGTCTTCTGATGGTGTGGGCACTTCGCAGATTACAACTTTCTGCAAACAGAGGTCGAGCCAAAAGCTTGACGCGTCTCGTGCATAGTAGGCAGGAGTGTCCGGTGGGACATGAGGCTTGATGGTTGCAGTATCCAACGATGGAAGGGTGATCTCTCGCTGGGTGTAGATATCCACGAGACGCCACGGACTACCGGTGTGGTGGATGATGACGATCCAGTTGGCCTTCATGCCCGCCCAGTAGTGGCCGCGCATGAAGGACAGGTGGACGGGTAGTGGTAGCATGTCGAGGGGCACCACGGCAACCTCCGTAGGATCATCAAGTCGGTGTCTGGGCCACCTGCGAGGATCGGGCATCAGCAAGCAGGGTGTCTTGAAAAGAGCCGGCTGGTTGCAGACGAGTAGATGGTACAAAGACACCGAGCATGCGGCCAGACGGACGGTGCTGAGTAGGTCCATATGACTACACATCTGCTCCAAGAGAACATCAGGGAGGGAATTCCAATCGCGGCTTTGCGTGTCAGTCGGTTCTGCCATTGGGGTTTTCAGTGCCCGCGAGCTAGCGGGGAAGTGGATTCGGGCGGGCGAGTGAAGAAGCTTCTCCTCGTGTGGCCGAGCAGTGAGCGGGGGGATATGGTACGCGCGAGCTACCAAGGAAGATGGCGCGGGCGGGCGAGCAGTGAGCGGGGTTAAATGGTGTGCGACCGACGATGGGGAAGAGAGGAGGAAGAAGAAGAGTGGAAGACGGGGAAGAAAGTGCATTAAATCTCAATTCCACTAGTACTACTACCAGGATATAGGCACCGTCCTTCGGAGTGTAAATAGTTACACCAATGACATGTGGGTCTACCACAAGAGGGCCCATATGTCAGTTAATGGAGGACAGAGGTGCGTAGGCGTATTTGCGAAAGCATGCTCTACTGGCAAACATGATGGCAGTACTGGGTAAGGCTGATTTAGTAATAACAACACGCTGGTTCAGCTTATTAATTACGTGTCCCATCTGCTGCAGCGTGTATTGTCACTTCAATGCGAAGACTAGTTGAATAGTTCTCTCTGACCGAGATGGAGAATAATGGATCGCGAGGACTTCCTTTCTACAATATCCCTATGCTTCTACGCTCACTTCACTCATTTTTCTCCGTACCTAGTCACTTGTTGAAATGTGTAGAAAGACAAATACTCCGTATTTGGGAACAGAGGGAGGCTTTTACTCTGTACTATTTGGGAACAGAGGGAGTATCACCATATGGAGGGAACAGAGGAAGCTTGAAATATGAACATGTCAATGGGAGGGAGTAAGCCCCATGCATGCATGCATGCATGCAACATGCAACACTCACACGTACACATGGACGCACGCAACACTGATGCACCCATGCGGCACACAGCACACGACGCAACACACACGCTCACGCTCAAGTGCTCAACCTACTCCCTACGTCCGTGAAAGATTGTACATTTAGAGATTTACACATTGACCAGGGTATAATTAACGCCCAAAAGTAGCAGACTTATGTGTGCATGCGACCATTGAGATAAGAAGATTAAATGAAGGTCGTTGCATGCTGTAATTAAGGATAGACATGTAGGTGTAGCCTATACCTACAGCACAAGTTGGTGCATTAGTCAATCAATATCGATTTAGATTAAAGGCTAAATGCATTGGAGGTGTAGATGTACATCATGTACTACACTCTTTGTTTTATAGCCGATGTACACTCTTTGTTGGAAGACCGAGGGAGGACACATGCATGCACTCACGTGATAAATTTGTGCACGACTAGTCTACATATATTCACAACGCTACCGTTCACAATTACCGTACTCCACTTACACGTTATAGATGGGCTACACGCATGTCCTCCTCCAGGTTCCAGTCCCAGGTGTCCTTCATGGATGGCACGATCCATAGCGGTGGGCAATGGGAATCATTGTCGCAGCTTTCTAGTCCGTCTCCACACGATGGAGACTCATCCAAGCTGAAGCGGCATAAATCAGGGATAGCGTGTCCCAGCATGTCGTTCATCCAGCGGTGCGCACTGAAGACACAACCATGCTTCATGAACGGCAGGCCTTCCGTGTCGTGCACGGAAGGTGGGATCCACTTCACAATGGGGTAGCTATCCCCGATGAAAAGCGAGTACTCTCCAAGAGTGTTCCTCGGCACCCACGTAGCATCACGGGGGTTGAACTCGGCACCGTTCATCTAGTACACGCAGCATCCCAGATCTGGACACATGGTGACGTACATAGTCAAGGTCCATGCATAATAATGTTGTGCTCAAATATGGCGGTCAGTAATACTGTGCAGCAAATAGTACTACTCCGGTATAGAGGAAGTAAAATAACCGGCTTATTAAATATAGCCACTCTTGGCTACATGGATGAGATAGTAAGACATGGAAAAACAAAAATGGTGGCAGCTAGTGGGTTCAAGTATTCAAGGGCCTAGTTAGCTATATGCGTCCTCCAAGGTAAAAAGTACTCCTACTAGTACTACTAAGTATACTACTAGTACAACAATGAAAGAGAAGGCGAGAGGGTTAAAAAGTGGAATACCTGGGTAGGTGGTGACGGTCCGATCGTGGTAGATTGTGTGACCATGTTGCACATCAGTGGTACCATGGGTAACGACTACTAAGATAGTTGATCCTAATATGCCAAAGTCAGCTACAAGGTTCCAGGTTAGACCAAATCGCGGATGCAAATGCACATCCAGGATCGGCGATCTTATTTTGATCGGGGGATGACTGGTCCCTGCAAAATAATGGAGTACCATTAGGGATGAAAATGATGGTTTGTGCATTCCATTTTTAATCTCCCGTACCGTAGGATGGAAACCAGATGAAACAAGTCCCCTGGCTTGTCACTGCGAAGATGCGGCCTAGATGGTGCACGGCATCTTCGAACGTGTAGGGGTACAAATCTGCCGCCGCCAACATGCTCCAGCCTCTGCCGTTACCGCGTCTTGCATTGATGGCAATCATTATGTCGAACACCACGATGAGATAGTAATCGTCGTAGCCGCGTCGCTTTGTCGGCAGGTCCGCAATTGCTATCTTCTTCAATCTCATGTAGGCATCATCATATGTATTCAAGCCCAGCCAGTCCGGAAGGCCGATCCCAGTGGTGGAGAAGGGGTCTACCGGAACTGCCGCACTGCTCTGGATGTTGTGCAAAATGATGGTGGTATCCGGCCGGAGGTATGCTAGCCAATCTTCGTTGGCACCAACCCAGACCTATATATAAGACGGTGGGTAGCGGAGAAATTACGGGATGGAAATGGAAGAACTAAGTACTACATGATCAAACTCCATTACTGACCTGCTCATCGGACAAAATCCGACTACCTCTCAACGTCGGCAACTCTAGCGGAGTCAACGTGCAACCATGGCCAGGGAGCGGTGGACTGTTCGAAGGATTGTCCCATAGAAGAACCTTCTCCTAGAGGACGCATGGAAGACCAACAAGCATGGCCTTTTCCCAAGCCTGTTTAAGCAGCGTCTTGAAAAAGTTGGTGCAGGAAGCACCGAGTCTTGCGGCGGTGAGGACGTCGGAGCAACGTGCGATTTCTCCTAGAGGATCGTCGTCCAAGGTCTCCCAGCCCCGACGAGGAGGAGAACCGCCTGTCGAATCCATGGGAGCAGCAACAAACTGCCTTCTCTTCGGGGGGAGGGGAACTGGCGAGGAGGAGATAAGAGCGTAGTAACCGCAGCCACAGGGCCTCGTCCCTTCCAACTGTAGATCGTTCCTCAGCGAAGGGGTGAGGCTATTATTTACTATTAGTACTAGCATTATGGAACGTTATGGGATTGCATTATACTGTAAATAATAGCACTAGTAAGAAATTTTTGGCACTAGGTAATAGTTTTTGGCGTGGATTAAGAGATTTTGGGTATGTTTTTGCCATTTTTTGTACACGCCAACTAGTATCAAAAAACATCTTACATTATGTGACGGAGGAGTACGTACTCGTACTGTAGCAGTACTAGTACTACTTCTCTCAACTAGTAGTGCGATGTACTGTACTTCTAGTCTAGTCTAGTATAGTGCACCAGTTTTGAACTCTTGAATCTCAGGGCCAAGGAGCTACAGTTGGAAGTGGAGGGTACTACTGTTCTCTAGAACCATCGTTGTACTATCAATGCAGGGTAAGTACACCTGCGTAGTGGCCTAGTGGGTACTCTCGGTGCTCTATTCAGCCGCTCCTCTCACGTAGCTGGCCTACTCAGCCGCTCCTCTCACGCACACACTAGCAGCCTATTTATCAGCGACGGTTACTGCGGGGGCAGAACATTTGAGTTATTTGATACAGCGAGACTAGGCTTTTCGCTTCCATTTGTGGAGGTGTAATGGATCTCGTCGAACTTTGTTAGTAGTTCCTTCTTTATGAATGAGATGAAGCAAAGCTTTTGCCTCCGTTTAAAAAAACACGTCAAGAGGAATTTCTTTTATAGTAGAGCCGATAATGGAGTGAAGTCCATGAGTGCAACGCCACAAGCTACAGAGTAGTAGTAGAGCACTTTACGTACAGAGCCATATTGCATAGTTCCCAATGCCCCGCCAGGCTTTTTCGGCTCCTCGGGCTTAATTGGGAGGCGCTAGTTTAAATATGCTACTAGCTGATGAGGAAGCTGCAAGCGAGGTGCGGCTAGGGCGAGCACGCGAGCCACGGGATGCTGGGAAGGAAAACCCGTTCACGTGGTTAGGTTGTCTAGTGCACCCAGATTGTCGGGCCGCACGTCCATTTGACTTCAAAACTCAAACTACCCGTGTAAAATATTGGCTCGCATCGAAGTGTAGTAGTACAATTTAAAAAAAAGGCCACCGTGCATTCGGCTAGGATCGAACCCACAAAACAAGGTACACTCCCGCGACCACTAGTAGTACTCGTTGGAGTACAACGCAACCTAGAATCGCCTTTTGTTGCTAGTAGTACGTGCATTGTTCCTTACAAGAAACCCCTAATAATGCAAGAAACCACTAAAATGCCAAGAAACTACTACCACTTGCATACGTGGCAGACTTAAGATAAGACTACCTTATCAACCATTGTACATGCTCTTACCAAAAAAATCCTCGAGTGACCTCCTACCTCCGCCCCGTCCACCTAGTCATGCTCGGCCATGGGACGTAGCTACCGCCGCCGGCAGAAGGCGAGGTCAAAACCGCCGGTGGTGCGGAGCCCATGTTGCGACAGATCGGATGCCAGCTCCGTCCGGCGCTCGCGGCCGCTAGCTAGCCAAGATAGCTCCGTCCAACTGCTTGTTGCAAGGTTTGCTAGCTAGATTGGCACGGTAGCGCGGCGGCTTGCTCGCACGCGCCGCGCTCAGGCCAACCATCTGGCTCGAGCGAAGGCCAGCACGGTGGCTTGCTCGCTCGTTAGTCACGCTCGGGCCAGCCTGCCAACCTGTGCGGAGGCCAGCGCGGCGTCCGGCCCGTCCGGCGGAGCGGCAGCCAACTCGCTCATCACCGGCGCCACCGACAAACACGCGTCAGTAATGTTTGAAGTAATGTTTAGGAAAAATAATGATTTAAGGGGGAATAACAGGATAGAAGGTCAGATGTGCGTCCCTCGTGTCAATGGTCAAACAAAATGTGTTGGTTTAAGCTGCCTCGTCAGCACGGACGTGTGGGCCAACCCTGTCATAAATGGGTTTAAACGAACCTAATCGGTAGGAGTACTAGGTAGTAGTTTTTGGCGTGGATTAAGAAATTTTGGGTATGTTTTTGCTATTTTTTGTATAATTGATTCTTCCTAGGGCTGGTTGAAAGTGGTAGTTTTTTATTAAATACTCTACATATTGTAAGTAGGAGTGAAAGTTAAGCTTTGGAAGCCAATAAGCAAGGCTAGTTACATAGTGCACATGTGTACATTATTGAAAGTAAATATCAACCATGAGTGACTAATATCTTGATGGAAAACTTGAAACTATGGAATACTAGGAAAAAAATGCATGGTCGGAAATACTAGCAATGTTCATGTCCGTTGCAACGAATCATAATTAGAATAATACTTGTTCACAAACTTGATACAAAACACTCTAATTTTGATATACATATGTCACTAGAGATATATTATGTTTCAATTAGAATATATTCCTTGGGCTGTTTTGGTGAGGTCAGGGAGGGATGTGGTTGGTTTTAAGATACTAATTATGGGTTTTTCTGCAAATTGGTAGACAAGTGGGATGTTGGTGAGAAAAGGCAACAACTTACCTCACAATCGTTAGATGTAGATCTAATGGTCAGAAACGACGGATGGCAGACACACCAGCATCACCAACTTAGTCTTGTGTAGGAGTACTAGCAAGATCCGTGCATTGCACGGAACATCAAGATGCATTTTTTTATAAAACACTTGTTGTGATTGACCCTTGCGGGAGTAATCCCATGTGTAAAAACTAATGATATCTCGAGAAATATGAGATAAGGTGAAGAGGAGTGGGGTGTGGTGGTGGTTGGTGGTCGGACTGAGCGGAGGCATGGGGATTGACGACGCCGGCAGCGGCCACCAGGCCAGTTTGTTCCAGAGGCTTCCTTTCTTAATTGCTCAACAATGAGGTTTGTTGGAGATAAGGATGAACGAGGGAAGGCCTTGTCTGCAAATGTGGAGAGGGGTGCGGGTATCTTTTAGTTTAATTTCCATCCGTCAGATATAGATCGGATGGTCTATATTGCAAGATGGCACACGTACCATCATCACCAACTCGGTTTTTTATAAGAGAAGAAATATAAGTATGGAGATACAAACATATTATCGATACTTGCTTCCGTAAACTAGCATCTACATTCTATTCAACGCCTCGGCATGTGGGGCCTTAGCACAATTACTTCTCGACTGTGTAAAACAAAGATTTTCCCGTCGCCGATAAGGAGGGGGTGACGGCGGTGCGCTTTTTGGCTTGCTCTAGTCCTAGTAGTCATACTAGGTGGTCTAAGCACGTGTAGATTTATTCTTTTTCACGTCTCGTGTTCGCCGTACTGCCACGACTATTGATGAATAGACGGTAAGTTATTCACGGGGAAACCCTTGTTGAGCATGTTTGCAAGGGAGAGAGAGATAGTGTGCGTGTGTGATATGTTAGAGACTGAGGCAATGATAACAAATTCTTTGTGTCTATGTGTGTGGAGGATAGAGAGAGACATGTACATGGGGCTTTGTGTTGTGTAACATGGAGACACATATACATAATTAGAGAGTGAGTGTGTGAGATACACATGCGGACATGGGGAGAGATGAGGATCCAGATAAATGGGTGTTTGTGCGTGTTTGTGTGTGTTTGTGCACGCATTTGTGTGTGACAGGGAGAGAGTGTATGTGGAGTAGAGAGACCACTGATGATGTAAACCTAGTATAAGGGAAGGGGGAATGGTGTGACATGTGTAGTAGCGAGATAGCACGGGTGCGGACAGGGGGAGCAGACTATTTGGAAGAGACATCGAGTGTGAGTGGGGGGAGGGGTGTGAGAGCGAGAGAAAGAGAGAGCTAGTGACGGGGAGAGAGAGAGAGAGAGAGGAAGAGAGGGGGCGAGAGGGGTCGTTTGTGTCCATAAATGGCGTATAGATAGGGAGACAATGTTGATATTGTCCGAAATTGGCCTATGAATGGAGATGCAAGGGAAGCGAGTCATCGTGTGTGTGATAGGGACTTCATGAGAGATCTAGAATAGATGGTGTAGAGAACAATGTGCGAAATCGAGAACGATTATACATTAGGGAGCTATGCAAAGAGTCACGTCATATATGTATACAGGGAAGGAGCTGGGGCAGGTCCGCATGTGGGAGAGACAGAAAGAGGAGAGTGGTGCACAAGGAGACAAAGTGTGCTTGTTTGCAGTGGGGGTGGTGTGTGAGGTGAGTGCGCGAGAACCACATAACTAGGGAGATAGACGTTTGGGGCGACGTTTTGTGTGTATGGGAAATATACACTCTACATAGTGCGTGTGCTTGGGTAAGAGAGATAGCGGGAGACCTAGAGAGTGAGGGAAGAGATGTGTGCATGCCCGAGAGACAAAGTGATAGAGACCTATGTTGGGGTCCGGACTTTCCAAGAGAGAGGGGTGTTAATGTGCTCGTGTGTTGGTGTTTGGGGGGGGAGAACGACTTCTCTATGTGTGTGTGTGTGTGGTGGTGGTGGTGGGGGGGGGTTGACTTCAGATAAAGAGTGAGGTGTCTATATTTGAGGGACTTTAGCATAATTGAGATATTGTGCACTCATGGTTGATCAATTTGTTTCACAGTTTGTACTATGAGATAACGATACTTTTGAACATGCGTGATATACCTTGATGTACCAGAATTACAAACCTAAGATTGGAATTTTGGAATTCGACTCCATCATTAGCTTTTGTAATTCATTTAAACGGAGGTACATTTTTTAAGCCGGGATTTCGTGATTTCAAATTCATATATCAAACCTAGAGATATACACATATGAGCATGTTCAAACTTTATGATCATCCACTTTATTCATACACATACACATTTTTGCTTTTATCATCATATTTAGGATAAACACATTTGGAATTTCATTTGAATTGGACAATATGATGGTATTTGCTTGTAGTAGCTCAATGATCCATATTTGAATTGAATGGACAATCTAAGTTTCGAGTTGGAGACATTGATTTTCAAAACTTGCACATTTTTTTGCGTGCAAAACAAACAAATTGTCAGCCATGATATCATAGTTGGTCGTACGAGAGCAGAATACTTATAATTTTAGGCGCCAAAAGCTTTCAAACTTCCCGCTCACATCAAAATATCACGCGCCCGAAAGTTTAGCCCTGCGATATTCCTGTTTTACTCCTGCCACATGAACGGAAAAGGGTTGCTTTGGTAACTCCACTGTTTTCCGCTCTTTGCCCCCAACATTCTTCCCAGAGCCCCTCCCCTTCACCTCCCCGACCCCCCCAACCACGGCAAGCTGCCCAATCTAGTCCTCCGCCGCAGCGGTGGACCTCACACCCCACCGGATCTACCTTCCGCACCTTGGAACCCCCAACTGCCAACTCACCAGTTCACCGGAGCCGCTTCAGCGACTGGCTTGTCCACCGCTCCAGATCTCCTTGACCACCATAATGGTCCACCACACCAGATCTGCTTAACCGGCACCCTCGTCCACCACAGCATAGGCCCCTCACTGACTCCCTCTTCCACCCCTTCACTGGCCCTTCATACAAGCCCTCGTCCGCGGCAACAGATCCGCCTCACCGAAAGCACAGTACAACGCGCCCGCCGAAGCCTTCGTCCACTGCACTGGACCCGCTCCATGGACGCCATATTCAACTCCACCGGCCCTGCTTTACTGACGCCGCAGCCTCATCAGGTTATTTTGATTTGTACTCCTTCTGTTTTTCTCTTTATCGTGCAACTGTTCACTTACCACAGATGAGCTTTCTTGTATGTCGACAGGCGCCGCAACCGTAGCACCGGAGCCGCTTCAGCGACGGTGATAGCCGTCCCAAACTCAACCGCAACACGAGCACCATGGACAATCCTTAGCTATCAAGTATGACAACGATACCCATACGCCGCCAAGAACCAGGTACTATTATCCAATGGCCGACGCCTACATTCACTTTCCTAGCATAAGCACCGCACCTTTGAATTTCTTCAGGGCATCATTCAGTTTTTCATGAGACGCGTTATTCTGCTTGCACCTGTAGGGCCATACTTCTGGCAGTGAACATGTTACATGTGCTAAATTACATACCAGTGCACATATAGTTAATATGCTTTAGTTTTGTTCTGATGCCACCTGTTGGTTCCATCAGACTGCTTAATGTTCTCTATGCTTAATTACACACCAGCAAACTAGCATGTGGTTCCGCTGCTTTTTGTTCGTCTTACCCTACATTTTCTGATGCTAGCTATTACATCACTGCTCCGAGCCTCTGTTCATTACTTGTTTGTGTGTTCTTGATCTTCCCAAGTTGCATGACTAATTTGATGCTTCTATTAATTATGGAGCTGCCAACCCCATCAAGCAAAATATTTGTTCTTTTGGGGCTGGCACCTCGAACAAGCATAAAAATAGAGGGAAGCAGATATATTGTCGTGTATGCACACACCCTTCTTTCATTAGTTTAGATGAACCATTGATGATCAATTCGGACCAGTGCATGCGATTAAAATTAATTTTACCTAAATAGATGGTGCAGAATAAACTACAACAACTAGATTTGCAACCACGGGATGCTGACGATATCTTCAAAGAACATTGCAACAGCAGCTAGGCTTCACAGCAACATATGGTAAGCCAGTGTGTTTTAGTACATGTGAAATGTAATGTGAGTGGGCTGCTTTCTTGGCTTGTGCCCTCAACGTGTAATCCTACCGAATTACAAATAGTTCAGTTGTTTGCTTTGTTGTATTGCTTGATTCGAATGCTTGTTTGTTGTTACGCTATACCTGAGTTGGCCAATATGTCAGTAGTGCCTGTTGTACTATCATAAAGAAATGCATGCCTATTTCATTTGAGTCCTTAACTTTTCCTCTCAACTTCATCACAAGACTGTCTTCGTAGTTTATATGAGGCCACATTGTTAAGTGCTTTCTCAGATTATTTCAACTGCTTAGATGCCTTGGCAACTTAAGTATAGCGGTTGTACACTCCCTTTCAACTAGGGATGTCAACAGGGTCCCATTTAATCCTGATTAAAGTCCACTAGTGGTATGATAGTTCAAAAGAGTTTTTGTTTTTTGAGGAAAATGAACTAGGGAGGTAGCAAAAACTAACTAGATGGGACTGGCGGATGTCGTTTATTTGCCACTTACATCCCTAGTTTCATCTTACCATTTTAATTTCTTTTCGGCTGATGCCGCTTCGAACCATTTAAATATAGTTTGCCATGCTCGGCAATAATTTGTCCGTCGTTTACCATGTAAGCTTACTGCCTGGATCATACGATAACTATCTCTTACTTATGTCCAGCGGAAACCTTTCAGGATGGCGTTCACACTAGGACACAATGTACAACCCAAGAATCTATTTGTGGAAGCAGTGCACCATACATGTTACCAGATGGTAGCAGTTCAGAGGCAACACCACCGGGGAGCAGTCTGAGCACATATATTATAGTGCTTGAGGCTCTACTAGAGGCAGAAAGAGATGGTGTGGCTGCCATGAATGAGGTAATCTTTATCTTGAGGCTGGAAATTACGAAATTAGCGGCACGCATTATGCAAGCAACCCAAGAATTGGAGGAAGTAAGAATGTTGCATTTGAAGACGGAGGAGGTCCTGCTGTTTCTGCTATCTGAAGCCCAAGGTAATCCCGGTTCTTCTTTAGATACCAGTTGAAATTGTCATTAGATTATTGTACTCGCATGTTGTGTCATGTCTCTGAATGGATTATGTTGCAAGACCCCCTATGTTGTCCATGTGTTGTAATGATCCGAATATTTTAGGTGAGGTAATCCTCAGTACTTGTATGATTGACATAAGGTGAACTGTTTTTCGTGTGAGCATATTGTATTGGATGAAATAACTGTTTGAATCAGAGTGTATCCAACCTACTGAATTCGAAGATCACGGCATTTCTAAATCATAATCATATATAAAGGTGGAATAAATCTTTGTTGTGGTTTTGAAGAAATAAATAACAAAACGTATAATTATCTGTGGATATTCGTAATCGAATACAAATTGGATTTGAATTTACTTTGCCAGGTCCCAGGGCAAATGTGAATGCTAATTCTCCCAAGTTTTGAATGAAGCGGCTAAACACCCACTATAATTTGTGGGCTGCCCGAAGCAAGTGTTTGCGAGATGGAAATTCCTGTCTACCCCTGACACTTGACATCCTTATCGACCGGATTTACACTGCTGTCGATAGGGGTAGATTAGTAACTTCAATCAGATGTGACACGACGGCCTTTGAGCCCATTCAGACACGGTGGGCGCCAAACGTGGGCAGCAAAACACATTTGATTCAAGATCGTCCGAAAGACATGTGTCTCTTCCTCCATTTCTCCATTCATACACAGTGGGCGGCAAAACAAACTCTCCTCGTCTGAAATCGATGTAGGCTAATATTTTAAATAGGGGCAGATGTGTAAGTTCCATCAGACGTGACACAACCGCCGTACCTGTCAGCCCCGTTCATACACCGTGGGCGCCAACCGTGGGCGGAGAAACACCCTCTCCTCGCCCGAAATAGTTACTGGCAAATATTTGGGAGATGCGAGATTACCGTCCTATCCCCAACCGACGCGATGTCCGAAATTTTAAACGAGGGATAAGTTCGTAACTTTCCCCCATTTCAGAGAAGCGCGTCCCAAAGTTTGAGATCCCCCCCTCCCCTCCATTTCCCCATTCATACACCATCAGCGGCATGACAACCTCTGCACTTCGGCCAGCCTCCTCCGTCCGCCACCCCATCCTCCACCTTGCCGGAGCTGCTACCCCTACCCCGTCGTCCACCTTGCCATTGCCGCTCCTACGACCGCCTCGTCCACGGCAACAAGATATATCCCCCGACCCAGCCATCTGCCGTCTAAAGTCTTCTTCCCCGCTGCCGACAGCCATCGCACCCGCAACACCCTCAATATATTAGCATAGGCCTACACGGCGTCGCAAGAGAGGTGGTACTCTTCCATATGTGCTTAAGTTATTGATCTCACCCGGGAAATAGATCACAATTTGTTTACTGTACGTTTCTTGTCCGTACCAAATCGTAGTGGCTAGTTGAAAGCAAACATTGGTTGTGAAGTAGCTTTGTCCGGTTTGCACCTTCAGATCCGCCATGGCACGGGCACTATACTCGTAAAGCTTATGGTTTCCCCCCTTTATATTCACTACCATCATCGTAGGTGCTTCGTGTCGTGCTAGCACTGCTCCTCAAGACCTCAACCCAAAGCTTACGTGTTGAAATACGAATCCGATATGATGCTCATATCACTAAAACAGAGAACGTTTAATTGGTCACCTAATGTTCCTAAATTCGTTTCGAAAAGCATGTGCGCCACCCACTGGTCCAGCTAGTCCCACTTTCCTGATTTTTCTCTTGATGCTTAGGGTTTTCCCCTTTTATCTACTCTACTATGATCTGCGTAGGTGCTTTCTGTCGTACTACCATTACTCCACCCTTCAAGCTAAACAACACAACACTCAAAATTCGAAAGCTTAGTTGTTCAAATATGATTGTGATATGATACTGATATTAGTTAACCGACACATTTAATTGGTTAGCTAAAGGTCCCACTTGAGTTTCCAAATGCATGTCACGACATATAGAGAGATAGCATAATTGCATTTCTTTGTCACTTATTGACTGTACTTTCTTGTCCATACCAAATCTTAGTTGTTATTTCAAAGCAAACATCGGTTGCTAACTACCCTTTGCGCGGTTTGTAGCTTCAGATCTGCCATCCCACTGCCACGGTCAACACTGTACTCATCATGCTTATATTTTCCCCATTTTATGATGACCACAATCAGCCTACGTGGTTCGTGTCGTAATAGCACTGCTCCA
Source organism: Triticum aestivum (assembly GCF_018294505.1). Taxonomy (NCBI): domain Eukaryota; kingdom Viridiplantae; phylum Streptophyta; class Magnoliopsida; order Poales; family Poaceae; genus Triticum; species Triticum aestivum. The sequence goes on from NC_057801.1 coordinate 383,515,477, forward strand.
CCCATCGAGCTAAACAAGCTTAGTTGTACAAATTCATATCTGATATTATTGTTGATATTAGTAAAACTGAGAGATGTTTAATTGGTGAGCAAAATGTTCCTACTTTAGTTTCGAAATGCATGTGAGCCACATATGGAGAGACCGGAAAGAATAGTATTTCTCTATGCGCTCTGGTTCATCATGGGTGGCCAACCGACATTGTGTTGAAAGACTTGTAATATCTTCAATCTGCTTGCTCTTCTGCTCTTCTTTAAGATGATACTCTTCTCTTGCGGTTAACTGGTCAAGTTGAGTTGTTCTCCCTTAGTATATTTTGAATCTGCCAGGTCAGGTGACTTGTTCTTCTTTACTATATGTTGAAGCTATCATCTGCGAAGTGTCATCACTTCTGGAGATCTCATATTTTGAGTAGTAGGCCACATTATATTAATGCACCAACAAATTACAGCATGCATGGCATCTTTTAAAAGAATTGTAGAGATAGCACAAAGGGGTTTACAGGGAGGCAGTATTGGATTAGAATCACTTCTGCATTACAAAGAAAATCTCACTTGTTTTTATGTTTCATGCATGTCAGATATTGAACATTATCAAAATGAATATGAGAATGGTCGCACGAGAGGAATATTGCGGAACGATCCACTGGCTAACGAACTTGGCATGGTGGAGGATGGCCTATCTTATTCACCCATCAAGGTGCTTGCTCTAACTTTGCAAAGTTGTATTGGTCGCACATATTTTGCATCTGGCCTCTTGCATTACTTCTACTTTGTTACACCATCTTCTTAGTTTAAGCATCTGATTATATGCCATACCTATCCATTTTCTGTACCTATTCCATGTGTCGTCACACTATGTTTTCCATTCAAATGTTGTTCTTTCATAATAGATGTCCAAAAGGAAGAGGGTGAGTGCAGATCCTCAAGGAGTACAAACTAGGTATTTGGAAAAGGTAGTGATACCTATTAAATCAGATGGATCAGCAGCCACAGAAAACACAAGCCCAACTGTACCACACTTTACCCCTACTCTAGTGGCCAAACCCCTATTAGAACTGCTGGGAGCCCAACGTCAGGTACTGTCTATGATATCAATTCAAAATTTGAACTCCTAAATTTCTGCTTGTGCCTTACCTTCTCTCTTGTATGAAAACTAATTTCAGATGAATCTCCTTGCTCAAAGGATCATACGATCTCAAAACAATAATGGGCTCTGCATTGCTCTTGTCAATACATCTCTCCCTTTTGCCTTGTAACGCTGTACTTAATTAATTGCTATTTGATTATGTATCATCAGTCGGCACCTGAGCTTCATTATCCTCTGTTTCTTCCAGTATTATTTGATCTATATTTACTCTTTGCAAAATGTAGAATAATGGCAACACTTATAAAGAATTTTCTTTGGGGAATTTATTGAATTATCCTTCCATCAACATGGAGAAGGGCTTTGTCTAGCCCATGTTAACATGTAATGTAAGTTCATCCTTCTCAAGCCTTCAAACTTTGTTCTAGTATAGATTTGGATAGGCATCATTTCCTCCACTGCTGTTTGCTTTGCTGTTTACATTTGATTGGATGTTTGCAACAACTACCAGTTTCAAATTGTAGTTGTAAAAACATGTTCCTTATGTAGAACATATCCATTTATTTGCTTATATAATTATGAAACCTGTTACGTGTCTTCTTGTTTCTCTTTCAGAGTGGTATCTCTTACGCCAGGCAGAACTTTAGGGAAGATAGTGATCCAAACCATCTTGAGGACAGCGAGATGACCCCAAGGTCCTGTCTTGATGAAGAAAGTGAGTTGAAACTACTCACCAGTAGGTGTGAGACAACCTCTGTGCAGTCGCTGCCTCAATCAGTTCGACTTCTTCAGTCTCAACTTAAAGCGGAAAGGCTTGCTTCAGCTCAGCTCCGACTTGAAGTCAAAGATGCAATGAAGATGTCAGAGGACTGTCGTGCGCACCATCATGCCTTAAATCTAGTGTTGATGCATCTATCGTTGACACAACTGAGGTCTACTCAGCTTCTTCAGCTGTTTGGGGGGGCGACCTGGCCAGGCCTGGTGCATTCTAAATTGCTCTCAGTTTTGTATATTCTTTTGTCGGCGCGTTTATTTGCACTGGTGGCGAACTTTGATGCCCAGTGGATGTAATATGTGATAGCCGTGATAGCCTAGCGTAAGTTGCTTGCTTATTTATTTCCTTGTTGTCTTGTTTATTTGTTGGCTTGTAGTCATTGCAGTTCTTTTTCCGCGGTTTGCTAGTGGCTGCAATAACCTATTTTTTTAAACTAGGCTACAATAACCTTTTTTTTTGAGAATTGGCTACAATAACCATGGGCTAATATTTACTGTAGTGACACTGGGCCTCCTACGGGCCATAGAAACAGTGGGCCTTCTACGGGCCATAGAAATAGTGAGCCTTCTATGGGCCGTAGAAACAATGGGCCTTCTACGGGTCGTAGAAACAATGGGCCTTCTATGGACCGTATCATCAATGGGCCTTATACGGGCAGTATGATAACATGGGCCAATAACAGGCCGCATTATGGCCGTAAACGGGCTAGAGTTGGAATCGCTCATTCATGGGCCGACCATAACGGGCCATCGTTAATAGGCCATATTTCATGACGCTATGAAAATGGCCCAACGTATTAACGGACCACAAACGGGCCGACTGTAACCACAGGCTGAATTTGGCCCACAAGCAGAAAATGACAGTAATGGGCCGTAAGTAAACGAATGTTGGAAATGAGCCCAAGAATAAATTGGCTCTGAGAAGGCCGAAAGATAACATGGGCTGGAAACGTCCCAACGGAATAACGGGCCGTTAACGGAATAACGGGCCGTTAATGGGTATAAAGTGATACATTGTTCATTACGGGCCAGTTTCACCACGGGTCGTTAATGGGTGTAAAGTGATACTCTGTTTATTATGGGCCAGTTTCACCACGGGTCGTTAATAGGCCAAGAGTTACATAGGGCCTCATATGGGCTGAAAGACGTCATGGGCCAGACATGGGCCAGAAGTGAAAACGGGCTGGAATCATATTGGGTGGCCCAGATGACGCTACTGGGCCTAATTCGGATAGGGCGTAACGGGCCTTGGGTTAGCGGGCTGTAAATGGGCTATATGCGAACAGGTCATTAACAGGCTTTACATGGGCCGGCCCGCCACCTTTTGACCAAGTCAAACGGGCCGGCCTTTTCACAGGAATGGGCCTCTGTTGGGCCGTGCCACGTGTCGACGTATCATAGGCGCCTTCTGTCAAATGAGTGGATGACATCTGTCCCAACGATGAGCCGACACATGTTTCCTCCAGCCAATGATGATTTTACACGTGGAAAATCCCCATTGGTCGGGGCTGTTAACAGGTTATCGGATCCAAAACCCGACCCGATAGCTTAACAGCGTTCCGTTACGGTGGTTGCCACGTGTCGGTCACCCTTGACGAAAGAACTTCTGTGACACGGGATTTATCGTCATGGAAGTGGACACTTCCGTGATGATAACTTTGGTAATGTCATGGAACACTTCGACGATAGCACAGGTATGACTATCTTGATTCTGTCATAAAATCGTCATGGATGTACATGCATGACAGAAAATGCTACCTACTATGACAAAAATGTATCATCACGGAAGTGTATTTTTTTTGTAGTGAGGTTTGACGGGTTTGGCTGCGGTGTGAGGCTGCTGTGGCCGTAGAATAATAGGGGTTGTGGGTGAGTAGAGGGATGGCCTGGCTAGAGGTTGGATGTAACACCCATGATGCGGCTATATCTCCCACATGTCGAAGCACGACTTAGAGGAATAACTGCATGGTGGTTTTGTCGCAAGAAGGGTCATCTTCACACAATCCCATGTAATGAACAAGAATGGGATAAAGGGTTGGCTTACAATCGCCACTTCACACAATGAACATATAATTCACATCATTTAGAGTTCTTACATAGTCTGACTACAGATGAAGCCAAAAGAAAAGAAGATAACCCAACTGCTAGATCCCCGATCGTCCCAACTGGGCTCCACTACTAATCAACATGAAACTAAACATAGCAACGACCAAGATCTTCGTTGAGCTCCAATCTGAGCTCGGTTGCATCACCTGCACCGGTATCATCGGCACCTGCAACTGTTGTGATAGTATCTGGTGAGTCATGAGGACTCAGCAGTCTCAAAACCCGCGAGATCAAGACTATTTAAGCTTATGGGTATTAAGTGGTAATGAGGTGGAGTTGCAGCAAGCACTAAGCAAATATAGTGGCTAACATACGCAAATAAGAGCGAGACGAGAAGCAACGGAACGATCACGAAGCTAGAAGTGATCAAGAAGTGATCCTGAAACTACTTACGCACAATCATAACACAAAGGCCGTGTTCACTTCCCAGACTCTGCCGAAAAGAGACCGTCACGGCTACACACGCGGTTGATGCATTTTAATTAAGTCAAGTGTCAAGTTCTCTACAACCGGACATTAACAAATTCACATCTGCCACATAACCGTGGGCACGGCTCTCGAAAGTTTATACCGTGCAGGGGTGTCCCAACTTAGCCCATCACAAGCTCTCATGGTCAACAAAGGATATTCCTTCTCCCGGGAAGACCCGATCAGTCTTAGAATCCCTGTTTACAAGACATGTCGACAATGGTAAAACAAGACCAGCAAAGCCGCCCGATGTGCCGACAAATCCCGATAGGAGTTGCACATATCTTGTTCTCAGGGCACAACGGATGAGCAATCCGTACAACTAAAACCAGACCTCAAGTTACCCTGAGGGGGCGCTGCAAAGGGCTCTAGTTTGGACCAACACTCAGAGGAGCACTGGCCCTGGGGGGTAAATAAAGATGACCCTCGGGCTCATGAAAACCCAAGAGAAAAAGGCTTAGGTGGCAAATGGTAAAACCAAGGTTGGGCCTTGCTGGAGGAGTTTTATTCAAAGTAAACTGTCAAGGGGGTCCCATAAATCACCCAACCGCGTAAGGAATGCAAAATCAAGGAACATAACACCGGTATGACGGAAACTAGGGCGGCAAGAGTGGAACAAAACACTAAGCATAGGGCCGAGCCTTCCACCCTTTACCAAGTATATAGGTGCATTAATTAAATAAGAGATATTGTGATATTCCAAAATATCCATGTTCCAACAAGGAACAAACTTCATCTTCACCTGCAACTAGCAATGCTATAAGAGGGGCTGAGCAAAAGTGGTAACATAGCCAAACAACGGTTTGCTAGGAATGGATGGTTAGAGGCTTGACATGGCAATATGGGAGGCATGATAAACAAGTGGTAGGTAGCGCAACCATAGCGATAGAGCAAACAACTAGCAAAGCAAAGATAGAAGTGATATCGAGGGTAATGGTCATCTTGCCTGAGATCCCGTAAGGAAGAAGACCAAGTCCATGAAGAAGACAAACGGACGTAGTCGAACGAATCCTCACAACTCCGGAACCAAACCGAAGCTAACGAGAGAAGCAAACCGGAAAGAAACAAGCAACATGGTAAACACACAAGCATAAACATGGCATGATGCACAACCAAGGATGATGCATGTCCAGTTTAAAGAGGCATGGCATGGCAAAGTGCACAAGCAATACTACAAATTAACTGGAGCTCAATATGCAATGAGTTGCAGATTGATGAAACACCACATCAAATATTTAGTTCTCTCCCGTTTAAACTACTCAACAATATTAAATGTTGGTTAACATGGCAAGAGGTGAAACATAAAGAAACTATCTATTTAGGCAAGTTTAAATGAGGCCGGAAACAACACACAACAAATCCGGAAAATCCCCATGTGCATATTTCGGTTACGGTATTGTTCTGCCCTAAACCATATTATAGAGTTGTTAAACATGCAAAGTAATGCCACAATGTTACACTATGCATTTTTTACCCCATTTACCTATAAAGTTTATTAAATTTGGAGCTACAGTTATTTAGTTATGAATTAAAGCATTTTAGCATGGCATTTGAGCAAATTAAATGCAAACAACAAGTTAAACATTTTAAACATGCATGAAAGTTGGATATTATGAAACTAGATGATATTCTAAGCATTTTGCATATATGAGTCATTTTAATATGATGCACGATTGTTGAATTTTTATATGCATGAAGTGCAAGGGTTTTTCTGTAAATCCTGGGATAATTGATTAAATCCGTCCAGAGGAAAAAACACTACACAGGCCGAATTTGGTTGGCCCAATAGAGGAGAAGCGAGGAAGGGCGGTGGATCTGAAGCTCGCCATGGGCTTGGGGTGCTGGGCTGTAGGAGGTCGCGAAGAGCCGGGTGATCTGGAGGCAGGGGCGCGGTCAACGGAGTGGGCTGAACCGAGCGGAACTTGGCGCTGCTGCCATCGTCCTCGCGTGCTCGCACGCAGAAGCAGGGGAGGCCGGCGATGGACTCGGCGCGGCGACCTGGAGCCAGGGATGAGGCCGAGGTGCAGAGACTCGCTGGATCTGGTAGAGACGGCGACGAACGGAGCAGGGGAGGTCGATGCGGTCACGTGCGGGCGAGCGGGGAGCAGAGAAGGTTCGAGCGTCCCCCTGACGCAGAGGATGGCAGCGCTGTTTTGCTGGGTTTCGGGCGCGAGGAATGAAGGCAGGCGCGCGCGGCGGCCGTGCACAGGCTGTGGTGGCGCTGGAGGTGGCTGGAGGAAGTGGATCCCGGGGGCGAGGTCCTCGGGGCCCATAGGAGATCTTGGCGCGAATCCATGGTGTTCGACGGCTGCGCCCGGTTCCTGCGATAAGAAGCAGAGGAGGGGATTTGAGAGACGAGGAAGGATACACGAGGAAAAGGAGAAAACGGGAGGAAGAGGAGGGCCGACGGTTCTCATCTTCTGCTGCTGCTTGGGTGGCCGGCAACCATCGTGCTAGGTGGGGCATGGAGGAGCTCCTCTCCTCCGGATCGAACAGGGGAGAGAAGGCAGCGGGGCGCTGGTTGCTCGAGAAGGAGGTGGCCATGGATAGAGGGGAGCAAGTGGTTAGCCCGGTGGATTTTTGGATCAGGGTGGATCCCGAGGAAGATGGAGGCTGGTCGGGGAAGGATCCCGAGGGAGTGGGTGGCGGTCTAAGGAGGGGAATGGATGGGACAAGCCCCTAGGACTAGGGTTAGGCGTCTATTTATATAGTAAGGGGATTTGGGTAGGGGTTAATTCGGTCCCTCTGGTCGAAATCGAATGTCCGAGAATAAATAGGTTAGGGGAGTCAAGAAAGAAACCGAAGATATTTTAGAGATGTTTGGGGATGATCCGGACCCAACGGTAACGAAAGTCCAATTCGGGTTTGGGGATGTTTCAGACACGGGCGGGGGGTCGATGCACTGTGCAAAGAGGGGTTAGGCGAACGAGGTCAAGTGTGTGGTTGGACTGAGAATGGCCAAGGAAGACAAACGATCTGACGACATGCCACAGAGACAAGGAGAAGCGGCAACTACGAACGACTACCAGTTTTATGAAAACATGCAGATGCAATGCAAATGATGACATGATGAATGCAACAAGCAAATAAAACACACAACAACAACGAAATAACTGGAAGGCTTCTGAAGCGTCGGTCTTGGGGCGTTACAACAGTCCTCCACTTACAAGATATCTCGCCCCGAGATCTAAGGATGGCACCGGAGAGAAGCGGGAGAGCAAGAGGTAAAACAAAGTTGCTTCTTTGACAAAAGAGTGAAACCACGAACCTTGAGAGGTTAAACAATTTTAACGAAATAATACGGCGGAGATGAGTGAAGTTGAGAACACTCCATTACATGAGAGGAACAAGGAACATTATGAGAACCTTGTTGGTTGAAAGACAAGAAACCAGAGCTTAACGAACCAAAGAGAATATGAAACCACCGGTATAATGCGATAGCCAAGGAACAAGAATGATAGAATTTGGACAGGACTCTGGTAGAAAAGAGAAGGAAAACTTGATAAGATGGAAAGAACTTGAAAAGAGAACACCACACTCCGGTTAAATGGATTAGCAAGGAAAAGAACATGATCCTCACAATTCGAGATGATGAGTGAGAAGAGCAACATCGCAGTGCCTCCGGGAGAAAGGAAAGAAGATAGATCATTGGAATAAGCGAACGGAGAAGGGAATGACAACTTGTACCACAATTGAATTTCAAAAGCATCCTTGCAAGGAAGGATTGAACGGATTTCTTGGAAAAATCATCAACGAAAAAAATAAGCTTGTTATGGACTTATGGAAAACATCCCAAAACTTGATGTGAAATACTGCCACTAACGAAAACAATTGTTTGCTTGAGATCAACGAAGAAATGAAAACTTCTCTCGCCAAAAGGATATGAGAAAACTTGGATCATTGATAGGCACCAAAATAGCAACAATCCCAATGGAAGGCTTTAGGTGAAATCTATACCAAGATAACTACAAGGAAGAAAAATGATGGGTTTAAATATCTCATTCCTTACAACTTTATGAATCATGAAACATGAAGGAAATTGTCAAGAATGACATAACACCATCTCAAATGATAAGGTAGAAAGAATTGCACTAAGGAATGCAAGATGAAGAATGCTTGAACTCCTCAAAACAAGACATGTGTTGAACACCATGTTTATTTTAGAGTATAGCTTGGAGGATCTTAACTTCGAGAGAAATCTTGAAGAACTATTAAAGAATGAAAAGAATCCTTGAAGAACCACCATGTAGAGCCTCCAGGAAGAACTCTGATAATAAAATGATGATAAAAGGAAGAGAAGTTAAAAACAAAAGGTGAAGCCTTGCAATGATTTAGATGGAGCTTCGCGATGATATAACCGAGAGAACTTGGAACTCCGGAAATAAAAGATGAACATCTTAGAACCGGGAATTTATTCCTCAAGAACAAACTCCGAAGGAAACAATTAATCACTTGGATGAAACAATTATAAGAATTATGTTATGCATATCCTTCACCAATTTAAGTTGATGGCAAGCAACGGATTTGGCATGCTATTTATTCTCATGGAAAGGATTAAGAGAGATATAGCGTAAACTTGAGAAGATCTTCAACGAACAGCCGGTAGGATTGGAAAGAACGAATGAATTGATATGATAACCAAGGTAGAGAACTCTTGAACGAACCACCGTAAGAATTGAAAATGAACGAAGAAAAGATAAAGAAACATGAGGAAGAATTATAAAAAGAATGAAGATACTTTAGAGAATTTAGATACATGAGAATGAAGAGATCATGGGCAGACTAGAGAATACTTGAATGATGCACCGAAAGAATATGGAGAACGAGAGCTGAAAGCTGAGAATGAGTAACATTCAGAAATGATGGCCTTCGGATGATCGAGAAAGGAAGCAACTCCTGAAATGCGTCAGATGGTTGAATAGAATTCTCACAATCGAAAACAATTATGAGAGGCTGGCATAAAGCTAGAACCATGAATCTTCAAGAGAACGGACCAAGATTTAGGAGAAATCCTTCTTCGGTCTTCAAATGTTGAGAATGATGATGAGAACCACCATGAATTATTGAAGCACTCCGGAATAATGAAGAATAGAAAGGTAGAATCAACGATGAAAGAATTTGGAAGACCTTGGACAAAGGCATATGACTGATGGAATTCGTTCTTACGTCACACTTTGAAAATAATTTGAGAATCGCTCCGGATAAATTAGAAGAGTCGGGTAAGATCCTGGGAAAATACCTGTGGGTTAGGGCCCACTCAAAAGAAACACCATTGAAATGATTACTTGAAAGGGAGATTGCACCGGTTAAATTAAATGGCTTGAATGAGATAACAACCTCGAAATAGCTAGAAAGGATTAAGAATAGAAACACGAATCTTTTGAGATATCTTCAGCGCTTCGGAACAAATGAATAGTGAGAGGTGAATGAATAAGAGATCCTTGGATAAAAAATTCACATGGGAATATGTGTCAAACAAAAGGAAGAGATATGATCAACACCGAAGCTTGAAATTAATCCACCGGAGAAGAAAATGTGACGAAGAATTGATAAACTTGAAGCTCTGTTAGTATCTTCTTGAGAACCACTGCATAAGAACCTTGACGGAAAAGAATGGAGAGACTTCCCATCAATAAAATGGATACCCGATTAAGAAATTTGAGTCCTTGAAGAAAAATGGTGGGAGGGCGGGAAAACAAAGGCAACTTGGGGATGGAATGAAACAAACAACGTTGGGAAAACTGAGGGGTGATCTTAGAAATGTTGAAATGATCGGATCCACTTGAAGAGAAGCATGCCAGTTGGAAAGAATTTAATATGGCAACCTCAATGATCAAGAAGGATTAGAATTCACATAGAAATATGAGAACACCGTTTAGGAAAGGTATGGAATCAACACTTGACACTGAAGCAACTCGAATACCACAAACCAAAACAAAAACAAAGTATTTGGCTTGCAGAATAAGCCGGAAACAAACATACGATAGATCCCATATCGTATCATGTGTCTGTTGGAAAGATATCCTACGAGATACTTGAATTCCCACTTATAAACTCCCGAAACTTTCTGGTTATGCAATCTGGTGTTGGGGATACAGGGGAAGAAATATATCTCGCCCAAACTAACAATCCCTACATCGAGTTGTATCCATCCGTCAACACATAACCAAGAAACCTTCGGAAATCGTGTACCTCAACCTTCGAAAAGCATCCGTTATATGAGCTATGGCAATACTCCCGAACTCCCCAGTACTGGGTGGCATCGAGGTTATCTCACCAACAACTGCATAAAAGAGATTTTCGATGTCGGCGAAACTCAGGTATTCCAGAACTGCAACGATAAAATTGTGACGACAACACCTCGGAGCTCAAATCCCCGGGACACTTCCACAACCCCTAAATGTCAGGAGGCACCAAGAACAATGTTCTCGTCACAAGACTGTCGGAACGATTCCAAGATACCTGTGTGATCCTAAATTTTTTTTAGTAAAATTTGAGAAGAGGAAAGTCAAAACATCTATGTCAGGAGACCTCACCAGAGCGACGAAGGGACTCAGGAGTAAAAAGAATCCTACTCTCCGATATATATAATCCTAAGACTCAAAACATTTTGTTATAGACTCAACAATGTCAGCGATTCGATCAAGCAGGGGGCTCCTAAGTCTGGGATGGCTCTGATTACCAACTTGTAACACCCACGATGCGGCTATATCTCCCACGTGTCAAAGCATGACTTAGAGGCATAACTGCATGGTGGTTTTGTCGCAAGAAGAGTCATCTTCACACAATCCCATGTAATGAACAAGAATGGGATAAAGAGTTGGCTTACAATTGCCACTTCACACAATGAACATATAATTCACATCATTCAGAGTTCTTACATAGTCCGACTACGGATGAAGCCAAAAGAAAGGAAGATAACCCAACTGCTAGATCCCCGATCGTCCCAACTAGGATCCACTACTGATAACATGAAATGAAACATAGCAACGACCAAGATCTTCGTTGAGCTCCCATATGAGCTCGGTTGCATCACCTGCACCGGTATCATCGGCACCTTCAACTATTGTGATAGTATCTGGTGAGTCACGAGGACTCAACAGTCACAAAACCCGCGAGATCAAGACTATTTAAGATTATGGGTATGAAGTGGTAATGAGGTGGAGTTGCAGCAAGCACTAAGCAAATATAGTGGCTAACATACGCAAATAAGAGCGAGAAGAGAAGCAACGGAACAATCACGAAGCTAGAAGTGATCAAGAAGTGATCCTGAAACTACTTACACACAATCATAACACAAAGACCGTGTTCTCTTCCCGGACTCTGCTGAAAAGAGAATGTCACGGCTACACACGTGGTTGATGCATTTTAATTAAGTCAAGTGTCAAGTTCCCTACAACCGGACATTAACAAATTCCCATCTGCCACATAACTGTGGGCACGACTCTCGAAAGTTTATACCCTGCAGGGGTGTCCCAACTTAGCCCATCACAAGCTCTCACGGTCAACGAAGGATATTCCTTCTCCCGGGAAGACTTGATCAGTCTCGGAATCCCGGTTTACAAGACATTTTGACAATGGTAAAACAAGACCAGCAAAGCCGCCCGATGTGCCGACAAATCCCGATAGGAGCTGCACATATCTCGTTCTCAGGGCACAACGGATGAGCAATCCGTAAAACTAAAACCAGACCTCAAGTTTCCCTGAGGGGGCGCTGCAAAGGGCTCTAGTTTGGACCAACACTCAGAGGAGCACTGGCCCCGAGGGGTAAATAAAGATGACCCTCGGGCTCGTGAAAACCCAAGGGAAAAAGGCTTAGGTGGCAAATGGTAAAACCAAGGTTGGGCCTTGCTGGAGGAGTTTTATTCAAAGCGAACTGTCAAGGGGGTCCCATAAATCACCCAACCGCGTAAGGAATGCAAAATCAAGGAACATAACACCGGTATGACAGAAACTAGGGCGGCAAGAGTGGAACAAAACACCAGGCATAGGGCCGAGCCTTCCACCCTTTACCAAGTATATATGTGCATTAATTAAATAAGAGATATTGTGATATTCCACAATATCCATGTTCCAACAAGGAACAAACTTCATCTTCACCTACAACTAGCAACGCTATAAGAGGGGCTGAGCAAAAGCGGTAACATAGCCAAACAACGGTTTGCTAGGAATGGATGGTTAGAGGCTTGACATGGCAATATGGGAGGCATGATAAAAAAAGTGGTAGGTAGCGCAACCATAGCGATAGAGCGAACAACTAGCAAAGCAAAGATAAAAGTGATATCGAGGGTAAGGGTCATCTTGCCTAAGATCCCGCAAGGAAGAAGACCGAGTCCATGAAGAAGACAAACGGACGTAGTCGAACGAATCCTCACAACTCCGGAATGAAACCGAAGCTAACGAGAGAAGCAAACCGGAAAGAAACAAGCAACATGGTAAACACACAAGCATAAACATGGCATGATGCACAACCAAGGATGATGCATGTCCGGTTTAAAGAGGCATGGCATGGCAAAGTGCACAAGCAATACTACAAATTAAGTGGAGCTCAATATGCAACGAGTTGCAGATTGACGAAACACCACATCAAATATTTAGTTCTCTCCCATTTAAACTACTCAACAATATTAAATGTTGGTTAACATGGCAAGAGGTGAAACATAAAGAAACTATCTATTTAGGCAAGTTTAAATGAGGCCCGAAACAACACACAAGTAATCCAGAAAATCCCCATGTGCATATTTTGGTTACGGTATTGTTCTGCCCTAAACCATATTTTAGAGTTGTTAAACATGCAAAGTAATGCCACCATGTTAAACTATGCATTTTTTTACCCCATTTACATATAAAGTTTATTAAATTTGGAGCTACGGTTATTTAGTTATGAATTATAGCATTCTAGCATGGCATTTGAGCAAATTAAATGCAAACAGCAAGTTAAACATTTTAAACATGCATGAAAATTGGATATTATGAAACTAGATGAAATTCTAAGCATTTCGCATATATGAGTCATTTTAATATGATGCACGATTGTTGAGTTTTTATATGCATGAAGTGCAAGGGTTTTTCTGTAAATCCTGGGATAATTGATTAAATCCGTTCAGAGGAAAAAACACTACACGGGCCGAATCTGGTTGGCCCAACAGAGGAGAAATGAGGAAGGGCGCTGGATCTGAAGCTCACCATGGGCTTGGGGGTGCTGGGCTGCAGGAGGTCGCAGTGGGCCGGGTGATCTGGAGGCAGGGGCGCGGTCAACGGAGCGGGCTGAACCGAGCGGGACTTGGCGCTACTGTCATCGTCCTCGCGTGCTCGCACGCAGAAGTAGGGGAGGCCGGCGATGGACTCCGTGGGGCAGCGCGGCGACCTGGAGCCAGGGACGAGGCCAGGGTGCAGGGACTCGCCAGATCTGGCAGAGACGGCGATGAACGGAGCAGGGGAGGTCAATGCAGTCACATGCGGGCGAGCGGGAAGCAGAGGAGGTTCGAGCATCCCCCTAACATAGAGGATGGTGGTGCTGTTTTGCTGGGTTTCGGGTGCGAGGAATGAAGGAAGGCGTGCGCGGCGGCCGTGCACAAGCTGTGGTGGCGCTGGAGGTGGCCGGAGGAAGTAGATCCCGGCGGCGAGGTCCTCGGGGCCCATAGGAGCTCTTGGCACGAATCCATGGCGTTCGACGGCTGCGTCCGGTTCCTGCGATAAGAAGCAGAGGAGGGGATTGAGAGACAAGGAAGGATACACGAGGAAAAGGAGAAAACAGGAGGAAGAGGAGGGTCGGTGGTGCTCATCTTCTGCTGCTGCTTGGGTGGTCGGCGACCATCGCGCTAGGTGGGGCATGGAGGAGCTCCTCTCCTCCAGATCGAACAGGGGAGAGAAGGCAGCGGGGCGCTGGTTGCTCGAGAAGGAGGTGGCCATCGATCGAGAGGAGCAGGTGGTTGGCCCGGTGGATTTTTGGATCGGGGTGGATCCCGAGGAAGATGGAGGCTGGTCGGGGAAGGATCCCGAGGGAGTGGGTGACGGCGCAAGGAGGGGAATGGATGGGACAAGCCCCTAGGATCTAGGGTTAGGCGTCTATTTATATAGTAAGGGGATTTGGGTAGGGGTTAATTCGGTCCCTCCGGTCGAAATTGAATGGCCGAGAATAAATAGGTTAGAGGAGTCAAGAAAGAAACCGAAGATATTTTAGAGATGTTTGGGGATGATCCGGACCCAACGGTAACGAAAGTCCGGTTCGGGTTCGGGGATGTTTCGGACACGGGCGAGGGGTCGATGCGCTGTGCAAAGAGGGGTTAGGCGAACGAGGTCAAGTGTGTGGTTGGACTAAGAATGGCCAAGGAAGACAAACGGTCTGACAACATGCCACGGAGACAAGGAGAAGCGGCAACTACGAACGACTACCAGTTTTATGAAAACATGCAGATGCAATGCGAATGATGACATGATGAATGCAACAAGCAAATAAAACACACAACAACAACGAAATAACTGGAAGGCTTCTAAAGCGTCGGTCTTGGGGCGTTACATTGGAGTTGGGTGGGGCGGTCAGGCCTGCGCGGCAGCAGAGCCGGCCACCGGAGGCAGGAGCAGGCAGCACGACCATCACTCGTTTGGGCGGCTGGAGCAAGAAGACCAAAGGTTGAAGAAGCACTACGGCTGTTGGATGGACATCGTATGGCCACTGGAGCTAGAATCGTTCATATTGACTAAGTTAACAAAGCCATCCGTCCGTGTCAACTTAGTAAGCCCACAAGTCAGCCTCCCACTATGGTGGGTCCCAGCTAGCAGGGGGAGTCTTCATTTTTTGTGCGTAATAAGGAGGCACTTCCTTGCTTGTGAAGATACAGCTGGTGGGTCCAAGCTGTCAGTGGGGGGAACGTTTTTTCACGAAATACAGAGGCCTTTCTGGTGGGTCCCTGCTGTCAGGTGTAGGAATAATTTTTTTATGCTTAATAAGGTTGCACTTCCTTGCTGCGGCCGTGCACCCAGCTGTCAGCCTCTCCACGTACAGTACTCTTCCAATGGAAGTCGTTCCTTAACCACATTGACCACGCCGCGCTGAGAGAACCACGGCGGTGGATGTCGGCGAGGCCTAGGAACGGGACGACATGGAGACAGGGAAGATGCGGCAGTGGATGCCCACACATAGAGGAGTACGAGGGTTAACTGGTTCGGCTGCGGTGTGAGGCTGCCGTCGCCACAGAATAACAGGGGTTGTGGGTGAGTAGAGGGATGGCCTGGCCAGAGGTTGGAGTAGGGTGGAGCGGTGAGGCCTGCGCGGCAGCAAAGCTGGCCGCAACAGGCAGGAGCAGGCGGCACGACCGGCGCTGGTTTGGGCGGCTGGAGCAAGAAGACCATAGGTTGAAGAAGCACTAGGGCCGTTGGATGGACATCGTACGGTCACTGGAGCTAGAATCGTTCATATTGACTAAGTTGACAAAGTCCTCCGTCCATGTCAACTTAGTAGGCCCACAAGTCAGCCTCCCACAATGGTGGGTCCCAGCTAGTAGGGGGATTATTAATTTTTTTTGTTGTGCGTAATAAGGAGGCATTTCCTTGCGTGCAAAGATACAGTTGGTGTGTCCGAGCTGTCAGCGAGGGGAACATTTTTTTGTGAAATACAGAAGCCCTTCCGATGGGTCCCAGCTGTCAGGTAGAGGAATCATTATTTTGCGCGTAATAAGGAGGCATTTCCTTGCGTGTGGCCGTGGACCCAGCTATCTGCCTCTCCACGTACAGTCCACTTCTGATGGATGTCGTTCGTTGACCATGTTGACCACGGCACGACAAGAGCACTAGGGCGGTGGACGACAGCGAGGCCTAGGAAGAGAATGACACGAAGCCAGGGAAGACTCGACAGTTGTTTCCCACGCGGAGGGGAGTACGAGGGTTTACCTGTTCATCTGCCATCACCGAAGAATAATAGCAGGTGTGGGTGAGTAGAGGGATGGCTAGGCCAGCGATGGGAGTAGGGTGGGTCGATGAGGCCTGCGCGGCTGCATAGTCGGCCGCGGGAGGAGGGAGTAGGCAGTCCTGCTGACACTTGTTTGAGCGGCTGGGGCAGGAATAGCAGAGATTGAAGAAGCACGATGGCCGTTGGATGGACATCCAACACTCACTGCTCTTGTGTGTTGACTAAGTTGACATGGCGTTGCATGTGCGTCAACCTTTTTTTAGGAAAGCGTACGCGTCAACCTATAGTAGGCGCACAAGTCAGCCTCAAATGTGCGGAAAACAGCATACAACCCATCTGCCATTATATCTAATAATTTACAACCCATTTGCTAATTCTTAAGGATTTTTTGGAGCCCATCTTCTTTTTGTTAGCATTACAACCCATATTGTGGCCACGGTTAAAAATTATACGATATTTTGCATATTTCGGTGCGGTCAACTATTTTTAATCCCGAAATTTTGAATCACATTCAAACTAATTTGAAAAATAAATTTATATAAATATAAAATCCAAATAATTCTCCACGCATAAAAATCAATGGAATTTAAAATGTTGAAATGAAAAAATGAAACAAATTCCTGTTTGATGCGTTTTAAAAATATACCACCCATTTCTCATTACTGATAGCCCATTTTCTCGGCAAGCCGAATGAAACTCCCCTCATCTTGTGAGATTTGCAGCCCAGCAGGACAAAGCAAGGAGGCGTCAGTTGGGTATTTCTTTTAAAAAGTAGAACTTGGCTAGCCATTTTTAGTAAGAAAAAAACACAACTGGGCTCATGATGTGGTAAACATAAATAAAACCCTGGCTAGACGGGCCATAGCCCCCGCACAGCCCCGTTGTTACCCTGATTTGTCTCTAAAACTAGTATAAAAATAACAACTGCTTGTTCCTAAAAAAAGTAAATAACAACTGCGCGACCTACTGGGTCCCTGGTGTCAGCTGCTCGTTGTGCAATTCTCTCGTTTATTGACTACGTTGACAATGGTGTGGGCCCCAGATGTCCAACCATTAGGAGGAACCTTTTTTGGGCTTGTAATAACAAGGCACTTGCTTGCGTACTGCCAAGACCCTGGTGGGTCCCTACTGTCATCCTCTCCATGTACAATCATCTCCTTGTTCCTCTCGGTTGTTGATGACATTGACAACACAAGAGGGCGGCGCACCATGCACGGTGAGCTAACAAAGGCGGAGGACAACGGCGAGGCCTCGGACGGAACGAACATGAGTCGTGGAAGATGCACCGGTCTAGTCGCAGGCGGAGGGGAGTACGAGGGTTGACTGGTTCGGGTGTGGGTACGTGTTGGGGCTGACGTCGCCAGAGAATAACATGACATGTAGGGGAATAGAGGGAGGGACTGGCCAACGTTGGAGGGTACGGTAGGGTGGCAGAGGCGCAACCAGGCCTGGAGGCGGGAGCCAGCGGAACCGACGCGGTGGTTTGGTTTGGGCGGCTGGAGGAAGAAGACAAGAGATAGAAGATACACGCCAGATGTTGGATGTGAATCCAATGGCTGGTAGACAGAATCATTTGTTGACTAGCTAGTAAGTCGACACCACCTTGGATAGGCTTTTTCCTCATGGGTCCCAAATGTCATAATCTAAATCTGTCACGGTCATGCAGCCTTTCTTATGAAAATTTATAGTGCATTTTGTGTGCTAGTTCAAAATAAGTTTGTGGGTGCTGGTGGGGGCTAATCACTTGGGTTCTATAATGCACAGTGAGCTCAAGAAGCCGACGAGAGTGATGTTATTTCCCTTGGTTGGGATTTGTTACAATATTTCACTCTTAATTAAACGAATGGCAAGCCATTTGCCTTGTTTCAAAGAAAATATAATAGTCACAGCCGAGTTGAAAAGGGCAACAACATCTAACTCCAGCTTACAAACTGTACAAAAGCACGAGGGTTAATTGTTCATCAGGTTTAGACAAAACCTAGATTGAAAAGGGGAACAACATTTAACTCCAGCACTGTTTTCGGCAGTCATGGTCAAATGGATCCGTCAGGTCCATAGAATGAACATCCTGGGTCGTAAAATTTACTGGATTATGACCACAAGATGTTGTAAATTGAAGCCCGACACGTTCAGAAGCTCTTTTGTCCACCTGAAACTCCTTTTTTTGCTCTTCGACATACCCATCTGTCAAAACCATGTTGCTGATGAACTTAAGCCTGATGGACAATAGTAACCTCGCATTCAGCAGGAAGAATGTGACAAATCTAGTGTTTGCATGGTTGGCTACATATCGTTCCAGTGTTATTGTCTTCAATCGAATGTCATGAGAAGTAAGAAAATCCGGGTGCTTATGAATCCACCGATTGGTTATAACTTTCTTAACCCGTCCTGTTGCCTAAATAGACATGAAAATTGAAAACAATTAAGGTCTAAAAAAAGAGTGTCTAAAGAGCAATAGCTAAACAGTTAATTCTAGTACACTATATGCGGTCTTCCAAGGTGCATGAAATTATCTCCTTTATATACAACTTCTCTAGACATGGAAAGCATTGTAGCAAGGCAATAATCTTGTTCGGATCAAAACTATTCATTTGGATATATAAAATCTTGACAGAATCCAGCACCATTGATAGGCTATCCATGGAGAAACTCTTCATTGAGCATAGAACATAATATTAGAACAAAATGTGTACTCCAAGATGATATAAAACTTATGCCCAGAAATTTAAAATGCAGTTTATGGTTACAAGTGTAGATGATAATATACAGTACCTGAATAACTGTGGAGCTAAACACCATCTTGAAATGAGCACAGAGATCA
This sequence comes from Triticum aestivum, assembly GCF_018294505.1. Lineage (NCBI taxonomy): Eukaryota > Viridiplantae > Streptophyta > Magnoliopsida > Poales > Poaceae > Triticum > Triticum aestivum. The sequence continues at coordinate 383,534,637 of NC_057801.1, forward strand.
TGTATTACACCCAAAGTCTCTAGTTTAGGCACAGAGATGATGGTTATTTGTGACGGTGAATAACTAGAATCAAGGATCAACCTTTGAAGTGAAGGGGCATCTTGGATGATGAGCTGCCTTCCGTCAAAAGAAATTCCAATTCTTACAAGGTTAGACAACTTTATTTGGAGACAACCGATTGTAACCGTGAAAACAAGCACCAAGCACTGCAGGACAGGGCAAGTGGAGTGGATGATGCTGTGCAATGAGGCCTCTGATATACGAACCCGCACAAGTGAAGGTCTTTTGAGAAATGGGAGTCGAAGGTTTAGTACCAGATTGTCTGGTAGGTAGCACAGCGCAAAGGTGGCGGTGTGGAGAGAGGAGAAAAACCGCGAGATGGACATCGGTGCTGAGGGCACAAGTACATGGCGTTCGGTATCTGGTAGGTGATTTCCAGGGGAATAGTAGAACTCAAGCAGCTGTAGTTTTGTGAATTCAGGGGATTTCAGCTAGGCTTCCATCATGCAGGGCATGGTATGCTTGCTCAGGTAGCATGACGGGATGCAGAGGCTTTGAACGGAGCCCTGTTGGGAGGAGATGATGGCTCTGGGGAGTTCAAAATCATTAAAGACGAATAGTTGACAACAGTCGAGATTAAGGGGCGCGGTGCGCCATAGAGGGCACCACCGAATTGAGAGGACTTGGGTGCGGCAGCAATCCTTGGTGGGGAGAAGCGAGATGATCTCCCCAAGGATGGTGTCCGTGAGATCGCTGATGTGGTCCTCCCGAGATTCTATGGGTTCCTAATATCTGGTGGGGGCGGGCTCGTCGCTTCTCCCTGCGCTGCCGGGTGCGGGATTTACAACAGGTGTCGCCACTGGCGGGAGCCTCATCTTCTTGGCACTGGGGTCAGCCGACTCCATTTTCCTTGAGGGCATCGCGTCGAGCTCACGGATTTGAGAAGAGTAACGAATGACGAGCCTAGTTGTAGTGCGAGTGAAGAAGAAGGGGAGCTGGGGTTTTTTCTATATTAGTGAGGGAGAAGGGGGGCTAGGGTTTATAGGAGTGAGGTGAGGAATTTGGGGGTACGTGTGGAGCGAGCTTGATGTGAGGTGGGTGGGGGTGAGGAGGAAGAAGAGCACCCGATTTTTTTGGGGGGGCGGTGTGCTGGGTAGTGCCTCTCATTAAGTAAATATATGGGCTTTTGAATTGATTTTATTATTTACTAGGGTAGATGGGATGTTTTGTGTTGGGCCCAAAGAAATAATTACTACTAGTACAGTGGAGACACTCTACAGCTACCCAGAAAAACAATTACTACTAGTACAGTGGATACACTACCGCTTCTGGCTCCTCCGAGGTCATCGAAACGTCTCCTTCTATTGAATTTCATTTTACTTTTGTTCACCGACATGCGGGCCATGCAATGTGCGGGCCCAAATGCCATCCACCAAATTAGAAGGCAGTATGCAGGCGGAGAGTCACCCCGGTCGTAGTGCGGCAGTAATGAGCTGTCGTATCACAAAACCCCACCTCCCTGCAGTCTAAGTTTGACGGACGATGTAACCATCATTTCACTCTTCACTGAATCCCCTTCTCCCTCACCGTCTTCAAGAAAGCCAACACTCGCATCTGCCATTGTTCTTCTCTCCCAACGAAGGGAAGGTAAGCGGATCCGTGATGTTGGTATATTTTCATTCATAAAAAAAAGAACTTTTGCAAAGCACTAACCGATCCAAACTCTCTCTTTTGTTTCATTGTCATTGTGATTGTGTTTTCCTTTCAGCGGTCTCCTAGTATTCGTCAGTTTCATGATGGACCAAGGAAAACCAGGCAAAGATCTGCCGATGTTGGACCAGACGTGGGAGGATGATCCCCACAATACAGAGAGCTCCAAGAAGATGGAGGCAGCCACCGAGCCGACCCCAGATATGCTCATGGCCACTACTGAGATGGCCAACACCCCGTCTGAGGTCACAATCCCCGTGGCACTGCAGGAGCAGTTTTCCCCCTTCGAGGAGGTGCCCCCCCCCCCCCGCGCGCGCTGAGCTACTCAAGGTGATTTTCTTTTTTGCCGATCTTGATTGTGGTTTTTCATCTAAGTATGTGGTGATAAATAATGCAAAATTTTATTAGCTTCGATGCCATGCTACCTTCCCTGTCATGCATACTTTTGACTCTACAGAGTGTTTTAAATAACTTGTGTTTCTTATATTGGAAAGTAATTCAGAATTTTTTATGTTTCAGTTAGAGCCTTGATGCAGACAAGTATTGTGTGGTTGTACATGTCACTCGCTATGAGGTGGATGACCTGAATATACGCACTGGGAAAACAGAGTTCTTAGGTTGTTGGATCCTGGAAGCCATTCACACTTATACAAAATGTCGAGATGTATTCCAGCCTCACTATTGTCAGGCGTGTTGTCCAGGGTGTATTGAAGCACAAGAAGTTCCAAGCTACTCCTTCATTTGTGAGGCATACTGTTCTTGTCAAGATTACGCAGGAAGATGGTGTGGCATGCCTCCACAAACAAGTTTATGAGTGGCAAGGCCACAAGGTTATCTTCAGGAAGGTTTATAGGATTGAGCTGTTGTCGGACGTCCTCAATGATGTTCATGTCAAGGTCCGTCTTGTGTCCATCTCAAATTAGATCGAGGTTGTCAGGACCCCGACTCAATGCCACACCGATCTAGCATGTAACACCTCATATCACTTTGCAGCCTCACGCACGGTATCCCCACGGGTATCGCCTTACCAGGCCCGGGACCGTTTGCGCCTTTTGGCACATGTATATGATAGTGTCGCTAGCAACCATATGACAAGGAGCCCGGGCTGACATGGTTAGTCGTGAACCCAAAGTGGCACTAACTTACAGGGACAGGCACACATGACCCAGCAATGGATGTGTCGGTCATCAGCAAGTGAATCCGGGATGTAGCAGTTGGGCTAGCAGGACTTCGGTAAACCGGGCTGTAGCAGGCTAACAGGACTCCGGTAGACACCGCGTGACACTTCCCCGAAGGGACAGACACAGGAATGAAGAAGGACACATGCCGGCCAGCCTATGTGTTCCGGAGCAGTAGCAAGCTACCAAGGCTCAGTGGAAGCACTAGGAGACATTTCCTGGTAAGAGAGGCTACCAAGGATAAACAACTAGATAGTCAGATCCCACACATACCTAGCATTTCTATAACATACACACAATATGCTCGATATGTGCAAATACAACATGGCATCACAATATGACTCTACAACTCAAGTATTTTATTCAATAGGCTCCGAGGAGTGAGATATTACAACCATGGGTCGCATGACCCAACATTCAGAGCATACAAGTTCAAGCACACGCGGAAGCTTAACATGTCTGAGTACAGACAACTATAAATGAAAAAGGTTGAGAAGCCTGACTATCTACCAGATCCTGCTGAGGGCACAAGATCGTAGCTGAGGTAACAAGCTAAACGTCGAAGTCCACACAGAACTACTAGTGAGACTGGAGTCTCTCTGCAAAAACATAAATTAAACCAACATGAGTACAAATGTACCCAGCAGAACTTACATCAGAACTAGCTACATATGCATCATTGTCGACAAAGGGGGTGGTGGGGTTTAACTGAAGCAAGCCAGCTTTGACTCGGTGGCTATCCTGAACTACGACTGCAAGTAACTCTTTTGAGGTGGTGCACACGAGTCCACATATTCACCAACCAATACACCACTATAGGTCATACTCATCGTTTAAGCACAAGTGGGGTTACCACTTTACATAAAGCATTGTTGTGTTCACACCATTAGAGTTGCTTTAGCCCAATTCTTAAGTAAAGATCCCCAAGATGTGATATCCCCCCTAAGAGGGATGAACTAACCTTGGGTTTTGTCGATGATGACTTCATGTAGGTGTTGAAGATGTGGATGCTCATTGTTGATGTAGATCATTTGGAGCAATCCATTGGAGTGAATTGCACTTTCAATACCTACATGGGTTAGTCCCACAAGGAACAAACAAGGATATCCATAGACATAGAATGAAGCACACACATGATGATATCCATGAAAGGATTAGATTACCTTCTCCCTTGTCTTACCAACAAGAAGGTTTGTGACTCCTTGAACTAGTGCAAGATGTGGAAGTTGTTTGCACTTGTCCTTGCCATATGAGTGAAGTATGTTGGCGGAGTCACCCTCAAGAACTCTCTAGTTCTTCTTCTTCGGGATCAACATCATCTTGATGGGAATCCTTGGGGTTGTAGATGTACTTGATGAAGTAGAACTTGATGTAGACTTGGGAACCCACTTGACCAAGGCCTTTGGAGCATCTTCAAATGCATCAATCTCCTCTTGAAGCTTGTCCTTGCCTTTTAGCTTGTGGTCTTATGGTGGAAGATCATCTTGAGCTTGTGTTCCCTTGGAGGAAGTAGGATCATACTTCTCTTGTTGAGGAACAAACTTTGTCTTGGGGTATTGATCTTCTTCCCACTCAACTCCATTGGCATTGAACTTTTGTTCAAAACCAACACCTTGATTCTTCCGGTGCCTTCCTTGCTTGCGTACAATTTCTTCAAATTGCTTACTTCCGGCAAGGCTCTTGTAAACACCTTTCTCTATAATTCCCTTCAATAAGCTATTTTCTTGATCCAGTGTACTTGGCTAAGAGAATCATTAGTGGAATCAAGAGAACTACTAGAAGCAAGAATATCGGATTTAGCATGATTATTGTTACTACTAGAAGAAGAATCTTTCTTACTCTTGTTGCTAGATTTAACTTGTGGCATGTAAGTAGACAAGAGTAAACGCTTGGCAATGTAATAAGAGCTTTACTTTCAAAGATCATCATTGAAGGCTTTTAAGAACCCATGTTCTTGCTCAAGATTGAGCTTCTCGAAGCGTAGCTTCTCATGAGTTTTTAAAAGTTCTCGGTGATCTTCTAAAGTAGTTTCATGAGCTAACTTAAGAGTGTTTAGTTCTTTGGTTAGATGCTCAATCTCCTTCTTATCATTGTCATTCGTTTCATCTTGATTACCATGATTAATAACAATTTCATCATAGTATTCATCACTAGAGTTGTCAACAAGTAAATCATCATCACCTAGCAAATCATCTTCATCACTATTGAAATCAACATACTCGGGGTGTGATACCTTGGGGCCTTTAGCCATGAAGCATCTTCCAATTCCTTCATTTGGTGACTCAAATATGTCATAGGATTTGGTTGACATAAGTGCTAGATCGGCAACACCTTCATCTTGAGTATATTCAGAGTCGGAGTGATAAACTTCTCTCAGAGTGGTGGTCGGAGTTGGAACCGGATACCCATTCAGAGCTTGATGTCTTAGTTTTGTGTATCTCCTTGATGACTTGTCCTTCCTTTCCGAATCCTTGCTTCTGCGAGAGGTTCTTCGTTCATAGCAATCATCTCTAATCCTTCTCTCCCTTGGAGGTGATTCTTCCCTTCTGCTTCTCCTTTTAGGTGAGTCTTCTCTTCTTTTGTATGGAGCCGTACACTCATTGGAGTAGTGTCTAGGTCTTCCACAATTGTAGCAATTTCGCTCACGACTAGAAGATCTTTTGTCATTGTAGGACCTTGACTTGGAACTCCTTTCCTTGCTTCTACTCTTGTAGAATTTGTTGAAGTTCTTCACCATTAGGCTTAATTCTTCATTGAAGGCTTGTTTCTCACTTGATGATGTAGGAGCATCACATGAGGCTTTGTAAGCACCACTAGACTTGTTGTGAAGCTCTTCTTTATCCTTCAGTGACATCTCATGATCAACAATTCTTCCAATGACTTCGGTTGGCTTGAGATCTTTGTAATTTGGCATCATTTGGATCAAAGTGCACACGGTATCATATTTTCCATCCAAGACTCTTAGGATCTTCTTGTTGATGAATTTGTCAGTCATCTCTTCACTTCCTAAGTCGGCAATCTCATTTGTGATGAGAGCAAGCCTAGATTACATTTCAGTGACACCTTCACCATCCTTCATTTTGAACTTGTCAATTTGACTTTGATGCACATCCAACTTGGATTCCTGGACGGAGTCGGTACCTTCGTGCATATCAATCAAAGTATCCCAAATTTCCTTTGCATTCTCAAGGCGGCCGATTTTATTGAATTCTTCAAGGGACAATCCATCAAAGAGGATATCGCAAGCTTGAGCATTGTGTTGCAACATCTTTAATAATTCCGTGGTAGCTTCATGTTTTGGCTCTCTCCCATCGAAGAATTCACCTTGCAAACCAATACACATAATAGCCCAAACAGCGAGGTTATGTCCAAGAATATGCATTTTCATCTTATGTTTCCAACTAGCAAAATTAGTACCATCAAAGTAAGGACCTCTATGGTGGTAATTTCCCTCGCTAGACACTATACTCTCCTAGGTTGTGAAACCAAGGCTATGATCACCAAAGCTATGGAAATCAAGGCAAATGGAGACCAAAGCTCTGATACCATTTGTAGGATCGAAAGTATGTCTAGAGGGGGGTGATTAGACTACTTGACAAAATAAAAACCTAGCCTTTTGCCAATTTTAATTCTTGGCAGATTTTAGCAACTTAGCACTAGTCAACCAATCAACCTACACATGCAATTCTAAGAGTATAGCAGCGGAATGTAAATCATTGCATATGAAGGTAAAGGGGAGGAGTTTGGAGGGAGCAAACGCAATGTTGACATGGAGACTCTTGGTGTGGTTTCGATAGGTGGTGCTATCGTACATCCACGTTGATGGATACTTCAACCCACAAAGGGTAACGGCTGCGCGAGTCCACGGAGGGCTCCACCCACGAAGGGTCCACGAAGAAGCAACCTTGTCTATCCCACCATGGCCATCGCCCATGAAGGACTTGCCTCACTTGGGTAGATCTTCATGAAGTAGGCGATCTCCTTGCCCTTACAAACTCCTTGGTTCAACTCCACAATCTTGACGGAGGCTCCCAAGTGACACCTAACCAATCTAGGAGACACCACTCTCCAAAAGGTAATAGATGGTGTGTTGATGATGAACTCCTTGCTCTTGTGCTTCAAATGATAGTCTCCCCAACACTCAACTCTCTCTCACACATATTTGGCTATGGTGGAAAGATGATTTGAGTGGAAGCAACTTGGGGAAGGCTAGAGATCAAGATTCTTGGGGTTGAATGGAATGTCTTGGTCTCAACACATGAGTAGGTGGTTCTCTCTCACAAAATGAATGCTGCAAGTGTAGGCACGTTCTGATGGCTCTCTCCATGAATGAAGAGTGGGTGGAGGGGTATATATAGCCTCCGCACAAAATCTAACCGTTACACATAGATTCACAAACTCGGTGAGACCGAATGGTGAAACTCGGTCAGACCGATTCTGTTCAAAATGTGAATGTTAGGCTTTTCGGTGGGACCAACATGATCAACTCGGTGGGACCAATATGCTAGGGTTAGGGCATAACTTGATCTTGGTGAGACCAATCACATGAACTCGGTGGGACCGATTTCAGTAATAGGCACAAAAAGAGTTGCTTAGGCAAACTCGGTGGGACCGATTCGCTCATTTTGGTGAGACCGAAACGTTACGAAAAGGAAACAAGAAGTTTGCATTATGAACTCGGCAGGTCCGATCCGCTCATTTCGGTGAGACCGAAACGTTACAAAAAGGAAATAGAGAGTTTGCAACCCCATCTTAGTGAGATCAAGATCCCTATCAGTGAGACCGAAGTGTTTAGGGTTTGTGGCAGTGGCTATATCAAATGAACTCGGTGGCACCGGATAGATCAAATCAGTGGGGCCGAATTTGACTTTTAGGTTTAGGACATGTGTGGAAATGAGAAAGTGGCTGAGGGTTTTTGAGCATATCACTAAGCATTTTGAGCAAGCAAGCCATGAAGCAACACCTCATCCCCTTTTAATAGTATTGGTTTCCTATGGACTCAATGTGATCTTGGATCACTAAAATGAAAATGTAGAGTCTTGAGCTTGTTGCCAATATGTGTCCTTAGCATTTTGAGGGGTCCACATCTCTAGTCCATGCCATGCCATGCCAATCATTGAACTTCCTGAAATGATCATCTTGAAAGATTATTAGTTCAATGAGCTATATGTTGTTAAGAATTACCAAAACCACCCAGGGATTAGTTGCACTTTCAGATTGACAACCCCTCTCTTACATCGGGTTGCAAGTATTTGTTCTTTGTGTGCAGGAGTTGTTTACGTGGTGTTGCATGGTTCTCCTACTGGTTTGATAACCTTGTTCTCATCACTGAGGGAAATACCTACCATTGTTGTTCTACATCATCCCTTTCTCTTTGGGGAAATACCAACCTTGTTCAAGCAAACATCATTGCCAAGGAGCGCCTCGGCCTTGACGGGTCGTGGTGCCTTCTCGTTTTCCTCCTCGAGGAGGTTGATGGCAGAGGCGGCGCTTCGGTGGGCTGGCATGCTTGGAAAAGGTGGATGTGCTATAGGCTTTGCTTGTTGCCTTGGTGCGTCGCTCGCTGCCTAGGTTTATGCGCAATATCGCTGGGTGGCGGCGGGAAATCGGTGAGAAAATGGCGAAAAACGGTGGTGTGGACATAAAACGCCATCAATTAATGGAAACTTGGCATAGAAGGAACATTGAGCTAGCATTACGCGTGCGGCCACATTGATTTATATACTTGTGTGCCCAATAGAGCACACTATTCACAGTAAAGATATATTATTCCATTTATCCTGGTAGAGCAGTGGCAACAAGCGTCACAAGAAGAAGTAGATAATGATCAGATGATTGTTTATCCTAGTTAATTATGCATGTAAAAGTTTACTTTGGTGTGTGGAAATGTGATGTGTGTACAAACCACCTATGTAATTGGATGTTCAATTTGGTTGTGCAATCATATCCTTATTAGTATGTATGTTGTTGTTCTATATGTGATCACATCGAACACGGAACATACTAGGGAAACCTTCGGTGATGAATTCATCAATCACTGACAATTGTATACCAGGACATGTTTGCCCACAACACACATGGCTTATTAGCAGCAATCGTCTGTGTTATTATCGGTCTTCGGACACATTTCTGATTACAAAATTGTTTGCCGCGTACGACACACATCTTGTTAAGTTGAGTCGTTTCTGTTCTCTTGGATCAATGAAAATAGTTCATCGAAGTGAACTGTATGCCATATATCGCACACACCTTTGATCTGGCTGAACATTTCGGTTGTGTTGCCTAATCACAAACAGTTCATCCGACTGAACTCTATGCCGTATATCACACACACCTTCATCTAGCTGCCCGTTTCAGTTGTTCTGACTCATCACAAACAGTTCATTGGAGTGAACCGTATGTCATGCATCACAGACGCAACTCTAATCTGAATCGTGTTTGATGTATCCACCATCGCAGATGTTTTGCATCCTTTTTTATGGTTTTTTACGTCATCGTTTGTGTCGGGGAAACTGATCCACGAACACCTATGGGGCCGGCGGACCGAGCCCCTTTCGGTTCGGCGGGGGGCGGAGATCGCACGAAGAGCGGATTGAGGCGAAGCACACGAGCAGTTTACCCAGCTTCGGAGCTCTCCGGAGAGATAACACTCCTACTGCTGCTTGTCTAGTTGTATTATCTGGTGTTCTTGCTCTCGAGTGAGAGTGTGTGATGTTTCCTGTGCTACGAATGAATCGAAGCCGATTGTCTGAGGCTCCGAACCGAACCCCCTCTACGTTGCGCATGGGCCTCCTTTTATACGCTAAAGGGGTCACCGACAGGTGGAAACGCAGAGGAGGGTAAAAACGTAAAAAGCGAGGTAGTTGGTACAGTTGCTTGTACAGTGCACCCTACCTAACCCTGACGGCAGGGGACAAGGGCATTAAATGCCCGTCTGAGTTGCCCGAACAGTGCAGAAAAGGACCGTTACGGGCGCCACCGTCCGCCACGATGGCGATCTTGTCAGCTTCGCATGCCACTGCGCACGGCTGGCTGCACAGCCTCCCGCCACGCGCGCCCGGAGAGGCCCCCAGAGCGACACGTTGGTGGATGTGCTGGAGCGTGGGTGCAGAGTGGCCGCCTGCCGTGGCAAGCGCCTTGCCGCTGTTGTTATCTTGCCGGGTCCAGAAGCTCGTCGCTCACCGGGCCCCGGGGTACCTTGTTTAGCCTTCCCGACAAGCTCCTCTTGCCGGGGCCTTGCTGCCTTGCCGGAGCGCGTGGCGCGTCGCGGCAAGTTCCTTGGAGCGCCTTGGTTGGCCTTCCCGGCAATCTCCTCTTGCCGGGGTCTTGTCTCCTTAGCTTAAATACTTTGTTCTTGGATGGCTCCAAGGGAACCTTGGGGGATCTTGGCGTTCGCCCGGCAAGCCTTTGCCGCGGGGTGCTGCAACTGCCCGTGCACAAGTTCGGGGTACTAGGGTACCCCTATTCTAGTACACCGACAGGAGCCCCCGGGCCTGGGCCAGACACGGTGCCGAGCGCTGTTGGGTCAGGCCCAAGACAGGGCACGGGCACACGTGGGCTGGGCTACGCCAAATCTTGTTCCGCATCCACCGCACTCTCCCATAACGGCACGCGTTGAATGCGGCATCGTGGGAGAGATCGTGGGTGGTTGTTTATTTGGAAGGCTGAAATGTCCGCCCCGTCCCTCTTTATAAGCAGAGGAAACAGGGGCAGTTCGTTCCCCCTCGCTGGTTGCTGCTACTCCTTCTTCACAAACTCCACCGCTCCCCCCTTCTTCTCAAAGCCGAGAGACCAGCGCTCCGCCCCCCCCCCCGCCCCATTGCCACCAGCACCACCACGCCGTCGACCTTCTCCACCACCTCCGCCATGGCCCCGAAAGCCGACAAGGGAAAGGGTGTGAAGTCGGCCGAGGCGCAGCGGCTTGCGGCGCTGCGGAAGGAGCGGGTGATCTTCACCCCCCAGCTCGGCGTGCAGGAGCTGAGGGAGTACTTCTACCTCTTTTGGGCGACGGAGACGCGTGCGCATCCGCGCACGAGGGTACTCCCGGCTACCGCTTCGAGGCCGACTCCAAATGGGTACCCGTTCTTCCCGCTATTCTTCTATTGCGGGCTCTGCCCGCCCTTCTCGGAGTTCTTTTGTGACATTATGAACACATACGGCTTCCGCCTCCTTGACTTCACCCCCAATGTTGTCCTGACCATGGCGGTTTTCACACACTTGTGCGAAAACTTTGTCGGAGTCCACCCTAGTGTAGCCCTTTTCCGCCATTACTTCATGCCTCGGGTAGAGAGAGGAGAGCCGCTTGCCGGAGGGATTGCTTGGATCTCGATAGTCGGCAAGAAGGATGCATACTTGGAGGGTGAGATCCGCAGCAAGTGGGAGGAGTGGAGAGCGGAGTGGTGTTGGATCGTCGAGGAGGATCCGCAGCCCTTCACCGCCGTGCGCCAAACTCCAATAGTGCGCGGCAATGACTGGAGCAACGTGGCCCCGGAAGACGAGAGGCTGAAGATCGCCATCACTAGGATTCTTCGTCTCAGGCTTGTCTTATTGTATTATCTGGTGTTCTTGCTCTCCAAAGCGAGAGTGTGATGTTCTCTGGGCTACGGATGGATCGAAGCAAACTGTCTGAGGCCCCGAACCTATGAGCCGAACCCCCTCTACGTTGCGCATGGGCCTCCTTTTATACGCTAAAGGGGTCACCGACAGGTGGCAACGCAGAGGAGGGTAAAAACGTAAAAAGCGAGGTAGTTGATACAGTTGCTTGCACAGTGCACCCTACCTAACCCTGACGGCAGGGGACAAGGGCATTAAATGCCCGTCTGAGTCGCCCGAACAGTGCAGAAAAGGACCGTTAGGGGCGCCACCGTTCGCCACGATGGCAATCTTGTCAGCTTCGCATGCCACTGCGCACCGCTGGCTGCACAACCTCCCGCCATGTACGCCCGGAGAGGCCTCCAGAGCGACACGTTGGTGGATGCGCTGGAGTGTGGGCACAGAGTGGCCGCCTGCCGCGGCAAGCGCCTTGCTGCTGTTGTTATCTTGTCGGGTCCAGAAGCTTGTCGCTCACCGGCTTTGAGGTACCTTGGTTTGTCTTCCCGGCAAGCTCCTCTTGCCGGGGCCTTGTTGCCTTGCCGGAGCGCGTGGCGCGTCGCGGCAAGTTCATTGGAGCACCCTGGTTGTCCTTCCCGGCAAGCTCCTCTTGCCGGGGTCTTGTCTCCTTAGCTTAAATACTTTGTTCTTGGATGGCTCCAAGGGAACCTTGGGGGAACTTGGCGATCACCCGGCAAGCCTTTGTCGCGGGGTGCTGCAACTGCCCGTGCACAAGTTCGGGGTACTAGGGTACCCCTAATCTACTACACCGACAGGAGCCCCCGGGCCTGGGCCAGACACGGTGCCGAGCGCTGTTGGGCCAGGCCCAATAGAGGGCACGGGCACACGCGGGCTGGGCCACGCCAAATCTTGTTCCGTATCCACCGCACTCTCCCATAACGGCAGGTGTTGAATGCGGCATCGTGGGAGAGACCGTGGGTGGTTGTTTAAGAGGAAGGCCGAAACGTCCGCCCCGTCCCTCTTTATAAGCAGAGGAAACAGGGGCAGTTCGTTCCCCATCGCTGCTTGCTGCTTCTCCTTCTTCACAAACGCCGCCGCTCCCCTCTTCTTCTCGAAGCCGAGAGAGCAGCGCTCCGCCCCCCCCCCCCATTGCCACCAGCATCACCATGCCGTCGACCTTCTCCACCACCTCCGCCATGGCCCCGAAAGCCGAAAGGGAAAGGGCGTGAAGTCGGCCGAGGCGCAGCGGCTCGCGGCGCTGCGGAAGGAGCGGGAGATCTTCACCCCCCAGCTCGGCGTGCAGGAGCTGAGGGAGTACTTCTACCTCTTTTGGGCGACGGAGACGCGTGCGCATCCGCGCACGAGGGTACTCCCGGCTACCGCTTCGAGGCCGACTCCAAATGGGTACCCGTTCTTCCCGCTATTCTTCTATTGCGGGCTCTGCCCGCCCTTCTCGGAGTTCTTTTGTGACATTATGAACACATGCGGCTTCCGCCTCCTTGACTTCACCCCCAATGTTGTCCTGACCATGGCGGTTTTCGCACACTTGTGCGAAAACTTTGTCGGAGTCCACCCTAGTGTAGCCCTTTTCCACCATTACTTCATGCCTCGGGTAGAGAGAGGAGAGCCGCTTGCCGGAGGGATTGCTTGGATCTCGAGAGTCGGCAAGAAGGATGCATACTTGGAGGGTGAGCTCCGCAGCAAGTGGGAGGAGTGGAGAGCAGAGTGGTGTTGGATCGTCGAGGAGGATCCGCAGCCCTTCACCGCCGTGCGCCAAACTCCAATAGTGCGCGGCAATGACTGGAGCAACGTGGCCCCGGAAGACGAGAGGCTGAAGATCGCCATCACTAGGATTCTTCGTCTCAGGCTTGCCGGGCTCACCGTAGGTGCTGTCGGGGCAGATTTCCTCCGCCGCCGCATTTCCCCCTGCAAGAGAGGAGGAGGCCCGCCTGGGAATTTAAGAATTCGGCGGACATCATGAGGCTGCGGCCGGGCCTCAACTACAACTTCACTATTTTGGAGTTGGATGCAATGCTCTTGGAATTATTCAAACACGACCCCCAACATCCATTCACACTGCCGAGGGGCGTAGTTCCTTTCTGCAATAACTCTTCGCTTGACCGGATCCGCGCCATGATGCCGTTGTGCGATTCACACGGCATCGTCCCAACTTGGCAAGAGCCTGCGGACAACGTTGTGCGAGCGTTCTTCGACACCTTGGAGGAACTGCCGGTCCGCGCCGACGAGCAGAAGAGCCTCACCCGTGACACCACCGACGAGGAGCTGCAGCTCATCGCTACTAGGGCGGAAGAGGCTGCGGCCGCAGCTGCTGCGGGTGTGTTTGGGTTCACTGTGGAGGAGGCGGAGGCTGCAGAGGCGGCAAACCTTGCCGAACGCGCGGAGTTCATGGGCGAGGAAGAGCCTGCTGGTTCCGAAGCCGAGTCGAGCGAGGCCGGCGAGGAGGAGGCTGAGCCTTCTGAGAGCTTGCCGCAGGCGGAGCCCCCGGCCCCGCCAAGGAGGCGCCTTCGCAGGGCCGGGGACGCAGCAGGGCGGCAGCCGGCTCCACAGCCACCGAGCCGCGCGACGCGCTCTACCGCGGCAAGTAATGTTGCCGCGGGAGCGCCTCACGCAACAGCGGCAACTGGAGCGGGATCTTCCCGGGCCACTGCCACTGCCCCCGCCAAGCGGTCAAGGGATCCTACTCCTCCACCTCGCCGCACCGGAGGAGGGACAGACTTTGATCTTTCCGCGCTCAGCTCCGATGAGGAGGAAGAAGAGTGAGTTTCTTTGGTGCCCTTATAATCCTTCAAGCTTGCTGTTTATATCTTGTATCTGACTTCCTCCAATCCGGACTCTTTTCTTTTCAGAACACTGGCCCAGAGAGCGGCGAAGAGGGCCAAGGCCACGGTGATCGTCATCGAAGATGACCCCATCGCGTCGTGAGGAGGTGGGTCCGAGACCACCTTGACGGACCCGGCAATCACCCCTCGGAGCAGCCCCCAGCGCAGCCCCCAGCGTAAGTTCATAGTTTAGCCTTCTGCTGTCGGGCACGCCTGAGTGCTTTTTCCTCTGTTGATATCTTGCTTGTTGACTTGTGCAGGAGCAGAGCAGCCTCACCAGGAGCGCCCGGAGGCCGATCCCGAAGTGCCACCTGCTTCGACCGTGCCGCCAAGGGAGGAGTCCCCGGCAAGGGAGCGCTCTCCGGCAAGGGGGGACTCTCCGGCAAGGGACGGCACTACTGATCCTGCGGCGACCGAGGCCGCAACTGAAGATCTTGGCGCAGGTAATCCACTTGCTCAAAAACTTTCCCTTGGGTTCTGCTTTTTCTGTTTTTCTTTCCTTGAATTTTTGATTGATTTTCCTCCCTTCTTCGTTCTTCAGACCCATCTTCGGTTGAGCCAATGGAGACAGAGGGCGCCGGCGACGAAGGTGCCGGTGCTGATGAGACCGCCGGCGAGGAGGCCGCCGGGGCTGCTGCTGCGGAAGCCGGCAAGGGATCGGGCGATCACACTGACGACCCTGAGGCCGCAGGAGCGCCGGGCGCTGCACCGACCGCCGAACCCTCTGCCGCTTCCGCGGAGCCGGACTCCGAGGAGCCCCAGCCCGGCGCCTACTTGCAGGCCGGTGACAACATCTTCATCAAGCTACCCTGGGCGTCGAGCTCCAGGGCGCCAGTCGAGGGGGAGACTTTCGACGGGGAGGTGCTCGCCTCTGCTGGGCTGTCATTGGTTGACGCACCCGGCAGCAGAAGTGGCGAGCCTGAGGAGGAGCAGCTGCTGCGGAAGCTGCTGTCACTCTACCGCACCCGGCAAGCCAAGCTGGCTTCCCGGGAAGCGCTTGTCGCGAAGGCGGGAGTTGACATGGAGAAGCGCGCAGAGGAGCTCCGGAGCCAAAATCAAGAAGCTCTTCGATCCCTGGCGCAGGAGCGGGAGCGAGTAGACGAGGAGCGCACGGCCTTTCTTCTCGAGAAGGCCGAGGCTGAGGAGGAACAAAGACTTGCTGCCGAGAAGCAGTCCGCGCGGGAAGGCGAGCTAGTGCAGCAGAAGGCCCACCTCGACAGCTACGAGGAAGAGCTCGCTGAACGCGAGCGAGCACTTGGCGGGGCGCTCAAGGAGGCAAAGGATGTCGCGGCAACTGCAGAGGACGCCAAGAGGGAACTAGAGGAGAAGGTGGCGCGGCTGGAGGCCGATATTGGGAAGAGCGGCGAGGAGATTGCCGCTCTCAAGCGTGAGCGCGAGAAGGATGCTGCCACCCATGGTGAACTGCAAGGCCTTCTCGCTGAGAGGGTCAAGGAGCTCAGCGCCGCCAAGGATTCCAAAGCAGACCTGGAGCTGAAGCTGGCCACGCTGACGCAGACGCTGGAGGCCGTTAAGGAGCGGGAGAAGACCTTGGCGGAGAAGGTCAAGGCTGACGCGGCGCTGTTGGAGAGCATTGCAGTCACTCAGAACTCCTTCAGAGACACAGTGGAGCACTGGACCGAGGGTCTGGTGAACATTGCCGCCGTCATCAACGAGGAGCTGGCGCAGCTGGGGATGGAGGACTTTGGGTATCCTTCCGACGAGAGCCTTCAACCCAGCGCCAAGCTCAGTCTATTCTTCAAGGGCGTGGCGACGGCACTCCAGCGGCTCCGGGAGAGGATCCCGAAGCAGCTGGCCGACGAGTCGCGCAAAATCTGCGCTGGGGTTCTCCAGAAGGTGCTAATGAAGGTAGCCTTCCGCAATCCTGGCCTCAGCTTCACCAACGTCCTCCGATCCTTGCCGCCTGACGCCGATCTGGACGCACTCAAGGCCCTTGTCGCACCCATTGTGGACAAGGTGAGCGAGATCAAGCGAGTTGAGGGCGGGCGCGTAGATTAGGCCGCCCATTTCTTCTTTTCCCTTGTCGCTGCTAGTCATGTCA
Organism: Triticum aestivum; assembly: GCF_018294505.1. Classification (NCBI taxonomy): domain Eukaryota; kingdom Viridiplantae; phylum Streptophyta; class Magnoliopsida; order Poales; family Poaceae; genus Triticum; species Triticum aestivum. Next base: position 383,550,974 of record NC_057801.1, read on the forward strand.
TGGAAACAGTCTGTTAGAGCTGCGACAAGTTATCTTTGTAATATAACTTTATTTCTGTCTATCAATTGCAATGTTATTTCCTCTACTAGATTCCTACCTTTGTATGTTTTCACCCTACGCTTCTAGGGAACTTGTCGGCGCAGGCGCCCGAGCCGCGAGCGCTGAGTGCGGAACTTCAGCAGCCTGCTGGCGGCGCTGCTTCCGACAAGAAACCTTGTCGTGACTAGATGCAGCACGCTTTAAGCTGTTGAGCGGACTCGAAACAAAGTAAGGGCGCAACTAGCCACGAGTTGGTTCCTCCGCGCACAGGTTTTCCATACAAAGCAGGGTCGTTCGAGGAAGATAACTCAAAAATTTAAAAAAAGTGATTGCTCAAACTTTGGCAACTTAGCTTTTCTGTCATTTGCTTCCCGGTAAGGCAAGTCTTTGCTTGAACGACGCCTGGCCCACACCACAATCTTCTCCTTCCCCCCGGCAAACTTGTGTGCGAGAGAACCTTCTTTTCCTTTAAAAAAAGAAAGAAGAGAAAATAATAATATGGAGCTCTTCGGCTCGTTACTGCTTACCGGATGTAGGTGCTGCACAAAGTGTCAGATAATCACATGCAAGAAAGGAACTAACGCATGAAATGGACAAGCTGTGCGGAGCACATGGGGTTTTACTTATGCACGGGATCTGCGCCCGGCTTTGTACAAAGGATTACATGCAACAGCGGCAAGACTTGTACAAAAGGTGGTTGCCGGAACGGGTTCCGGCAACCGCGCCTTATGGGAAAAACTTACGAAGATGTTCTATGTTCCAGGAGTTGCTCACTGGAATGCCATCTTCGGTCTCAAGGCGGACAGCGCCAGGCCTTGTGACTCGTCTCACCCGATAAGGGCCTTCCCACTTCGGCGTCAACTTGTTGGAATTCTTGGCGGATTGAACGCGCCGAAGAACAAGGTCGCCTTCCTCGAAGCTTCTGGCTTTAACTTTGCGGCTATGATAGCGGCGCAAAGCTTGCTGGTATCGAGCAGCTCGTACAGCAGCCTGAAGACGATCTTCCTCAAGGAGCAGCGCGTCGTCTTGCCGCAGCTGTTCTTGCTCAAGCTCATCATAAGCGAGCACTCGAGGTGATCCGTATACGAGTTCCGTGGGGAGAACTGCCTCTGCTCCATAGACTAGAGCGAAAGGTGTCTGGCCAGTGGCTCGATTTGGCGTCGTTCTGATCGACCAAAGAACCACCGGCAGCTCCTCGATCCAGTTCCTTCCGCACCTGTGCAGCCTGTCGAAAGTTCTGGTCTTGAGCCCGCGCAGCACTTCAGCATTTGCCCTCTCTGCTTGACCGTTGCTTCTTGGATGAGCAACAGAAGCGAAGCAGACCTTGGCGCCAAGGTCTTGGACGTACTGCATGAAGGTGCGGCTCGTGAATTGCGTGCCGTTGTCGGTGATGATCCTGTTAGGGATCCCGAAACGGCAAACAATCGACCTGAAGAACTTGACTGCTGACTGTGCTGTCACCTTCCTCACTGGCTGCACTTCCGGCCACTTTGTGAACTTGTCGATTGCGACGTACAAGTACTCAAAGCCCCCGACAGCTCGGGGGAAGGGGCCGAGGATATCGAGCCCCCAGACCGAAAATGGCCAGGATAAAGGGATCGTCTGGAGAGCTTGAGCTGGCTGGTGTATCTGTTTGGAGTGGAACTGGCACGCTTCACACTTGGTTACTTGTGCAGTTGCATCCTGGAGGGCTGTCGGCCAAAAGAAACCTTGCCGGAAAGCTTTGCCGGCAAGTGCTCTTGCGCCTATGTGGTGGCCACATATGCCTCCATGTATCTCTGCCAACAGCTTTTGTCCATCTTCCCGGCGAATACACTTCAATTTCACACCGTTGAGTCTTCTTCTGTACAGTATGCTATCGACAAACTGGTACATACTTGACTGCCGGGCTACTCTTTCCGCTTCTTCTTGCTCTTCGGGAAGTTCTCCTGTCTGAAGGAAATGGACAATCTGCTGTGCCCATGCTGGAGCTTGTGGCTCGACAACAAGGACTAAAGGCACATCTGCTGCTGCGGGAACATCTGCTTCTACGGCAAGGACTTGCGGCCCTGCCGGAGCTTGATGTTCCCCGGCAAGCTTGCCGGAGCAAAACTTGTCGGGAGCGTCTGCTTCAACGGAACAAACCATTAGGCTTGCCGGAGCAGACTGCCCCTCAGCATCCTTGGTGTTGATCTTGGGGACTTTCTTGGCGGCGGCTTCGGGGAGCTCTGCCGGAAAGTAGTCACCAGAAACCAACTTCCTCTTTTGCTTTGTCCAGTTGATGGTGTTACGGATGGTTGAGTCAACTTAAGCACAAAGATCCCTGGTTCCACAGGTAACTTTAGTGCGGCGCACTTTGACAGGCCATCAGCAATATCATTCTGAGCTCTTGGGATATGCTCCATTTGTAGGCCGTCAAAGTGCTCCTCTAGCTTCCTCACTTCATCGACATACGCTTCCATCAACGGACTCTGGTAGTTCTTGTTCACTTGTCGGACGACAAGCTGTGAGTCACCCCTGACAATGAGCTTCTTAATCCCAAGGTCTGCTGCGATTCTGAGACCGGCAAGCAATCCTTCATACTCTGCAGTATTGTTGGTTGCTTGCTCTTTGGGAAAGTGCATCTGGACTACGTACTTGAGGTGCTCTCCGGTGGGTGCGACAAGGAGCACACCTGCACCGGCGCCTTGCAGCGAGAAGGCTCCATCGAAGTACATCGGCCACTCTTTGCTTGCCTCTTTGACGGGGATGCTCGTTTCTGGAATTTCTTCATCTGGGGTTGGCGTCCACTCTGCTATGAACTCTGCCAATGCTCTGCTTTGGATAGTTGAGGTGCTCTCAAACTTGAGGCCAAAGCTTGACATTTCCAGCGCCCACTCGACAATCCTGCCTGTTGCTTCTGGATTTTGCAGTATCCTCTTCAACGGAAAGCAAGTGACGACCGTGATCTCATGTGCTTGGAAGTAATGGCGCAGCTTTCTCGAGGCCATGAGGAGGCCGAAAAGCAACTTCTGCACACCAGAGTACCTTGATCTAGCCCCCTGCAGAAGGGAACTGACAAAGTAAACTGGGCGCTGCACCATTCTCCTTGGCATCTTATCATGCTCCTGCGCAAACTCATGTTTGTCGGGACCAGAGCTTGTCGGCGAAGCCCCCTGCTTGTCATCGGATGGGCTTGCCGTGGTTGCTGGCTCATCATCTGCCTCCCTCTCCGCCACTAACGCAGCACTAACCACTTGATTGGTTGCCGCTATATACAGCAGCAACTTCTCTTGCGGCTTAGGTGCGACAAGTGTTGGAGTGGAGGACAGGTATCTCTTCAAGTCCTGCAGCGCAGCCTCCGCTTCCGGAGTCCATTTCATTGGACCTGCCTTTTTCAAAATTTTGAAAAATGTCAGGGCGCGCTCAGCAGATCTAGAGATAAACCTGCTGAGAGCAGCCACGCAACCGGCAAGCCTTCGTACATCCTTGACGCGCTTTGGTGCTTCGATCTGCTCGATGGCTTTGATCTTGTCGGGATTGGCTTCAATTCCCCGCTGAGACACGAAGAATCCGAGAAGCTTGCCGGAAGGGACTCCAAACACGCACTTCTCGGGGTTAAGCTTGAGGTTGATCTTGCGCAGGTTTGCAAATGTCTCATCTAAATCTTGAATCAAGGTCGCTTTGTTCTTGCTCTTGACCACTATGTCATCCATGTAAGCTTCCACATTTCTGTGTATTTGTGGCTCAAAAGCATGGTGGACTACCCTTGCGAATGTTGAACCAGCATTCTTCAAACCGAAAGGCATCCGTACGAAGCAGTACGTGCCACACGGGGTGATAAATGCGGTTTTCTCTTCATCTTCTTCTGCCATGAAGATCTGATGGTATCCTGAGTATGCATCAAGAAATGAAAGCAAATCACATCCGGCTGTGGAGTCAACAATCTGGTCAATACGCGGCAAGGGAAATGGGTCTTTGGGACAAGCTTTATTAACATCAGTGAAGTCAATACAAAGTCTCCATTTCCCGTTAGCTTTGCGCACAACAACAGGATTGGCCAACCACGTGGGATGGAGTACTCCTCTGACAAGTCTTGCTGCTTCCAACTTCTTGATTTCTTCTGCAATGAATTCTTGGCGCTCTACTGCCTGCTTCCTGACTCTCTGCTTGACGGGCCACGCATGAGGACAGACGGCAAGGTGGTGCTCAATCACTTTCCTGGGAACACCGGGGATATCAAACGGTTGCCACGCAAACACGTCGACATTCGCCCGCAGGAAAGCAACGAGCGCGCTTTCCTATTTGGGGTCAAGAGTGGCGCTGATGGTGAAGGTACCACCAGTGCCATCCTCCTTGGCGGACACCTTCTTAGTCTCAGGTGGATCTGCCATTGCCTTCTTACACTTGCCGGTGGAGCTCGATGGTGCGTCCTCGACGGTAGCGTATCACTCCAAAGAGGTGCGCTTGCCGGAGTGGGCATCAGAGCTCTTGCCGGACTTGGTCTTCTTCTTCCCCCCGGGAGCTTCAGCGGCAAGTGTCCTTCGTTCTGCTGCGGCTGCTGCTTCCCGGTAGATCTTGTCGGCACAGATAAGAGCATCCTTCTTGTCGCCAGGGACAGAGATGACACTTATTGGGCCTGGCATTTTCAGTACGTTGTACGCATAGTGAGAGGCTGCCATGAACTTGGCGAGTGCCGGACGGCCAAGGATTCCATTGTAAGGTAATGGAAAGTCGGCAACGTCAAACGTGACCCTCTCAGTCCTGAAGTTCAGCTCACTGCCAAATGTTACCGACAACGTGATCTTTCCCTTTGGCTTGCTCCTTCCCGGGTTGATTCCTTGAAAAGTGTCGGTCTCTTCGAGCTCGCTGTCAGGGATCTGGAGCTTCTGGAGCACCGCGGAGGAGATCAGGTTCAAGCCGGCCCCGCCGTCAACTAGCATCTTAGTGACCTTGAGGTTGCGGGTTGTTGGTGAGACCAACATCGGCAAGCACCCGACCGCAGTTATGCGATCCGGGTGGTCCTCAATATCAAAGATGATAGGCGTGCCGGACCATTTCAGAGGCTTGCGTGACTCGACGGGTGGTTCTGCTGCATTAACTTCCCGCACCCACTGCTTGAGTTGGTGGTGCGAGGCATGCAGAGAAGCACCACCGTCAACACACAGGACCTCTGTGGCTTTCTGGAACTCCTGCTCATCAGTCTCCTCATCATCCATATCTTCATCGTCGCCGTCATCTTCATCCTTGTCGCGGCCGCGAGGAGGTCTGTCCCCTTGCCGCTACTTGGCCTTGCCGCGGCGTCCTCCTCGGCCGGGACGTTTCTTGCCGGATCCACCAGCTCCTTCCTGGGCCTTTTCCTTGTCGCGCCGCTCGTATTCAGCTTTCTGTTGCTCAACAAGCTGCTCGACCCTCTTACAGTTCTGAAGATCATGGCCCTTGGTGCGGTGAATCTTACAATACTGCTTGTTGGTGCCGTCCTGCTTGTCGGCGACCACCACCTCCGCGGCAACCTCCTTGCCGGAGTCACCAGTTTTGGCTTCCTTGGCGCCGCCACCGTTGCCGGACTGCTCAACAACTAGCACTTCTTTGCCTTTTCTCCTTTTGTTGTTCCGCCGCCGGTTTTTCCTTGTCGGGGCAGCATCTTCGCTGTCAGATCCTTCCGCTCCTATATTTTCTCCGGGGAGTCTCCTCCCTTCCTCAGCACGCGCACACTTGTCGGCCAGTGCATATAACTCACTGACGTCCCTGATCTTGCACATCGTCATTTCCTCCCGCATCCTGCGGTTCCGCACGTTCTGATGGAACGCGCTGATCACCGCGGCAGGGTGGACGTCTGGAATGTTGTGATGCACGCTACTGAATCTCTGAATGTACTTGCGCAGGGGCTCTCCTTCCTTCTGGGCGAGCAGATGAAGATCACTCTCCTGGCCATGAGGCTTGTGTCCGCCGGTGAAGGCGCCGACAAACTGATGGCACAGATCAGCCCAAGAGGATATGGAGTTGTCCGGCAAGTGCATGAGCCAGGATCTGATGTTGGGCTTGAGCACCAGCGGGAAGTAGTTGGCAAGGATCTTGTCATCTCGTCCCCCGACATCTTGCACCGCAATGGTGTAGATGCTGAGGAACTCTGACGGATGCGTCTTGCCGTCGTACTTCTCCGGTACGTCTGGCTTGAAGTTCTTTGTACTGGGCCACTGGACTTGCCGCAGCTCACGAGTGAACGCAGGACAACCTACCGCGTACGGCAGATCGCCTGGTTCCCCTAGCGCATGCATGTCAACAGAGGGCCCAGCGCGCTTGTCGGATTGACGTCGCGCTTCTCTTCGGCGCTCGATGCGGGTTCGAGCGTCTTCTTGTTGTCGATCATGAAGAACTTGGCGCTGATCGCGACGAGCTCGTGGATCCGACGATGCAGTGGAGTCGCTGTCGAGGTGGATCCGGCGAGTCGGCGATCTTGGCCTTCGGGGCGGTGATTGCATGGTAGTTGCACCTCCGCCCGTTTCGTCGCCACCGGCTCGCGTCCGGCGGTCCTGTCGCGGCGGCGACGCGCTCGGCCGCCGTGGAGCGTCGCCGTTGGCGTAGCTGATGAGACTCTGGATGGTGGCCCTCCATTCGTCGATCTTGTCCGACGTTGCAGGGTAATCTAGGAGAAGTTGAGCTCGCGCCAAAGCTTCTGCTGGAGTGGTGGGTGGCAGTGGCGGACGGCGTGAGGAGCGGGACGTGCTCGAACTTCTAACTATGTTAGAAGGAGCAGTATCCCGTCCAGGCGACCGCACCCCGCTCGTGCCAGCACGCTGGCATGCATGCTGGTCTTGGGCGGCCCGAGATCCACCAGCTTGGTCTTGGGCTATCATGCGTATGGCACGGCTAGCGCCATGACGCTGTTGATCTTGCGCCTCCTGAGGGTGGCGTGGAACATGTACAGTCGCCGAGGTTTGTGCAGCCTTGTTCTTGGACCTGGCGGCATCATGAGCTTCCTCGTCGACGTCCTTTCTTCCGCCGGCGTCCATCCCACCACTCGTTTGCTCCAACGGTGGCGGAAGTGACGTGGATGGAGCGGCTGCCGCCGAAGTCTTCTTCTTCGGTGGCATGTTGATGAAGGGAATAAGGATCTAGCTCGTGTGAATGCCGGATCTGGTTCACACAATCTCGACACCCCCTACCTGGCGCGCCAAAGATGTCGGGGAAACTGATCCACGAACACCTATGGGGCCGGCGGACCGAGCCCCTTTCGGTTCGGCGGGGGGCGGAGATCGCACGAAGAGCGGATCGAGGCGAAGCACACGAGCAGTTTACCCAGCTTCGGAGCTCTCCGGAGAGATAACACTCCTACTGCTGCTTGTCTAGTTGTATTATCTGGTGTTCTTGCTCTCGAGTGAGAGTGTGTGATGTTTCCTGTGCTACGAATGAATCGAAGCCGATTGTCTGAGGCTCCGAACCGAACCCCCTCTACGTTGCGCATGGGCCTCCTTTTATACGCTAAAGGGGTCACCGACAGGTGGCAACGCAGAGGAGGGTAAAAACGTAAAAAGCGAGGTAGTTGGTATAGTTGCTTGTACAGTGCACCCTACCTAGCCCTGACGGCAGGAGACAAGGGCATTAAATGCCCGTCTGAGTCGCCTGAACAATGCAGAAAAGGACCATTAGGGGCGCCACCGTCCGCCACGATGGCGATCTTGTCAGCTTCGCATGCCACTGCGCACGGCTGGCTGCACAGCCTCCCGCCACGCGCGCCCGGAGAGGCCCCCAGAGTGACACATTGGTGGATGTGCTGGAGCGTGGGCGTAGAGTGGCCGCCTGCCGCGGCAAGCGCCTTGCCGCTGTTGTTATCTTGCCGGGTCCAGAAGCTCGTCGCTCACCGGGCCCCGGGATACCTTGTTTAGCCTTCCCGGCAAGCTCCTCTTGCCGGGGCCTTGCTGCCTTGCCGGAGCGCGTGGCGCGTCGCGGCAAGTTCCTTGGAGCGCCTTGGTTGGCCTTCCCGGTAAGCTCCTCTTGCCGGGGTCTTGTCTCCTTAGCTTAAATACTTTGTTCTTGGATGGCTCCAAGGGAACCTTGGGGGATCTTGGCGTTCACCCGGCAAGCCTTTGCCGCGGGGTGCTGCAACTGCCCGTGCACAAGTTCGGGGTACTAGGGTACCCCTATTCTAGTACACCGACAGTTTGCGATTAATGGATCACACACAGTTTCGTCAAAGGGTCTCTGATTATAGTGTTGTGTTAGCAGCATCCTATAGTAGTGATGGCTTCCTCTCCCAATGCAACAATGAAAAGAGGGCGCAGGATGATACGTCTCCAATGTATCTATAATTTTTGATTGTTCCATGCTATTATATTACCCATTTTGGATGTTTATGGGCTTTACTTTACACTTTTATATCATTTTTGGGACTAACCTACTAACCGGAGGCCTAGCCCGAATTGCTGTTTTTTGCCTATTTTAGTGTTTCGAAGAAAAGGAATATCAAACGGAGTCCAAACGGAATGAAACCTTCGGGAGCGATCTTTTTGGAACAAACGCAATCCATGAGACTTGGAGTGGACGTCAAGAAGCAGCCGAGGCGGCCACGAGGGTGCCTGGCACGCCTTACGGGGGTGGGCGCGTCCCCCTCCCTCGTGGGCCCCTCGTGGCTCCACCGACCTACTTCTTCCTCCTATATATATCTACGTACCCCGAAAACATCCAGGAGCACCATGAAAACCTATTTCCATCGCCACAACCTTCTGTATCCGCGAGATCCCATCTTGGAGCCTTCGCTGGCACTTCGCCGGAGGGGGAATCGACCATGGAGGGCTTCTACATCAACACCATAGCCTCTCCGATGAGTTTTGACTATTTTACCACAGACCTTCGGGTCCATAGTTATTAGCTAGATGGCTTCTTCTCTCTCTGTGAATCTCAATACAAAGTTCTCCTCGATCTTCTTGGAGATCTATTTGATGTAACTCTTTTTGTGGTGTGTTTGTCGAGATCCGATGAATTGTGGGTTTATGATCAAGTTTATCTATGAGAAATATTTGAATCTCCTCTGAATTCTTTTATGTAAGATTGGTTATCTTTGCAAGTCTCTTTGAATTATTAGTTTGGTTTGGCCTACTAGATTGATCTTTCTTGCAATGGGAGAAGTGCTTAGCTTTGTGTTCAATCTTGCAGTGTCCTTTCCCAGTGACAGCAGGGGCAGCAAGGCATGTATTGTATTCCTGCCATCGAAGATAAAAAGATGGGGTTTATATCATATTGTTTGAGTTTATCCCTCCACATCATGTCATCTTCCCTAATGCGTTACTCTGTTCTTATGAACTTAATACTCTAGATGCATCCTGGATAGCGGTCGATGTGTGGACTAATAGTAGTAGATGCTGGCAGGAGTCGGTCTACTTGTCGCGGACGTGATGCCTATATACATGATCATGCATAGATATTCTCATAACTATGCACTTTTCTATCAATTGCTCGATGGTAATTTGTTCACCCACCGTAATACTTATGCTATCTTGAGAGAAGCCACTAGTGAAACCTATGGCCCCTGGGTCTATCTTTTATCATATAAGTTTCCCATCTATCTTAATTTGCAATCTTTACTTTCCAATCTATATCATAAAAATACAAAAAAATATTTATATTATCTTATTATCTCTATCAGATCTCACTTTTGCAAGTGGCCGTGAAGGGATTGACAACCCCTTTATCGCGTTGGTTGCGAGGTTCTTGTTTGTTTGTGTAGGTACGAGGGACTTGTGAGGAGCCTCCTACTGGATTGATACCTTGTGTAGCGACCAGACCTCAAACAATCTGATCTCTGTGCATCAGTGTCATCCCTGGATCGGTAATGCTGACACGCACAATACTTGAAGGATTTATAACAGAGTAGCAATCACACACTTATTACATCGAGTGTCTCAAAAGAGAACTTATTACAATAAATATGGCTTAAGGCCATCTAATAACGATAACAGCGGAAGGCTTGGAAGATAAAGCGAGTCCATCAACTCCAACGGCATCACTCAGTGAAAGATCACGACCTAAGGCACCTTACTCGTCGTCTGAAAAGTCTGCAACATGAACGTTGCAGCCCGAAAAACGGGTCAGCACATGGAATATGCTGGCAATGTAACACATAGAGAGTAATGAACAGAATAATGCTATCACTACATGCATATATGGCTGGTGGAAAGCTCTATGGTTACAGTTTTCCATAAAGCCATTTTTTTCCTACAACAAAGGAATAAATTTTATTTAACTATCATGGTGGTTGTTAAACATTGAGAAGGTTCACCCAACTCAATCCCAATTAAGCATCAACATTAAACCCAACAGATTAAATTAAGTAACATGATGAGATTCACATGATAATCCAAGAACTAGATACTCAAAACGTCCATAACCGGGGACACGGCTAACCATGATTAGTTTATACACTCTGCGGAGGTTTGCGCACTTTTTCCCGCACGACTCGATCTCCTCCGTGGGATTCTCGCACTACATGTTGTTTGAGAAACGGATGACCGAGACATAGTCTTTCAGAAGCGTTAGCACCTTACGATGGGTAGACAGTACCACCTACATCCCCTACATCTGCTAGTCTACCACTGTAAGAGTTCACACGACTTAATCAACTATGCTATAGCCCATAGTAGCTTGCGGCTGCACACAGAAGTTTCTAGCATGAATAATCTCATGATCCCTTTGAGCCTAGGTGGCAGTCCATAGGAGAATCACACAGTACCCCGGGATTTCCAAAAGTACAGGCAACACTGGGTTCCCAAGGTGCCTCAATCCACCCAGATGTGTATTAAAGTTGCCACCTTAAGTTGAACCAATAATTAACAATCTCACATCTATCATGGATACTCTCACCCAATCCATGTCTACTAGCATAGCATAGCAATATAAGCAAACGTAGAAGTAACTCCCAAAGGTTTGATAATAAACAGGACAATAGGTACTACCACATCTACTTCCCAAAACCCACATATTAATCAGATCCTAACCATGCAATTGTTTGAGGATTGATCTAATGCAATAAAACTGGGTAGTAAAGAGGTATGATCAAAGTGTTACTTGCCTTGTTGATGATCCGTGAAACATAGAGACTCGTAGTAGCACGCTGCGCACTCTGGGTACTCTATCGCAAACAAACAAGCATACAATAAGCACTCATCTAATGCACGGGTAAAACTCAAATAAGAAATATAACCAGAAAGTTCAACTTAAGAACTCCGGTTTGCAAAAAGAATCAAAACAAACAAAGCAACGAAACTCAAACGGCGAAAGAAACAAGCTTCGTTTACTAATCTGGACCTAAGTCAAATTTTACAGTAGCAAAAACTTGTTTAAGTTGGTTAAACGGGTAGAGGGTTTCGAGACGAAACTCTAGGCGCTTGAATCGCATGATTCCGATAAACGATCGAAAAGTTATACTAAAACAAAAATCGGATCAGAAATCACGATCGAAAATAATCGTGAAAAACCCGAGAAAAAGAAAAGCTGACAAACAGGCTAACAAACGAACGTTCGCAGTCTCCGGCTAAACGGTGAAAACCGTTCGTTAAAACGAACCTACGGACGAACGTCCGCTAAATAACTAAACCGAGAAAAACCGACGAACCGATCTAAAAAATAAACTGGGGTTTTTAAAAAAACAAGCGGTTTTCTAAAAAAACGCGGCGGCGGCTACCTCCGGGAACTCCTACGACGGGTCCGGCAGGTGGCGGCGGGGCTCCGGCGGGTGGCGGCGGCCGGCAGCGGCGCGGGGCGACAGCGGCGTCGAGCAGCGGCGGCGGCGGCTAGGGTTAGGGTTTCGGCGGGGCGCGGCTGGGCTGCAGGGTCGCGGCCTCGGGCTTTAAAGGCCGGCCGAGCCAGGTCTCCTGGCCGGGTACGGACCGAAGTCGGATTGACTTTTTTTTTAAAAAAAATCCGATGTGCAGAAAAAAAGAAAAGAAATACTAAACGGACTCCAAAAATCCCGAAATAAATTTTCCCCATCCTGTAGAAATAAGCCGGACAAGATGAACATTTATTTGGGCCTAAAATGCACTTTTGAAAAACGCGCATTTTTCCTATGCAAATAAAATAGCAATAAAATCCCAAAATAAAATCTCATTTGATTTAAATATTTAATCCCAATATTTCTTTATTTTGGGAAAGTCATTTTATTCCCCCTCTTTTATTTTCATAACCGAAATGTACGAAGAGAAAATAATTAACATCAAATGATCCTATTTTCAAAATTTGAGAAAACTCAAATATGAAAATAACGAAATCCCCAACTCTCTCCGTGGGTCCTTGAGTTGCATAGAATTTCTAGGATCAAGCCAAAAATGCAATAAAATATGATATGCAATGATGATCTAATGTATAACATCCCAAATTGAAAATTTGGGATGTTACAAACCTACCCCCCTTAAGATGAATCTCGCCCTCGAGATTCGGGTTGGCTAGAAAATAGGTGAGGGTGGTCCTTCAGTAGGTCTTCTTCTCGCTCCCAGGTGGCTTCATCCTCGGTATGGTGGCTCCACTGAACTTTGCAAAACTTGATAACCTTGCTGCGCGTGACTCGGCTAGCAAACTCGAGAATCTTGACTGGTTTCTCCTCATAGGTCAAATCGCTATCCAACTAAATCGCTTCCAGTGGCACTGTATCTCTCAGAGGTATATCGGCCATCTCTGCGTGGCACTTCTTCAACTGGGAAACATGGAACACATCATGAACTCCTGACAATCCTTCAGGCAACTCCAGCTTGTAAGCAACTTCTCCCATACGCTCCAAAACTTTGTATGGTCACACAAAACATGGTGCTAACTTTCCCTTAACTCCAAAACGCTTAACTCCTCAAAGTGGGGACACTCGAAGATAAACTCTATCTCCTACTTCGTAAATTGTCTCCTTGTGTTTAAAATCTGCATAGCTCTTCTGCCTGGACTGGGCTGCCTTGAGCCTATCACGAATCAGCTTAACCTTCTTTTCAGACTCTTTAATCAAATCTGGTCCAAACAACTGACGGTCTCAAACTTCATCCCACAATAACGGTGTCCTGCACCTCCTTCCGTACAAAGCTTCTATAGGGGCCATCTTCAAACTGGCTTGATAACTGTTGTGGTAAGAGAACTCTGCATATGGCAAATTGTCGTCCCAACTAGATCCATAATCTAGCGCACAAGCTCTCAGTATGTCCTCCAGAATATGATTGACTCTCTCGGTCTGTACATCTGTCTGTGGGTGAAAGGCTATACTGAACTCTAACCTGGTACCTAAAGTTTCATGCAACTGATTCTAGAACTTTGAGGTAAACTGGGTTCCTCTATCTGATACAATGGTCCTCGGAACTCCATGCACACATACGATCCTGGTCATGTATATCTTTGCCAACTTAGCACTTGTATAAGTGGTCTTCACTGGGATGAAATGAGCTACCTTCGTCAAACGATCGACTACAACCCATATTGAGTCATAGCCTGAACGAGTCATGGGCAATCCCGTGATAAAATCCATGCCTAGCTTATCCCACTTCCATTCGGGCATCGGTAATGGTTGTAGCAATCCTGCTGGCTTCTGATGCTCTGCCTTTACTCTCTGACATACATCACAAACTGCTACATACTCCGCAATATCCTTCTTCATTCCGGTCCACCAGAAAGTGTCCTTCAAATCCAGATACATCTTGGTATTTCCTGGGTGAATCGAATACGGTGAATCATGGGCCTCCTGCAGAATCAACTTCCTGATATCTGGGTCATTAGGCACATAAACGCAGTCCTCAAACCATAGGGTATCATGCTCATCCTCACGAAATCTCTTAGCTTTTCCTTTGCTCATCTTCTCCTTTATCTCGGCAATCTCCCTGTCAGTCTTTTGAGCTTCTCTGATCTTATCCATCAAAGTTGACTGAATCTCCAATGCTACTACATAGACTCTCAGAACTATCTCCAAACATAGCTTGCGAAGATCCTCGGCTAACTCCTTGGGTAACTCTCTGGTCAAGAGTGTGTTGACATGGCTCTTGAGGCTCAACGCATCGGCTACTACGTTAGCCTTTCCGGGGTGATAATGCAATCTCATATCATAATCCTTAATGAGCTCCAACCATCTCCTTTGCCTGAGATTTAACTCCTTCTGTGTGAAGATATACTTCAAACTCTTGAGATCCGTGTACACCTCACAATGGTTTCCGATGAGAAAATGTCTGCATGTCTTCAATGCATGCACTACGGCTGCTAACTCCAAATCATGTGTAGCATAATTCAACTCATGGTGCTAAAGTTGTCGTGAGGCATACGAAACAACTCTTCCCTACTGCATAAGCACTGCTCCAAGTCCTCGACGAGAAGCGTCGCAATATACTTCATAATCCTTGCGCTGATCTAGCAGAATCAACACTGGTGATGTAACTAAATGTTTCTTCAACTCCTGAAAACTGGCCTCACATTCCTTAGTCCATTTGAATTTGGTGTCCTTCTTCAACAATTCCGTCATGGGTTCTGCATTCTTCGAGAAATTCTCAATGAACCTCCGGTAGTATCCTGTGAGTCCAAGAAAACTCTGGATCTCTCCAACTGACGTGGGTACTTCCCAATTTGTCACAGTGACAACTTTGGTGGGGTCTACTGCTATTCCTTCTCCGGATATAACATGTCTGAGGAATCCAACTTCTTTCAACCAAAATTCACACTTGCTGAACTTGGCATATAACTGATGTTCTCTGAGCTTCCCAAGTACCAAACGCAAATGCTCCTTATGCTCCTCTTCATTCTTCAAGTAGACCAAAATATCATCAATGAACACCACGACGAACTTATCCAAAAACTCCATAAACACTTTGTTCATCATGTTCATGAAATAGGTAGGCGCGTTAGTCAGACCGAATGACATAACGGTATACTCATATAGCCCATACCTTGTGGTAAAAGTTGTCTTAGGTATATCCTGCTCTCGAATCTTCAGCTAGTGGTATCCTGATCGTAGATCAATCTTGGAAAATACTTTAGCTCCTTGCAACTGGTCAAACAAATCGTTGATCATCGGCAGTGGGTACTTGTTCTTGATTGTCACTTCATTCAATCCACGATAATCAACAACCATCCTCAATGATCCATCCTTCTCCACTAGAAGCACTGGTGATCCCCAAGGTGACGAACTTGGGTGAATATAGACTTTATCCAGTAACTCCTTAATCTGTTTCTTAATTTCCTCCAAATCCTTTGCGGGCATCCTGTACGATCTCTTAGATATTGGCCTTGTGCCTGGCAAAAGCTCAATCAAAAACTCAATGTCTCTATCTGGTGGCATGCCTGGCAACTCCTCTGGAAATACGTCAGGGAAATCCTTCACCACTGGTACTTCCTCCTGTACAACTCCTGATAAGGAATTCACTTGAGTCCTCTTCGGCACATGCCGGGATACATACTTGATCCTTCTTCCTTCTAGGGTGGTAAGCAAAATCGACTTACTGGCGCATTCAATGTTCCCTCCATACTTCGATAACCAATCCATGCCTAATATCACATTCATTCCTTGTGACTCCAATACTATTAGGTCTGAGGGAAACACGTAGTTACCAATCCTTAATGGTAACAGATCACACTAGGGGTGGACTAACGAGCAGCTCGGCTCATTAAGCTCGTACTCGTTAAGCTCGTGCTCGTTAAGGCTCGGCTCGTTAAGCTCGTTAAGATTAACGAGCAGAAAACCCTGCTTGGCTCGGCTCGTTTGAAGCTCGTTAAGCTCGTGAGTGCTCGCGAGCACTCGTTAACAGAATATAATGTGTTATGATATACCAGATGAATGTGTAGGTATGGTTTTCAAGATGAAATATGATGACTACAAAAAGAAATGCACTAGTTTGTTGCGTCATATATCAATTAGATTTAATTGATGGGCTGAGGTGCTACAAAAAGTTTGCCACGTAAGTTGAAAATATGTGTTATGTGGTTGCTAACGAGCTTAACGAGCTACTCATGAAACTCGTTAGCTTGCTCGTTAAGCTCATTAAGCTTAACGAGCTGAAATCAATGATTGGCTCTATTCATTAAGAAGCGAGCTCCGAGCTTAACGAGCCGAACTATCAAGCGCTCATTAAACTCATGAGCTACGAGCTTTTGGTCAAGCCCTAGATCACACCATAGACTAGCCATATACTCTGCTCCTGGCGAGGTTACTAACATGGGTGACCTAAGGGCTTGGGTTGGCAGTTTATATTTATCCACAAATCCCCTTGATATGTATGAATGCGATGCACCAGTATCAAAAAGAACGATTGCAGTAAACGACTTAACCAAAAACTTACCTATTACTGCATCTGGCTAGGCTTCAACCTCCTCCACGTTAACGTGGTTCACCTGTCCCCTGTTGAAAGGGTTCGGCTTCTTCCCAGAGCTTCCATTGCCATTTCCATTTTTATCTTCAGGACATTCATTGGCATAATGTCCAGTCTTCTGGCACTTGTAGCAAGTGACGTGGCTCAGGTCCTTCTTGGCTGGGGTGGCTGGGTTGGTACGATTCTGACCGCTGCTTCCTCCATTCCCATTGCCATTCTTGGTGCCACTATGGTTGTGTGAACTCCCTCCATTATGATTGTGGCCTCCATGGGTATGCTGAAAAGGTCCTCCTGAGTTCGGGGTAAAACGAGGCTTCTACTGAGCTCCAGAATTGTACTTCCCTTGTCCATACTTCCTCTTGCGGCTGTCAATCTGTTGTTGCTTCGCTTCAATCACGAGAGCTCTATCTACCAACTCCTGGTAGTTGTTGAAGGTTGCCACCATCAAGTGCATGCTCAGCTCATCATTTAGTCCTTCCAGAAACTTCTCCTGCTTAGCTGCATCTGTAGCAATGTCATCTGGGGCATAATGTGCTAGCTTACTAAAATCATCCACGTACTGGCCAATTGTACATCCTCCTTGGCGCAAGTTGCAAAACTCACGATTCCTCATGGACATAGCTCCTACTGAAACATGGGCAGTACGGAAAGCCTGCTGAAACTGGTCCCATGTGACAGTGTCGATGGGGTAAGTGGTTGTGAAATTCTCCCACCATGATGTTGCGGGTCCATCAAGTTGATGTGCGGCAAAACGCACTCTCTCCGCATTTGTGAATCCTGTAGTGGTTAACTCCCTTCCAATCTTGCGGAGCCAATCATCTGCAACTATCGGCTCGGTGCTACTAGAGAACACCGGCGGATTCAGCCTCAAGAAATGGGCTAAGTGATCAATAGGTGGTGGTGGTGGTGGGTTGTTGTTGTTGTTGTTGTTGTTCCCCTGATTCTGATTCTGGACTAGTATCTGCATCAATGCATTCTGCTGCTGGATCAACTCAGTGAGCTCTGATGGGAAAGCAAATCCATTGTCGCGTCTCGGAGGCAT
Organism: Triticum aestivum; assembly: GCF_018294505.1. Classification (NCBI taxonomy): domain Eukaryota; kingdom Viridiplantae; phylum Streptophyta; class Magnoliopsida; order Poales; family Poaceae; genus Triticum; species Triticum aestivum. The sequence continues at coordinate 383,568,326 of NC_057801.1, forward strand.
CTGAGGGTTTAGAAAGGTTGAGATAATAGAATAGAATGAGGTAGAGGGATAAACACTACCCATATGAATATGAGAAAAACACAAGCATATCACTTCAATCAATTCAAACAAGGGCATACAACGGTCCAACTATCGTTACAAAGTGCTCGGACTATACTATATACATGGGGGAATACTACTACTGTTATGGTGGTCGACTAGAAAAATTTGATCGGTCGAAGACTCCATGATATCTTCTCCAGCTCCATCAACATAGTCATCATTGCTATCATCGGGGTCAGAGTCGGTGTCGTCGATGATGATGTAGTTCTCTGGGCAAGTGCAATCGTCGTCTTCTCCTCCAGGCGCGGGGTATCCCATGAATACTTTTAGCTTCTTCTTCAGGTCATCATTCTTCTCCACGAGTGTCGTCATTCCCTCCTCATATCCATCGCATGTAGTCTTGAGTTCTTCTTCCAGTTTTGTGATCTTGGTCATAGCTTTCTTCAGATCTATCATGCCTGCGCACATCTGGTTCTCCTGGCGACGAATGTGCTGGTTTAACTCCTGGATGAAAGCTGCAATTGATCTATCCTTCCTGGTGCTGATCATCTCCCATTGCTCATCTCGGTGCCCACAAATTTGGTAAATAGTATCCTTGAGATCCTTGTGGTAAACTTCTCCAATGCGTCCCATGGTGATGTGGGCTGCCATGCTCTTTCCTAGACTCCAGGTTGGTGCATCAAAAGGAAAACTCTATGGGCTCAGTGACTGGCATGAACGTCCTTCCTGGAACTTGAACTTGGATCATCGAACGCTCCTCTTCTGGTAAAGTGGTGATGTAGGTTCCGGTGAAGCTTGGTACTCCGATGTTCAGGTATCTAGTGACTTCCTTCAAGTGGCGTCCAAAAGGTGTATCTTCATCCGGTTGTGCGAACTTGTTCCTTGCATCCGCCATCCTAAAGAGTAGAAAAGAGAGAGGAGTCAGAAATGAGAAGAGAGTAGTGATATAGGGCTTTAGCTTAGTGGTCGTGTCCTACAGTCAGTGTGTGCTCTGATACCATCTTGTAGCGACCAGACCTCAAACAGTCTGATCTCTGTGCATCAGTGTCATCCCTGGATCGGTAATGCTGACACGCACAGTACTTGAAGGATTTATAACAGAGTAGCAATCACACACTTATTACATCGAGTGCCTCAAAAGAGAACTTATTACAATAAATATGGCTTAAGGCCATCTAATAACGATAACAGCGGAAGGCTTGGAAGATAAAGCGAGTCCATCAACTCCAACGATATCACTGAGTGAAAGATCACGACCTGAGGCACCTTACTTGCCGTCTGAAAAGTCTGCAACATGAACGTTGCAGCCCGAAAAACGGGTCAGCACATGGAATATGCTGGCAATGTAACACATAGAGAATAAAGAACAGAATAATGCTATCACTACATGCATATATGGCTGGTGGAAAGCTCTATGGTTACAGTTTTGCATAAAGCCAATTTTTTCCTACAACAAAGGAATAAATTTTATTTAACTATCATGGTGGTTGTTAAACATTGAGAAGGTTCACCCAACTCAATCCCAATTAATCATCAACATTAAACCCAACAGATTAAATTAAATAACATGATGAGGTTCACCTGATAATCCAAGAACTAGATACTCAAAACGTCCATAACCAGGGACACGGATAACCATGATTAGTTTATACACTCTGCAAAGGTTTGCGCACTTTTCCCCGCAAGACTCGATCTCCTCCGTGGGATTCTCGCACTACATGTTGTTCGAGAAACAGATGACCGAGACATAGTCTTTCAGAAGCGTTAGCACCTTACGATGGGTAGACAGTACCACCTACATCCCCTACATCTGCTAGTCTACCACTGTAAGAGTTCACACGACTTAATCAACTATGCTATAGCCCATAGTAGCTTGCGGCTGCACACAGAAGTTTCTAGCATGAATAATCTCATGATCCCTTTGAGCCTAGGTGGCAGTCCATAGGAGAATCACACAGTACCCCGGGATTTCCAAAAATACAGGCAACACTGGGTTCCCCAGGTGCCTCAATCTACCCAGATGTGTATTAAAGTTGCCACCTTAAGTTGAACCAATAATTAACAATCTCACATCTGTCATGGATACTCTCACCCAATCCACGTCTACTAGCATAGCATAGCAATATAAGCAAACGTAGAAGTAACTCCCAAAGGTTTGATAATAAACAGGACAATGGGTACTACCTCATCTACTTCCCAAAACCCACATATTAATCAGATCCTAACCATGCAATTGTTTGAGGATTGATCTAATGCAATAAAACTGGGTAGTAAAGAGGTATGGTCAAAGTGTTACTTGCCTTGCTGATGATCCGTGAAATCTAGAGACTCGTAGTAGCACGCTGCGCACTCCGGGTACTCTATCGCAAACAAACAAGCATACAATAAGCACTCATCTAATCCACGGGTAAAACTCAAATAATAAATCTAACCAGAAACTTCAACTTAAGAACTCCGGTTTGCAAAAAGAATCAAATCAAACGAAGCAATGAAACTCAAACGGCGAAAGAAACAAGCTTCATTTACTAATCTAGACCAAAGTCAATTTTTTATAGTTGCAAAAACTAGTTTAAGTTGGTTAAATGGGTAGAGGATTTCGAGACGAAACTCTAGGCGCTTGAATCGCCTGATTCCGATAAACGAGCGACAAGTTATAATAAAACGAAAATCGGATCAGAAATCGCGATCGAAAATAATCACGAAAAATCTGAGAAAAAGAAAAATTGACGAATAGGCTAACGAACGAACATTCGCTGTCTGCGGCTAAACGGTGAAAACCGTTTGTTAAACAAACGTACGGATGAACCTCCGCTAAGTAACTAAACCGAGAAAAACCGACGAATCGATCTAAAAAAATAAACCGGAGTTTTTAAAAAAACGGGCGGTTTTCTAAAAAAACGCGGCGGCGGCGGCTACCTCCGGGAACTCCGGCGACGGGTTCGGCGGGTGGCGGCGGGGCTCCGGCGGGTGGCGGCGGTCGGCAGCGGCAGCGGACGGCAGTGTCGGGCGGCGGACGGCGGCGTCGGGCGGCGGGACGACGACGGCGTGGGGCGACGACGGCGTCGGGCAGCAGCGGCGGCGGCGGCAGCTGCTATGGTTAGGGTTTCGGGCGGGGCGCAGCTGGGTTGCGGGGTCGCGGCCTCGGGCTTTAAAGGTCGGCCGGGCAAGGTCTCCTGGTCGGGTACGGCCCGAAGTCGGTTTGACTTTTTTTTAAATAATTTCGACATGCGGAAGAAGAAAGAAAAGAAATACTAAACAGACTCCAAAAATGCCGAAATAAATTTTCCCCGTCCTCTAAAAATAAGCCGGACAAGATGAACATTTATTTGGGCCTAAAATGCAATTTTAAAAAACGCGCATTTTTCCTATGCAAATAAAATAGCAATAAAATCCCAAAATAAAGTCTTACTTGATTTTAATATTTAATCCCCAATATTTCTTTATTTTGGGAAATTCATTTTATTTCCTCTCTTTTATTTTTATAATCGAAATATACGAAGAGAAAATAATTAAAATCAAATGATCCTATTTTCAAATTTTGAGAAAGCTCAAATACGAAAATAACGAAATCCCCAACTCTCTCTGTGGGTCCTTGAGTTGCATAGAATTTCTAGGATCAAGCCAAAAATGCAATAAAATATGATATGCAATGATGATCTAATGTATAACATTCCAAATTGAAAATTTGGGATGTTACACCTTGGTTCTCAAAACTGAGGGAAATACTTACGCTACTTTGCTGCATCACCCTTTCCTCTTCAAGGGAAAACCAATGCAGTGCTCAAGACGTAGCAAGAAGGATTTCTAGCGCCGTTGTCGGGGAGGTCTTCGCTCAAGTCAAGACACACCAAGTACCCATCACAAACTCATCTCCCTCGCATTACATTATTTGCCATTTGCCTCTCATTTTCCTCTCCCCCACTCCACCCTTGCCATTTTATTCTCCCTCTCTTTCCCGTGCGCCTCCTTTCTTTTACTTGCCTCTTGTGTGCTTGTGTGTTGGATTGCTTGTCATGATGGCTCAAGATAATACTAAATTGTGTGACTTTTCCAATACCAACAATAATGATTTCCTTAGCACTCCGATTGCTCCTCTTAATGATGTTGAATCTTGTGAAATCAATGCTGCTTTGTTGAATCTCGTTATGAAAGATCAATTCTCCAGCCTTCCTAGTGAAGATGCCGCTACTCATCTAAACAACTTTTTTGATTTGTGTGATATGCAAAAGAGGAAAGATACGGATAATGATATTGTTAAATTAAAGTTATTTCTATTTTCGCTTAGAGATCATGCTAAAATTTGGTTTTCGTCTTTGCCTAAAAATAGTATTGATTCATGGAATAAGTGTAAAGATGCTTTTATCTCTAAGTATTTTCCTCCCGCTAAGATCATCTCTCTTAGAAACAATATTATGAATTTTAAGCAACTTGATCATGAAAATGTTGCACAATCTTGGGAGAGGATGAAATTAATGATTCGCAATTGCCCTACACATGGTTTGAATTTCTAGATGATCATACAAAAAATTTATGCCGAATTGAATTTTGCTTCTAGAAATCTTTTAGATTCAGCTGCGGGAGGCACTTTTATGGAAATCACTTTAGGAAAAGCTACTAAACTCCTAGATATATTATGGTTAATTATTCTCAATGGCACACCGAAAGATCTACTAGTAAAAAGGTTCATGTGATAGAAGAAATTAATGTTTTGAGTGGAAAGATGGATGAACTTATGAAATTGTTTGCTACTAAGAGTGCTCCTATTGATCCCAATGATATGCCTTTGTCTACTTTTATTGAGAATAATAATGAATCTATGGGTGTGAATTTTGTTGGTAGGAATAATTTTGGTAACAATGCTTATAGAGAAAACTTTAATCCTAGGTCGTTTCCTAGTAATTCCTCTAATAATTATGGTAATTCCTACTACAACTCTTATTGAAATTTTAACAAGATGCCCTCTAATTTTGAGAATAGTGTTATAGAATTTATGATCTCTCAAAAGAATTTCAATGCTCATGCTTGAAGAAAAATTGCTTAAAGTTGATGAATTGGCTAGGAACATTGATAGACTTTCTCTTGATGTTGATTCTTTGAAACTTAGATCTATTCCACCTAAGCACAATATCAATGAGTCTCTCAAAGCCATGAGAATTTCCATTGATGAGTGCAAAGAAAGAACCGCTAGGATGCGTGCTAAGAAAGATTGCTTTGTAAAAGTGTGTTCTTCTAGTTTCCATGATAATAATGATGAAGATCTAAAAGTTATTGATGTGTCCCCTATTAAATATTTGTTTTGCAATATGAATCTTGATAATGATGGGACTGGAGATGAGTTAACTTTAGTTAAAAGGCGGCACAATGATTCGGAGTTTCTAGATCTTGATGCTAAATTTGGTAAAAGTGGGATTGGAGAGGTCAAAACTTTACATAGCAATGAACCCACTATTTTGGATTTCAAGGAATTTAATTATGATAATTGTTCTTTAATAGATTGTATTTCCTTGTTGCAATCCGTGTTGAATTCTCCTCATGCTTATAGTCAAAATAAAGCTTTTACCAAACATATCGTTGACGCTTTGATGCAATCTTATGAAGAAAACTTGAATTGGAAGTTCCTATCCCTAGAAAACTTTATGATGAGTGGGAACCTACTATTAAAATTAAGATTAAATATCATGAATGCTATGCTTTGTGTGATTTGGGTGCTAGTGTTTCCACGATTCCAAAAACTTTATGTGATGTGCTAGGTTTCCATGAATTTGACGATTGCTCTTTAAACTTGCACCTTGCGGATTCGACTATAAAGAAACCTATGGGAAGGATTAATGATGTTCTTATTGTTGCAAATAGGAATTATGTGACCGTAGATTTCATCGTTCTTGATATAGATTGCAATTTTTCATGTCCTATTATTCTTGGTAGACCTTTCCTTAGAACGATTGGTGCAATTATTGATATGAAGGAAGGAAATATTAGATTCCAATTACCATTAAGGAAAGGAATGGAACACTTTCCTAGAAAGTAAATCAAATTACCTTATGAATCTTATGTGAGCCACTTATGAATTGAATACCAAAGATGGCAATACTTAGATCTATTCTCGCTTTTATGCCTAGCTAGGGGCGTTAAACGATAGCGCTTGTTGGGAGGCAACCCAATTTTATTTTTGTTCCTTGCATTTTGCTTCTATTTAATGATAAATAATTCATCTAGCTTCTGTTTACATGTGGTTTTATGTTTTAATTAGTGTTTGTGCCAAGTAGAACCTATAGAATAACCTACGGTGATAGTTAATTTGATTCTGCTAAAAAACAGAAACTTTTGCACGCACGAGAATAATTTTATTAAATCACAGAAACTGGCTTTTTAGTTGATTCTTTTTGAAGTAAATCAATAGACAAATTTCCCAGGACTTCTTATTTTGGTAGGATTTTTAGAGTTCCAGAAGTATTCGAAAGTTACAGATTTCTACACTATTATGCTTTTGACAGATTCTGTTTTTGGTGTGTTGTTTGCTTGTTTTGATGAATCTATGGCTAGTATCGGGGGGGATGAACCATAGAGAAGTTGGAATACAGTAGGTTTAAAACCAATATAAATAAATAATGAGTTCATTACAGTACCTTAAGTGGTGGTTTTTCTTTCTTGCACTAATGGAGCTTATGAGATTTCCTGTTGAGTTTTGTGTTGTGAAGTTTTCAAGTTTTGGGTAAAGATTTGATGGACTATGGAATAAGGAGTGGCAAGAGCCTAAGCTTGGGGATGCCCATGGAACCCCAAGATAATTCAAGGACAACCAAAATCCTAAGCTTGAGGATGCCCCGGAAGGCGTCCCCTCTTTCGTCTTCATCTATCGGTAACTTTACTTGGAGCTATATTTTTATTCGCCACATAATATGTGTTTTGCTAGGAGCGTCTTGTACGATTTGAATCTTTGCTTTTTAGTTTACCACAATCATCCTTGCTGTACACACATTTTGGGAGAGACACAACATGATTCGGAATTTATTAGAATACTCTATGTGCTTCACTTATATCTTTTGAGCTAGGCAATTTTGCTCTAAGTGCTTCACTTATATCTTTTTAGAGCACGGCGGTGGCTTCATTTTGTAGAAATTATTGATCTCTCATGCTTCACTTATATTATTTTGAGAGTCTTTTAGAACAGCCTGGTATTTTCTATGGTTATGAAATTGGTCCTAGAATGATGGGCATCCAAGTTGGGTATAATAAAAACTATCATAGAAAGTGAATTGGATGCTATGATCAATTTGATGCTTGATAATTGTTTTGAGATATGAGGATGGTGATATTAGAGTCATGCTAGTTAAGTAGTTGTGAATTTGAGGAATATTTGTGTTGAAGTTTGTGATTTCCGTAGCATGCACGTATGGTGAACTACTTTTTGATGAAGTTGGAGCATGATTTATTTATTTATTGTCTTCCTTATGAGTGGCAGCCGGGGATGAGAGATGGTCTTTTCCTACCAATCTATCCCCCTAGGAGCATGCGCATAGAAATTTGTTTCAATAACTTGTAGATTTTTGCAATAAGTACGTGAGTTCTTTATGACTAATGTTGAGTCCATGGACGCACTCACACCCTTCCACCATTGCTAGCCTCTCTAGTACCGCACAACTTTCGTCGGTACCATACACCCACCATATAAACAACAAAACAACAACAAAGCCTTTAGTCCCAAACAAGTTGGGGTAGGCTAGAGGTGAAACCCATAAGATCTCGCAACCAACTCATGGCTCTGGCACATGGATAGCAAGCTTCCATGCACCCCTGTCCATAGCTAGCTCTTTGTCGATACTCCAATCCTTCAGGTCTCTCTTAAGGGACTCCTCCCATGTCAAATTTGGTCGACCCCGCCCTCTCTTGACATGCTCCGCACGCTTTAGCCGTCCGCTATGCACTGGAGCTTCCGGAGGCCTGCGCTGAATATGCCCAAACCATCTCAGACGATGTTGGACAACCTTCTCCTCAATTGGTGCTACCCCAACTCTATCTCGTATATCATCATTCCGGACTCGATCCTTCCTGGTGTGGCCACACATCCATCTCAACATACGCATCTCCGCCACACCTAACTATTGAACATGTCGCCTTTTAGTCGGCCAATACTCCACGCCATACAACATTGCGGGTCGAACCGCCGTCCTGTAGAACTTGCCTCTTAGCTTTTGTGGCACTCTCTTGTCACAGAGAATGCCAGAAGCTTGGCGCCACTTCATCCATCCGGCTTTGATTCGATGGTTCACATCTTCATCAATACCCCCATCCTCCTGCAACATTAACCCCAAATACCGCAAGGTGTCCTTCCGAGGTACCACCTGGCCATCAAGGCTAACCTCCTCCTCCTCACACCTAGTAGTACTGAAACCGCACATCATGTACTCGGTTTTAGTTCTACTAAGCCTAAACCCACCATATACCTTCCTCAAAGCATCCACCATACCTACCTATTATGGCATTTCCATAGCCATTCCGAGATATATTGCCATGCAACTTTCCACCGTTCCGTTTATTATGACACGCCCCATCTGTCATATTGCTTTTGCATGATCATTTAGTTGACATCATATTTGTGGCAAAGCCACCTTGATAATTCTTTCATACATGTCACTCTTGATTCATTGCATATCCCGGTACACCGCCGGAGGCATCCACATAGAGTCATATTTTGTTCTAAGTATTGAGTTGTAATTCTTTAGTTGTAAGTAAATAAAAGTGTGATGATCTTCGTTATTAGAGCATTGTCCCAGTGAGGAAAGGATGATGGAGACTATGATTCCCCCACAAGTTGGGATGAGACTTCGGACCTTATAAAAACAAAAAAACAAAAAAAGGGAGAAAGGCCATAAAAAAGGGGAGAAAGGCCATATAAAAAGAAAGGCCATAAAAAGAGAAAGGCCCAAAAAAGGAGAGAAAAAGAGAGAAGGGACAATGTTACTATCCTTTTTCCACACTTGTGCTTCAAAGTAGCACCATGATCTTCATGATAGAGAGTCTCCTATGTTGTCACTTTAATATACTAGTGGGAATTTTTCATTATAGAACTTGGCTTGTATATTCCAATGATGGGCTTCCTCAAAATGCCCTAGGTCTTCATGAGCAAGCAAGTTGGATGCACACCCACTTAGTTTCTTTTGTTGAGCTTTCATACACTTATATCTCTAGTGCATTCGTTGCATGGCAATCCCTACTCACTCACATTGATATATATTAATGGGCATCTCCATAGCCTGTTGATACGCCTAGTTGATGTGAGACTATCTTCTCCCTTTTTGTCTTCTCCACAACCACCATTCTATTCCACATATAGTGCTATGTCCATGGCTCACGCTCATGTATTGCGTGAAAGTTGAAAAAGTTTGAGAATACTAAAGTATGAAACAATTGCTTGGCTTGTCATCGGGGTTGTGCATGATTAAATACTTTGTGTGATGCAGATAGAGCATAGCTAGACTATATGATTTTGTAGGGATAGATTTCTTTAGCCATGTTATTTTGAGAAGACATGATTGCTTTGTTAGTATGCTTCAAGTATTACTATTTTATGTCAATATGAACTTTAATCTTGAATCATATGGATCTGAACATTCATGCCACAATAAAGAAAATTACATTGAGAAATATGCTAGGTAGCATTCCACATCAAAAATTCTGTTTTTATCATTTACCTACTCGAGGACGGGCAGGAATTAAGCTTGGGGATGCTTGATACGTCTCCAATGTATCTATAATTTTTGATTGTTCCATGCTATTATATTACCCGTTTTGGATGTTTATGGGCTTTATTTTACACTTTTATATCATTTTTGGGACTAACCTACTAACCGGAGGCCCAGCCCGAATTGCTGTTTTTTGCCTATTTCAGTCTTTCAAAGAAAAGGAATATCAAACGGAGTCCAAACGGAATGAAACCTTCGGGAGCGATCTTTTTTGAACAAACTCAATCCAGGAGACTTGGAGTGGACGTCAAGAAGCAGCCGCGGCGGCCACGAGGGTGCCTGGCGCGCCCTAGGGGGGTGGGCGCACCCCCCACCCTCGTGGTCCCCTCATGGCTCCACCGACCTACTTCTTCCTCCAATATATATCTATGTACCCTGAAAACATCCAAGAGCACCACGAAAACCTATTTCCACCGCCGCAACCTTCTGTATCCACGAGATCCCATCTTGGAGCCTTCGTCCGCGCTCCGCCGGAGGGGGAATCGACCATAGAGGGCTTCTACATCAACACCATAGCCTCTCCGATGAGTTGTGAGTAGTTTACCACAGACCTTTGGGTCCATAGTTATTAGCTAGATGGCTTCTTCTCTCTCTTTGAATCTCAATACAAAGTACTCCTCGATCTTCTTGGAGATCTATTCGATGTAACTCTTTTTGCGGTGTGTTTGTCGAGATCCGATGAATTGTGGGTTTATGATCAAGTTTATCTATGAGAAATACTTGAATCTCCTCTGAATTCTTTTATGTATGATTGGTTATCTTTGCAAGTCTCTTCGAATTATCAGTTTGGTTTGGCCTACTAGATTGATCTTTCTTGCAATGGGAGAAGTGCTTAGCTTTGGGTTCAATCTTGCGGTGTCCTTTTCTAGTGACAGCAGGGCCAGCAAGGCACGTATTGTATTGTTGCCATCGAGGATAAAAAGATGGGATTTATATCATATTGTTTGAGTTTATCCCTCTACATCATGTCATCTTGCCTAATGTGTTACTCTGTTCTTATGAACTTAATACTCTAGATGCATGCTGGATAGGGTCAATGTGTGGAGTAATAGTAGTAGATGGAGGCAGGAGTCGGTCTACTTGTCGCGGACGTGATGCCTATATACATGATCATGCCTAGACATTCTCATAATTATGCACTTTTTTATCAATTGCTCGACAATAATTTGTTCACCCATCGTAATACTTATGCTATCTTGAGAGAAGCCACTAGTGAAACCTATGGCCCCTGGGTCTATCTTTTATCATATAAGTTTCCCATCTATCTTATTTTGCAATCTTTACTTTCCAATCTATATCATAAAAATACCCAAAAAATTATCTTATTTTAGCAACTTAGCACTAGCCAACCAATCAACCTACACATGCAATTCTAAGAGTATAGCAGCGGAATGTAAATCATTGCATATGAAGGTAAAGGGGAGGAGTTTGGAGGGAGCAAACGCAATGTTGACACGGAGATTTTTGGTGTGGTTCCGATAGGTGGTGCTATCATACATCCACGTTGATGGATACTTCAACCCATGAAGGGTAACGGTTGCGCGAGTCCACGGAGGGCTCCACCCACGAAGGGTCCACAAAGAAGCAACCTTGTCTATCCCACCATGGCCATCGCCCATGAGGACTTGCCTCATTTGGGTAGATCTTCACGAAGTAGGCGATCTCCTTGCCCTTACAAACTCCTTGGTTCAACTCCACAATCTTGACGGAGGCTCCCAAGTGACAGCTAACCAATCTAGGAGACACCACTCTCCAAAAGGTAATAGATGGTGTGTTGATGATGAACTCCTTACTCTTGTGCTTCAAATGATAGTCTCCCCAACACTCAACTCTCTCTCACATATTTGGCTATGGTGGAAAGATGATTTGAGTGGAAGCAACTTGGGGAAGGCTAGAGATCAAGATTCTTGGGGTTGAATGGAATGTCTTGGTCTCAACACATGAGTAGGTGGTTATCTCTCACAAAATGAATGCTGGAAGTGTAGGCACGTTCTGATGGCTCTCTCCACGAATGAAGAATGGGTGGAGGGGTATATATAGCCTCCGCACAAAATCTAATCGTTACACATAGATTCACAAACTCGGTGAGACCGAATGGTGAAACTCGGTCAGACCAATTCAGTTCAAAATGTGAATGTTAGGCTTTTCGGTGGGACCGACGTGATCAACTCGGTGGGACCAATATGCTAGGGTTAGGGCATAACTTGATCTTGGTGAGACCAATCACATGAACTCGGTGGGACCGATTTCAGTAATAGGCACACAGAGAGTTGGTCAGGCAAACTCGGTGGGACCGATTCGCTCATTTCGATGAGACCGAAACGTTACGAAAAGGAAACAAGAAGTTTGCATTACGAACTCGGTGGGTCCGATCCGCTCATTTTGGTGAGACCGAAACGTTACAAAAAGGAATTAGAGAGTTTGCAATCCCATCTCGGTGATATCGAGATCCCTATCGGTGAGACCGAAGTGTTTAGGGTTTCTGGCAGTGGCTATATCAAATGAACTCGGTGCCGCTGGATAGATCAAATCAGTGGGGCTGAATTTGACTTTTAGGTTTAGGACATGTGTGGAAATGAGAAAGTGGTTAAGGGTTTTGGAGCATATCACTAAGCATTTTGAGCAAGCAAGCCATGAAGCAACACCTCACCCCCTTTTAATAGTATTGGTTTCCTATGGACTCAATGTGATCTTGGATCACTAAAATGAAAATGTAGAGTCTTGAGCTTGTTGCCAATATGTGTCCTTAGCATTTTGAGGGGTCCACATCTCTAGTCCATGCCATGCCATGCCAATCATTGAACTTTCTGAAATGATCATCTTGAAAGATTATTAGTTCAATGAGCTATAGGTTGTTAAGAATTACCAAAACCACCTGGGGATTAGTTACACTTTCAGATTGACAACCCCTCTCTTACATCGGGTTGCAAGTATTTGTTCTTTGTGTGCAGGAGTTGTTTACGTGGTGTTGCATGGTTCTCCTACTGGTTCGATAACCTTGTTCTCATCACTGAGGGAAATACCTACCATTGTTGTGCTACATCATCCCTTTCTCTTTGGGGAAATATCGACGTTGTTCAAGCAAACATCATTGCCAAGGTGCGCCTCGGCCTTGACGGGTCGTGGTGCCTTCTTGTTTTCCTCCTCGAGGAGGTTAATGTCCGAGGCGGCGCTTCGGTGGGCTGGCATGCTTGGAAAAGGTGGATGTGCTATAGGCTTCGCTTGTTGCCTTGGTGCGTCGCTCGCTGTCTAGGTTTATGTGCAATATCGCTGGGTGGCGGCGGGAAATCGGTGAGAAAATGGCGAAAAATGGTGGTGTGGTCATAAAACGCCATCAATTAATGGAAACTTAGCATAGAAGGAACATCGAGCTAGCATTACGCGTGTGGCCACATTGATTTATATACTTGTGTGCCCAATAGAGCACACTATTCACAGTAAAGAAATATTATTCCATTTATCCTGGTAGAGCAGTGGCGACAAGCGTCACAAGAAGAAGTAGATAATGATCAGATGATTGTTTATCCTAGTTAATTATGCATGTAAAAGTTTACTTTGGTGTGTGGAAATGTGATGTGTGTACTAACCACCTATGTAATTGGATGTTTAATTTGGTTCTGCAATCATGTCCTTATTAGTATGTATGTTGTTCTTCTATATGCAATCACATCGCACACGGAACATACTAGGGAAACCTTCGGTGATGAATTCATCAATCACTGACAATTGTATACCAGGACATGTTTGCCCACAACACACATGGCTTATTAGCAGCAATCGTCTATGTTATTATCGGTCTTCGGACACATTCCTGATTACAAAATTGTTTGCCGCGTACGACACACATCTTGTTAAGTTGAGTCGTTTCTGTTCTCTTGGATCAATGAAAATAGTTCATCAAAGTGAACTGTATGCCATATATCGCACACACCTTTGATCTGGCTGAACATTTCAGTTGTGCTGCCTAATCACAAGTAGTTCATCCGACTGAACTGTATGTCGTATATCGCACACACCTTCATCTAGCTGCCCGTTTCAGTTGTTCTGACTCATCGCAAACAGTTCATTAGAGTGAACCGTATGTCATGCATCACAGAGGCAACTTTAATCTGAATTGTGTTTGATGTATCCGCCATCGCAGATGTTTTGCATCCTTTTTTATGGTTTTTTACGTCATCGTTTGCGATTAATGGATCGCACACAGTTTCGTCAAAGGGTCTCTGATTGTAGTGTTGTGTTAGCAGCATCCTGTAGTAGTGATGGCTTCCTCTCCCAATGCAACAATGAAAAGAGGGCGCAGGATGATACATCTCCAACGTATCTATAATTTTTTATTGTTCCATGCTATTATATTACCCATTTTGGATGTTTATGGGCTTTACTTTACACTTTTATATCATTTTTGGGACAAACCTACTAACCGGAGGCCTAGCCCGAATTGCTGTTTTTTTGCCTATTTCAGTGTTTCGAAGAAAAGGAATATCAAACGGAGTCCAAACGGAATGAAACCTTCGGGAGCGATCTTTTTGGAACAAACGCAATCCATGAGACTTGGAGTGGACATCAAGAAGCAGCCGAGGTGGCCATGAGGGTGCCTGGCGCGCCTTACAGTGGTGGGCGCGTCCCCCACCCTCGTGGGCCCCTCATGGCTCCACCGACCTACTTCTTCCTCCTATATATATCTACGTACCCCGAAAACATCCAGGAGCACCACGAAAACCTATTTCCATCGCCGCAACCTTCTATATCCGCGAGATCCCATCTTGGAGCCTTCGCTGGCGCTTCGCCGGAGGGGGAATCGACCATGGAGGGCTTCTACATCAACACCATAGCCTCTCTGATGAGTTGTGACTATTTTACCACAGACCTACGGGTCCATAGTTATTAGCTAGATGGCTTCTTCTCTCTCTTTGAATCTCAATACAAAGTTCTCCTTGATCTTCTTGGAGATCTATTTGATGTAACTCTTTTTGTGGTGTGTTTGTCGAGATCCGATGAATTGTGGGTTTATGATCAAGTTTATCTATGAGAAATATTTGAATCTCCTCTGAATTCTTTTATGTAAGATTGGTTATCTTTGCAAGTCTCTTCGAATTATCAGTTTGGTTTGGCCTACTAGATTGATCTTTCTTGCAATGGGACAAGTGCTTTGCTTTGGGTTCAATCTTGCGGTGTCCTTTCCTAGTGATAGCAGGGGCAGCAAGGCATGTATTGTATTCTTGCCATCGAGGATAAAAAGATGGGGTTTATATCATATTGTTTGAGTTTATCCCTCCACATCATGTCATCTTGCCTAATGCGTTACTCTGTTCTTATGAACTTAATACCCTAGATGCATCCTGGATAGCGGTCGATGTGTGGACTAATAGTAGTAGATGCAGGCAGGAGTCGGTCTAGTTGTCGCGAACATGATGCCTATATACATGATCATGCCTAGATATTCTCATAACTATGCACTTTTCTATCAATTGCTCGATAGTAATTTGTTCACCCACCGTAATACTTATGCTATCTTGAGAGAAGCCACTAGTGAAACCTATGGCCCTCGGGTCTATATTTTATCATATAAGTTTCCCATCTATCTTATTTTGCAATCTTTACTTTCCAATCTATATCATAAAAATACCAAAAAATATTTATCTTATCTTATTATCTCTATCAGATCTCACTTTCGCAAGTGGCCGTGAAGGGATTGACAACCCCTTTATCGCGTTGGTTGCGAGGTTCTTGTTTGTTTGTGTAGGTACGAGGGACTTGTGAGGAGCCTCCTACTGGATTGATACCTTGTTTCTCAAAACTGAGGGAAATACTTACGCTACTTTGCTGCATCACCCTTTCCTCTTCAAGGGAAAAGCAACGCAGTGCTCAAGAGGTAGCACAGGACTAGACCCCCTATGGATTTTGTCAAGCTGAATGTTAATGCTTCCTCTGATCATGACTTGCTAATAGTTATAGCTGTGATGTCTACTACGCAACTTTATTCTTGTAGACTCGTGTTGGGCCTCCAAGCGCAAAGTTTTGTAGGACGGTAGCAATTTTCCCTCAAGTGGATGACCTAAGGTTTATCAATCCATGGGAGGCGTAGGATGAATATAGTCTCTCTCAAGCAACCCTGCAATCAAATACAAGAAATCACTAGTGTCCCCAACACACCCAATACAGTGGAAAATTGTATAGGTGCACTAGTTCGGCGAAGAGATGGTGATAAAAGTGTAGTATGGATAGTAGATATGAGTTTTTCTCGTGCGAACAATAAAAAACAGCAAGGTAGCAAATAGTAAAATAGAGCACAAACGGTGTTGCAATGATGGAAAATGAGGCCTAGGGTGCATACTTTCACTAGTGCAATCTCTCAACAATGCTAACATAGTTGGGTCATATGATTATCCCTCAAAGTGCAATAAAGAATCACTCCCGAGTTCCTATTAGCGGAGAACAAAAGATAGAAATTGTTTATAGGGTACGAAACCACCGCAAAGTTTTTTTCGATAAATCTATCCTAGAGTTCGTACTAAAATAACACAATGCTATTCATTCCGATCAATCTAACCAAGAGTTCATACTAAAATAACACCATATGACACACATCAACCAACTCTAATATCACCTAGATACTCCAATGTCACCACAAGTATCCGTGAGTTAATTCTACGATGTGCATCAAACAACTTCATGATCATAATATTCAATCCACACAAAGAACTACAAGGAGACCCCAAAGTTTCTATCGGAGAAAAGATAATAAAAATGTGCATCAACCCCTATGCATAGATTACCCCAATGTCACCTCGGGAATACGCAAGTTGAGTGCCATAACATATATCAAGTGAATCAATATGATACCCCATTGTCACTTCAAGTATTCATACCGCAAGACATATATCATGTGTTCTCACATCTGAACATTCAATCCGACAAGAAAAAACTTCAAAGGGTAAAGATTCAATTCGTCATAGTAGGAGTAGAGAGGGGAGAAACGTCATTTGATCCATCTATGTTAAAAAGCCCATGATACATCAAGATCATGAAATCTCAAGATCACGAGAGAGAGAGAGAGGGAGATTAAACACATTGCTACTGGTACAAACCCTCAACCCCGAGGGTGGACTACTCCCTCCTCATCGTGTTGGCCGCCGGGATGATGAAGATGGCCACCGGTAATGATCACCCCCTCCGGCAGGGTGCCGGAACGGGCTCTCGGTTGGTTTTCGGTGGCTACAGAGGCTTGCAGCGGTGGAACTTCCTATCTAGGTTCTCCACTAGGGTTTTTGGAATATTTGACAATTTACAGGGCATAAAGGGGGTGCGGGAGGCCACCGAAGTGGGAACAACCCACTGGGGCACGCTTGGGGGCCCAGGCGTGCCCTGGTGGGTTGTGCCCCCCTCGGGGCACCCCCAGGTGCTGCTCTCGCCCATTGGGTATCTTCTGGTCCATAAAAAATCCACAAAAAGTTGTGCGGTATTTGGACTCTGTTTGATATTAATTTCGTGCGATGTAAAAAACAAGCAAAAAAATCAACTGGCACTGGGCACTGGGTCAATAGGTTAGTCCCAAAAAATGATATAAAGTTGCTATAAAATGATTGTAAAACATCTAAGAATGATAATATAACAGCATGAATACTTCATAAATTATAGATACGTTGGATACATATCAGCATCCCCAAGCTTATTCCTACTCGTCCTCGAGTAGGTAAATGATAAAAGAAATCATTTATGAAATGTGAATGCTAGCAAAGTGCATAAGTTTGATCAATGATAATTTGAACCACTTTCCCTAGCATCATAACAGCAACTCTTTCTCATAAAACTCATCATGACAAAGTAGCAACCAATTCACATGTTAAGGTTCAAACAATGGATTCTCTTGAAACTCAACAACCTATATTCTTAGTCACCAAACAATTGCAATTCAACTTATTCAACAGAGTCTAAGTAAGAGCTCCACATACTCAACCATCATATAGTCTTCTATGATTGCTAACACTCACCGCATACACATGAGCAAAACGTTTCAACCGGACACATAGAAAGATAGGGACTTATAATTTAGCCTCCCAACGTATTCACCTCAAGGTTGATGTCAACGATAATAACTCATGCTACCCATATCCAACTGGATATATGTGCCTGGATCTTTCCTCGCCACATGATGCTTGCCAAAAGAGAAAAAAAGGAATAGAGAGAAAAACTT
The DNA here is from genome assembly GCF_018294505.1 of Triticum aestivum. Taxonomy (NCBI): domain Eukaryota; kingdom Viridiplantae; phylum Streptophyta; class Magnoliopsida; order Poales; family Poaceae; genus Triticum; species Triticum aestivum. The sequence goes on from NC_057801.1 coordinate 383,586,305, forward strand.
TGACTCTTGCATGAAAATAAATACATAAAAGTAAAAGGCAGGCCCTTCGCAGAGGGAAGCAGAGGTTGCCATGAGCGTTTTGGTTGTATGCTCAATCCCTTAGTGCAAGAGAACATCACGTTCTATTGCCCCTTATGATGGCAACCTTTATTATGCAGTCTGTCAATTTTATTCTTCACCATCACAAGTTCGTACAACACTCAATTTTCTCTTACACTAAATGATCTAACACTTTTATAAGCAATTTTTATTGCCTTATTGCACCAATGACAACTTACTTGAAGGATCTTACTCAATGCATTGGTAGGTATGGTGGAGTCTCAAAACAAGATTTTGTGTTTGAGGGTTTTTGGATGCACAAGTAGTATCTATACTTGGTGCGAAATTTTTGGCTAGCAAAGATAGGGGCAAGCACCACATGTTGAAGGATCTATGACAATATAACTTCTATGTAAATATGAACAAACATAAATCATTACTTTGTCTTCCTTGTCCAACGTCAACAATTTTGGAATATAATATTTTGATGGGGGCTCACAATCACAAAAGATTTCCAAGATAGTGTATTTGCATGTGAAAGTTCTCTTACTTATAGTAATCATTCAGGAATTGCTTGTATGACCAACATTGTGATTGTCAAGCTTAAAAAGCTTTCGCTTTATAAACCCAGTGTGAAGCCACTACTAGGCATGATATGAACATGTAATTTCAATGTCATGATATTCAATTCATTCAACAAAGTACTCATAGGATATAAGTGAAGCACAATAGTAAATGACAAACTACTCCAAAAAAGATATAAGAGAAGATCAAGCGAGTAGTTATGTAAATAGGTAGCTATTTGAGGACTCTCTTTTATTTAAAACTTTCAGATCTAAGTATTTTATTAAAACAGCAAGCAAAAAATGACATTCCAAGCATAGCACAACTCACGTGAAGAAGCAAAAACTTAGGCTCAACCGATACTAACCGATAATTGTTGAAGAAGAAAGGTGGGATGCCTACCGGGGCATCCCCAAGCTTAGATGCTTGAGACTTCTTGGAATATTAGCTTGGGATGCCTTGGGAATCCCCAAGCTTGAGCTTTTGTGTCTCCTTAATTCCTCTTATATCACAGTTTTTCTAAATCTTAAAAGCTTCATCCACACAAAACTCAACAAGAACTCATGAGATAAGTCAGTATGATAAAGAGCAAACCATTCACTTTGGTACTGTCAAAGACAAGATTAATAATTGTTCTCACAAAATGCCTACTGTAGCCTGTCATTTCCACAATTTTATATTGAGCAATATAAGCCATAGAAACTAGGAAACAAGCAAACTATGCATTGAAAACAGAATTCGTCAAAAACAGAACAGTCTGAAGTAATCTGTACTCCAACCATACTTCTATAACTCTTAAAATTCTGAAAAATTAGGAAAACGTAGATAATTTGTATATCTATAATCTGTAAAAAATTCAGATCAAAATCACATTCCAGTGAATTTTCAAAATTCTGGACTGAGTGCAAAAGTTTCTGTTGTTGCACAGATTCAAGTAAACTATCATCCACACTATCCCAAAGGCTTTACTTGGCACTTTATTGAAACAAAAGCTATAAAACATGATCACTACAGTAGCCTAATCATGTGAACACACAAAAACATTAGGGGTAAATATTGGGTTGTCTCCCAACACGCGCTTTTCTTTAATGCCTTTTAGCTAGGCATGATGAGTTCAATGATGCTCGCATAAAAGATAAGGATTGAAATATAAAAAGAGATCATCATGAAGCATATGACTAGCACATTTACGTCTAACCCACTTCCTATGCATAGGGATTTTGTGAACAAACAATTTATGGGAACAAGATTCAACTAGCATAGGAAGGCAAAACAAGCAAAACTTTAAGATTTTCAACATATAGAGAGGAAACTTGATATTATTGCAATTCCTACAAGCATAAGTTCCTCCCTCATAATAATTTTCAGTAGCATCATGAATGAAATCAACAATATAGCCATCACATAAAGCATTCTTTTCATGATACATAAGCATAGAAATTTTGTTACTCTCCACATAAGCGAATTTATTCTCATCAATAGTAGTGGGAGCAAACTCAACAAAATAACTATCATGTGATTGAAAATAACAATAATGATGAGAAGTTTCATGGTTATCATTATTCAATATAGCATACATGTCATCACCATAATCATCATAGATAGCAACTTTGTTCGCATAGTCAATTTAAACCTCTTCCAAAGTAGTGGATCCATCATTAAATGAATTCATGACCTCTTCAAATCCACTTTTTCATCATTATAATCATCATAAATAGGAGGCATGCAATAATTATAACAAATTTGCACATCAAATCTTGGGGGACTAAAAATATCATCTTCATCAAACATAGCATCCCCAAGCTTGTGGCTTTGCATATCATTAACATCGTGGATATTCAAAGAATTCATACCAATAACAATGCAATCATGCTCATCATTCAAAGATTTTTTGTCAAACATTTTATAGAATTCTTCTTCTATCGAATGAGCACAATTTTCCTTTCCATCATTTCCACGAAAGACATTATAAAGATGAACAATATGATGCAACCTCAATTCCATTTTTTGGTAGTTTTCTTTTACGAACAAACTAGTGATCAAACAAGAAACTAAAAGATTCAATTGCAAGATCTAAATATATACCTTCATGCACTCACCTCCCTGGCAACGGCGCCAGAAAAGAGCTTGATGTATACTACGCAACTTTCTTCTTGTAGACTCGTGTTGGGCCTCCAAGCGCAGAGTTTTGTAGGACAGTAGCAATTTTCCCTCAAGTGGATGACCCAAGGTTTATCAATCTGTGGGAGGCATAGGATGAAGATAGTCTCTCTCAAGCAACCCTGCAATCAAATACAAGAAATCTCTTGTGTCCCCAACACACCCAATACAATGGAAAGTTGTATAGGTGCACTAGTTCGGCGAAGAGATGGTGATAAAAGTGTAGTATGGATAGTAGATATGAGTTTTTGTAGTGCGAACAATAAAAAACAGCAAGGTGGTAAATAGTAAAACGGAGCACAAACGGTATTGCAATGATGGAAAATGAGGCCTAGGGTGCATATTTTCACTAGTGCAATCTCTCAACAATGCTAACATAGTTGGATCATATGATTATCCCTCAAAGTGCAATAAAGAATCACTCCCGAGTTCCTATTAGTGGAGAACAAAAGATAGAAATTATTTGTAGGGTACGAAACCACCTCAAAGCTTTTTTTCTGATCAATCTGTCCTAGAGTTCGTACTAAAATAACACAAAGCTATTCTTTCAGATAAATCTAACCAAGAGTTCGTACTAAAATAACACCATATGACACACATCAACCAACTCTAATGTCACCTAGATACTCCAATGTCACCACAAGTATCCGTGAGTTAATTCTATGATATGCATCAAACAACTTGATGATCATAATATTGAATCCACACAAAGAACTACAAGGAGAACCAAAAGTTTCTATCGGATAAAAGATAATAAAAACATGCATCAACCCCTATGCATAGATTACCCCAATGTCACCTTGGGAATCCGCAAGTTGAGTGCCATAACATATATCAAGTGGATCAATATGATACCCCATTGTCACCTCAAGTATTCATACCGCAAGACATACATCATGTGTTCTCAGATCTGAATATTTAATCTGACAAGACAAAAATTCAAAGGGTAAAGATTCAATTCATCACAACATGAGTAGAGAGGGGAGAAACGGCATATGATCCATCTATGTTAAAAAAGCCCATGATACATCAAGATCATGACATCTCAAGATCACGAGAGAGAGAGAGAGAGATTAGACACATAGCTACTGGTACAAATCCTCAGCACCGAGGGTGGACTACTCCCTCCTCATCGTGGTGGCCGCTAGGATGATGAAGATGGCCATCGGTGATGATCTCCCTCTACGGCAGGGTGCCGGAATGGGCTCCCGATTGGTTTTCGGTGGCTATAGAGGCTTGTTCCGGTGGAACTTCCGATCTAGGTTCTTCTCTAGGGATTTTGGAATATTTCACAATTAATAGGGCGAAGAGGAGTGCGGGAGGCCACCAAGGTGGGCACAACCCACCGGGGCACGCCTGGGGGCCCAAGCGCACCCTAGTGGGTTGTGCCCCTCTCGGGGGACCCCTCAGGTGCTGCTCTGGCCCATTGGGTGTCTTCTGGTCCATAAAAAATCCACAAAAAGTTTTGCGGTATTTGGACTCCGTTTGATATTGATTTCGTGCGATGTAAAAAACAAGCAAAAAACATCAACTAGCACTGGGCACTGGGTCAATAGGTTAGTCCCAAAAAATGATATAAAGTTGCTATAAAATGATTGTAAAACATACAAGAATGATAATATAACAGCATGAATACTTCAGAAATTATAGATACGTTGGAGACGTATCAATCTGGCGCAATATTGCAAGATGGTAAAGGTAATTTTATTGTTGAAGGAAACTTGATAATTGATTGGTGTAAATATGTTCTGAGGCGGAGATGTTGACTTTAAGATTTGGTTTATCTTTTTTTAGAGAAAAGGCCAGAGCCCGGCTCTATAAATAAAGCCACCAAGCAGAGTTAACCATACAGCCACAACAACACGCACAAAAGAGTATCAACGCCCATCAAGAAAGTTGGGAAAAGCAAGCGTACATGGCTCCCAGGCCAGTACACGGCACGCAGGCTGGAGACTAAGGGTGATACAACAAAAGGGGCACCAAGTCCTAGCCACCAGATTGAAGCTGCAGAAGAGAGTTTGCAGTAGCTCGGATCTTGAAAGACATGGCATCAAAAGCATCCCGGTTGGCCTCCTTAGTCAATAATCTCCACTGCTGCAAGAATATGCATGATTTAAATAAGCAATCAGAGGGTTTAGCAGGAAAGATATGCTCGATGGTAAACTAGTTCCTAGTGGTCTAGAGGGTCCAACAGATGTCTGCAAATCCTACCCAGAACAATCTCCACTCAGCCCCAACCAGGTTAGAGGCCAACAGTTGAAGATCTGAGAAGGAAGCAGGCCGCCACGGAAAATTAAGCCAGAACCTGATACAACACCAAAAAAGTTTGGCCAAGACACAGCTGAAGAAGATGTGGTCTGTATCCTCTCTATGACCACACAAAGCACAACTATCGGAGCCCGGTCCGTTTCGCTTACGGATCTGGTCAGCCGCCGGTAGACGCCCTCTAAGAGCTTGCCACATAAAGATCTTAATCTTAAGGGGGATGCGAGCCCGCCAGATCACCTTGAACTTGAAAGTGGTAGAGCCAGAAACAAGCTTGGCGTAAAGCGATTTAACAGAGAAGCGGCCAGACGCATTATGGGGCCAAATCATCGAGTCCTCCTCCGAGAGCACGGGGAAGAGGGCAACAAGGCGCTTTCAGTCTTCCAACTCTGCAGGAGAAAGAGACCGGCAAAGCGCCAGATCCCAGTTGTTTGCATAGAGCTCGAAGATAGAGATCTGAGGGTTCTGGCAAAAGGAGAAAAGAACCGGAAAGGAGACGCCAGCGATGCCGTACCGCACCACCAATCAGGCCAAAAACGCGTGGACCTACCATTGTGAATAACAAATTTGACGAGAGACTGAACACCGGCCGAAGTTTAACAAGGTCTTCCCAAAATTGAGACATGCCCACATTGAGGGCAAACATAGGGCTGGAAATAGGGAAATACTTAGCTTTGATAAAGTTAAACCAAAGTGGATTCTCAGAATTAGTCATGATCTTCCACCACCATTTAATGATAAGGCACTTGTTCATAATCAAGGTATTGATAATGCCCAACCCCCCAAGGTTTTTGGGTCTGTAAATGTGCTCCCATTTCACCATCCTATATTTGCGTTTATTATTAGCTGCATTCCAGTAGAAAGGACCCCTGTGCTTGTCAAACCCGACATGGGTTTCGATAGAGAGTAGATAGAAACCCATTAGGTACATAGGAAGGGAAGATAGACAAGCATTAGTTAGGGAAACTTTACCAGCCTGAGTATTGTATTTGCCCCTCCATGGCATGACACGGGTGCCCACCTTGGTAACCGCAGGAGCAAAATCTTTTGCCAATAATTTATCAGAAGAGATAGGTAGCCCAAGGTCTTATAGAGGAAATGAGCCTAAGGAATAGTTCAGCAGTTGAGAAACACGCAAGGCCTCCGCGTCCGAAACCCCAGTAACGATCACTTCGCTCTTAGCAAAATTGATCTTAAGCCCTGACAAGGCCTCAAAGCAAAGTAGGAGAAACTTAAGGTGAGAAATGCAAGCTTCATTCAATTCGACCATAATAATCGTGTCATCAACATATTGGAGGTGAGTAATACCCTCCGGAATGAGGTGAGAGCTGACAGGGGAGATGTGCCTGGCCGCAGCAGCCCTGGATAGGATGTTGGAGAGAGCATCTACAATGAAATTAAACAGGATTGGGGAAGCCAGATCGCCCTGCCTAAGGCCCCTGGAGTTACGGAAGAAAATTCTCAACCTGCCATTCAAAGACACCGCTATGTGACCTCCTGACACCAACTGCATGACCCTGTGGACAAAGGCTCCTTCAAAACTTTTACCAGAAGGACATGCCAAAGATACTTCCAACTAACCGAATCATAAGCTTCCCAAAATCCAACTTAAGAATAACTGCCTTGCTACCTCTCTTGCGGATGTCATGGATGATTTTGTGAAGATAGAGAACCCCGTCCAGGATGAATTGCCCTTTAACAAAGGCAGATTGATAAGGAGAGAGAGTACGGTGAGCAACAGGTGAGAGATGAGAGGCAAAGCCTTTGGCAGGGAATTTCGCAAAGTTATTAATAAGGGCAATATGTCTGAATTGGGAGATCAAGTCCATGCCCTTGACTTTAGGAATGAGGGTAGTGATAGTGTAGTTAAGCCTGGAGATATCTACCATACCCAAACAGAACCCTTGAATCACAGCACAAACCAAAGTACGCAGCTGGGGCCAGAATTTCTCGAAGAAGGAAATGGAGAAGCCGTCTGGACACGAAGCCGAATTAGCATTGGCCTTTGTTCGCACATGAACATGTCATCGTGTACCTCCAATGCCGAGGGTGATGCACAACAACTCACGTCGAAGGAGACCCGTCTGGAACCGTGGTACACAAGAAATCCAGCGGGTGCTTTTGAGAACCCGAAACCCTACATGCCCGGGAGGGACCCCGTCTGGACGTGCAGCGGCTATGGGCTGACCTAGGTCGACCTGATCACCCCCAGTGCCTTGAGGTTCGCCGCCCTGCAAACAAAGAAGAACGAACAAAAAAACAAGAAGAAAGATACAAGGGGGAGGGATAAAAGTAAAGGTAAAAAGTGCTATATGATTTGATCGATTGTGTGTTGTTCAATCGACCGTCACCCCTTAGGTATATAAGAGGCGGTTGGACTTCCCGTGCAAGGAAAAAGACTTGGATTCATGTCCAAAACCTAGTCAAATTCGGATTGGCTTTATACGAACTTTCCAAAACTTGTCGGTTTAAAAGTGGTTGCACTTTGTGGGTCTTTTCTGAGGCAGAATGACCTCCAATGAAAATGTTCCCAAAAGCATATTTACTCATTTTGACGAGACGAACAACTTTGATGTTGAACATTTTTTGAGTTAAGGCCATCTTCAGAGCCGAATCGCTCACGCAAAACAGTTTGTTACTCGTGCTACCCATCAGACAAGGTGTCTGGTGGGGCGTGCCATATTTTGCCTCCTAACAGGGCTGCATTCCGATGGCTCTAACTTTTGATAGATATGCAATACATCGTGATCAACATGGCAGCCGAATGCTTGATGTTCCAACTCATTTGCTCTCTAATTGTCATGTCTAGATATATGAGTAATATTAAAGCAACCCAAGGTAACTTTTACATCTAGGCATACCTTAAGATAAACTATAAGTGATTCGTCAAAACATTGATAACCCTTGGATATTTATTACACTAATCATAACGAATCACTGAAAGTTTCAATATGTGTAGAACCTATGGCAATCAAAAACTCCAAAACGAATAACATTGCATATTCGACTTTGATATTGTGCCAAAAATATTTTAAGCGGCATGAGGCTTCACAAAATAGAACCATCAGGAGATATAAAAACAACACCAATACCTTGGCCATTGTTATGAATTCAACCATCAAACCATAACCTCCATAGTACAAGAGAGGCAAGGCTAATATCAATATTATGCATGTCATAAATCCGATGCTCAACAATAAAATCGACAATGATTTGGCCTCCCGTATATTTGATATATTTGTATGCCAAATCATTCATAAGCCCACTCACCAATTTTATGAATTGGTCTATGCAAAAAAATTTGAATGACATCGGTCATCATGTCTCATATCCATGCAAGCATAATATATGTATAAGTATAAAGTTCGAACACGTACCCTGTCTCGCTCTCAAGTTGAACTAAGGGCGATGTTAGGGTACTAAACCGGACATGCTTTGACATGTTCTTAGGACTATAGATAAATATCGGCCATTAACATACGGTCCATGTAAACTTCATCCACCAAAGCAAGTATAGCCAAAATAAACAAATGAAATGACAAATCAAATATTTTGGCCCTTTGGAACAACAATAAACTTGTAGCTAATCAAATATATAGTGATTGGGTAATAACCTTTCATGATATAAGAAATTATATTGCATCCATGGATCTAAATAAGCCCATGGAGGGTGACTGATCGTACCCGGGAATGAATTCCATGGCAAAGACATCAATTGCGTGTTTGGCGAATATGGATGATGTGCTAACCAAAGATTTTGATGGGGTGATGCAAACCTTCGGCTTAATTTTCTTTGGCTTCCATCCTTCTCCTTCTTCACTTTTATTGTAATTGTTGCAATAGAAGCATGCACATCATTTTTGTTTTGATTGATCCTCTTGGGAACCCATGCCATGCTCTTCATTCTCAGCTCTTGTGCACTAAGATGTTGCAATTCCTTCTTTTGCCAATACGATAAGCCGAGTGGGCATCTCAGTTGTGATTCTGTTTTGACCAATGGCAATTCTTTCTTGGCCTTGTGCACTCTCAACTTCTTTTCTTCAGATTTGATACTTTGACTCTCAATAATTGCTTGCTTCATCTCATTGCCTTTAGTAGCCAATGTTAACACTTTAATTGGCTATTCTTCTTTTGAGATCAAATCTAAAGTTGCACTCTTACGACCATCTCTTCTCACACGGTAAACTTGCTTGACCACCTCTTTCTTCTTCCTTGAGCTCTGGACTGACTCCTTATGATTGAAACGATCTTTGATGCATGATTGTTCAAATGCCGATCTTCTTGGAGCTGCATAATATTGGTGAGATGGTCTAAAATACGATGGATAATGTGCCCTGTATCATACCTGTCCCATGATGGATATGGATCTAAATGAGCATAGGGATGCATCCACGGCATTGGCATTGGCGGCCCAAAATAGGGATATGAATATGTTGCATGAAGATTCTCACTTTGCCAATACCGATCGTCATATTTGCACCTTGGGGGTGATCTTGGTTTCTTTGCATGATTTGACCGATAAGCATTCTTCTCTTCGCTCTTCTTTTGATATTTATCCAATAGTTCAGCGAAGGTGATTTTTGATCTCTTACACTTGCGCTTATTTTGGCCTCTATTTTCTTTTGGTTTCATTTCCTCGATCGTTGGATTTGCTTGCTACCCCCCAGTACTTGGCGTCTTCATTGTAGCTTCGATGGAATTCTCTCCCTAAAGTTTATGTTCATTATGCTCTTCAAAAACTTCTTTACTTGAAAGCTTGATCCCGTCACCTGAAGTTTTTACCTTCTCATCATTTAATGAATCAGCTTGAAGAAGTCAATGCAAAAACTTTTTGCCATCAGGACCAATTGGAATAGATTGGTCATCCTTTGGTGTTTCAACAATTCTCAATCGTACCTTATCAATGGCCGATTTGACTATTTGGTGAAACATATTGCAATCCTCAAAATTATGTTTGAACGAATGATGTAACTTACAATACATTTGTCCTTGAATTGATGGCTTGACATGGTGATCAAGAATTCCTATGTAATTATTTTTCAGCAACAAATCAAATATTTGATCACATATGCTTGAATTGAAGGTAAATTTTTTATTTTTAGCCGATCTTGTTGTGAGAATGGCTTTGGAGTTAAGCAAATGAATGGTTTAGATTTTACATCACCCCATTCGGCTATCCATAGTATTTTGCACTCTATCTCTGATGTCTTTGGATAAGATATTATACTAGCATCGGTCTTCTGGAAAGAATCTAACCTTGGCTTTAAGTATCTGAAACAAAAATAGTTAGAACATACATGTCTCAATTGAGACCAAGTGCAAGCCAAGTACGAAATAAGTAAAGCTACCCAATTAGATATGAACTTTAGATAAAGCAATGGGGAAAGTTTTGGCCGCAACAATAAGTCATTATCGGTCTTTATAAATGGTGCAATGGGTTGACCGATATGTTCTATAACAAATTTATTGCTAACAAGTAAATTACCCTTCTTCATTGGTCTTTCAAAATTACTTATGAGGATTTTTCTAATAGATGCATCAACAATAAAGTTCTGAACAAATCTGAATATAGGTAAATTACTTACTAAACATACCTCTTCAAATATGTTGGGAGAGCATGATGGTGGTGTGACTTGAACAATATCTTAATCCGCCTTTGGATGGCTCCCCAACGCCTCTTCGTCATCTTTTTCTTGATTCCGTGCATCATTACATTGAAGATGTTTGTCGACCGAACTTTGTTCGGCTACTTGTTCTTGTCCTTGAGGCTTGTCAATTTCTATGGCACGGAACTCATAGGGTAGGAAGTAGGTTCCCTTAACTTAAGAAAAAATCAAGCATGGTCGTTTTGCTATGCTTGCCATGCCCTTTCTCAATAATGCTTGCCTCTTTGGATTTGATGGACTCAGAATATAAACTACTTGATTCGGCTTTTTCAACCAAAGCACTTTCATGTTCCGAATCATCCTTCTTTTCATTGATTCTACCAATTGGCAATGCTTCTTTTATTTGAGCCAATTCTTTCTCTGTTTGTTTTTGGCCTCTAGCGGCAAAATTGGCTTTAAATTTTTCTCAATTTTAGCCCACTCCTGATATGATTGCCCCCCAATGCTTTTAGATTCTTTTGGCAATGACACACGAGTGTTGCCAAAATTTTGCAATTGTGTAGGGGGTGTATAATATGATGTAGTACTAGGTGAAGGCATATGCATTGTTGTAAAACGATATTTTTGCTCGCCAATTTTATCAATTGGCAAAGATTCATCTTCTTGCAAAACTCTAGCTTTTATTGCCACATAATCAGGAAATAGCCCTTTTTCATGTTGTTCAAGGCAAAGAGCACTAATCCTCTTATTCTGGGCTAAACTTTTCAATGCAGCCACTACTACCTCATCTTCTACAATATTTGGCACAACCGCTCCTGTAAAATTTACATTTATTAGGCTATGTCCAGAAAGGTGTTAAGCCGAATTATGAACATCTACAGTTGTGTATGGTGCTGAAAAATTACTGCCATGAGGTGTAGCATATGATGGTTGAGAGTAACTGGCCGAATAGCTAGTGGCAGTATGGCCAATTCTCCCATCCATCAGCAAGGTTGGATTCACATATTGCAAATTAGTTGCCGATGAATAAAAGGGCGAAACACTTTCTTGTATGATATTGGAAATTTTAACATGAGGTGTTTCAAATTGATTAACCAAACCCATCATGTTGTTCATCGACATATGGATTTGTGGGGTTGCCGATGCATGAGAGTTAGGATGCATATGTTGTATGTTACTAGTATCATAAGAAGTTGAAGCATGAAAATTACTTTGAATCGGCCTATGCACGTAATTAGATGCATTATTGAAAAAAATAGGGTTGGCCGATAGAGTATACTCATTGAACGATCTAGTAACACCCTATGAATTATTTGCATCTACAGTAGGGAAATGGATATTCATATTATCTTTGTAGATTGCAAACCCTAGATGATGACCTCTTTGTAGCAAGAATAGGTCGGAGACCGTTCAAAGCTTCGTCCCCAGCGGAGTCGCCAAAAAGTGTGCTCCCACACGAACACGTCACCGTGTACCCTCGATGTTGGGGGTGATGCACCGCAGCTAACATCGAAGGACACCCGACCGGAAGCGCGGTACACAGGCAATCCGGCGGTGCTTTTGAGGACCCAAAAACCCCACACACCTGGGAGGGACCCCGTCAGGGCGCGCAGTGGCAATGGGCTGCCCTAGGTCGACCTTATCTCCCCTAGGGTCTCGAGGTTCGCCGCCCTACAAATGAAGAACGAACGAAGAACGAGAAGAAGAAGAAGAAGAACAAAGGGAGAAGGTAAAGGTAAAGCTAAAAGTGGTAGATGATTTTGTCGATTGTGTGTTGTTCAATCGGTCGTCACCCCTTAGTATATAAGAGGCGGTTGGACTTCCCGTGCAAGGAAAAAGACTTGGATTCACGTCCAAAACCCTAGTCAAATTCGGATTAGTTTTATCTGAACTTTCCAAAATTCTTCGGCTTAAAACTGGTCGCACTTTGTGAAGGAAATATGCCCTGGAGGCAATAATAAAGTCGTTATTTTATATTTCCTTATATCATGATAAATGTCTATTATTCATGCTAGAATTGTATTAACCGGAAACTTGATAATGTGTGGATACATAGACGAAACATCGTGTCCCTAGTATGCCTGTACTTGACTAGCTCGTTGATCAAAGATGGTTAAGTTTCCTACCCATGGACATGTGTTGTCATTTGATGAACGGGATCACATCATTAGAAGAATGATGTGATGGACAAGACCCATCCGTTAGCTTATCATAATGATCATTCAGTTTTATTACTACTGCTTTCTTCATGTCAAATACATATTCCTCAACTATGAGATTATACAACTCCCGGACACCGGAGGAATGCCTTGTGTGCTATCAAACGTCACAACGTAACTCGGTGATTATAAAAATGCTCTACAGGTATCTCCAAAGGTGTGTGTTGGGTTGGCATAGATCGAGATTAGGATTTGTCACTCTGAGTATCGAAGAGGTATCTCTAGGCCCTCTCGGTAATGCTCAACATATGAAGCCTTGCAAGCAATGTGACTAATGAGTTAGTTGCGGGGTGATGCACTACGGAACGAGTAAGGATACTTGCCGGTAACGAGATTGAACTAGGTATGAAGATAGTGATAATCGAATCTCAGGCAAGTAACATACCGATGACAAAGGGAATAACTATATTGACATTGTGGTTCGATCGATAAAGATCTTCGTAGAATATGTGGGAACCAATATGAGCATCCAGGTTCCATTATTGGTTGTTGATCGGAGAGGTGTCTCGGTCATGTCTACATAGTTCTCGAACCCGTAGGGTCTGCACGCTTAATGTTCGATGACGATTGGTATTATATGAGTTATGTGTTTTGGTGATCGAAGGTCGTCCGGAGTCCCGGATGAGATCACACACATGACGAGGAGTCTCAAAATGGTTGAGAGGTAAAGATTGTTATATTAGAAGATTACATTCGTACACCGAAATGGTTTCAGGAAGTTTCGGATGTTTTTCGGAGTACCGGGAGGTTACCGGAACCCCCCAGGGAATTGTTGGGCCAACATGGGCCATAGGAGAGAGGGGAGGCAGCCCACAAGGGGTGGTCGCGCCCCCCTCCCATGGGGAGTCTGAATTGGACTAGCGGAGGGGGCGCGCCCCCCTTTCCTTTTCCTCTTCCCTTTCCCTTCCTCTTTTCCCCTTCGGTTGAAGGAAAAAAAAGGGGAGCGAATCCTAGTAGGAGTGGAGTCCTAGTAGGACTCCTCCCCCTTGGCGCGCCCCTGGTGGTCGGCCTCCTCCCCTCCTCCTTTATATACGGGGGCGGGAGGCACCCCAAAGGCACACCAATTGTTTGGCCGTGTGCGGTGCCCCCCTCCACCGTTTACTCCTCCGATCATATCGTTGTAGTGCTTAGGTGAAGCCTTGCGCAGATCACTTCACCAACACCGTCATCACGTCGTCGTGCTGGCGAAACTCATCGACTCCATCGACACTCTACTGGATCAAGAGTTCGAGGGACGTCATCGAGTTGAACATGTGAAGAACTCAAAGGTGTCGTACATTCGGTACTTGATTGGTTGATTCGAGAAGACGTTCGACTACATCAACTGCGTTAAGTTAACGCTTTCGCTTTCGGTCTACGGGGGTACGTGGACACACTCTCCCCTCTCGTTGCTATGCATCTCCTAGATAGATCTTGCTTGAGCGTAGGAATTTTTTTAAATTGCATGTTATGTTTCCCAACAGTGGTAACAGAGCCAGGTCTATGTGAAGATGATATGCACGAGTAGAACACAAAGAGTTGTGGGCGGTGATCGTCATACTGCTTACCACCAATGTCTTATTTTGATTCGGCGGTATTGTTGGATGAAGTGGCCCAGACCAACCTTACATGACCGCGTTCATGAGACCGGTTCCACCGATAGACATGCAACTAGTTTTGCATAAAGGTGGCTGGCGGGTGTCTGTTTCTCCAACTTTAGTTGAATCGAATTTGACTGCGGCCGGTCCTTGTGAAGGTTAAATCAGCAAACTTGATAAATCACCGTTGTCATTTTTATGCCGTAGGAATGTACGGTTCATGCTAGCAGCCCGTAGCAGCCACGTAAAACTTGCAACAAACAAAGTAGAGGACGCCTAACTTGTTTTTGTAGGGCATGTTGCAATGTGATATGGTCAAGACATGATGTGATATAAAGATTGTTGTATGAGATGATCATGTTTTGTAAAAGTTATCGGCAACTGGCAGGAGCCATATGGTTGTTGCTTTATTGTATGAAATATAAGCGCTATGTAATTGCTTTACTTTGTCACTAAGCGGTAGCGAAGTCGTAGAAGAAGTGGTCGGCGAGACAACCACTACACTACGATGGAGACCAAGGTGTCAAGCCGGTGACAATGGAGATCATGACGTTGCTTCGGTGATGGAGATCATGAGCAC
The DNA here is from genome assembly GCF_018294505.1 of Triticum aestivum. NCBI lineage: Eukaryota > Viridiplantae > Streptophyta > Magnoliopsida > Poales > Poaceae > Triticum > Triticum aestivum. Next base: position 383,601,315 of record NC_057801.1, read on the forward strand.
AAGATGATGACGGCCATACCATGTCACATATTTTGATTGCAAGTGATGTTTATCTTTTATGCATCTTATTTTGCTTAGTACGGCGGTAGCATTATAAGATGATCCCTCACTAAATTTCAAGGTATAAGTGTTCTCCCCGAGTATGCACTGCTATGAAAGTTCTTCGTGCTGAGACACCACGTGATGGTCGGGTGTGATGAGCTCTACGTTCAAATACAACGGGTGAAAGCCATATTTGCACACACGGAATACTCAGGTTAAACTTGACGAGCCTAGCATATACAGATATGGTCTTGAAACACTAGAGACCGAAAGGTCGAACGCGAATTATATAGTAGATATGATCAACATAGTGATGTTCACCATTGAAGACTACTCCATCTCACGTGATGATCAGACATGGTTTAGTTGATTTGGATCACGTATCATTTAGATGACTAGAGGGATGTCTATCTAAGTGGGAGTTCTTAAGTAATATGATTAATTAAACTTAATTTATCATGAACATAGTCCTGATAGTATTTGCAAATTATGTTGTAGATCAATAGCTCGCGTTGTTGCTACCCTATGTTTTTTGATATGTTCCTAGAGAAAACTAAGTTGAAATATGATAGTAGAAATGATGCAGACTGGGTCCATGATCTGAGGTTTATCCTCATTGCTGCACAGAAGAATTATGTCCTTGATGCACCGCTAGGTGACAGACCTATTGCAGGAGCAAATGCAAACATTATGAAGGTTTGGCTAACTCGATATGATGACTACTTGATAGTTAGTGCACCATGATTTACGGCTTAGAACCGGGACTTCAAAAACGTTTTGAATGCCACGGAGCATATGAGATGTTCCAAGAGCTGGAATTGGTATTTCAGACTCATGCCTGTGTCGAGAGGTATGAGACCTCTGACAAGTATTTCGCCTAAAAGATGGAGGAGAATAGCTCACCTAGTGAGCATGTGCTCAGAATGTCTGGGTACTACAATCGCTTGTATCAAGTGGGAGTTAATCTTCTAGATAAGATAGTGATTGACATAATTCTCTAGTCACCATCACTAAGTTACTGGAACTTCATGATGATCTATAATATGCAAGGTATGACGAAAGCGATTCCCGAGCTCTTCGTGATGCTGAAATCGACGAAGGTAGAAATCAAGAAAAAGCATCAAGTATTGATGATTAAACAAGACCACTAGTTTCAAGAAAAGGGCAAAGGGAAAGAAAGGAAACTTCAAAAAGAATGGCAAGCAAGTTGTCCCTCCCGTGAAGAAGCCCAAAGCTGGACCTAGAGCCTGAAACTGAGTACTTCTACTACAAAGGAAATGGTCACTGGAAGCGGAACTACCCCAAATATTTGGCGGATAAGAAGGATGGCAAAGTGAACAAAGGTATATTTGATATACATGTTATTGATGTGTAACTTATTAGTGCTCATAGTATTCCCTGGGTATTTGATACCTGTTCGGTTGCTAAGATTAGTAACTCGAAACAGGAGTTGCAGAATAAATAGAGACTAGTTAAGGGTGTAGTGCCGATGTGTCTTGGAAGTGCTTACAAGATTGATATGATCATCATCGCAAACTCCCTATACTTGCGGGATTAGTGTTGAACCTAAATAAATGTTATTTGATGTTTGCGTTGAGCATGAATATGATTACATCATGTTTATTGCAATACGGTTATTCATTGAAGACAGAGAATAATTGTTATTATGTTTACATGAATAAAACCTTTTATGGTCATACACCTAATGTTAATGGTTTATTGAATCTCGGTCATAGTGAATATTCATAATATTGATTCCAAAAGATGCAAAGTTGATAATGATAGTGCAACTTATTTGTGGCACTGCCGTTTGGGTCATATCGGTAGAAAAAGCATGAAGAAACTCCATGCAGATGGACTTTTGGAATCACTTGATTATGAATCATTTGATACTTCTGAACCGTGCCTTATGGCAAGATGACTAAAAACTCCATTCTCTAAAACAATGGAATGAGCTAATGACTTATTGGAAATAATACATACCGATGTATGCGGTTCGATGAGTATTGAAGCTCATGGTGGGTATCATTATTTTCTGACCTTCACAGATGATTTGAGCAGATATGGGTATATCTACTTAATGAAACACAAGTCTGGAACATTTGAAAAGTTCAAAGAATTTTAGAGTGAAGTGGAGAATCATCGTAACAAGAAAACAAAGTTTCAACGATCTGATCGTGGAGGTGAATATTTGGGTTATGAGCTTGGCCTTCATTCAAAACAATGTGGAATAGTTTCACAGCTTGCGCCACCTGGAACACCATAGCATAATGGTGTGTCCAAACGTCGTAACCGCACTTTATTAGATATGGTGCGAACTATGATGTCTCTTACCACCATCACTTTGGGGTTATGCATTAGAGGCAGCTGCATTCACTTTAAACAGGGCACTGTCAAAGTCCGTTGAGACGACACCGTATGAACTGTGGTTTGGCAACAAACCTAAGTTGTCGTTTTTAAAGTTTGGGGATGCGATGCTTATGTCAAAAGGCTTCAGCCTGATAAGCTTGAACCCAAGTTGGAGAAGTGCGCCTTCATAGGATACCCTAAGGAAACAATTGGGTACACCTTCTACCACAAGTCCAAAGGCAAGGTTTTTGTTGCTAAGAACGGAACCTTTCTAGAGAAGCAGTTTCTCTCGAAAGAAGTGAGTGGGAGAAAAGTAGAACCTGATAAGGTAATTGTACCACACTCAATTTGGAAGGTAGCTCATCCGAGAAATCTGTCCCCGTGATGCCTACACCAACTGGAGAGGAAGCTACTGATAAAGATCATGAAACTTCAGATCAAGTTTCTACAGAACCTCGTAGGTCAAACAGAGCACGATCCGCACCATAGTGTTATGGTAATCCTATTCTAGAGGTCATGTTACTTGACCATGATGAACCTATGAACTACGAAGAAGCTATGATGAGCCTAGATTCCAATAAATGGCTTGAGGCCATGAAATCTGAGATAGGATCCATGTATGAGAACAAAGTGTGGACTTTGGTGGATCTGCCCGATGATCGGCGACCCATAGAGAATAAATGGATCTTCAAGAAGAAGACTGACGCTGATGGTAATGTCTATAAAGCTCGACTTGTCGTAAAAGGTTTTCGACAAGTTCAAGGGGTTGACTATGATGAGGCTTTCTCAGCCGTAGCGATGCTTAAGTCCGTCCGAATCATGTTAGCAATTGCCACATTTTTTAAATCTGGCAAATGGATGTCAAAACTACATTCCTTAGATGGATATCTCTAAGAAGAGTTGTATATGATGCAACCAGAAGGTTTTGTCGATCCTAAAGGTGCTAACAAAGTGTGCGAGCTCCAGCAATCCATCTGTGGACTGGTGCAAGCATCTCTGAGTTGGGATATACGCTTTGATAAGGTGATCAAAGCATATAGTTTTATACAGACTTGCGGTGAAGCCTGTATTTTCAAGAAAGTGAGTGGGTGCACTACAACCTTTCTGATAAGTATATGTGAATGACATATTGTTGATCGGAAATGATGTAGAATTTTCTGGAAAGCATAAAGGAGTGTTTGAAAGGAGTTTTTCAAAGAAAGACCTTAGTGAAGCTGCTTAAATATTGGGCATCAAGATCTATAGAGATAGATCAAGACGCTTGATAAGACTTTCAATGAGTACATACCTTGATAAGATTTTTAAGGAGTTCAAAATGGATTAGTCAAAGAAGGAGTTCTTGCCTGAGTTGTAAGGTATGAAGTTGAGTAAGACTCAAAACCTGACCACAGCAGAAAATAGAAAGAGAATGAAAGTCATTCCCTATGCCTCATCCATAGGTTCTACAAAGTATGCTATGTTGTGTACAAGACCTATTGTGTACCCTATCATGAGATTGGTAAGGGGGTACAATAGTGATCCAGGAGTGGATCACTGGATAGCGGTCAAAGTTATCCTTAGTTACCTAAGAGGACTAAGGAAATATTTCTCAGTTATGGAGGTGATAAAGAGTTCGTCGTAAATAGTTACGTCAATGCAAGCTTTTACACCAATCCGGATGACTCCGAGTCTCAATCTGGATACATATTGAAAGTGGGAGCAATTAGCTAGAGTAGCTCCATGTAGAGCATTGTAGACATAAATAATGTACAAAATACATACGACTCTGAATGTGGCAGACCCGATGAGTAAACTTCTCTCACAAGCAAAACATGATCACACCTTAGTACTCTTTGGGTGTTAATCACGTAGCGATGTGAACTAGATTATTGACTCTAGTAAACCCTTTGGGTGTTGGTCACATAGCGATGTGAACTATGGGTGTTAATCACATACAGATGTGAACTATTGGTGTTAAATCACATGACAATGTGAACTAGATTATTGACTCTAGTGCAAGTGGGAGACTGAAAGAAATATGCCCTAGAGGCAATAATAAAGTTGTTATTTTATATTTCCTTGTATCATTATAAATGTATATTATTCATGCTAGAATTATATTAATCGGAAACTTGATACATGTGTGGATACATAGACAAAACACCGTGTCCCTAGTATGCCTCTACTTGACTAGCTCGTTGATCAAAGATGGTTAAGTTCCCTAGCCATGGACATGTGTTGTCATTTGATGAATGGGATCATATCATTAGGAGAACGATGTGATGGACAAGACCCATCCGTTAGCTTAGCATACTGATCGTTCAGTTTTATTGCTACTGCTTTCTTCATGCCAGATACATATTCCTCCGACTATGAGATTATACAACTCCCGGACACCGAAGGAATGCCTTGTGTGCTATCAAACGTCACAGTTTAAATGGGTGATTAGAAAGATGCTCTACATGTATCTCCGAAGGTGTTTGTTGGGTTGGCATAGATCAAGATTAGGATTTGTCTCTTTGAGTATCGAAGCGGTATCTCTGGGCCCTCTCGGTAATACACATCATATGAAGCCTTGCAAGCAATGTGACTAATGAGTTAGTTGCAGGATGATGCACTATGGAACGAGTAAAGAGACTTGCCGGTAACGAGATTGAACTAAGTATGAAGATACCAGCGATCGAATCTCGGGCAAGTAACATACCGATGACAAAGGGAATAACTATATTGACATTGCGGTTCGACCGATAAAGATCTTGTAGAATATATGGGAACCAATATGAGCATCCAGGTTCCACTATTGGTTATTGACCGGAGAGGTGTCTCGGTTATGTCTACATAGTTCTCGAACCGTAGGGCCGCACGCATAATGTTTGATGACGATTGGTATTATATGAGTTATGTGTTTTGGTGACCGAAGGTTGTTCGGAGTCTCGAATGAGATCACGGACATGACGAGGAGTCTCGAAATGGTCGAGAGGTAAAGATTGATATATTGGAAGGTTATATTTGGACACCGAAATGGTTTTGGGAAGTTTCAGATGTTTTTTCGGGTACCGGGAGGTTACCGTAATCCCCCGGGGAATTGTTGGGCCAACATGGGCCATAGGAGAGAGGGGAGGCAGCCCACAAGGGGTGGTCGTGCCCCCCTACCATGGGGAGTCTAAATTGGACTATGGGAGGGGGCGCGCCCCCCTTTCCTTTTCCTCTTCCCTCTCCCTTCCTCTTTTCCCCCTCTGGTTGAAGGAAAAAAGGGGGGCGAATCCTACTAGGAGTGGAGTCCTAGTAAGACTCCTCCCCCCTTGGCGCATCCCTGGTGGCCAGCCTCCTCCCCTCCTCCTTTATATACAGGGGTGGGGGCACCCCAAAGGCACACCAATTGTTTAGCCGTGTACGGTGCCCCCCTCCACCGTTTACTCCTCCGATAATATCGTTGTAGTGCTTAGGCGAAGCCCTGTGCGGATCATTTCACCAACACCGTCATCACGCCGTCGTGCTGTGGAACTCATCAACTCCATCGACACTGTGCTGGATCAAGAGTTCGAGGTACGTCATCGAGCTGAACATGTGCAGAACTCGGAGGTGCCGTGGTTGATTCGATAAGACGTTCGACTACATCAACCACCTTAAGTTAATGCTTCTGCTTTCGATCTACGAGGGTACGTGGACACACTCTCCCCTCTAGTTGTTATGCATCTCCTAAATAGATCTTGCGTGATCGTAGGAATTTTTTTGAAATTGCATGCTACGTTTCCCAACACTTTGCGGGTCTTTTCTGAGGTAGTAAACGACCTCCGATGAAAATGCGCCCAAAAGCATATTTACTCGTTTCGATGGGACGAACACCTTTGATGTTGAACGTTTTTCGATTTGAAGCCATATAAAGGGCAGAATCACTCACGCAAAACAGTTTGTTACTCGCGCTACCCATCAGACAAGGTGTTTGGTGGGGCGCGCCATATTTTGCCTCCTGACAGGGCTGCATTCCGATGGCTCCAACTTTTGCATACGAACTCGGATTGGGGTGATTTTTATATCAAAATCAACCATTTAGACGAGACGAAGATAATTTTTTTAGAAATTTTTTCATAAGAGGCCGTCTTGAGAGAGTAATCAGCCGAATAGTGTTCTGGATACAAAATCTTAGTACTTCGAACACAACTTCGGCCTTAGAGATGAGATCGGATGGCTATGGCCCAAATATCAAAGTTTCTCCTTTTGATGATACAGAACTTTATCACTTTGAGTACTTTTCCATTTGAGGCCTTCTTAATTATGTTTTCAACCATGCCAAAATCTGGTGTCAGCAGCCTTGTTAATAGAGTACAAGATCTCCTCCTCAGAGAGGGGAAGCATTAAGGCTTCATTTTCCTCAGCAAAAACTTTAACATCATCGTTCCAAAAAGATGGGGAAATCATAAACCTAGAATCCGGTTTGGCCGAGAGGAGGGAGGAGAAGAAATCTACCTCGTGGACCATGATGAGGTTCTGGTCCGTGGTACTAACCCCATTAATGAGAAGGGAGTCAATCTGAAGCGTATGCGCCTCCCATTAGCTATAGCAAAGAAATATGAAGTGGGAAGAGTCACCCTTTAATAGCCAGTTAATAGTGCCCCTTTGGCGCCAATAAATCTCAGCCTGATGGTGCAACTGAACCAAGGTCTCCTCAAGGGAGAAGCGCAGCGCCCACTCCTGGTCCCAAAGGCCCGGCCCGTCGGACGCCGAGTCCAGAGAGCTGATCTACCACATTAAGAGAGCCTTGCCCCTGCTCTCCTCAACAATGTGGTTCCATGCCCGACCACGAAGAAATTTGCGAAGAGAGTAAGAGAAATGATGCAAGTCATCCATCAGCCCGAAGGAATGCCTGTCCGCAGAGAGTAAGGCCGAGATCATAGAAGAAAGCAAGTCACAGAAGCCATCTGCCAGGAGCCAAGAGGCGTCAAATTGGAAGGGGGGGTAATAGGAGATTGGAGCCATCGTCAAGGATGAGAGGAGCGTGATTAGAGCCCACAATGGGTCTAGCTTTGAGCAAGGCACGAGGAAACAAAGTATCCCTGCTTGGACATACAAAGACGCGATCAAGGACCGATCGGATGGGGGAAATTTGGTGATTCGTCCAGGTGAACCGAGAACCCACCCTAGGGATCTCTTAGAGAGCACATTGGCTGATAAAATCATTAAAGGCATCTGCAAGGGGCCATGAGAAATTGGTAGTGTTCTTATCTGCCGATGAATGAAGCAAATTAAAGTCCCCACCAACCAAGAGGGGAATAGAGCATGATTCTATTTTGATGGAGAGTTCGTCAAGGAATAAGGAAGAAAGGGAGTGATCCGCCGGACCATAGACTACCATGACCTCCCAAAGAGTGTTCAACTGGTGATGGTGCACAACTATACTGGCCCAAAAGATACCATGGTCAAACGCCACAAAGTCAAAAACATCCTGTTTAGAATCGATGAGAATACCACCAGAATGGCTAGATGAGGGAAGAAAGTTCCAATCAAATTTGTCAGCTCCCACAACTACGGAAATCTCGTCGGGAGAGAAGGAGCTTTTGAAAGTTTCAACTAAACCTACCAAGTCAATGTTGTCTCCTCTGACCACATCACTTAATTGATCTCTGCGCCCCCTAGCGCAAAAACCCCTAATATTCCAAAAAAAGAGCTCTCATCTAATCGATAAGTTTTTTATGCGGAGGCTCGACCTACAAGGGGCCACACAGGATTTGGATCACCTAGAAGCACCCTTTTTGACATGAATTAGAGGAACCTGGCCCGTACCAGCCTCCTCAAAAGCTCCTTTGGCCACTACCAAAGGAGGTTGGGGCCGCCGCAAGCTCCTTAGCTTTGGCAATGGTGGCTTGGGCCATCTCGTTGGCCCTAACCAACGCGAGAATTGTAGAAGGGGACCCAGCTCCACACTCAAAAGAAATGCCCACGTCCGAAAGCACCTTAAACAAATGATCATCCGAGTACGAAGGAAGCACCAACCGAATAGGGAACTAGGAGAAGCAACAGGAACAAGCGTGGTGGTGGGGAGGTACATGAGGGGGGAAGATCTCTGGCCGCTGGCCGATGCACCGTCTTGTCACCTGATGTCTACTACACAACCTTCTCCTTGTAGACGTTGTTGGGCCTCCAAGTGCAGAGGTTTGTAGGATAGTAGCAAATTTCCCTCAAGTGGATGACCTAAGGTTTATCAATCCGTGGGAGGCGTAGCATGACGATGGTCTCTCTCAAACAACCCTGCAACCAAATAACAAAGAGTCTCTTGTGTCCCCAACACACCCAATACAATGGTAAATTGTATAGGTGCACTAGTTCAGCGAAGAGATGGTGATACAAGTGCAATATGGATGGTAGATATAGGTTTTTGTAATCTGAAAATATAAAAACAGCAAGATAACTAATGATAAAAGTGAGCGTAAACGGTATTGCAATGGTAGGAAACAAGGCATATGGTTCATACTTTCACTAGTGCAAGTTCTCTCAACAATAATAACATAATTGGCTCATATAACTATCCCTCAACATGCAATAAAGAGTCACTCCAAAGACACTAATAGCGGAGAACAAACGAAGAGATTATGGTAGGGTACGAAACCACCTCAAAGTTATCCCTTCTGTTCTATCTATTCAAGAGTCCGTAGTAAAATAACATGAAGCTATTATTTCCGTTCAATCTATCATAGAGTTCATACTAGAATAACACCTTAAGACACAAATCAACCAAAACCCTAACGTCACCTAGATACTCCATTGTCACCTCAAGTATCCGTGGGCATGATTATATGATATGCATCACACAATCTCAGATTCATCTATTCAACCAACACAAATTACTTCAAAGAGTGCCCCAAAGTTTCTACCGGAGAGTCAAGACGAAAACGTGTGCCAACCCCTATGCATAGGTTCATGGGCGGAACCCGCAAGTTGATCACCAAAACATACATCAAGTGGATCACGTGAATATCCCATTGTCACCACAGATAAGCACGGCAAGACATACATCAAGTGTTCTCAAATCCTTAAAGACTCAATCGATAAGATAACTTCAAAGGGAAAACTCAATCCATTACAAGAGAGTAGAGGGGGAGAAACATCATAAGATCCAACTATAATAGCAAAGCTCGGGATACATCAAGATCGTATCACCTCAAGAACACGAGAGAGAGAGAGAGATCAAACACATAGCTACTGGTACATACCCTCAGCCCCGAGGGTGAACTACTCCCTCCTCGTCATGGAGAGCGTCGGGATGACGAAGATGGCCACCGGTGCGAAATCCCCCCTCCGGCAGGGTGCTGGAACGGGCTCTCGAGAGGTTTTTGGTGGCTACAGAGGCTTGCGGCGGCGGAACTCCCGATCTATTGTTCGCTTTGATGTTTTTAGGGTATATGAGAATATATAGGCGAAAGAAGTCGGTCGGGGGAGCCTCGAGGGGCCCATGAGACAGGGGGGCGCACCCAATAGGGGGGGGCACCCCTGTGGCCACCTCGAAGCTTCCTTGACTTCAACTCCAAGTCTCCTGGATTGCTTCTGTTCCAAAAATAACGCTCCCGAAGGTTTCATTCCGTTTGGACTCCGTTTGATATTCCTTTTCTTCGAAACACTGAAATAGGCAAGAAAACAACAATATGGGTTGGGCCTCCGGTTAATAGGTTAGGCCCAAAAATAATATAAAAGTGTATAATAAAGCCCATAAACATTCAAACAGATAATAAAATAGCATGAATGCTTCATAAATTATAGATACATTGGAGACGTATCAGCATCCCCAAGCTTAATTCCTGCTCGTCCTCGAGTAGGTAAATGATAGAAACATAATTTTTGATGTGGATGCTACCTAGCATAATTCTCAATGTAATTTTCTTTATTGTGGCATGCTTGTTCAGATCCAAATGATTCAAGATAAAAGCTTATAAAACACAAAAAATAGTAATACTTCGAAGCATACTAACAAATAATCATGTCCTATCAAAATAGCATAGCCAAAGAAAGCTTATCCCTACAAAATCATATAGTTAGGCCATGCTTCATTTTCATTACACAAAATACTCCCATCATGCACAATCACGATGACGAGCCGAGCAATTGGTTCATACTTTTTAACGCGCTTCAGCTTTTTTAACTCTTACGCAATACATGAGCGCAAGCCATGGACATAGCACTATGGTGGTATATGGTGGTGGTTGTGAGGACAAAAAGGGAGAAGATAATCTCACATCAACTAGGCATATCAACGGGCTATGGAGATGCCCATCAATAGATATCAATGTGAGTGAGTAGGGATTGCCATACAACAGATGCACTAGAGCTATAAATGTATGAAATCTCAACAAAAGAAACTAAGTGGGTGTGCATCCAACTCGCTTGCTCACGAAGACCTAGGGCATTTTGAGGAAGCCCATCATTGGAATACACAAGCCAAGTTCTATAATGAAAAATTCCCACTAGTATATGAAAGTGACAGCACACGAGACTCTCTATCATGAAGATCATGGTGCTATTTCGAAGCACAAGTGTGGAAAAGAGATAGTAGCATTGTCCCTTCTCTCTTTTTCTCTCATTTTTTTATTTTTTTATTTTTTTTATTATTTGGCCTTTCTCTTTTTTTATTTGGCCTTCCTTTTTTTATTTGGTGGGCTCTCTGGCCTCTTTTTTTATTTTTTATTTATTTTAAAGTCCGAAGTCTCATCCTGACTTGTGGGGGAATCATAGTCTTCATCATCCTTTCCTAACTTGGGACAATGCTCTAATAATGAAGATCATCACACTTTTATTAATTTACAACTCGAGAATTACAACTCAACGCTTAGAACAAAATATGACTCTATATGAATGCCTCCGGCGGTGTACCGGGATATGCAATGAATCAAGAGTGACATGTATGAAAATTATGAGGGTGGCCTTGCCACAAATACAATGTCAACTACATGATCATGCAAAAAGGAATATGACAATGATGTAGCGTGTCATAATAACAGAACAGTGGAAAGTTGCATGGTAATATATCTCAGAATGGCTATGGGAATGCCATAATAGGTAGGTATGGTGGCCGTTTTGAGGAAGGTAAATAATGGGTGCATGATACCGGCAAAAGTTGCACGGCACAATAGAGGCTAGCAAAGTGGAAGGGTGAGTGTGCGTATATCCATGGACTCACATCAGTCATAAAGAACTCATATACTTATTGCAAAAGTCTACTTAGCCCTCGAAGCAAAGTACTACTATGCATGCCCCTAGAGGGATAGATTGGTAGGAAAAGACCATCGCTCGTCCCCGACTGCCACTCATAAGGAAGACAATCAAAAGAGCACCTCATGCAACAAATTTGTCACACAACTTTTACCATACGTGAATGCTACGGGACTTGCCAACTTCAACACAAGTATTTCTCAATTTCATAATTACCCACTAGCATGACTCTAACATTACCACCTCTATATCTCAAAACAATTATCAAGCATCAAATTGATCCTAGTGTTTTATGCACTTTCTATGATAGTTTTTATTATACCCAACTTGGATGCTCATCATTCTAGGACCAAATTCATAACCATAGCAAATATCATGTTGTTCTAAAAGACTCTCAAAATAATATAAGTGAAGCATGAGAGATCAACAATTTCTTCAAAATTAAGCCACCGCCGTGCTCTAAAAGATATAAGTGAAGCACTAGAGCAAAAACTATCTAGCTCAAAAGATATACATGAAGATCAATGAGTAGTTAAATAATTATGTAACTATGTGAAGACTCTCCCTCATTTAAGAATTTCAGATCTTAAGTACTTTATTCAAACAGAAAGCAAAGCAATATAAAATGACATTGCAAGGATAGCACAACTCATGTGAAGAAGCAAAAACTTAGGCTCAGCCGATAGTTGTTGAAGAAGAAAAGTCGGATGCCTAACGGGGCATCCCCAAGCTCAGATGCTTGAGACTTCTTGAAATATTATCTTGGGGTGCCTTGGTCATCCCCAAGCTTGAACTTTTGTGTCTCCTTAATTCCTCTCATATCATGGTTTCTCTTTTTAGCAAAAGCTTCATCCACACCAAACTCAACAAGAACTCGTGGGATAGGTTAGTATAAACCAATGCAAAACCTTATCATTTTCTACTGTAACAAATCACTAAAATTATTATTACACATTGCATACTAAATGTCTCTGCATATTTAATACTCCTATCCTCAAATAGAATCATTAAACAAGCAAACATATGCAAACAATGCAAACATAACAGCAATCTGCCAAAACAGTACACTCTGTAAAGAATGCAAGAGTATCAATACTTACCTAACTCCAAAAATTATGAGAGAAAATTACCACCATAGTAAATTTGTCAGAGCTCAATATGCAAAAAGTTTCAACATTATACCATTCTCTGAATTTTCTAGGGAATTTTTGCAACAGCGGTAAACTTTCTGTTTTCAAACAGCAACATGTATACTAGCAAAATAAGCATGGTAAAGGCTATCCTTGACATTTTTATTGAAACTAAAGATGCAAAACATTATTCTAAATAACATCAAGCAAATACTAACAAAAGAAAATGACGCTCCAAGCAAAACACATATCATGTGGTAATTAAAAATATAGCTTCAAGTAAAGTTACCGATGGACGAAGACGAAAGAGGGGATGCCATCCGGGGCATCCCCAAGCTTAGGCTCTTGGTTGTCCTTGAATATTACCTTGGGGTGCCTTGGGCATCCCCAAGCTTAGGCTCTTGCCACTCCTTATTCCATAATCCATCGAATCTTTACCCAAAACTTGAAAACTTCACAACACAAAACTCAATAGAAAACTCATAAGCTCCGTTAGTATAAGAAAATAAAAACACCACTTAGATACTGTAATGAACTCATTCTAAATTCATATTGGTGTAATATCTACTATATTCCAACTTCTCTATGGTTCATACCCTCCGATACTACTTATAGATTCATCAAAATAAGCAAACAACACATGGAAAACAGAATCTGTCAAAAACTGAACAGTCTGTAGTAATCTGTATCAAACGTATACTTCTGGAACTCAGTTTTTTTTACCAAATTACGAAGTCCTAAGAAATTTGTGTACCAATCCAGATCAAAAATAATCATATCAGAAGTACGTTTCTGTGAATTATCAAAACTAATTTACTGACTGCAAAAGTTTCTGATTTTCAGCAGGATCAACACAACTATCACCGTAAACTATCCTAAAGGTTTTACTTGGCACTTTATTGAAACAAAAGCTATAAAACATGATTACTACAGTAGCATAATCATGTGGACACACAAAAACAGTAAAGGTAAATATTGGGTTGTAGGCATGATGATGACAATGATGCTCACATAAAAGATAAGAATTGAAACATAATGGGAGCATCATGAAGCATATGACTAGCACATTTAAGTCTAACCCACTTCCTATGCATAGGAAGGCAAAACAAGCATAGCTTCAAGATTTTCAACACAAAGAGGGGAAACTTGACATTATTGCAATTCCTACAAGCATATGTTCCTCCCTCATAATAATTTTTCAGTAGCATCATGAATGAATTCAACAATATAACCAACACCTAAAACATTCCTTTCATGATCTACAAGAATAGAAAATTTACTACTCTCCACATAAGCAAAATTCTTCTCATTCGGAATAGTGGGAGTATCATAAGAGACTTGAATACTATAAATTGTTTCCACATTAAAAGAGTAATATTCAGAAAAAGGGTAATCATAATCATGACAAATTTTATAAATATAATCATCACTACTTTTTATAGCATAAGTTTCATCACAATAATCATCATAAGTAGCAACTTCGTTCTCATCATAATTGATTGAAACCTCTTCCAAGATAGTGGAATCATATCTAAATAAAGTTGACACTCTTCCAAATCCACTTTCATATTCATCACAATAAGATTCAACATCCTCCAAAATAGTGGGATCATTACTTCCTAAAGTTGACACTCTTCCAAACCCACTTTCATCAATATAATCATCATAGGTAAGAGGCATGCTATCATCATAACAACTTTGCATATCAAAACTTGGGATGCTAAAAATATCATCTTCATTAAACATAGCATACCCAAGCTTGTGACAAACATTAATTGCAGCAAATATATTCTCAAATATTTCATCCTCATCAAACATAGCTTCCCCAAGCTTGGGCCTTTTCATATCATAAGCATAATCACTCTCATCATTAATAGTATGGATAGCACCAATAGTATAGCAATTATCATCATCACAATGAGTAGTAGGAGCAACATCATTTGGGAGGGATACCTTTTTACCTTTGTTGTTCCTTCTTTTCTTTTTCTTCTTCACATTATGTGTGGGTTCAACCTTCTTCTTTGAGCTCCTTATTAATGAGATTGGTTGAATAGAAAGCTCCTCCTCGTTACCTGATTCATCATAATAAATAATAGGAGGAGATTGGGAAGTCTCTTCCCTTTCATTAGTATTCTCTTCATTTCTATTTGCTTTCTTTTCTTTATGTAATTGGCAATATAAGGATTTTCAATGCAATTCACCGCACAATACATATAAATTTCTTCTAGATCAAAATCAAGAAGTTTATAACGGGCAAATTCTGGAAGGTGCTTAATTAAACGTTTCATTTCTTCATAACCCATAAGCAAACTAAGTTCATTATAATGTGCAAGGGAAATCAAATCATCACAATTTTTGGACACGATTCGATCATGAAACAATTTGCATCGGAGATGTAAATGACCACTTTCATTGCAAAGTTCACAAGTACGGCAAAGGAAATATAATTCTTCAGCACTCACCCTTGGCCTTATTGCAACAATTTAGTTTCTACATGCTTATGCCTCTTGTAATATCTATCTTCTCTATTTTGTGTGTCCATGCAAACCCAATGCTCTCCACAAAAATCGAAATGCTTATAGGAGACATTTTCATCATAACTAGTGCAATCACTGTTAGTACTATGGATATTCAAAGAGTTCATACTAACAACATTGCAATCATGCTCATCCTTCAAAGATTTAGTGCCAAGCATTTTAATGCATTCTTCTTCTAGCAATTGAGCACAATTTTCCTTTCCATCATTCTCACGAAAGATATTAAAAAGATGAAGCGTATGAGACAAACTCAAATCCATTTTTTTGTAGTTTTTTTTTTATAAACTAAACTAGTGATAAAACAAGAAACAAAAAGATTCAATTGCAAGATTTAAAGATATACCTTCAAGCACTCACCTCCCCGGCAACGGCGCCAGAAAAGAGCTTGATGTCTACTACACAACCTTCTCCTTGTAGACGTTGTTGGGCCTCCAAGTGCAGAGGTTTGTAGGACAGTAGCAAATTTCCCTCAAGTGGATGACCTAAGGTTTATCAATTCGTGGGAGGCGTAGGATGAAGATGGTCTCTCTCAAACAACCCTGCAACCAAATAACAAAGAGTCTCTTGTGTCCCCAACACACCCAATACAATGGTAAATTGTATAGGTGCACTAGTTCGGCGAAGAAATGGTGATACAAGTGCAATATGGATGGTAGATATAGGTTTTTGTAATCTGAAAATATAAAAACAGCAAGGTAACTAGTGATAAAAGTGAGCATAAACGGTATTGCAATGGTAGGAAACAAGGCATAGGGCTCATACTTTCACTAGTGCAAGTTCTCTCAACAATTGGATCATATAACTATCCCTCAACATACAACAAAGAGTCACTCCAAAGCCACTAATAGCGGAGAACAAACGAAGAGATTATGGTAGGGTATGAAACCACCTCAAAGTTATCCTTTTTGTTCTATCTATTCAAGAGTCTGTAGTAAAATAACATGAAGCTATTCTTTCCGTTCAATCTATCATAGAGTTCATACTAGAATAACACCTTAAGACACAAATCAACCAAAACCCTAATGTCACCTAGATACTCGATTGTCACCTCAAGTATCCGTGGGCATGATTATACGATATGCATCACACAATCTCAGATTCATCTATTCAACCAACACAAAGTACTTCAAAGAGTGCCCCAAAGTTTCTACCGGAGAGTCAAGACGAAAACGTGTGCCAACCCCTATGCATAGGTTCATGGGCGGAACCCGCAAGTTGATCACCAAAACATACATCAAGTGGATCACGTGAATATCCCATTATCACCACAGATAAGCACGACAAGATATACATCAAGTGTTCTCAAATCCTTAAAGACTCAATCCGATAAGATAACTTCAAAGGGAAAACTCAATCCATTACAAGACAGTAAAGGGGGAGAAACATCATAAGATCCAACTATAATAGCAAAGCTCGCGATACATCAAGATCGTATCACCTCAAGAACACGAGAGAGAGAGAGAGAGATCAAACACATCGCTACTGGTACATACCCTCAGCCCCGAGGGTGAACTACTCCCTCCTCGTCATGGAGAGCGTCGGGATGATGAGGATGGCCACCAGTGAGGGATCCCCCCCTCCGGCAGGGTGCCAGAACGGGCTCCCGAGAGGTTTTTGATGGCTATAGAGGCTTGCGGCGGCGGAACTCCTGATCTATTGTTCGCTTCAATGTTTTTAGGGTATATGGGAATATATAGGCGAAAGAAGTCGGTCGAGGGAGCCTCAAGGGGCCCACGAGACAGGGGGCGCACCCATTAGGGGGGTGCACACCCTCGTGGCCACCTTGAAGCTTCCTCGACTTCAACTCCAAGTCTCCTGGATTGCTTCCGTTCCAAAAATAACGCTCCCGAAGGTTTCATTCCGTTTGGACTTCGTTTGATATTCCTTTTCTTCGAAACACTGAAATAGGCAAGAAAACAGCAATATGGCTGGGCCTCCGGTTAAATTAGGTTAGTCCCAAAAATAATATAGAAGTGTATAATAAAGCCCATAAACATTCAAAATAGGTAATAAAATAGCATGAATGCTTCATAAATTATAGATACGTTGGAGACGTATCATCAGCCACCCGCTCCCCGCTGTCCCGAACCCAGCCACTCTTGCAAGCAGTGGAGGACGGGGACCGGATAGGCGTGGCATGACCCACCATAGGGGGAGACGACGGGCCCGAAGCAGCGCCCATGTCAGCCTCCAGGTGGCGACATAGGCCTGCCATAGACTGCTTGGTGCCAACCGAAGCCCTGCTCCAAGCCGAAAACTTCCTGACCAATGATTTTCGCTTGGACACGCAGCCATCGTAGCCCAGAGGAGGGGAGACGGGGAGGTCCTTGATGCCTGAGAGAGAGGGTGAGCTGGGGCGAACCAGGAGGTTGGAGCAAACACGCGAGGTCGGCGTACCCATTGGGATGGGGCCACCCGCAGCCACAGTCGCCTGCCCATTCGAGCCAGCCACGTCCTTCTGTGCACCATCCAGCGGGGCGTTATCCTTGAAGAGTTCACGGGACTCGGAACCCATGTCGTCCCATTCTGAGTGCGTGAAGTGAGGATTTGAGCCCCCGCTCAGATTGGACGCCCCCGAGTCGTCGTCCCCCCCCCCATGTTTGGCAGATAGGGAAGGCCTGGGCAGAGGAGGAGAAGGTGGAGCTTGGAGGTTCGTTGTGCCCTGATACGTCCATTTTGCATCATGCTTTTATATCGATATTTATTGCATTATGGGTTGTTATTTCACATTATGTCACAATCCTTATGGCTATTCTCTCTTATTTTACAAGGTTTACATGAAGAGGGAGAATGCCGGCAGCTGGAATTCTGGGCTGGAAAAGGAGCAAATATTGAAGGACTATTCTGTGCAACTCCAAAAGTCCTGAAACTCCATGGAATACCTTAAAATAAATAAAGAAAAATCATCGCCAAAGATGAAGGCCAGGGGGGCCACACCCTGCTCACGAGGGTGGGGGCGCCCCCCTGGGCGCGCCCCCCTACCTCGTGGGCCCCCTGATGGCTCTCCGACGCCCATCTTCTCCCATATGAAGTCTTTCGATGAGAAAAAAAATAGAAGAGGACCTTTCGGGACGAGACTCCGCCGCCACGAGGCGGAACCTTGGCGAAACCAATCTAGGGCTCCGGCAGAGCTATTCTGCCGGGGACACTTCCCTCCAGGAGGGGGAAATCATCACCATCGTCATCACCAATGCTCCTCTCATTGGGAGAGGTCAATCTCCATCAACATCTTCACCAGCACCATCTCATCTCCAAACCCTAGTTCATCTCTTGTATCCAATTCTTGTCTCCAAGTCCGGGATTGGTGCTAGTAGGTTGCTAGTAGTGTTGATTACTCCTTGTAGTTGATGCTAGTTAGTTTATTTGGTGGAAGATCATATGTTCAGATCCTTTATGCACATTATTACCCCTCTGATTATGAACATGAATATGCTTTGTGAGTAGTTACGTTTGTTCCTGAGGACAAGTGAGAAGTCTTGCTATTAGTAGTCATGTGAATTTGGTATTCGTTCGATATTTTGATAATATGTATGTTTTCTAACCTCTAGTGGTGTTATGTGAACGTCGACTACATAACACTTCACCATTATTTGGGCCTAGAGGAAGGCATTGGGAAGTAATAAGTAGATGATGGGTTGCTAGAGTGACAGAAGCTTAAACCCTAGTTTATGTGTTGCTTCGTAAGGGGCTGATTTGGATCCATATGTTTCATGCTATGGCTAGGTTTACCTTAATACTTTTGTTGTAGTTGTGGATGATTGCAATAGAGGTTAATCATAAGTGGGATGCTTGTACAAGTAAGGGCAGTACCCAAGCACCGGTCCACCCACATATCAAATTATCAAAGTACCGAACGCGAATCATATGAGCGTGATGAAAACTAGCTTGACGATATTCCCATGTGTCCTCGGGAGCGCTTTTCCTATTATAAGAGTCCGTTCAGGCTTGTCCTTTTCTACAAAAAGGATTGGGCCACCTTGCTGCACTTTATTTACTTTTGTTACTTGTTGCTCGTTACAATTTATCTTATCACAAAACTATCTGTAACCACTTATTTCAGTACTTGCAGAGAATACCTTGCTGAAAACCGCTTATCATTTCCTTCTGCTCCTCGTTGGGTTCGACACTCTTACTTATCGAAAGGACTACGATAGATCCCCTATACTTGTGGGTCATCAATACTCTTTTCTGGCGCCGTTGTCGGGGATTGAAGCGCCTTTGGTAGGTGGAATTTGGTAAGGAAAAATTTATTTAGTGTGCTGAAATTTTCTGTCACTTGTTACTATGGAAAGTAATTGTCTGAGGGGCTTGTTCGGGGTATCTTCACCCCGTCCAGTTGAGCCAAGAGTTGCTCCTCAACCTACTGAACCTATTGAACCTACTGAAAATGAAACTCCTTTTCAGATTCCTTCGGGTATGATGGAAAAACTGCTAGCTAACACTTTTGCAGGAGATGGAACAAAGCATCCTGACGAACATCTACGCTATGTGGATGATATTTGTGGACTATTTAAGCTTGCAGGTATACCCGATGATGTTGTTAAGAAGAAGGCTTTCCCTTTATCTTTGGAGGGAGACGCATTGACATGGTATAGGCTATGTGATGATACGAGATCATGGACCTATAAAAGAGTGAAATTGGAATTTCATCAAAAGTATTACCCTATGCATCATGTTCATCGTGATCGCAATTATATATATAATTTTTAGCCTCGCGAAGGAGAAAGCATCGCTCAAGCTTGGGGGAGGCTTAAATCAATGTTATATTCATGCCCCAATCATGAGATCTCAAGAGAAGTGATTATGCAAAAAAAAATATGCTCGGCTTTCTGATAACAATCGCACCATGCTCGATAATTCTTGTGCTGGCTCTTTTATGATGAAGCCTATTGAATTTAGATGGAATTTATTGGATAGAATTAAACGCAACTCTGAAGATTGGGACCTCGACGAAGGTAAGGAGTCAGGTATGACACCTAAGTTTGATTGTGTTAAATCTTTTATGGATACCGATATTTTCCATAAGTTTAGCACTAAATATGGACTTGACTCTAAGATAGTAGCTTCTTTCTGTGAATCTTTTGCTACTTATGTTGATCTCCCCAAGGAGAAGTGGTTTAAATATCATCCTCCCATAGAAGTAAAAATAGCTGCACCTATTAAAGTTGAAGAAAAGATTGTCACTTACAATGATCCTGTTGTTCCTACTTCTTATGTTGAGAAACCACCTTTCCCTGTTAGAATGAAGGATCATGCTAAAGCTTCAACTGTTGTTCATAAAAGCAATACTAGAGCTTATACACCTCCTGAGCAAGTCAAAGTAGAACCTAGTATTGCTATTGTTAAAGATCTCTTGTCTGATAATATTGATGGGCATGTTATTCAATTCTCTGGTGAAACTGCTAGAATTGCTAAACCCTGTGATAGAGATAAACATAGACATGTGGTAGGCGTGCCCGTTATTTCTGTTAAAATAGGAGATCATTGTTATCGGCTTATGTGATATGGGTGCTAGTGCTAGTGTTATACCCATTGGCTTATACAAAGAAATTATGCATGAGATTGCACCTGCTGAGTTAGAGGAAATTGATGTTACAATTAAACTTGCCAATAGAGATACTATATCTCCAATGGGAATTGTTAGAGATGTTGAAGTCTTGTGTGGGAAAACCAAATATCCCGCTGATTTTCTTGTTCTTGGTTCTCCACAAGATAGCTTTTGTCCCATTATATTTGGTAGACCCTTCTTGAGTACCGTTAATGCTACGATAGATTGCGAAAAGAATGTTGTTACTGTTGGCTTGGATGATATGGTTCATGAGTTTAATTTCTCTAAATTTAGTAAACAACATCGTGAGGAAGAATTGCCTAGTAAGGATGAAATTATTGGTCTTGCTTCTATTGATTTACCTCCTAGTGATCCTTTAGAACACTATTTGCTAGACCATGAAAATGATATGTTCATGAATGAAAGAAGGGAAATAGATGAAGTATTCTTTAAACAGGAACCTATTCTGCAACACAATTTGCCTGTTGAAATCCTAGGGGATCCTCCTCCACCCAAGGGTGATCCCGTGTTTGAGCTTAAACCATTGCCTGATAATCTTAAATATTCTTATCTTGATGAAAAGAAAATATATCCTGTCATTATTAGTGCTAACCTTTCAGAGCATGAAGAAGAAAGATTATTGAAAACTCTGAGGAAGCACCATGCTACTATTGGATATACTCTGGATGATCTTAAGGGCATCAGTCCCACTCTTTGTCAACATAAAATAAATTTGGAAGCTGATGCCAAACCAGTTCGTGATCCTCAACGACGTTTGAATCCTAAAATTAAAGAAGTGGTAAGAAAGGAAATACTCAAGCTTCTGGAGGCAGGTATAATTTATCTCGTTGCTGATAGTCAGTGGGTAAGTCCTATTCATTGTGTCCCTAAGAAGGGAGGTATTACTGTTGTCCCTAATGATAAAGATGAATTGACTCCGCAAAGAATTATCACAGGTTATAGGATGGTAATTGATTTCCGCAAATTAAATAAGGCTACTAAGAAAGATCATTACCCCTTACCTTTTATTGATCAAATGCTAGAAATATTATGCAAACATACACATTATTGCTTTCTAGATGGTTATTCTGGTTTTTCTCAAATACCTGCGTCGGCTAAAGATCAATCAAAGACTACTTTTACTTGCCCTTTTGGTACTTTTGCTTATAGACGTATGCCTTTTGGTTTATGTAATGCACCTACTACCTTTCAAAGATGCATGATGGCTATATTCTCTGACTTTTGCGAGAAAATTTGTGAGGTTTTCATGGATGACTTTTCCGTCTATGGTTCCTCTTTTGATGATTGCTTGAGCAATCTTGCTCGGGTTTTGCAGAGATGTGAAGAAACTAATCTTGTCTTGAGTTGGGAAAAGTGCCACTTTATGGTTAATGAAGGTATTGTTTTGGGGCACAAAGTTTCTGAAAGAGGTATTGAAGTTGATAAAGCCAAGGTTGATGCTATTGAAAAGATGCCATGTCCCAAGGACATCAAAGGTATAAGAAGTTTCCTTGGTCACGCCGGATTTTATAGGAGGTTCATTAAGGACTTCTCAAAAATCTCTCGGCCTCTGACTAATTTATTACAAAAAGATGTGCCATTTGTCTTTGATGATGATTGTGTAGAAGCTTTTGAAATACTTAAGAAAGCATTAGTCTCTGCACCTGTTGTTCAGCCACCTGATTAGAATTTACCCTTTGAAATTATGTGTGATGCTAGTGATTATGCTGTAGGTGTTGTTCTAGGGCAAAGAGTTGATAAGAAATTGAATGTTATCCATTATGCTAGTAAGACTCTGGACAATGCTCAAAGAAATTATGCTACTACCGAAAAGGAACTTTTAGCAGTTGTTTTTGCTTGTGATAAATTCAGACCCTATATTGTTGATTCTAAAGTAACTATTCACACAGATCATGCTGCTATTAAATATCTTATGGAAAAGAAAGATGCAAAACCTAGACTTATTAGATGGGTTCTCCTGCTGCAAGAATTTGATTTACATATTGTTGATAGAAAAGGAGTTGAGAACACCGTTGCAGACAACTTATCTAGGTTAGAGAATGTTCTTAATGACCCACTACCTATTGATGATAGCTTTCCTGATGAGCAATTGAATGTCATAAGTACTTCTCGTAGCACTCCATGGTATGCTGACTATGCTAATTATATTATTGCTAAATTTATACCACCTAGCTTCACATACCAACAAAATAAAAAGTTTTTCTATGACTTGCGACTTACTTCTGGGATGACCCACATCTTTATAAAGAAGAAGTAGATGGTGTTATTAGACGTTGTGTACCTGAGCATGAACAGGAACAGATCCTACGCAAGTGTCACTCCGAAGCTTATGGAGGACACCACGCTGGAGATAGATTGCATATAACGTATTGCAATCCGGTTTTTATTGGCCTACTCTCTTCAAGGATGCCCGTAAGTTTGTTTTGTCTTGTGATGAATGTCAAAGAATTGGTAACATTAGTAGACGTCAAGAAATGCCTATGAATTATTCACTTGTTATTGAACCATTTGATGTTTGGGGCTTCGATTATATGGGACCTTTTCCTGCCTCTAATGGATACACTCATATTTTAGTTGCTATTGATTACGTTACTAAGTGGGTAGAAGCTATTCCAACTAGTAGTGTTGATCATAACACTTCTATTAAAATGCTTAAGGAAGTTATTTTTCCGAGGTTTGGAGTCCCTAGATATTTAATGACTGATGGTGGTTGACACTTTATTCATGGTGCTTTCCGTAAGATGCTTGCTAAATATGACGTTAATCATAGAATTGCATCTCCATATCACCCGCAGTCTAGCGGTCAGGTAGAATTGAGCAATAGAGAGCTCAAATTCATTTTGCAAAAGACTGTCAATAGGTCTAGAAAGAATTGGTCCAAGAAATTGAATGATGCATTATGGGCCTATAGAACTGCATACAAAAATCCTATGGGTATGTCTCTGTATAAAATGGTTTATGGAAAAGCATGTCATTTACCTCTCGAACTAGAACATAAGGCATATTGGGCTATTAAAGAGCTCAACTATGATTTCAAACTTGCCGGTGAGAAGAGGTTATTTGATATTAGCTCACTTGATGAATGGAGAACCCAAGCTGAAAATGCCAAGTTATTTAAAGAAAAAGTTAAAAGATGGCATGACAAAAGGATACAAAAGCGTGAGTTTAATGTAGGTGATTATGTATTGCTATACAACTCTCGTTTAAGATTTTTTGCAGGAAAACTTCTCTCCAAATGGGAAGGTCCCTACGTTATCGAGGTCTATCATTTCGGTGCCATAAAAATCAACAACTTTGCACGCACAAATCCGAAGGTGGTAAACGGTCAAAGGATCAAACACTATATCTCAGGTAATCCTATAAATGTAGAAACTAATATTATTGAAACCGTAACCCCGGAGGAGTACATAAGGGACACTTTCCAGAACGTTCCAGACTCCGAAAAGGAATAGGTATGTGGTACGGTAAGTAAACCGACTCCAAAACGATTTTTAAGGCAATATTTCTCCGTTTTGGAATATTTAGAAAAATAGAAAAATAAGTAGCAGTCCGGGGAGGACACGAGGCCTCCACGAGGGTGGAGGGCGCGCCCCCCTACCTTGTGAGCACCTCGTGTGCCCTCCGGACTCCGTTTCCTTACACGATACGTATTTTGGTCGGTAAAAATTCATTATATATACTCCCGAAGGTTTTGACTCCCGTATCACACAAATATCCTCTGTTTTTGTTTCGAGTTGTCGCTGCTGCAGATAAGAGCAAGATGGCTTCTCAAGAGTCAGTCGGGGAGAGCCGGGTATCTGACCCGGCACCAGAACCAAGGGCAAACAGCGACGCTGACCACTTTGGGCCAGCAACGGAGGAAGAGATGGAGGCTGACCTGATGAGAGTAGATGCCATGGAAGATCAAGAAGTCACCTCTCGCTTCCGAGCTGGGTTTACGATGGGGGAACTACAGAGCTCAGCTATTCCAAACTCGGTTATCCCTTCCAATGTTAAATTTCTTTCCTATGAAAATATGAGGAGAAGTATCTCTGGTTCTCCCGCAGCTATGCAACACCCTTGGGTGCAAGGAGCTTTAGCCGTTACAAGAAAGCTTCGCAAGGAAATAATGGACCTCAAGCAGCAGGTCAATAAGCTCGAGGAGGAGAACCGTATTTTGAGGGGAATCATCGCCAAGAATATTACGCCAACAACAAAGAAGGAGAAATAATCACATGGGTATGGGCACTCCCCTTGGCAACTGCCAAGCTTGGGGGAGGTGCCCCGGTATCGTATCACCATCACAACTCTGATCTTTACCATTTTTCTTAGTTCGATCCTATTAGTAGTATCTTGATTTAGTAGAATAAAGTCATGGCATGATCTAGTTTTGAGTTTTGCTTTATGATCCTTCTTTGTAATCGAGTCCGTGAGCTATATAATAAAGATTAGTATTGAGTCAAGGGCTTGAGTATTTTGCCATGATCTTGGGTGATTAAAAGAAAAAAGAAAAAAAAAGAATCAAAGAGTTCATATTAATCTTAGTGAAAGTAATGGCTCCACATAGAAAGAGTATGATGATTAAAAGTTGTTGGGAGTTGGCAAATATAGCTTTGGCCATCGTTGCAATTAATAGGAAGTAATAAGGAAAGAGAGGTTTCACATATAGATATATTATCATTGACATCTTTTATGATTGGGAGAACTCATTAAAATATGACATGCTAAAGAGTTGATGTTGGACAAGGAAGACAACATAATGAGTTATGTTTTCTTACATCTGAGATAAAGTATGTTGTCATGGATCCTCTATTGTGTTGAGCTTGCCTTTCCCCCTCATGCTAGCCAAATTCTCAGCACTAAGTAGAAATACTACTTGTGCTTCCAAAAACCCTTAAACTAGTTTTGCCATGAGAGTCCACCATATCTACCTATGGATTGAGTAAGATCCTTCAAGTAAGTTGTCATCAGTGCAAGCAATAAAAATTGCTCTTTAATTATGCATGACTTATTAGTGCGGAGAAAATAAACTTTGTACGAACTTGTTGTGGACGCAATAAAAGCGACGGACTGCATAATAAAGGTTCACATACAAGGGGCAATATAAAGTGACGTTCTTTTGCATTAAGATTTTGTGCATCAACCCTAAATGCGCATGACACCTCTGCTTCCCTCTGCGAAGGGCCTATCTTTTATTATTATCCTCTACTTTATGCAAGAGTCACAGTGATCTTCACCTTTCCTTTTTTATTTTTATCCTTTGGCAAGCTCAGCATGTTGGAAAGAACATGATATATATATATATATCTAATTGGATGTGGGGGAGCATGAATTATTATTGTTGACGTTACCCTTGAGGTAAAAAGTTGTGGGGCAAAACTATAAGCCCCTATCTTTCTCTGTGTCCGATTAAAACTCCGTAACCACAATTATTGCGTGAGTGTTAGCAATTATGAAGGACTAAGTGATAGTTGAGTATGTGGACTTGCTTTTAAGCTCTGACATAGACTCTTTTCGATGTTATGATAAATTGAAATTGCTTCAATGAGTGAGGGTATAATTTGTTGGTGCCCAATAAGGTTTCTGATTCATACTTTGGCTTTGTGAAAAGATCATCACTTGAACATGAGTAATCATATGACAAATTCTATATATGTTGTTGTTATGAAATAATCATGATGCCTTCATGTACGTATTTTATTTTTATCGATGCCTCTACCTCTAAACATGAGGACATATTTATTGTTACCGGCTTTTCGCTTGAGGACAAGCGAGGTCTAAGCTTGGGGGAGTTGATACGTCCATTTTGCATCATGCTTTTATATCGATATTTATTGCATTATGGGCTGTTATTTAACGTTATGTCACAATACTTATGGCTATTCTCTCTTATTTTACAAGGTTTACATGAAGAGGGAGAATGCCGGCAGCTGGAATTCTGGGCTGGAAAAGGAGCAAATATTGAAGGACTATTCTGCGCAACTCCAAAAGTCCTGAAACTCCACGGAATACCTTAAAATAAATAAAGAAAAATCGTCGCCAAAGATGAAGGCCAGGGGGGCCACACCCTGCTCACGAGGGTGGGGGGCGCCCCCCTGGACGCGCCCCCTATCTCGTGGGCCCCCTGGTGGCTCTAAGATGCCCATCTTCTCCCATATGAAGTCTTTCAATGAGAAAAAAATAGAAGAGAACCTTTCGGGACAAGACTCCGCCGCCACGAGGCGGAACCTTGGCGGAACCAATCTAGGGCCCCGGCAGAGCTATTCTGTCGGGGACACTTCCCTCCGGGAGGGGGAAATCATCACCATCGTCATCACCAACGCTCCTCTCATTGGGAGAGGGCAATCTCCATCAACATCCTCACCAGCACCATCTCATCTCCAAACCCTAGTTCATCTCTTAGATCCAATTCTTGTCTCCAAGTTCGGGATTGGTGCTAGTAGGCTGCTAGTAGTGTTGATTACTCCTTGTAGTTGATGCTAGTTGGTTTATTTGGTGGAAGATCATATGTTCAGATCCTTTATGCACATTATTACCCCTCTGATTATGAACATGAATATGCTTTGTGAGTAGTTACGTTTGTTCCTGAGGACAAGGGAGAAGTCTTGCTATTAGTAGTCATGTGAATTTGGTATTCGTTCGATATTTTGATAAGATGTATGTTGTCTAACCTCTAGTGGTGTTATGTGAACGTCGACTACATAACACTTCACCATTATTTGGGCCTAGAGGAAGGCATTGGGAAGTAATAAGTAGATGATGGGTTGCTAGAGTGACAGAAGCTTAAACCCTAGTTTATGCGTTGCTTCGTAAGGGGCTGATTTGGATCCATATGTTTCATGCTATGGTTAGGTTTACCTTAATACTTTTGTTGTAGTTGCGGATGCTTGCAATAGAGGTTAATCATAAGTGGGATGCTTGTCCAAGTAAGGGCAGTACCCAAGCACCGGTCCACACACATATCAAATTATCAAAGTACCGAACGCGAATCATATGAGCATGATGAAAACTAGCTTGACGATATTCCCATGTGTCCTCGGGAGCGCTTTTCCTATTATAAGAGTTCGTTCAGGCTTGTCCTTTGCTACAAAAAGGATTGGGCCACCTTGCTGCACTTTATTTACTTTTGTTACTTGTTGCTCGTTACAATTTATCTTATCACAAAACTATCTGTTACCACTTTTTTCAGTACTTGCAGAGAATACCTTGCTAAAAATCGCTTATCATTTCCTTCTGCTCCTCGTTGGGTTCGACACTCTTACTTATCAAAAGGACTACGATAGATCCCCTATACTTGTGGGTCATCATGCCCTCAACACGGACGCATAGACAACAGAAGGGAATATATCAATAGCGCCACGGACACACAGGGGGTCAACACACCAAACTCTGAGACGAGTAGGGCCAAGGATCTGAAGGGAGTTAAGGTCAACCATAATGGGTTTGCCAATCAGCACGCCAAAAGCCATCAAGAACTCAGAGGAGCGTAGGGCAGGAGGGACATCGTCGACAAGGACCCAAACATCAGAGAGAAAGGTAATCGATTTGGAGCCATTGGACGCGGCCTTGACGGACACAACAAGTTTGTTAAGAGGCAACGTGAAACTAGTGCACGAGGAGATCATTTTAAGACTTTCTTTGGAGGGAGAAGCAACCGTAAACTCGAAATTAGAGAGCTGTCGGACATGCTAGTCCCAACCACCATTGTCCCATAGTTTAAGCTCATTGAGAAGATCCCGAGGAGATATCTTTTGGTCTTTGACAGAGATAATGGTGGCGTTGGATAGGGCAGGGGCAACTACCACCTGAGGGGTCTCACTATCGAGCGCGAAGAAGGGACACCCTGGCAGACCAAGACCATAATGCATAAAAGAAGTAGGTTTGCGGCGATTTTGGCACTCCACAGTGAGGTGCCCCTCCTCCGTGCAGATGAGGCAGAAGGGAAGATTGAAGCATCGAGATTGGAAATGTCCTGGCTGATGGCAAGCGAAGAAGGTAAGGTTGGGCTTGGGGTTGGGGGGTTGGGCTAAAGGAAGCGGGTGAGCGGAAGAGGGTGGAGGAGGATGGAGGATGCCATCGCCCTGGCCAGCCGAAGACGAACCAGGACATGAGGGGGGAGGGTAACGACCGAAGGAGCCCGAGCCCGAGCCACCGCACGGCAGAGGACGAGCACCAAAGCCCGAGGCTTCCCCCGACGCATGGGCAGCGCCACGAGCAGGGCCAGCGGCCCGCAAGGGGGAGGAGGAGGGGGACAAAGCCGGAGACCCCGCCCGCCGCCGCTGCGGCCTCCCATGGATCCGTGCCAGAACCGCCAGATCTAGGTGCCTCCGAGCCCGCCACCGCCGCCGCCAAGGCTGTCGAAAGGCGGGCACACTTGCCGCGCTGCAACCACTCAGGACAGTCGCCCAAGCCTCGCGGTCGCAGGCCACCTGCATGTGCACCGCTTGATTCGCCTCGAGCTTGGATTTGAGCTCCGCCTCGAGCTCCAGATTCGCAGCCATCTTGATAGAGCCCTTGCACCGCCGCTTTTTGCCAGAGACAGCCTCGCTATATGAGCTGCGCGAGCGGTCTATGGTGAGCACGACCGCAAACGAGAGGGAAGGAAGGGGGAGGATCCCTTTCGGACCCATAAGTAGCCAGAACAAGCCAGGCCGAGGCCTCCCGAGCAGGCAGGGCCAGGTTGGGGGGGCTGGGGTTGGGCCAAACATGATCCATGGCCCAGGACAGGTAGTGGGGGGAAGAAAATGGACGAGGAAAGCGGGGGGCGGCCCAACAGGCCTAGGAGGAGATGGGGAAGCCCACACCAGGGATCCACAAGCCGTCTGGCCAGGAACCCAATCTAGGGTTAGCAAGGAAACCCTCGCTGCTGCTGACAACGAGTGCAGCCCCACCGCAGATCCCGACGGCGACGACAAGGAGGGAGGGGAACAAGGGGAGCAGGACTCACCACCAGGAGCACCGCCATGGCCAGACCACGCCCCCAGCACACCGCAGGCAGGCGAAGGCATAAGCACCAGCCCTAAGGACCGCCCCCGCCGACCGACGCGGATCCAACCAGAGTCACCCGACGGAGAGGAGAAGGCCGACCTGCCCGGGGCGAACTTTGCAATGGCGCCACCCCCGGCACGACCGCCGCAGCCCCACGAGGAGGAATCGGGGAGCGGGACGAAGGCTTGGGCTCGGAATCAGAGCCGTCGTCGCCATCGGCTAGCGCCAAAAACTTGTTGCGGAGACGCAGGCCGGGAGGAGAGGACCGAGGGGTAGGCCGAGATGGGGCAGGAGGAGAGACCGGGCGAGAAGGGCAGGGGGGAGGGGGAACCGGAAGAAGGGGGAGCGTCGCCGGAGAGGGAGCGGGGAACGAGGGCTGCGTCGGCACTGCAAACGGGGAAGGAGAGCCAGTAGGAGGAATGAGAGGGGGAGCCATCACCGAGAACTGCAAATTCCACTCACCGATTTGGTTTATCTCTCATGTAAAGGGCAGGATGCAATCGACTGGTTATCATTTCGGATAATATGGAAGTCACTGAGATCATACAGAACGAAGGGAAGTATGCGGACGCGATGACAACTGTTTTTGATGATTATTGCTACATGGCTAATAGGGTTGCTCATGAACTTGCGAGGTAGCTAGTTTTTCTAAAGTAAATACGGTTGCTCAATAGGATTGGTCTGAGAATATGTGAATGATATTGTACCCCTCCTCATAAATGATGTCAATATTGTTTTATTTAATAAAGGTTATTTTTCGTAAAAAATCCAGTAAAACTACCATCCTTGTGGTTATGGGGAACAAAAAAAATTATCTACTAACAAGGTAAGAAGTCTATTAGTTAGAAGAATATGATAAGATGTTTATCATTTGACTTCAATAGCTGTTCTATAATGTCCTCTCAAGTTCTTTTATCGTGATACACTATGATGTAGTTATCCTTTCACACTATGATATAGTTCTACCACCGAATCAAGCCGCAAATCGGTGTCGGAGATTACCGTGGTACTTCTTGTTGTGTTTATTTTGCTCCAAGTAGAGATGGCTCTTGCATGGGGGCATTAGAATGGAGGTTGCGGAGAGGGTTTTGCACAATGCGCCTCTTTGAGCACCCCTGCTACCATGCATCATTCCACCGCGTTAGCAAGTACTCCCACTTGCACAACTCATGTCTCAAGGCCAGAGCATCTTCTACGTGTAGGCACACCCCCGGTTACAAGTCTAGCCCATTGGTTGGTGGTGGCGTCATGGCCACCTTGCGTCATTGTGTGTTCGCCTATGCCGAATCATGAGGTAGATGAGTGGGAGGGAAATGGTGGCATTGGGTGCCTGGCCGGTGCCTTGAGGACCTTCTCGGTTGTGTTCAACATCATATAGGCCACACACTCATAGAGGCTAGCACGTCTTGCTGTTGTGTAGGGCCATCAAGGTGACGGCGGACGACCGGTTTTCACGCGTTCCAGAGGCAAACTCCTGGTAGGATCTTAGGCAATGCTGACTGTTGTCGGGTCGTTGTATGCGATGGAGCGAAAGAAGGGCGTCAACTAAGACCGCGAGGAGGCAAAACACAAATAACCCTGTCGTGTTCTTCCTTTATCTGATTTCACCGGTACGCTAACATTTTAACCATGTATGTCCCATTGCAACGCACGAACAATTTCCTAGTACCATTGTGTAGAAGAAGAGTACTTGGTGCTTAATAATCTCTACTACCTAAAAGATTTGTAAGGTTCCCTCTCCCCTCTTACGTCGAATTTTTCTTCCGCCCTCGCACGTCCATGGTCCCGCCTCCCGTCCTTCCTTTTTTCTGCCGATCTGCCGCATGCATCGTTCATTTTTGTTTCCAAAAATCCTCTCCCACGGTCCCATTAATCCCACGATTCACGACCCTGAAAAATCTCCATTAACCACCGCCACATCCCACCTTCCTACCTCATGGAGGCATAGATTCTCTCCACCAACATCGCTGGAGGCAGCCTTCCACCGTGACACTAGTGCCCTGCGAGGACTCCGCGATGCCGCTTCCCACATGATCCGCCGCCGCGACGCACTCTCCATCGTCGTCTTCCATCCTCAGCATTGAGGACGCTGCAGAAGCGGCGGGATGGTGGCGCTGAGCTGCGAACTGCCCTACGCCGACACCGACCCTTCGGCATGCTGATACCCCGACGCCTAATCGTCACGTCCGCGGACTCCAGTGGCCTCGATTCAAAGGTTAGAAAATTTGATTCTCATGTCGTGTGTGCCAACTGATTCCTTCACTATGCTACTCTTTGTTTTCTTATAATTTTTAGAGAATTGTTTGATCCTGATTAACAAGATGATATGTGGATTATGAAGATCACAAGTTCACATTAAAGGCTGACGCTGGTGTCTCCAAGACATATATACATGCATTGATGTGATTGGCACCAACAGCAAGAACGACTATTTCATTTGTCGTGAATCACACTTGTAAGGTATCCAATCAGTCGTTCACTTGCTTGCTTGATGTCTTCGGTTTGGATGCTGATATGTAGTTCTCATAGATCCGTGGGTTCGTTGCATCATCTCAGATTGTTGTTGCATGTATGCAGGCAATTTTTTTTTCCTGAGAGCTTCGATGGTATTCTTGGAGTGAAACGGCTGGGGCCAGGAAAGGCTTGATTCTGGTCTACTTCCATTAGGGCAAAGACTAGAAACTCCGTGATATTTTTTTTCTTGCCACATACACGAAGGGTTGTGCATACAACTTGCACTGTTGAAATCAACATATGATTTCTTCATGGCCTTTTTTTTAAACGGAGACAAAAGATTTGCCTCATCACATTAATAAAGAAGAAGGGTGACAAAGTTTTTTAAAGGTGAGGGCATTACTCCTCAACAAATGCATCCAAGCACCAAAAGCCTACTCTTCAGGGCCTTCTCAACATAGCATGGGCATTTAGATATATATTTTTAGCATTCTTCAGGGTCTTGATGAACAATGCCTATTAATAATACCAGAAAAGCAGAGCAGTAGTTTAGTGCATGTTCAGCTCCATCCACTGATGGATATATATATGCAAGGGAAAATAATACATTTTTTGGTGTCAAAGATTCATCAGCGATGAACTGATGAACTGTATGTTTTTGTAAACTTGATATGTTCTCTTAATATAGAGCGTTAATCTTCTCTTCTATATTTTACAAGGTTCACATTATCGGAGGGATATGGATATGTTGAGTTTGGTTGAAAGATATGTTGAGTTTGGTTGAAAGAAGAAGAAAATAAGAGTGATTTAACATTAATAGAAGGGAAATAATGTCGCTTCATATGCATGGGGATTTTAAAGATATTAATACTTTACTCGTAAGATTAGTCAAGATTTACGGAGGAGAGTGGATTTTCTACTCGTGAGTGTACTACATCCGAGTTGTTCAAAAATTGAAAAAACATTATGAAACAACATCCAAAAAATCTGAAATTTGGCAACATCAGTCTCTACGATATGTTTGAAGTTCTTGCAAAGTTTCATAAAAAAATATATTATCTAAGGAGCTCTCACAAAAAAGCCGTTGCTCAAACAGTGCACAAAACTTTGAGCAGCGATTTGTTGTTTTTGATGAGAGCTCATGGGACGTTATTTTTTGATGAAATTTTGCAAGAACATCAAACATTTGATATAGTTTGTTGCAGCAAAATTTAGATTTTGCAAGAACATCCATGTAAGAAAACGGACTGTGTTGGTTTAATTATTAATTTAATATTTAGATCCTGCTGCAACACCCGGGTAATTTCCTAGTTCTTTTAGAAAAAAGAGAAAAAGAAGAGTGCTTACTACAGACTCCGCCTCCGGTAAAGAAGAGAAAAGAAAAATGTGAGGACTCGTCTCGTCTCCCTTGCGCCTCGTGACGTGGGCTGTTTCCTCGCGCCGCTTCCTCCAGCCCGCCGCGCCGCACCACGCCGCAGCTGAATCATTCGCCCCCGCGGCGTCTTCCCTCTGAGCCTCCCGTTAGCACCAGTCCGTTCCTCTGCACCCCAACTGCAATCCAATCCAATCCAATCCTTCCGCCTTTCCGCGTTTCTGCTTGCCTGGGACTTGGGATCTCGTCGGGGGAGGCGGCGGCGGATTTGAGATTTGGGGCACATGGCGTGGCGGCGCGTCCTCTCCCAGGTGTGTTTTCTATTAACTTTCTTCTTGCTTTTCTTCGTCCTGCACTTCTCCTTTCGCGGGGGGCGCGGTTGTGATGGGATATGAGGGAGGGAGGGAGGGATGTAGCCGTGGTTTCATTAGACTTCGGAGCTTCGCCTCCGTGTGCATGTTGTATTAGACGAAAGACTGCTAATTCTAGTTGTGATCTTATAAGCGTGATCCCTTTTATCTTGGATGCCTGTGGATTTCAGGTTAGTTAATCTGTTAAAAGTACAAGAGTTTCCTGATTATAGTGTAATGGATTCTATTTTGTATCAAAAGTTATCAGATTGCTTTGACGAATTTATAGGTATTGGTAAGTTAAGTCGGGACAGGCTTGTGTCAGTTGCTAGGTATGCGGTATGCCAGAAAAAGTTGTGTAGTATGTATTGCTATGTTTGAGCATGGAGATGTATCAGAAAGATTTATGATTGACAGTGGCGGAGCCAGGATTGGACCAGAAAAGGTAGTTTAGTACGCATGTATTGCTATGTTTGAGCATGGAGATAGTTCAGACTTCAGAAAGAAATTATAGTTAAATAGTGGTGGAGCCAGGATTCAACCGAACCCCGGGCCAAACGGTAAACACTTGTAATTATTCCAGAAAGTACTCCGTACCAAGTCATAATTAACATAGAATTGATATAGCTTAATTCCACCGGGTAAGCTATGTTTGGTCTTAGTTTCACATGTTGCAGCGCTCTGTTCTTTCTTTCTTTATCTACCGCTGTGGTGCTTGAGTAACTCTGTCTTTGACCAATGTGATTTGCTTCGCCACCTTTGTTGATGGGTTGGAAGAACAAGTACATGCATCAACAATAATAATCTACCAAGATCTCTTCAAATGCGCCAACAATTTTTTCCATGCACCACCCAATCAGGTCCCTCACTCTGCCCAACATACCCATTCCCTTACTTTGATCAACATCAGGAAAAAATTCCCAATACGATAGCTAATCTAGAACCACACACGATAACGAGGCTCAACTGCTCTGGTTGGCCTTATCTAGTACTCCCTCCGTAAAGAAATATAAGAGCATTTAGATTACTAAAGTAGTGATCTAAACGCTCTTATATTTCTTTACAGAGGGAGTATCTGCAACTTCAATTGGTCAATTCGCCATGTGTCGGATGCGGATGAGGGTGAGCCTCTCCAGATCTAAATCTTGCTTTTCACTCAGTTCCCGATGGCTCCGTGCTGCCCAAGGGCCCCTCTTGCAGGTAGCATTGCTGCTGGAGGCGGTGGTGGAACTTGCTGTGTACACTGCCGTGTAGGATGGGGAATTCAGGGAAGTTGTTTAGGGATCATGGTTTGGGGATTTGGAGGCATGGCTGAGTTTCTACTTCCTGGATCCCTGGCCAAGCCGAATGCCCCAGCTACACTTGTTCCTTGCATTCGATTAATTTGCTCAGTTATTTTGCCTTCTACTGTTCTTGGTGCCGTATATATTTATGTGTATGCAAGACTTAATTCAGGTATACATTTTTTTATTGCAGGCTGCAAGGAACCAATCAGCATATGCAATCTATAATGAGTTGGCAGCCTCCTCTCCTCTGAGGTCACTTAGAAGTGACATCAGTGCAGGTATACGGTCTTTGTACAACGACAGCATCTTGGCTCAAATTGTAACCGTCTCTACTTTATTGTTTAATCTAACAGTTTGTCATTTGAAACTTTTAAACTTATTAAAAATGTGAGTGTCTGTATCTGCATATTAAACATATATCTTTATCTGTCTGCCCCTTATTACCTTTTATTTGCATTAAAGCAGTCCTTGAAGGCCATTATGGTCTATTTATTTTTATTCTGTAGTTAGTGTTTTGTTACATTGCTCTCGGGGGTAATTCTTTTACCTTCCTTTTATTGTTTTTTTTGTGCTGGGGATGGTCAATGCAGGTGGCGCACTCAGAAAATTACATGAGAGGTATCATTCGAGCTATTTTGGTGGCCTTTCACGCAGCACGCGAGACCTGGGCTCCCAGAGTGAAGGTTCTATGCTAAAAGAGATATACAGGAGTGACCCAGAGCGTGTGATAAAAATATTTGAAAGCCAGCCTTTGTTGCATTCGAATCCTTCAGCACTCTCTGAGTATGTAAAAGCTCTTGTAAAGGTCGATAGGCTGGATGATAGCACCTTGCTAAAAACATTGCAAAGAGGTACCTATATCCTCAAAATACCTTACTTTGCTGTGTTCAATAGGTTGTTTTAATTTAGCTGCTTTCTGGGGCATGCTGCTGTGTCTGATTTTTCTTTTTTAAATAGTCAAGAAGGTTCAAGCATGATTGGAAATTGTTCATATATACTTCTTTCTATAGCATATATATGTTATTATATCATGTACCCAGTCCTAAACTCCTGATTACTTTAATGTGTTTTTCTTTATGGCTCGTGGAGTATCAGTCACTTGTACTACAGTTAGATAAATGATAACCTTGTACTATGTGTTGCTAGTTTACAATCATGTTGCACTGTACTACTCTAGTAGCTCAGGGCTGTACTGAGATATATTACTAATAAAAGATTATTTTTCACAAAATTGGTAATGTTCCATTGGAAGCAGGACGCACAGTTGTTGCTGAAAATCTGCAACATGAAATAATAAAGACCAATACAGAAACTAACAACTAGAACAAGCATCATTATTGCCCTAGTATTTTATTTTACCTTCTCCAGTTTAAGTTGATCTGTCGTTGGTTAAGGCTGTTTTAGTTTTCTGCGGAAATGTGTTTACAGTTAAGTTCCATCTGTGGAGCCTGAGCATCATTCCATAATGACTAGTTTTCATAATACGCGGCTTAAAAATCGTGCATGGTATACCTGTTAGGTCTTGCTGCTTCAGAA
Organism: Triticum aestivum; assembly: GCF_018294505.1. Lineage (NCBI taxonomy): Eukaryota > Viridiplantae > Streptophyta > Magnoliopsida > Poales > Poaceae > Triticum > Triticum aestivum. Next base: position 383,638,084 of record NC_057801.1, read on the forward strand.
AGGTCAGAAGGAAGCCTTGGTAGCGTGCCGGCATTAAAGAGTGCTGGTCAAGTGACAAAAGATGGAATTATTGGCACTGCGAATGCGCCTATTCACATGGTTACAGCAGAAACAGGTCAATTTAAGGATCAGCTTTGGCGCACATTCCGAAGCATTGCACTGACTTTCCTTTTAATTTCGGGCATCGGGGCTCTCATTGAGGATAGAGGAATCAGCAAAGGTTTGGTTTTCTCAACGATCTGAAAGACTAATCTCCTAATTCCAAATTGGACTTCATCCCAGTAATAAATTTGATAAAATCCTTGTAGGCCTTGGTCTAAACGAAGAGGTTCAACCAAGCATGGAATCTAGTACGAAATTTAGTGATGTAAAAGGTGTTGATGAAGCCAAAGCTGAACTCGAGGAAATAGTTCACTATCTTCGAGATCCAAAGGTAAACCCTTTATTATTTTTTCCATTGACAATTGAATAGGTTTAATTCCCGGTGCTAAGGATTAACTTTTGCCTAGTCATATTGTGAACTGCTTCACATTACATTCAACTTTTGAAGTGAATTATTTTATTTTTTGTTCTGTAACTCATTTGATCTATGAATAGCTTGCTTAATTCAACACCGTTGTTTGATTTTGCCAGCAGAGGTCTTGTTGTCTTCTTAGTGTTGTGCTTTATTTCTGTCCAATTTGTTTGTTCTCAGCTGAATTGCTTTCTCAATGCTAAGTTATGTAGTTCACATTTTGTGGTGTAGAAATCAGTTGTTAGCCACTGTTTTTGTGTATCCTTGCTATATCCAGTCCTCCATTGTTGGCATTATATCTGCTTAATTTGATATTCATAACCGGCCTGTATGTTTTGCAGCGTTTTACACGTCTTGGGGGAAAACTGCCAAAAGGTGTTCTGCTTGTTGGTCCTCCAGGCACTGGCAAAACCATGTTAGCGAGGGCTATTGCTGGGGAAGCCAGCGTCCCTTTTTTCTCGTGCAGCGGTAGTGAGTTTGAGGAGATGTTTGTAGGCGTGGGAGCTAGAAGAGTGAGGGATCTTTTTGCTGCAGCAAAAAAACGATCGCCTTGTATCATATTCATTGATGAAATTGATGCAATTGGTGGGAGTAGAAATCCAAAGGATCAGCAGTATATGAAGATGACCTTGAATCAGTTGCTTGTTGAGCTGGATGGCTTTAAGCAGAATGAGGGGATAATTGTCATTGCTGCAACTAACTTCCCAGAGTCATTAGATAAAGCACTAGTCAGACCTGGGCGTTTTGACCGTCATATTGTTGTTCCCAATCCAGATGTTGAGGGCAGACGTCAGATCTTAGAGGTCCACATGTCAAAGGTAATTTTGGGAATTTTTGTTGGCATGCTATCAATATTAAAATGTGATCTCATATCCCTCTGCACATAATTGCAGGTCTTAAAGGGTGATGATGTGGATTTGATGATCATTGCTAGGGGAACACCAGGATTTTCAGGTGCTGACCTTGCTAACTTGGTGAATGTGGCTGCTCTTAGAGCTGCCATGGATGGCGCAAAATCCGTTAGCATGAATGATCTGGAGTATGCCAAGGACCGGATCATGATGGGTAGTGAGCGCAAGTCAGCAGTTATCTCTGATGAGTGCAGGAAGCTGACAGCATACCATGAAGGAGGGCATGCCCTTGTTGCCATGCACACGGATGGTGCACATCCTGTCCACAAAGCTACCATCGTGCCCAGGGGGATGGCCCTTGGGATGGTGGCTCAGCTCCCTGACAAAGATGAGACTAGCGTGTCAAGGAAACAGATGCTAGCAAGATTGGATGTGTGCATGGGAGGACGGGTGGCAGAGGAGCTTATATTTGGGGATAGCGAGGTGACATCCGGTGCTTCATCCGACTTTGAGCAAGCGACTTTGATGGCAAGAGCAATGGTTACTCAGTATGGTATGAGCAAGCAGGTGGGTCTTGTTTCATACAACTATGAAGAGGACGGAAAGACTATGAGCTCAGAAACGAGGCTTCTAATTGAGGAGGAGGTGAAGAATTTCTTGGAGAAAGCATACAACAATGCAAAGGCTATCCTCACCAAACACAACAAGGAGCTCCATGCTCTAGCCAATGCACTTCTTGAGCATGAGACCATGAGCGGAACCCAAATAAAGAACTTGTTGGCCCAAGTAGATAACAAACAGCCGCAGGGGCATGCTGTTGAAGCCCCACAGAAGACGCCAGCTTCACCCCCATCTCCAGCCGCCGCGGCGGCTGCTGCTGCGGCGGCGGCGGCACAACAAGCGGCAGCGCAGGCCAAGGGAGTTGTCGGTATCGGGTCTTAGCATCCACAGGTTTGCATTCACCAAATTAGCAGGTTGTTCTGCCAAACCGTCAGCTGATGAGTATCCCCCAGGAAGAATATGCTACACTGCTGCATCAAACACGAGGACACATCGATGTTGCTTGGGGTGTGGATAGAGAAAGAAACACATGGAGGAAAATTCACACATAGTAGCAGGCACATGTAGCTAGTGTTTGAAGTGACTTCTCTAGTTGTGCTGTTGACAACTTCACATCTGAATAATTGTTATCGTTAAAATCTGCCTTGTATTTGTGCGATGCACGTGTTTGGTCATGAAAGTTGGCAATAATAATATTTTGCTCATCAGCCGCAACGCTGAGATTGAGATCCCATGCATACACACGTTATGAAGGAAGGCCTTGTGAGCAGCTAAAATGGCCAAAGTTTCAGATCAAATCTACCATGTCTTGGAACTCTTGCATGCACGACCGCGGCAGGCCAAGAAGCACCACGATGCTGCCCTCACGCACGTCCCGCATAAACATGACCACCTCCCCGCGCGGCAGCTCCGCGGGGCCAGACTGTGCGGCCTCGCCTCACCCGAAATCGGCCGCGTGGAACCCAAGACGGTTCCACGCCGTCACCAGCGTCGTCGCCGTCATCGACGGCGCCCGGCCACCGGCCACTTGCACGTAGTCGATGGCCGAACGGACGAACGCGTCGTCCGTGCGCCTGATGGCGTCCTGGATCCACCGGGCCGCAGCGGACACCGGCCCGCCGAGGAGGTCGCCGGCAGTGGACACGCAGCAGGCGAAGACGACGCGTTCCCGCAGAAACCGCGAGGCAGCGGCGGGTCGACGCGCCGCCTGCCGTCGACGGCGAACATGAGCTTGCTCTTCTGCTCGGGGCGCATCCTCATGGCGCGCAACGTCGCGCGCCAGACGAACGCCGTCAGCGCCACGAAGGTGGAGCTCGCGCACGCCTGCCGCTTCAGCCGCGCGAGCCCGTCGGCGTCGATGGCGAAGGCCCGGTGCACCCGCGGTTCCTCGCGGAGGCAGGCGAGGCTGGACACGTCCTCCATCTCTGCGAACTCCTCGTGCGGGAAGGCGACCGTGGGGCTCGTCCTGGCGCGCAGCACGGTGCGGTCGAGGAAGGGCGGGGAGGAGAGGGGCCCGCCGCGGGCCATCTCGCCCCAGGAGCGGAGGAACTCCGCCGCGGCGACGCCGTCCGCCAGGCAATGGTTCATGGCGAGCCCGAGCACGAAGCCGCCACACCTGAACCTGGTGACCTGCACGCTCAGTAGAGGCGCCCTCAGCTCGTCATCTTCCTTGTCCTCGGAGTTGCTGCTGCTGCGGCCGACGAACACGAGCTGCCCCTGAACCGCGGCGGCGTTGGGTGCCGACAGTACGACGTCCCCGACCTCCTTGAGCTCGCAGTCGGCGTCCGCGACGACGAAAGGCACGCCACGGCGGTCGTTCCGGACCGAGAGCCTCCCGTCGTCGGTGCTGACCACCAGGCTCCCCTGGAACGGATAGTAGTGCACGAGCACCCTGCCCAGGGCGTCCGTGATCACGGCGGCCGCGTCGACGCGGGCGCGGGACGGGCTGAAGACGTGCACGGTTTTCATGAGCACTGCCACATTCTGGTCGAGGTTGGAGAGGAAGTAGTACTCGTCGGCGGCAGGAACGTCACCGGCAGCGTGCACGAGCACCGGCTCAGCCCTCGTCACCCTCATTCTCCGTGTTCCGCACCCGCACCCGCACCTACGTTCTTTGTGCCTACCATGAAACTCATGTTATATACTCCTCCCTCCGATCACTGTTATAAGATGTTCTGAATATTTTATTAATATGAATTACTCTTTCTAAATACAAGTCTTTTTTAGATATTTCAATATGAACTACATACAGAGCAAAATGAATGAACCTACACTCTAAGCTATGCCTATATATATCCGTATGTAGTCATATTGGAGAATATCTAAAGACCCACAAAAATATATATTGGAATATCTAAAAAGATTTATATTTAGCAACGGAGGGAGTACACAAAGACTGAAGCGAGTGAACAAACACATTAAATTGTGTATATATACATCTGATTCGATTATTTTTTAGAACATCTTATGGAGGGGGTGTTTTCTTGGCGGAAAAGGAGGGTGTAGTATATATAATGGAACCAAAGCTTCAAAGACATATTTACATACACATCACATACACACATACACACCGTTGTTATTTTTTTGAGAAGTGGTCACGGTTGGTCAGATAGTTGGGTTGGGACCATAAATTTGCTAGGTTATCTTTACCATTTCTAACAGCTGACTGCGATAACCAAACTTAATTACAAACATACCAAAAATATCGATACCCTTTCCCCCTTTGCATGGGTTGATATTCTGTATATATTCATTTTACATTGCTGTATACACTCTGCCTGTAAAACAAGCACATTTATATATATATATTTGCGCAAAACAAGCACATTTATATGTCTGCAAAAGAGACGAGATGGGCGAATACATTTGAATGCCACACTCAAACTTGGCCGGCTGAAGAAACAATATCTAGTGCTGCGAGCTCTGCACTTTGGCCTTGAGCGCCTCAATGACTGCGGAGAAGTCGTGGTCGGCGAGGCCCAGCGATTTTGCTACCTTGTACAGCTCGTTTGCAGCTGCAGCTGTAGGAATGGGCTGGGACACCGATTCTGCCAGGGCCAGCGCCAGCCTTAGATCCTGTCAGGCGTTTCTTCTTAGCATCAGATTAAGACGAGGTGCAACATGCAGCTTTCTTTTTCAGTGCTCTGCTTACCTTCTGCTGATGTTTCAGGGGAAAGGCAGTAGGGTATGCAGCTTTAACCATGGAAGGGCCCTTGAGGGAGAACATGGGAGCATTGATAGCACCTTGTGAAATAACCTGTTGGACGACCAGTGCACCCTGGGTTAGATGAAAAACTCTCTTGACATATTGCAGGTTAGAGTATTATACTTGTTTCCGTAAAGCTACCTCGACGACAGTATTCGAGTCTAACCCCACTTTTTCACTCAGGAGTAGCCCTTCTGCAAATGAGACCATCATGCTGCAGTGTTTCACCGCAAGGATCAGTGAAACCTAAGATTTGATAATCTCCATGACCATACATAGGATCTACATAAATGAGGTTCCACTTTACCTCCCCATCACCATATTAACCACGAGCTTCATTGCTGCGCCATTCCCGACATCCCCAAGATAAAATCTTGACTGCTTTCAGAGTACGGAAAATGTAAGCACATTCTCTTATCAACATGCAACTAATTTTCTTATTCAAGTGCCTCTTTCTGATTAGAGATGTTAACCTTGCCCATGACATCAAGTAGGGGTGCCACTCTCTTGTACAAGGATTCATCACCTTGTGCAATCAATGATATCAACAATTTAAGGTGTCAGAAGAGAAAGGAGATTTAACTACTGGATTTTCTCAATGACCAAGCATGAAGAAACAAGTTTACCTGCAGTAAGAAAGATCAGCAGTCCATCTTCTGCTGGCTTTTTTGAGCCTGAAACTGGAGCCTACTGAAAAATCATCAAGTAAGCATTGGACCAAGAGTAGAAGCACTGAAATTACGTCGCTAGTTACACATCCAGACAACAAAATCAACAATTCGATACAACAAGAGTACAAGCAATGACATGGACCAAAAACTACCTCGAGAAAAGATGCCCCAGTACTTGTAATACGTTTGCCGATTAGCTTAGATGTTGCATCATCGACTGTCGACACATCGACATACCTACGGCAGACAAGCAAGACAAATATGATCGAAACATCGACATACCTATGACGGACAAGCAAGAGAAAATATGATGTTTTCAAGGTCTACTTCTGCTCTTCTGCAAATGCTCTGGAATTTCTGACCCTTTTTCTTGAGAGCAATTAGTACCACTTACCCTTTCCCTGCGGCCATCCCTTCTGCGGCTCCATTAGCGCCGCATGCAACCTCAAACTTTGGAATAAATCGTTTATGGACATGATTAGAAATGTCATATGCTGAGACTTCATGAATAAAAGAAATGACAATTGGAATGCTGAAACGAAACTTATACCGCGCTTTCTGGGTCAGCAAGCATTGCAAAGGTGACATCACAAGATGATGCAACTCTGGCGGGTGAAGATTCGAACCTGTAGGGAGCCATCCTCTTGTATGAGAGAATCAATCAAGCGGAGTGTTGCGTACATCTTTTGTTACACGCAATACTGTCTCTTAAATTTGATCAATATCAACAACATGAAACTATCTAATAGACTACAACCATTCAGAACATAATCTTTGGTCTCTTTCAAGTGGGAACAGTTTTTAGCAGAACTATGATACACCACATGCTGTTGCTGGAATGTTTTGTAATATATTTGATTATATGATACATGGATATTTGGGGCAATAATATGATAACTATAAAATGAAAATACATATGATTTATTATGTTTGATTACTGTATAGTTGTAAAATACTCCCTCGGTCCCAAAGTAAGTGTCATTGATTTAGTAAAACTTTGTACTAAATCAGCGACTCTTATTTTGGGACGGAGGGAGTATTTATTAAATATAAATAGCATAACAGAATGGAAATTCTTATGCATGTTTGCATGTTGAGGCGGGCCTTTTCCCATGCATGTTACATGATGAGGTGACATGCTTGCATGGTGAGAGAAATAGATTAGTGGGGGCTAGCTATCTAGATGTACAGTAGAAGATTTTTGAAAAATATAATCTTTTCAAAATAAAGTAGAGCAGAACAAGGTAGTCATCAGAGAAAAAAACGTAGTTGTGTTTACTAGTGAACTTGTGAGAGTTTTATAGTTTTGGAAACCTGGAGACTCACACTTTTGGGCTGGCCTAATGGCGACAAAGAAACATCTCTTTCGCTTTGGGTCTTTCGCGATAAAGGACGGGTCGGAGATTCGTTTTTGGGAAGACATCTGGCTAGGCAATGCTAGTCTCCGAGAACAATACCTAGCCTTATACAATATTGCACGCGATAAGAATAATACTATTTGCTCAAGTGCTCAGCTCATCCCCGCCAAATATTTCGTTGAGGCGGGATTTGATTGGCACCCGACTAATGTTATGGAATAATCTGTTGTCCCGTCTGGATTCGATTAACCTGACACAAGGTCGTGATGTGTTTCGTTGGAACCTTACTACATCGGGGTCTTTCACAGTAGACTCTATGTATCGTGCACTCACGCATCCTGAGGTACAGATGAATAATAACAAAAAAAATTGGAAAGCGAAGGTACCACTTAAAGTTAAAATATTCATGTGGTATCTCCGTAGGGGAGTTGTGCTAACAAAAGACAACCTCGCACGACGCAACTGGTCCGAAAGTAAGAAGTATTGTTTTTGTACTCATGATGAGACAATTAAACACCTCTTTTTCCAATGTAAGTTTGCGCGTTCTACGTGGTCAGCCATCCAAATAGCGTCAAATTTGTATCCGCCCACAAGTGTTGCCAATATTTTTAGTCATTGGTTGGACGGTATTTCAAATAGGTACAAAACGCTAATAAGGGTTGGAGCGTATGCCTTACTATGGTCGCTTTGGCTATGTAGAAATGATGTTGTTTTTAATGACAAAAGTGTTTCTCCTTTGCAGGTTATTTTCCGTTGTACGCACTTGCTTCGTACGTGGTGTACGCTACAACGAGCGGAGTCCCAACCGTTGTTCAAGGCGGTGTGTACGCTGTTGGAGCAGGTGGCTACGGAGGTTTTTTTCTAACATGGGTGGCAGCATAATCTCCGGATTGATCCACCATCTCTTTCGACATAGGCATAGTGTCGGTCTATGGACTCTACTGATGTCGAATTGTCGGTCTTTTATCTTTTTGTTTATCAGACTACTAGTTTTGGCTGTGTGCATCCTAATTATGCAGAGGCCGGGTGATACTCTTAATGCTTTGTATCCCTTTGATGCTATATTTTAAGATAATAAAAGCGTCCTTTATCGAAAAAAATGAGGTGGTGTGGTTTCGTCCGGAATCCACAAGCTACAGACGGTCCCTCAGGTAAGTTGTTTTGGAAATGGCACACATTTGATAAGTAGAAGATGGTTATAAATCACAATTGAGTTGATGTGGAGCATACTTGGCACCGAGGCTGAGAAGAGGATCACACTTGCTCTTGGTTCTGTTCCAAACTGTAATATCACAACTGCAGATCACCAAACTGTAATATCAGTCAAACTACTAACTACTCCCCCGTCCAGAAATGCTTGTGGGAGAAATGGATAAAATGGATGTATCTAAAACTAAAATACGTCTAGATACATTCATTCCTCCAATAAGTATTTTCGGACGGAGGCAGTACTTAATACGATGAAAAATTTATAAAAATCCAAGATAAGAAGACAAGGCACCGAAGTAAAACCGTATCTCCTAGTAACAACAAAAGGGAAAAGAAGGAAGAGAGACAGAAGTAGAAGTGCAGGGAATCACCCAGCCTTTATGAGGTTTGATGCCATGGGGGCGCCCATGATCCCGAGGCCCAAGAACCCCACCCTTCCCTGGAATCCCACCCCTCCAGCAGCATCTGCGAGGCAAGAAGAATCTGATAAGTACTACCAGTACTACATTGAATCTTTCAATTACATTACATACACAGCTGCGTTTCCCGTTGTATGTTGGAACCGAAGAAGGGAGCCGACACCTGACGAGGAGGATGACGAAGTGGCGGAGCAGGACACGAGGAGGCGGGATCCTCGGCGCAGGGGCAGCGTCACCCTGGGGCTTAGGAGGAAGCTGGCCGCAGCCATGGCTGCAGATAATAAAGCGGGATAAGATTCGAGCTACGCGAGGACGAAGTTGCAGCTGCTGGTGGTCGCGGATTCGCGGTGGCAAATCGTGATCTGGGACAGGGTGCGAGCCCGACGCGACGCGGCTGTGCCAAAATCTTTTGCACCACTTTAACTTTGATAATTTGCCCCCGAGATTGACGGGTGGGTCCATGGCCACTATCCACTGACAGAGCATCTCCGACAGCCGTCTAACGCCAGGCACGCTAAAAAGCGTTTGCAGATCGTCTGTTTTTGTGCGGCACGGAGAAATGGCTTCAGCGTCCGTTGTAAACTTTAGCGCGCATGAGTAGCTTCAGCAGGAGCTGCAAAAATATTACGCGCGCGCTCTCGCACAAACAACATATGCACTTCAAACACAACCAAGAAGATCAAATACAAACAAAATAAATCAACAATAAATAGTTCAATTTCGTTATTACAGCTCAAACAAATAATTTATCTTTCAATACAACAAATAGTTCAACAATACAACATCAAAAGCACAAATCATGATGCTCTTTGTTGGTCATTTCATGTCCATCACTCCTCGATGAGATCCTTCTGAAGATCATCATGCGTTTCGGCACGTCGAATGACATGATATGAGGCAACAAAACGGGCCACCCTGGCAGCCCTCCGCTGCACTCGCACGAGATGTCCCAAGAGCTCATACTGAGAGTAGTCTACATTTTGACCATGCTCATTCTCGATGATCATGTTGTGCATGATCACACAAGCGTACATGATGTATCAAAGCATCTTTTGATCCCAAAATCTAGCCGGTCCTCTCATAATAGCAAATTGGACCTGCAAAATCTCAAAAGCTCTCTCCATATCTTTTCTAGCCGCCGTCTGAGCATTGTGGAAATCAAGATTTTTCTTACCTTCCGGATTTTCCAACGGTTTCACAAATGTTTGCCACTTTGGGTAGATGTCATCCATAAGATAGTAGCCATGGTTGTATGTACAACCATTTGCTACAAACTGCACCGGTGACAGTTCACCATTTGCAATCTTATTCATTAGTGGTGACCGATTAACAACGTTGATGTCATTCAAAAATCCAGGCATTTCAAAAAAGCATGCCAAATCCAAGTCTCTTGATCGGCCACCGCTTCAAGGATTATAGTGGAACCTTTTTTTTGGCCATGGAATTGGCCATGCCATGCCTTAGGACAATTCTTTTAACTCCAATGCATGCAATCTATTGAGCCAAGCATATCTGGGAAGCCGCGAGCTTTGTTCATCTCCAATAGCCGTGCGGCGTCTTCGACATTGGGAGATCTCAAATACTCCTGGCCATACACTTGCACAATTCCGATTGCAAAGAGCTTGGCACACATGATCGCTTGACTCTCACCCATGGCCAAGTGATCATCAACTAGATCAGCGGGGATACCGTATGCTAACATACGCAAAACGGCTGTCACCTTCTGAAAGGTGCTATGCCCGAGCTCTCCGGCGGCATTCCTCCTTTGCTGAAAAAACCGGTCATGGCTCGCTAGTTTCTCTGCAATGCGCCTGAACAACTCGGTGCTCATCCTAAACCGACGCCGGAAGTACGACTCGAGGTTCACGGGAGGATCCGCAAAATAGTGCATGATCAATCTGTTGTGGGCATCGATCCTATCCCTCCAAATTTTTTGTCGACCCATAACCAAACCACCGTGCTTTGGTTTTTTATTGATGTGCATAGCTAGGATCATTACAAGATCCTCCTCCTCTTCAATATCAAATTCTTCTTCGGAAGAATCATATCACGAACTCATCTACAATGTTCAATTTAAACCAGGCTATAAAAACAAAAACTACAAACAACATGCACCAAATTCATGTAAAAAATGTGAAGTTGAAGCAATGCATACCTTGCAAGCGTTTTGTCGAACACCTTGCGGGCGCTGAGCGGTAGTGGGCGGCCATGCGTTGTTCGTCGGAGGAATGCCGCGTGCGAGGGGCGGCGGTGACTAGAGGGAGATGGAGGAAGCAGCGGTGGCGCGGGGATACACCGGGACAGCGCCGGAACGGTCGCTGGAACAAATGGGGTGGCGCGGGCAGTGGCGGTGCCAGCGGCTGGATGGGGGTAGGTGGAAGTTGTGAGCGGGCGCTCGAGTGTCCAGCGCGCGGGAGCGGGCACAGCAAATAAACGGCGCGCGGTGGCCTTTCGGCCCCCGCGCTGAACTAGTTATGCCGCACGCGCGGTTTCTGCTCCTCCGCTGGAGCGCTCGGAGCGGTAGCGCACGGGCGAAAAAAGCACTAATTTTCCAGCGTGGCGCTTATCACTATAAAAAAATACACTTCCGTGATGATACGTGTTTGCCATAGTAGGTCACGTTTTTTGTCATGCATGTACACCCATGGCGATTTTATGATAGAATCAAGATACTCATACATGTGCTATCGTAGAAGTATTCCATGACATTACCAAAACTATCATCACGGAAGTGTCCACATCCATGATGATAAATCATGCGTCATAGAAGTGCTTTCGTCAAGGATGGCCGACACGTGACATCCACCATAACGGGTTGCCGTTAAGCTACCGGGTTCCGGTTTGGATCCGATAACCCGTTAATAGCCCCGACCAATGGGGATTTCCACGTGTAAAATTCTCATTCGCCGGAGGATCCACGTGTCGGCTCAGCGTTGGGACAGATGTCATCCACTCATAGTACGGGAGGCGCCTATGATACGTCGGCACGTGGCAAGGCCCACCAGTGGCCCATTCTGGTGAAAAAGGTCGGCCCAGTAAAAATTAGCAGGCCGGTCCATATAAGGCCTACTTGTGTGGGGTCCATTTAAGCCCACGACCCATACAAGAAGTGCCAATTCGGCCCGTTAACGATTTGACACCATTGTAGCCCATCGTCAGTTCGAGCCCGTTAACAGCCCGCTATATATTTGGGCTCAATATCGGCCCGATGTGGTTTCGGCCTGTTAACAGCCCATCCAAGGGATGGGCCAATTTTCAAGATGTACGACTTTCGGCCTTTTAGCAACCCATTTAAGTGGTTGGCCAATTTTCGGCCCGGTGTGTCTTCCAGCCTGTTAGCGGCCCATGAATGAGCTGGGCCACTTGCAGTCGGACCCTGAGTTTTGGCCTTTTAAGGGGCCATGCTCTTCATGGTCCAAAACCAGCCCGATTTCTCTTTCGGCCTGCTAAAGGCCCACAAAATAGTTGGGCCATATACAGTACGACCTGACTTTCGGCCTCTTAGCAGCCCATGCTCTTCATGGTCCAGTACGATCCCGCTTTCTCTTTCGGCCTGCTAAAGGCCCACAGTATAGTTGGGCCATATGTAGGCCGACCTTAGTATCGGCCTGTTAACGACCCGTGAAATCAAATGGGCCCACCTATTGCCCGATTCGATGTCGGCCCGTTAATGACCCGGGAGGTAACAGGGCCGAGCATTAACTGTCCGCTCGATAGAGCTTTCGGCCTGGTTACGGCCCATTAACTTAATGGACCCACTAAAGTTCGAACATGTCTGTAGGCCCAATTAGATAATTTGAGCCCATTATGACGAGCAATTATGCATAGGGAGAATTTTGGCCCCTGAGAGCCCATTAGGGTAGCCCATTAAGGGCAGTGGGCTGCTTCCTTCATATAGGGCCCATGACTGTTCGTGCTAACTATTAATTTCACTACTTTTTTAGCTTCGTAGCGACCAGTTAGCTGGAATGCGAGGCACGCTAAGCAAAGGTACGACATACAAGGAAAAATGTTGCACATCCAACATATATTACAGGAAATTACATCCACTGGCCAATCAAAGATTGATGCCAGTGCAAATAAATGAACAGAACCTAACGATCTACAACTGCAACCTCAGCGCGGATGACGCCCATAAGCATGTGAGCAAGTTCTTCCTTCTTTGCTACACTATCTATGAAAACATTGATCAGTTGTTGTTGTTGCGCAAGAATGTGCACCTCTGATTTCTCCACGATTTCCATCATTGCTTTAGCCAGTAATTGGTTCACAAACATACATCTTTTCCGTTGCATTCGAGACAAAGGTGAGCAGATTCAGATGGCGATTTTGGCAGGCTTGTATTATTGATAGTGGAGAGTGTCTCAACCACTGCATCATAACATAAATTAGGACGGGAACCGAACAGATTAATCAAGAGTTATTTCCATATTACCTGGCCTAGATTTATTGGAAGGAAACAATGGGGTTGCCTTGCTGCTTTTAGAGTTTGTCTTCTTATCTTCAGCAGCCTGCACCAAATTAACACACTAGCATTGCTATCATTGGCCATGTCAGATAATAGGAAAGCAATATTGACACAACGAACGTTTGGGCAACCAGAGCACACCGGCCTAGACCAAATTAACACAATATGACACATCTATCATCAGCCAGGTAAGGTAATACGAAAGCAACATTGACACAATGAATGAATGGGCAACCAGAGTAGCACTGCAGTTCAGTAATGTGCATGATATGAGATAGTACACTCATGTAGCTCAGTATGCAAAACTACCAAGCAATTTTCCTTACAAAGATCAACATTGTCACCTTTAATTATACATTTTGCTACAACTAAATTTAGATCAGAGAAAGGTTGGATTCATGCCGATTAACAAAATACACATTGATGTAAAAATATAGTGATATACAATAGGTACTTACATCAGCATTGGAGCACAGAGAATTCCCGCAAGATACTTTCCTCAAGACGATACGAGTGCAGAAATTCTTCTGTCTGTTAAGCTTATTTTCTAAAAGAGAGATGGGTAAGAAACATGTAGAAAATACGATCAGCATGCTATAAAATTTTATGATGCGAGGATACGCACACGCTTCTTAGAATGGAGTTCACATATTTTTGCTCGATTGGAGCGAACTAGTTCTTTGGCCACTGGAATCTGCTTATTACCAGTAGGAGTTGGGTTTCTTTGTGCTAGAGCAGTATCTATGAAAACTGGAGTTGGTTTACTATCTCTTGGCATTTGGATCTTTTGCAAAGACCTTGTTTGTAACCCTTCATATTCTGACATAGCCGTCTTCCCCTTGCATGCCTTATATAGAAGAATGGTGCTTCAATTATAAAACATGCTACAACAGAGAGATGGAATAGGTACTGAAGAATAGAAAGGCATGACACATTGACATGTATTCCCTCCATCGGGAAATAAATGGATGGGTCTAGGCGTATTTCAGTTATAGATACATCCATTTTTATCCATTTCGGCAACATGTAATCCGGACGGAGGGAGTATGATGTAAGAGCTAGGGATACGACAGGACAACAACATAAAAAACACTAGTTGAATGTAAAACTGTATGCTAGCGGAATACATACAGAAAAACACTAAGGCAACATATGCGTGTATGATTGGGAAACTAAGATGACATTGCAGCAGACCACTAGAACATCACTTCAATGTAAAAAAACATGGTATGGTAGACAGATGAAGTACATACTGATGAATAACAATGCATAAGATATTCACAAGCATGATGTAAAAACTAAGCAGACGACATTGCGATAGAGTAGAATGACAGTTCTTAAATTTGAAAACATGTTATCATGAATGGAATAGGTACTGAAAAACTGGAAGGCATGACATATTTACATGCATGATCAGCAGGCTAAGAACATGGCATTGCAATAGAGTAGATGCACTCCAGGACATTATATGCATGTTGTACCCATATCACGGGCCAAGTTAGAGCAAGGACCTTGTGGGGTGAATAGGATTCATCATCTTTCTGCAAGTCTTCTGAAAAACTGCCTTTACATGTTCCATCATATTGGGTATCATTGACATCAAGTTTGTTGGCCGTTACATTGCTCCGTGAGGTCCTTGTGGATATATCAGTGTGTGCAATTATATCTGACATGCATGGAAGACAACTAGTAGTTAGATTTATGTAACGAGTGCCTGTAGGAGACGATATAAATAGTAGGACTGGGGTTAACTAGCAGCAACAAGTCTAAAAAACTAAAGGGAGAACACATATGTATGCTTCCCTTGTAGGAACTGTTGAGTGGGGACTATAGCTCCCTTTTGGTGTATGCCTCCCTTGTTGGAGCAGCTCCGGTGAGAAGGAAGACGGTGTGGCTGAAGATACAGAAAATGCATAATGTTAAGAACGACACATATCTCTGATCTGAAGAAATATCCTAAGAGATCAATAGTAAGGTACGAGAGTGGTCACACATCTGTTAACTGAAGACTAAATTGGGGTCACACGATGTTATTTTATTTTGGTACTGTTCGATCTATGCCGGATGGCTTGATGGCCTTCTTGTGCCTCCTGACTAACACTGTTCAGAATCTTCCCTGAAGAGCCAGTGACCACCGGCAGAGCAGCCTGCCTTTGCTGTCCGTGGCCACGAGAGCTCCGACCAAAACCCCGCTCCCCGCCCCACCGCAATGCAGTGGTTGCGCCGCCCCCGGCCAATCCACAAAGACTCGCCGTCATCCAGATCCGGTGGCGGTAGTACCTTCAACCCACACAACTCTAAGATAGCCATGTAAGCACTGCTTCCACAACGAACTTGCGCCCCCGCACCCTTACGTTAGACACCAGCCAACCGGTAGCCTAGGAGCTCCGCCGCCTCGAGGGGTGCTGCTTCCCATTGGGAATCGATTGGCTCAGAATAAAAATTCGGACAACTGACGCCTAAATAAAGTGATTTGAGATGAGTGTAAGTCCTATCTTGCGGCCCGGTGAAGTAGGCAGCTCCAGCTGCCGAGTCGGTGAGGCCGGCGCGGTTGCGGTGGCTATCGACGGCTGGAAAGCAGATAGGTCATGACGGTCGACGGCTACGGGGAAGCAGCGTCGGGGCCCTGCTAGATGCTTCCGATGTTGGAGCCGCTCCAGCGACGTGCACAACAGCGGGGGTAAATTTGGTGCGGTGCGGGGCGCCATGGAGGAGGGGCTGAGGTTTCGCGGCTGGGGAGAAGGAAGCTTCCGGGGAGAAGGTGATTTGGCGCCCATGAGGTATGAATGGGGAATTGGGAGGGGGAACCATGTCTTACAGACTCATTTGTCTGAAATGTGGGGGGAGTTATAGTTCTACCCCTGCCTTTAGGCTTCTGGGTTTGGGTTTGTGTGCTGAGGGTCAGGGATAGTAGAGTAACTTTGCTTCTCCCAGATAGTGGGTGCGAGTGATTTCGGGCAAGGAGGGCGTGTTTTGAAATAGTGTGCGCGAGCGATTTCGGGCGAGGAGGGCATGTTTTGAAATAGTGGGCGCGAGCGATTTCGGGCGAGAAGAGGGTGTTTTGCCGCCCATGGTTTATGAATGATTCAACACATGTCATGGCCGAGGAGAAGGCGCGTTTGGATGAAGTTACGAACCTACCGGGCCAATTGATGCATGTCCCACGTAGGTCGGTAATTTCGCGTCTCCCATTTATCTGCTCAGTCGAATTCCACCGAGCAGAGGATGTTTAGCGGCTTGTTCAAATTTTGGGAGAATGAGCATCCCGAGAATCCATGTCTACCTTACCAAGTCGATTCCAATCAAATTTTGAAATATTAGCTTGCGACTTCTTTTTTAGTTGGAGAGATGATGCTCGGGACTAATCTGTTTTTACATGCTCGTTGCTAACGATTTACTATATGACAAATAGTTGACCCACTCAAAAAACAGGAATCAGCCCCAAATGAAATAGCTCGATTCAATGAAATAGCTCATTCACCATGTCAAAATAGTGAACTAAATCCAAAATTGAACACCTCAATCGAGTAG
Source organism: Triticum aestivum (assembly GCF_018294505.1). NCBI lineage: Eukaryota > Viridiplantae > Streptophyta > Magnoliopsida > Poales > Poaceae > Triticum > Triticum aestivum. Next base: position 383,654,871 of record NC_057801.1, read on the forward strand.
CATGTTGTACAGTATGATAGTACTCCATGAACATGTTGAAAGTCAAATTAATGAACTTATTTGATACGCATATCTCCGTTCATGTGTGGATTGCACACAACATGTTCTCCAATTTAAATATTTGAATGCAAGTTTATATCGAAACATGGTTTATATCAGTCTTTGATGCATAAAACGCGACCTCCCCCTCTCCCGGACTCCTGCTCTCTCTCTCTCTGTCTCTCTCTCTCTCTCTCTCTCTAGCCGACAATCTTCAATCTATCGCACACATCCAAACACAACCCTTGTTGGTCCCTCCCCCTCTCTCTCTCTTTATCTCTCTCTTTATCTCTCTCTCTCTCCCTCTCTCTCTCTCTGTGTGTGTGTGTGTGTGTGTGGGGTCTTTCTAGTTCGCATGCACACTCCATGTATAGGTCTCGCTCGCACACTATGTATTATCCTCTAGTCCAAGCTAAATATCTTGGGTGCCTCATCGCACACACACAAATTACCTGGCTCGTTCCCCGTAACTCTCTCACACACCACTCTGCCGTCTCGGAGCTCTTCCCTCTCTCTCTCTCTCAAACTCTCCATCTCCCTGGGTCACACATACACATGCATATCTCACTCGCACTCGATAGACCCATCTAAAACTCTCTCTCTCCCTTGTTCTCTCTCCATCTCACATGCACACACACACAATCTCACGCCTAGCCAAGTATGATGGTCTCTCACTCAATTGTAGGCACACACAGTCCCCCCTATATGTATATGACTAGCTAATTCTTAGTCTCCATCACAAACATGTGCATGGTCTATCTCTATTTCTCCCGGGGCATCTTTCTATTGCACCCCTCGTCCCTCGATCTCCCACCCATATAGTCCCCTCACGTTCTCGAGGCATCACTCTATCACAAACACCCTCTCTCCCTCCCCATGCGTCCATCTCTTCCATGCGTCCCTCTCGACCTTTGTCCCTTGTTGGCCAGACCTCTACTGGACATGTGCTATAGGGGTGTGTCTCTCCATTGCAAACAATCACGTATTAGCTATCTTCGTGTATCTCCTCACCTCGCTTTTCTATCTTGGAGATGCATGCATGATATGTTTGCATAAGAAACGAACACACACACACACTCTCTATAATTTATCGTTTGTTGTCCCTTTCTCTTTCACACATACTCTCTTTTTGTACACTCACTCATTCTCCTTCACACGCACTTGATCTCTCTCGACTTAGGCACTCTCTTCGGTCCATATCATATAGATTTATTGAAAAGTCAAACATCACAAAGTTTGACCATGTACGTGGAGAAAAACATTTACATCTAGAATGACAAACATATATCATTAGATTCATCATGAGATGTAGTTTCATATTATGTATCTTTGGTATTGTAGATATAAATAATATTTGCGTAAACCTTGGCAAAGTTTCCAAAGTTCGACTTCTACAAAATGTATATGCACTACATTACCGAGCGGATGGAATATCTCTTTCCCCCTCTTAGCTATCTGACGCACCACTCAGCCGTATCGGGGCTCCTCTATCTCTCTAAAACTTTATATATCCCTGGTTCACACATACATATATCTCGCTCGCGCTACATAGACCCATCTAACACTCTCCGCCCTTGTTCTCTCTCTATGTGACACGCACCCCCTGAAGGAAATATGCCCTAGATGCAATAATAAAGTTATTATTTATTTCCTTATTTCATGATAAATGTTTATTATTCATGCTAGAATTGTATTAACCAGAAACATAATACATGTGTGAATACATAGACAAACATAGTGTCACTAGTATGCCTCTACTTGACTAGCTCATTAATCAAAGATGGTTAAGTTTCCTAACCATAGACATGAGTTGTCATTTGATTAATGGGATCACATCATTAGGAGAATGATGTGATTGACTTGACCCATTCTGTTAGCTTAGCACTTGATCGTTTAGTATGTTGCTATTGCTTTCTTCATAACTTATACATGTTCCTATGACTATGAGATTATGCAACTCCCGTTTATCGGAGGAACACTTTATGTGCTACCGAACGTCACAACATAACTGGGTGATTATAAAGGAGCTCTACAGGTGTCTCCAAAGGTACATGTTGGGTTGGCGTATTTCGAGATTAGGATTTGTCACTCCGATTGTCGGAGAGGTATCTCTGTTGGGGAACGTAGCAGAAATTCAAAATTTTCCTACGTGTCACCAAGATCTATCTATGGAGAAACCAGCAACGAGGGGAAGGAGAGTGCATCTACATACCCTTGTAGATCTCTAAGCGGAAGCGTTCATGAGAACGGGGTTGAAGGAGTCGTACTCGTCGTGATCCAAATCACCGGAGATCCTAGTGCCGAACGGACGGCACCTCCGCGTTCAACACACGTACAGCCCGGTGACGTCTCCCACGCCTTGATCCAGCAAGGAGAGAGGGAGAGGTTGAGGAAGACTCCATCCAGCAGCAGCACAACGGCGTGGTGGTGGTGGAGGAGCGTGGCTAGAAGAGGAGGAAGAAGAGACGCAGGGCTGCACCAACGAGAGATCGAATCGCGTGTTATGGGCAGCCCTATGCCTCACTATTTATAGGGGAGAGGGAGGAGGGTGCGCCCCCCTCTAGGGTTCCCACCCCTAGGGGGGCGGCAGCCCTAGATGGCAAAGGGGGTGGCGGCCAAGAGGGGAGAGGAGAGGGAGGCGCACCAATATGGGCCCTAAGGCCCATATCCCCTTAGGGTTTGCCCCCTTTCCACCTCTTAGGCGCCATGGGCCCTTGTGGGAGGCGCACCAGCCCACTAAGGGGCTGGTCCCTCACCACTCTTGGCCCATGAAAGCCTCCGGGGTTGGTGGCCCCACTTGGTGGACCCCCGGGATCCTCCCGGTGGTCCCGGTACGTTACCGATAAACCCCGAAACTCTTCCGGTGACCAAAACAGGACTTCCCATATATAAATCTTTACCTCCGGACCATTCTGGAACTCCTCGTGACGTCCGGGATCTCATCCGGGACTCCGAACAACATTCGGTAACCACATACAAGCTTCCTTTATAACCCTAGCGTCACCGAACCTTAAGTGTGTAGACCCTACGGGTTCGGGAACCATGCAGACATGACCGAGACGTTCTCCGGTCAATAACCAACAGCGGGATCTGGATACCCATGTTGGCTCCCACATGTTCCACGATGATCTCATCGGATCAACCATGATGTCAAGGACTCAATCGATCCCATATACAATTCCCTTTGTCTAGCGGTATTTTACTTGCCCGAGATTCGATCGTCGGTATACCGATACCTTGTTCAATCTCGTTACCAGCAAGTCTCTTTACTCGTTCCGTAACACATCATCCCGTGATCAACCCCTTGGTCACATTGTGCACATTATGATGATGTCCTATCGAGTGGGCCCAGAGATACCTCTCCGTTTACACGGAGTGACAAATCCCAGTCTCGATTCGTGCCAACCCAACAGACACTTTCGGAGATACCTGTAATGCACCTTTATAGCCACCCAGTTACGTTGTGACGTTTGGTACACCCAAAGCATCCCTACGGTATCCGGGAGTTGCACAATCTCATGGTCTAAGGAAAAGATACTTGACATTAGAAAAGCTTTAGCATACGAACTACACGATCTTTGTGCTAGGCTTAGGATTGGGTCTTGTCCATCACATCATTCTCCTAATGATGTGATCCCGTTATCAACGACATCCAATGTCCATAGCCAGGAAACCATGACTATCTGTTGATCACAACGAGCTAGTCAACTAGAGGCTCACTAGGGACATATTGTGGTCTATGTATTCACACGTGTATTACGATTTCCGGATAATACAGTTATAGCATGAATAAAAGACTATTATCATGAACAAAGAAATATAATAATAACACTTTTATTATTGCCTCTAGGGCATATTTCCAACAATCTCTGGGCCCCCTCGGTAATGCACATCACTATAAGCCTTGCAAGCAATGTAGCTAATGAGTTAGTTGCGGGATGATGCATTACATAACGAGTAAAGAGACTTGCCGGTAACGAGATTGAACTAGGTATTGAGATACCGACGATCGAATCTCGGGCAAGTAACATACCGATGACAAAGGGAACAACGCATGTTGATATGCGGTTTGACCGATAAAGATCTTCGTAGAATATGTAGGAGCCAATATGAGCATCCAGGTTCCGCTATTGGTTATTTACCGGAAACATGTCTCGGTCATGTCTACATAGTTCTCGAACCCGTAGTATCCGCACGCTTAAGGTTTTGATGATAGTTTTATTATGAGTTTATGAGTTTTGATGTACCGAAAGAGTTCGGAGTCCCGGATGAGATCGGGGACATGACGAGGAGTCTCGAAATGGTCGAGACGTAAAGATAGATATATTGGACGACTATATTCGGACATCGGAAAGGTTCCGAGTGATTCGGGTATTTTTCGGAGTACCGGGGAGTTACGGGAATACGGGGAAGAGTATTGGGCCTTAATGGGCCTTAGTGGGAAGGAGCCAGGAGGTGGCGCGCGCCCCTCCCAAGCCCAGTCCGAATTGGACAAGGGGTTTGAGGCACGGCCCCCCTCTCCCTTCCTTCTCCACTTCCCTCCTTTCCCCCCTTCTCCTAGTTGGACTAGGAAAGAAGGAGTCCTACTCCCGGTGGGAGTAGGACACCCCTTGGCGCGCCCTCCTCCTAGGGCCGGCCTCCTCCTCCCTTGCTCCTTTATATACGGGGGCAGGAGGGCACCCCATAACACACAAGTTGATCTTCGTGATCGTTCCTTAGCCGTGTGCGGTGCCCCCCTCCACCATATTCCACCTCGGTCATATCGTAGCGGTGCTTAGGCGAAGCCCTGCGTTGGTAGAACATCATCGTCGTCACCACGCCGTCATGCTGACGGAACTCATCCCCGACACCCTGCTGGATCGGAGTCCGGGGATCGTCATCGAGCTGAACATGTGCTGAACTCGGAGGTGCCGTACGTTCGGTGCTTGGATCGGTACTCGGAGGTGCCGACTATCTGGTACTGTATGCAGAGAAAATATAAAGTACTCTACCACTATTCCACCTCTAGTACTAGTATCAAAAATGATATATACGCTAGAGCTTCAGCTCTTGCTTGCTAAGGGCTGCCCACTTGATTCTCACACTATCACCCTCTCTCCAGATCTAGAAAAGACAGCCTCTCTCTCCCTCCTCACAGGTGGTCACAGATCCGCCAAGGAAGAAAACGACATGCATCGTTGACGCACTCGTCGTCGGCGAGCGAGGTCACGCACCGACGATAAGGCCATCCTCTTAGACCTAGCGCCCGCGTGGGATTGCCTCAGTCTCCAAGCTCGCTGCCGTAGCGTGTGTGGAGGACAACGACCATAAGAGAAGCCACTTCCTGCCGACCCTCAGGTATGCTACCTCTTTTCAAACCATACCCTTGTTCTATTGCCCCATCTGCCACGTCACTACATGTGGATCTTTCTCCACTCCACCTTCTTCCCAATTTGCTATCCTCTGCTCTGCTGGTCACGCAGGCGAAAAACTTAATTTGCACTATTAAAGGAAACCCTACTTCATGCGGACAAATCCATGTCTGGGTTGAATAAGGAAAGGAAGGGAGAAAGCACTGTCGAAGAGACTAGGCATTGAATCCGCATCTAGGTTGAAAAGGGGAAAATCAGTAGCTAAGGAACGAGTCTTGTGTCTCTTGGTTGAAAAAGGTGAAAAGGGTAGAAAGGCATGATAATGCAATAGAGAATGACCAAGTCGATCGGTTTGTTGTCCTCACATAGGAAAAAGGTGGCTAAAGAGAACAAAAATGGGACATAATCCACATATGCTGCCTGGATATTTGTTGCTCTGGGCACCACTCTATGCGCCCGTGGAGTTACATCGTACTGGTGCACCCACTATCCGAATGGGCCTCCCATGCTCTTATTGCCACTTTTTTGCTGTTAGTATAACGCCAATGGTAAATTCAAGCAATGCTACTACTAAAGTGATGCCACATTTAACTAATGCCTCACTCGGTCTAATGCCACCGATAAATTTAAGCAATGCCATTTAATGTCGCTGGATTATTTTAGGGTTAGCTGTTGATTGTGGATGTATTAAAGATTTTTCAGCTAAGGCATTCTAATGCTGCTGCACAACCAGTATACCAATGATGAAACTTGTTACTACCTTCAGATTTTTACACTATTAATGCTTATAGATTACATACCTCACTTTAATGAGATAAGTCGATTTTTTTGTACAGTGTCACCAAAATGCCAAGGCACTGATGTCATTTTATTTTGGTTAAACTGCACAAAAAATTACGAACAGAAGTGGAAAGGTCAAGAGTGGGCACCTCCTCCTCCGGCTGTTCTCTTGATCCGTTCGATCAAGTTTTTATGTTTGATCGATTATCAAGAGTGGGATATCAATTTTTCAAGTCCCCTCGAGTTCGAAATGATATTTACCTTGAAGGTACATGGTTTGCATTTTTTATATACTACCATTAGTTAATAATGCTAGTTACCTTCACACTTTTGTATTCAGTTTAATGTTGTTGCACAACTAGTATACCAATGCCAAAACTTGTTACCTTTACATTTTGTGTTGTTAATGCTTATAGAAATCTTCTGGTGCTAGCTTATGGAAATATGTTCAGTAAAACCATTGTATTGCACCCCATAATAAAAAAACTACCCTACTGTTGCACTAGCCACTGGATTAGTGTATATTTGTACTATTCGAATGGTGTTGCATTAGCGTATGGACATATATAAAGTGTGGCAAGCTTTCCCAGATATGTGCTCAAGAAAAATACTACCTGTTTTTCTAAATACTAGACGTTTGGGTACTTTAAATTGAGCTGCAAAAAACGTCTTATATTAAGGAACATAGGGTGTAGAGTTCACTCAAATTATCCCGGTAAAGCTAGTCACACCTTTGTTAAAATTAATGTTCATTATGTTATCGGAGGAGGTCTGTATGTTTGTGTCTAATGCATGCCGATTACATACCTGACATCATGATGTAATGTTAAGTCATTTGTTTTTATACAGTGTCACTGAATGTCAAGGAGGTGATGGCATTTTATTTTATTTGAACTGCACAAAATATGCTTAAAAGAAGAGGAAAGGTCAGGAATGGTTCAATTTTTAAGAAAAATATGCATGCCTTCCTGACATCAGCGTTGTTGCCCTATTTATTCCTTCAAACAGGTGGTTAGAAACAGTCTTGCTACCTTTTCCCATTAAGAAATTGGAATGCTTATATTTGTGAGTCTATGCTTCAACTAGTGCCACTTTTATAGTAATCACACTTTCAATATCTATGCAAACAAGGATGCTCGATTTTAGTGGAACTGCACAAAAAGTCCAAATGGTTCAACATTAGGAGCATGTTTTCTTCAAAACCTTTATATCCAATTGGTGGCACTATGAGCTGTTCATTATAAAGGTACATGGTTTGCTACTCTTTTTGTACAATCATTAGATAGTAATATTAGTGGTTTGCATGTGAATTTATTGGCAGGGTGGACTTACATTGGAGGTGCAGGACATGATTCAATGATTGGACGCTCAATTTTGGTTCTATCGATTTCACCTCTTCCATCATTGCGAACATGGATATCTTTGGTCTGATGAAGAATAGGCGCTATATTTCTGCTTTGTACCAGCAAATCAATTCAGTATGAAATTGTCCAGGGCAAAACATGACAGTATCAAATTGTCCAGTGCAAAACATGACAGACGCTAAGCGGAAGAGGCGTGTTTAAACCGAACATACAAGGTGGGATATATGTTTACTAGCTTGTTGATATTTGTGCAGACAGATGTCTGCCCGTTGCTATTTGGCAAACAAACAAAGTGACCGTAATTTTGGTGGAACTGCACAAAAGAATAGTATAGTCACTGCATGCAGTGCCATTTGAAAATAGACACAGAAAGATTGGATAGTCACTTCATGGACTGCACAAAAGTAGTAGTGTACTATTTATTGGCCAGCACTAGGTGCTTCGTTGCTTTGGTCTGATTATAAAATGGGCATCATTTTGCCTAAGTTAAGGTTTGTATTCCGAAAATAGTCTCGATGTGTGATCGAGAGAAGACCAAATCATATCACAGTGGATGTTCCTCCATCATGTGTGGTTCATTCCCATGGTTCCAGATGTTGGTGAAACAACTTACGTTTACAAGAGGAATTGTAGATTTCACAAAGAAATTTGTCTTTCACTCTGTACTGAATGTTGGCCCAGAGAAGCATCCATGTTAGTAGGAAGAACATATGTGTTTTATAGATCTTTGCTTTTGGAGCTACATATTTGTATATGATCTGTGAATCATTGATATGCATTAACATGTTACTAGTTGGTTGTGAATTTGGGATACTAATGTGAACATATTACAATGCTAGGCCTGTGAGTCTCGTGTGAACATTTCGAACAGATCGGCTCTTACTACAGTGCACAACATGATCCTGATTTCCGTGTTCTCGGTGTTTACATGTTACTAGCAGTTCCTTATTTCTGTTCGCTCAGTGTTTACAAGTTACTTTTCAATCACTAGCTAGCCTACTAATACACTCCTTGCAGTTTTAGTTGCAACGCAAGATCCAAAGGTGGCAGTTTTTTCAATAAAAATGCCCACCTTTGAAGAAACTAACAAGCTGTTCTGAAGAAAATGCCATGCGAATCTGAAGAAACTTCCAGCAAAAACGTTCGCAAATGCCTTATCTCCCAGCGAACGTTCATCAGCTAATGCGATCCTACACGTACACTATCTGACCTACTCAATCCTAGACGAACACTATCAGACCTACTCGATCCTACATGTACACTATCCGACCTACTCGATCCTACATGAATAAATAGCGGATCACGCACTTACCACCTCCTTTCTGGTTTGCAGGGCTCAATTCAAAAATCTCATCAACCAAGTGATAACCCACAAGTATAGGGGATCGCAATAGTTTTCGAGGGTAGAGTATTCAACCCAAATTTATTGATTCGACACAAGGGGAGCCAAAGAATATTCTCAAGTATTAGCAGCTGAGTTGTCAATTCAACCACACCTGAAAGACTTAATATCTGCAACAAAGTATTTAGTAGAAAAGTAGTATGGAGGTAACGGTAACGGTTGCAAAAGTAACAGTAGCAGTTTTATAGTAATCGTAATAGTGGCAACAGAAAAGTAACTAAGCAAAGATAAATATGTGAAAAGCTCATTCGCAATGGAACAATGATGGATAATTATTTCAGATGCAATTCATCATGCAACAACTATAACATAGGGTGACACATAACTAGCTCCAGTTCATCAATGTAATGTAGGCATGTATTCCGAATATAGTCATACATGCTTATGGAAAAGAACTTGCATGACATCTTTTGTCCTACCCTCCCGTGTCAGCGGGGTCCTAATGGAAACTAAGGGATATTAAGGCCTCCTTTTAATAGAGTATGGGACCAAAGCATTAGCACATAGTGAATACATGAACTCCTCAAACTACGGTCATCACCGGGAGTGGTCTCGATTATTGTCACTTCGGAGGGCCGGATCATAACACATAGTAGGTGACTATTGACTTGCAAGATAGGATCAAGAACTCACATATATTCATGAAAACATAATGGGTTCAGATCTGAAATCATGGCACTCGGGCCCTAGTGACAAGCATTAAGCATGGCAAAGTCATAGCAACATCAATCTTAGAACATAATGGATACTAGGGATCAAACTAACTCGATTACATGGTAAATCTCATCCAACCCATTACCGTCCAGCAAGCCTACGATGGGATTACTCATGCACGGAGGTGAGCATCACGAAATTGGTGATGGAGGATGGTTGATGATCACGATGGCAATGGATTTCTCTCTCTGGAGCCCCGAACGGACTCCAGATCAACCCTCCTAAGGAAGATTAGGGCTTGGCGGTGGATCCATATCGTAAAACGCGATGAATCCTTCTCTCTGATTTTTTCTCCTCGAAAGTGAATATATGGAATTGGAGTTGAGGTCGGTGGAGGTCCAGGGGGCCCACGAGGCAGGGGGCGCGCTCGGGGGGGGGGGGGGGGCGCCCTGCACCCTTGTGGACAGGGTGTGGGCCCCCTTACGCTGATTCTTTCGCTAATATTTTTTATTAATTCCAAAACGTGTTTCCGTGGATTTTCAGGTCATTCCGAGAACTTTTATTTCTGCACAAAAATAACACCATGGCAATTCTGCTGAAAACAACATCAGTCCGGGTTAGTTCCATTCAAATCATGCAAATTGGAGTCCAAAACAAGGGCAAAAGTGTTTGGAAAAGTAGATACGTTGGAGACGTATCACCAAGGTAGATGATGAGTGGTGGAATAATTTTTGACAAGGAGGGAGCACCTCATCTAGATGATTCGAGTGCACTCATTTGACCGTCATGGTGATGTGCGACCCAGCACGGACAGGACGCACCACTGACGGGACGGGATGACACATCAGTTTTTCTAGTTTTCCACAGTAAGCTGGCGCGCTAAGCCATGCCTGCTTATGCATTGAATTCCAATGACCGTCGTGTTTCCCGCGAACACTGCTTCACCTACCTTCCGCCTATAATTACTGGTTCCAAGTGTTCTCCGGTAGCATCGTCACCCAACTCGCCCTATCGGCTCCCCTCATAACCCCCACCGGCCCGACGTCGCTCGCCACTTGCCTTCTCTCTCGCCACGTCCGTGTAACGCCCGAATAATCAAGCTACAATGAACCTCTGCTAATGATGCCACGTCACCTCGATTATTGTTGCTAATCTTGTGTTAGTTCGAAACCGGTTCAAATTCAAATTTGAAATAAAGTCAAATAATGAAAGTTTTCAAATATCAAAACAAAAATGTTCTAGTTGTAGCAAATAAATCCTGATTAACATTGGTGAAGAAACCACATTATTAAAAAGTGTTTAAGGTCATCAAAATAATTAAAACAACAGCAAAACATTTAATTGAGTACCTTTTTCAATGATTTAAAATGTTAAATTATTTTATTTAGTTGTCCAAAAATTAGGTGGCAATGGTATATTTAAACATACTAAATTTAGTTGTTGTTCTCACATTTTATAAATGGTAATAAAATTAAAATTTGAAAGAAACAAAAAGGGAATAAACAGAAAGGAAAAAAGAAAGAAAGAGAAAGACCCCCCCGGGCCAACCGACCCAACAAGCAGGCCCAGTTGGCCACTTCGGCTGGCCCACCCCGCACCTCCCGTGGCCTATATGGCCTCTATCCCCCGAAACCCTAAACCGCTACCCACTCGCCCCACTCCCTCCCCCGATTCCCCCTGGATTAGGATTGACCCCTCCACTCTCCCCTCACACCTCGCTCCTCTCGCTCCCTCTTGATCTGGATCGGGGCGCAATGGCGCCCCCTCGCCGCCGCTCCGCTATGGCCACCGCCCCTCCCGGACTCCTCTGTGCCCCTCCTCTCACCTCACTCGACTGGATCGGGGCAGCGCCCCGCTGCCCACCTCGGCGAGCCCCTCTCATCCCCGCCACCAGGCTGGCGCCTCTCGCCAAGCCCACCTCATCACCGGACCATGCCGGCAGGGTTCCGCCGGCGCGCACCAAACCCGGCCGCGGCCGCTCTCGGCGAGTCGCCCCGCTCCAACGCCCTCCAATGCCGGCAGGCCGCCGGCCACGACCACCACGTCGCCGGAACGCTTCCTTGCCGGACCTATTCCCCACCACGTGTCGTCCCCCTCCTCCCCCTCGACACCCGCTGCCTTATCCCTACGACCTGCGGTGAGGCTCCGGCCTTATCTCCTCCCTCTCCCTCCATCGACGACCGCACATACCGCATGCCCACGCGTGCCACGCTGCAGCCACCCGCGGCCCTGTCGTTGCTCTGCTGCTTCTTGTACTGATGCTACTTTGGTGTTTTGCGCTGCTGCCTCCTTGCTGTTGCCTGCGTGCTGCCTAGCTGCTGCTTTGCTGCTTCTTCTGCCTGCTCCTACCCCGTTGTTGTTGCTCACGTCATAGCCGCCCAGCCCACGCGCATCTCCGGGTGCTCCTGTACGCTCCCGTGCCATGGCCATGGCTTGCCTGTGCTATGTGCACGGCCGTGTGTGAGGCCGGTTGGCTCTCTGTACATGCGGCCAACCCACTAAACAAGGGCCTAATTAAAAGATTGTTAGGTGTACTTAGTGATAAGTTAGCTTGTAGTCCATGGCAAGTGGGACCCCCTGATTAAATTAGTTAGATGATTTATTGACACATGTGCCAATGACATGTGGGGCCTAGCCCCCAGAACGATTATATAAAAATAAAATAAAAATAATAAATTCAATTAGTTAATTAACTAAATTAATCCCGTTTAATTAACCTAATTAGCTAATTAACCTAATTAACTATTGTTAATTAATTAAACAGTCAATGGCATGTGGGACCAACACGTCAGTTTGACCCAGTCAACTCCCTTTTGACTGCTGATGTCACGATGACGTCACCAAACACTATTCTGGACAATGTTGAATTAAATTAATTAAATAAATTCTAAAAATGATTTAAAACTTTAAAAATTAATATAAAATAATCCGTAGCTCGGTTGAAAAAATATTGTACATGAAAGTTGCTCAGAACGACGAGACGAACCCGAACATGCAACTCGTTCATCCGCCATGCATCCCTAGCATAGCGAACCTGCAACATTTCACCTCCAGTTCATCTGTCCGAAAACGTGAAACACCGGGGATACTTTCCCGGATGTTTTCCCCTTTCGCCGGTATCACCTACTATTGCGTTGGGGCACACCTAGCACCGCGTATTGCCATGTTACGCTTTGTGATGCTTTGATTGCTTTGTTATTTATTGTGTTCCCCCTCCATTACTTCTTTCCGGTAGACCCCGAGACTGCCGGCGACCCCAGTTCAACTACGGAGTTGAAGACCCCTCCTTCTTGCCAGAGCAACCAGGCAAGCCCCCCCTTGATCACCAGATATCGCCTATTCTTCTCTATACTGCTTGCATTAGATTAGTGTAGCATGTTACTGTTCGGTTACTCCTATTCTGTTGCATAGCCTGTCATTGTTGCTACAGTCATTGATACCTTACCCGTAATCCTAAATGCTTAGTATAGGATGCTAGTTTATCATCATTGGCCCTACATTCTTGTCAGTCTGCCTTGCTATACTATTGGGCCATGATCACTCGGGAGGTGATCACGGGTATATACTATACATATATACATATTATTACAGATGGTGACTAAAGTCGGGTCGGCTCGTTGAGTGCCCGCAAGTGATTCACGGATTGGGGGCTGAAAGGACCTTTGACCCGACGGCCCTCCGTGTGGATCTTTGTGGTGGAGCAATAGGGCAGGTTGAGACCACCTAGGCGAGAGGTGGGCCTGGCCCTGGTCGGCGCTCGCGGTTGCTTTATAATAACACGCTTAACGAGATCTTGGTATTTGATCTGAGTCTGGCCACTTGCCTATATGCACTAACCAACTACGCGGGAAAGATATGGGCACTCGACGTCATGGTATCAGCCGAAGCCTTCGTGACATCAGCGACTGAGCGGCACGCGCCAGATTGGACTAGAACGCCTGCTCTTGTATTAGGAAGGCTAGGTCTACTTTCGGCCGCCCTCGCAACGTGCAGGTGTGCAATGGGTGATGGGCCCAGACCCTGTGCCATAGGATTTAGACCGGCGTGATGACCTCTCTGTTGTGCCTAGGTAGGGCTGCGACGTGTTGATCTTCCGAGGCCGGGCATGACCCAGGAAAGTGTGTCCGGCCAAATGGGATCGAGCGTGTTGGGTTATGTGGTGCACCCCTGCAGGGAAGTTTATCTATTCGAATAGCCGTGTCCCTTGGTAAAAGGACGACCCGGAGTTGTACCTTGACCTTATGACAACTAGAACCGGATACTTAACAAAACACACCCAGACAAGTTCCACAGAGAACCCGGTGATCGCTTTTCCACAGGGCAACGAGGGGAGGATCGCCGGGTAGGATTATGCTATGCGATGCTACTTGGAGGACTTTAATCTACTCTCTTCTACATGCTGCAAGACGGAGGCTGCCAGAAGCGTAGTCTTTGACAGGATTAGCTATCCCCCTCTTATTCTGGCATTCTGCAGTTCAGTCCACGGATATGGCCCTTTACACATATACACATGCATATGTAGTGTAGCTCCTTACTTGCGAGTACTTTGGATGAGTACTCAAGGTTGCTTTTCTCCCTCTTTCCCCCCTTTCCCTTCTACCTTGTTGTCGCAACCAGATGCTGGAGCCCTGGAGCCATACGCCACTGTCGACGACGACTCCTACTACACTGGAGGTGCCTACTACTACGTGCAGGCTGCTGACGACGACCAGGAGTAGTTTAAGAGGATCCCAGGCAGGAGGCCTATGCCTCTTTCGATCTGTATCCCAGTTTGTGCTAGCCTTCTTAAGGCAAACTTGTTTAACTTATGTCTGTACTCAGATATTGTTGCTTCCGCTGACTCATTTATGTTTGAGCACTTGTATTCGAGCCCTCGAGGCCCCTGGCTTGTAATATGATGCTTGTATAACTTATTTTACTTTTAGAGTTGTGTTGTGATATCTTCCCGTGAGTCCTTGATCTTGATCGTACACATTTGCGTGCATGATTAGTGTACGATTAAATCGGGGGCGTCACAAGTTGGTATCAGAGCCGACTACCTGTTGGAATCCCCCTTCCACACTGCTTGGCCAAAGTTGAGTCTAGACATTGCAAAGCTTTTTACTAACTTGGCTGTGCGGCTTACGGGCCCACGTCGCCATCGGGTGGTATTAGGATCTTTTTACTCCTTGTCTATACTCTGGGACTCTGATCTCTCTTCTATTCGGGGTAAATGATTTTGCTGACTCTAGGTTCTCGTAACTAGTTCTCCGGAGAGCCCTCAATCCGGAAGATCACCTGCTTCGTCAGAAGATTCTGAGGATATCCCTCGATATTTTCCTGAGACCCTTGTGCTCATCGCCTTTGCAATCCACTGTCATCGATATATCCCTATGGATATATGTATGCACTTGTCATTCTCTTGATCATTCCTCGTCGCTCTTGTTGTTACAAGATGACTCGAAATATTCACCGTTGTCCCGAGAATCCTCTCAGTTTACTGTCTTGCAGTTTTATTTCACGTGAAAACCCTTACGGGTTTTTCCTCACATTTACCAAGGATCCATTCTTCTCAATTGTTCATGTGTCTCACATAATTCTTCGAAATACCTTTCAATCTTTCAAAAATCCTCTGCAGCCTGTTACTCTTGAAACTCTTGCCTGCTCGCATTATGGGTAATTCCATATGACTAGTATTCCTCGTTAACATCCCTTGTCTTAGTCATTTTGAGCCTATTGATTCAATGTGTCCGTACGCACACAGTCATCATGTTATCCTTTTTAAGATTATGTTTCCGACTCAGGCGTCATTCCGGACATGAGTTGGTTATCGGTGATTCAAACCTTTATTGATTGTCCAACTAAGTGTTTTCAACTTATCCATCCTTGATCAGAGCATCTGCTTCTGATCCTTCGTTTTGGAAACATTAATTTCTTTCTATTTAAGCATCAGACTAATCAGGTGATTCTTGAATCTGATGCCTCTGCATTCTTTCTTCCTCTGAGTGTGTACCAATACTCACATCAGCTCCGTTGTGGATCGCCCGATCCATTGTTGGATTGTTATCCGACAGTGTCCTTCATATTCAATCACCTTGTGAGTTATTTCCCTGATACATAGTGCCTTTGGTAAATTGTATCCTCTGATTGGCCAACCATGCTCTGCTTTTGAGCTTGTGTATTTACTTTTGAAACTTGTGGTATATGTTACTAATATGCCCGATGGGTTGAACCTATGCTTTCCCCTAATCTGTGAGACCCGAAAGTTTTCACTATTCATACTCTTTCAGTGTTCCACCAAATAAAATTCCAACAATACAATTTTATCAAAACGAGAGGTGAATGAAATGATATGCATTAAAGAAGTGGGATTCGACCTTGAATTTTGTGTTCATGCCCATGAAAATGATGTAGACCGTCTCAGAAGCTTCTTGCAAAATGATTATCCAGATGTATGATTCTTTCGGTATTCTTGAAATTGATTCCTTACAGTTATGGTTCCGACCATGCTGTCCTGATCTCATATATCTGATGGGAATCCATTCCAGTGCCTCATCTATTTTTGGCAATGTCGAAGTATCTACTGTCATAGGTCAATGACCCGGTTCTACTTCTATCATGTTCTACCTTCGAGTATTACCCCCTGGTATCTCAAAGATTTCTTGCCATTGCACCACATCTTACTAACTCTATTGAAGTAATGTCTTTCATTGTCGTAATCACTCTACGGGTTATGGGTTGTTGTCAACCGAGGACACCGACTAGTGAAATTATTCCACTCTACAAATCAAATACCCCTAGTATTTTTACCGGGAAATTCTGAACCCAGTCTGGTCATTCCTAGACTATCGGCTGCATCCTGGTCTTGCTATCTTTGACTGTGCTACCTCGTCCTTCTCTGGTGCATGAATTCTTCAATGTGTGAGCACGACTTACGTCGAGCTTTCAACATCCTGGTGCTTGTCTTGAAAGGCAACTTTGGTTTCGAGCTTGCATCTTATATATTGATCCTATAACTTGCCATTTCATCATTTCCTCGCTTGTTGCCCTTGTTGTTTGATTGCATCCTCTCGAAACCTCCCGGCAAATGTGTCAGATCACCTTCAACACTTTGACTTCTTCCGAGATGTCAACTGTGTTCATGATGAGAAATACCCTCCTTGCCCTCGATGATTTTTATTATCATTGACAACACCCTTGACTTCCTTTCATCGCGAAATTGTCCACATTATGAATACAACTTGCTCTCCAGCTAGTGGTGTGTTCTACCTTGAACTATTACTGTCTTTTATGTCGAGAATGTTGTGGGGATTGCTCCACCTCTTAGAAATTCTCGGTATGATGATACTTCTCACCATCACCATTCTTCCCTTGGGCCTCATGTTGTTTTTAACCGGGATACCAATATGCTAACGTTGTTGTTTGAGTTCTGTACTTCTAGCAACCCTATTGCTTTGAAGTTAACGATCGAATGTTCGCTATTAGACCGTTGGTTATTGAATCGTCACTCTAACATTGATCTTGCTGCCTAAGGTCATATTTCGGGCACACCTTTCAACTAATGATTGATGGTGTGTGTTTTCCTAGAGCATGCAACATTATATCATTTGAATTGACAAGTGTCATCTTCTTGTTCACATTATTGTGGAAATCCATCCGTTTGAAATTCTCAATGAATTGTCGCTGAGCCCATCAGCCACCTCCTCCTCCTCTCCTTGGTTTAATGATGAACTATTGTTTTAGGAACCCGCTCCCATAGTTCATTCCTGAGAATCTTGCAGTGTCATTTTACCAATTTGTGTTGCACCTTTTCTTCTCAAGCATCCCAAGTTTGAGGTATCCTGACACCAATCAGATCTGAATCTCGGTCGGATATGATGGTTGGGACATTTTCCAAAAGTCATAACATTGGTCTTTATTTAAATCCGGTAGGGTGATGTCATGCCTAGCACACCTAGCCGGGGGACCTATTGTTATAGTTTCCTTTTTCTCAAGGTTATCCATTGTTCCATGAGGAAATTGTAAGACTTATTTTATAAGTTGCTCCTATTGGATCAATTGTGTATCCAAAGTCTGGCCCTTGATTGAAACACCATATCATTGCTACCTCGAAGCATGACTATGATAGCCCGCTCTTCAACAAGAACATTGGAGGTACGATGCTAAATGTTTCTTGGTCAGTTATCCAAACACCGTTGAATGGGTAACATCTTGATTAATCCTTGCCTCTTTATCTGAATGGTTGGGTACTTACTCTCCTACCTTGTATGCCATGTTCTGCTTGTACATGGGAAGGATATACTCCTAATAATTGTGTGTAATCACAATATTCCTTTCCATTGTTCTCTTTAATCTGGTAATCGCGTTCTCCTTTCCATCCTATTGTTTAAAGTTTCCTGAATCTGACTTAACTGAGCAGAGATAATTCCCTGCTTAGGTAGGCACCTTGTTGTACAATTCTGTCTGTAAGACCCTGTTACTATTGTTGATGCCATTCCGGTAACCACTGATAGGTGATAAGTTTGCCAATTGGTTCACGTCGATCAACAAGCAGGAAAATTGCTCTCTTCGTTCCCCGTCCTTGGTACCGACATTGTTGCCAGCACAGCTGACAAGCTATTCACTCACATGCCTCCCCGTCGTGGCTATGCAAGATGTCACCACCCTTCCTACTATCAACCCACATGGTGGGCCCATAACCCACAGGTCCACAGGATCGAGACCTGACTCTTCTTTACAACACGGATTCTAATGTATCCTTTGCACCTGGCTTCGTATGTGATTCACGAGCTAAATTCTATACCATTAATCATTCTAAAATCAAACACCATGTTATTCTCGTTGTTCAAACCCCCATTCCAGCTTCTGTCTAGTCATCGAATGATTGCCTACCCGTCTGAAACTTTGGTACCATCGTATATTGTACACAATGAATTCACTGAAATACAACTCGTGGGGTGCCTTGTGTATTTTCCATTGACTTCACCGTCAGATGCCCAGCTTTGTGGAGATGCGTTCTTTTGGAGTTTTTCCCCTTGGTCGCATTCATAGGACGATGGAGATCCTGGAGAAAGGATGAGGACTTGATCATGGTGATTTGAAGCACAGAAATGAAGAAATCAATGAAAGGGATCAACCTCTTCGAAAGGGCAGCCAAGACCGAGAAGACTCGTTAGGTTTTTCACTTCCAGCACCTTCCCCCACCCCCCTTACTCCCCCGCTTAAATCTCGGGACAAGATTTCTTGTAGTGGAGGAGATTTATAACACCCGGATAATCAAGCTACAATGAACCTCTGCTAATGATGCCACGTCACCTCGATTACTGTTGCTAATCTCGTGTTAGTTCGAAACCGGTTCAATTTCAAATCTGAAATAAAGTCAAAGAATGAAAGTTTTCAAATATCAAAACAAAAATATTCTAGTTGTAGCAAATAAATCCTGATTAACATTGGTGAAGAAACCACATTATTAAAAAGTGTTTAAGGTCACCAAAATAATTAAAACAACAACAAAACATTTAATTGAGTACCTTTTTCAATGATTTAAAATATATAATTATTTTATTTAGTTGTCCAAAAATTAGGTGGCAATGGTATATTTAAACATACTAAATTTAGTTGATGTTCTCACATTTTATAAATGGTAATAAAATTAAAATTTGAAAGAAACAAAACGGGAATAAATAGAAAGGAAAAAAGAAAGAAAGAGAAAGAACCCCCCCCCCCGGGCCAACCGACCCAACAGGCAGGCCCAGTTGGCCACTTCGGCCGGCCCACTCCGCACCTCCCCTGGCCTATATGGCCTCTATCCCTCGAAACCCTAAACCGCTACCCACTCACCCCACTCCCTCCCTCGATTCCCCTGGATCGGGATCGACCCCTCCACTCTCCCCTCACGCCTCGCTCCTCTCGCTCCCTCCCGATCCGGATCGGGGCGCAACAGCGCCCCCTCGCCGCCGCTCCGCTAAGGCCGCCGCCCCTCCCGGACTCCTCCGCGCCCCTCCTCTCACCTTCCTCGACTGGATCGGGGCAGCGCCCCGCTGCCCACCTCGGCGGGCACATCCCGTCCCCGCCACTAGGCTGGCGCCTCTCACCGAGCCCACCTCGTCACCGGACCATGCAGGTAGGGTCCCGCCGGCACACACCAAACCCGGCCGCGGCCGCTCTCGGTGAGTCGCCCCGCTCCGACGCTCTCCAACGCCGGCTGGCCGCCGGCCACGACCACCACGTCGCCAGAACGCTTCCTCGCCGGACCTCTTCCCCACCGCGTGTCGTCCCCGTCCTCCTCCTCGACACCCGCTGCCTTATCCCTACGGCCTGCGGTGAGGCTCCGGCCTTATCTCCTCCCTCTCCCCCCATCGACGACTGCACATACCGCACGCCCACGCGTGCCACGCCGCAGCCACCCGCGGCCCTGTCGTTGCTCTGCTGCTCCTTGTACTGTTGCTACTTTGGTGTTTTGCGCTGCTGCCTCCTTGCTGTTGCCTGCGTGCTGCCTAGATGCTACTTTGCTGCTTCTTCTGCCTGCTCCTACCCCGCTGTTGTTGCTCACGTCGTAGCCGCCCAGCCCAAGTGCATCTCTGGGTGCTCCTGTACTGTACGCTCCCGTGCCATGGCCATGGCTTGCCTGTGCTATGTGCACGGCCGTGTGTGAGGCCGGTTGGCTCTCTGTACATGCGGCCAAC
Source organism: Triticum aestivum (assembly GCF_018294505.1). Classification (NCBI taxonomy): domain Eukaryota; kingdom Viridiplantae; phylum Streptophyta; class Magnoliopsida; order Poales; family Poaceae; genus Triticum; species Triticum aestivum. The sequence goes on from NC_057801.1 coordinate 383,675,125, forward strand.
CCACTAAACAAGGGCCTAATTAAAAGATTGTTAGGTGTACTTAGTGATAAGTTAGCTTGTAGTCCATGGCAAGTGGGACCCCTGATTAAATTAGTTAGATGATTTATTGACACATGTGCCAATGACATGTGGGGCCTAGCCCCCAGAACGATTGTATAAAAATAAAATAAAAATAATAAATTCAATTAGTTAATTAACTAAATTAGTCATGTTTAATTAACCTAATTAGCTAATTAACCTAATTAACTATTGTTAATTAACTAAACAGTCAATGGCATGTGGGACCCACACGTCAGTTTGACCCAGTCAACGCCCTTTTGACTGCTGACATCATGATGACGTTAGCAAACACTATTCTAGATAATGTTGAATTAAATTAATTAAATAAATTCTAAAAATGATTTAAAACTTTAAAAATTAATATAAAATAATCCGTAGCTCAGTTGAAAAAACTTTGTACATGAAAGTTGCTCAGAATGACGAGACGAACCCGAACACGCAACCCGTCCGTCCGCCACACATCCTTAGCATAGCGAACCTGCAACATTTCACCTCCGGTTCATCTGTCCGGAAAACGGTTCAAACACCGGGGATCACTTTCCCGGATGTTTCCCCCTTTCGCCGCGTATCACCTACTACCGCGTTGGGCACACCTAGCACCGTAGTATGCCATGTTACGCTTTGTGTGGCTTTGATTGCTTTGTTATTATCTGGTTCCCCCTCCGTTACTTCCTGTTCCGGTAGGAACCCCGAGGACTGCCGGCGATACCCAGTTCGACTTACGGAGTTGACGAATCCCCTCCTTGCTTGCCCAGAGCAACTAGGCAAGCCCCCCCTGATCACCAAGATATCGCCCATTCTTCTCATATACTGCTTGCATTAGAGTAGTGTAGCATGTACTGGTTCGGTTACTCCTATTCTGTTGCATAGCCTGTCATTGTTGCTACAGTCTTGATACCTTACCTGCAATCCTAAATGCTTAGTATAGGATGCTAGTTTATCATCATTGGCCCTACATTCTTGTCAGTCTGCCTTGCTATACTATCGGGCCGTGATCACTCGGGAGGTGATCACGGGTATATACTATACATATATACATACTATACAGATGGTGACTAAAGTCGGGTCGGCTATTTGAGTACCCGCAAGTGATTCCGATGTGGGGGCTGAAAGGACAGGTGGCTCCATCCCGGTAGAGCGGGCCTGGGTTCCCGACGGCCCCCAACTGTTACTATGTGGCGGAGCGACAGGCAGGTTGAGACCACCTAAGGAGAGAGGTGGGCCTGGCCCTGGTCGGCGTTCGCGGTTACTTCAAAATAACACGCTTAATGAGATCTTGGTATTTGATCTGAGTCAGGCCACTGGCCTATACGCACTAACCAACTACGCGGGGAAGATATGGGCACTCGACGTCGTGGTATCAGCCGAAGCCTTCGTGACGTCAGCGACTGAGCGGCGCGCGCCGGATTGGACTAGAACGCCTGCTCTTGTATTAGGAGGCTAGGTCTGCTTTCGGCCGCCCTCGCAACGTGCAGGTGTGCAATGGGTGATGGGCCCAGACCCCTGCGCCATAGGATTTAGACCGGCGTGATGACCTCTCTGTTGTGCCTAGGTAGGGCTGCGACGTGTTGATCTTCCGAGGCCGGGCATGACCCAGGAAAGTGTGTCCGGCCAAATGGGATCGAGCGTGTTGGGTTATGTGGTGCACCCCTGCAGGGAAGTTTATCTATTCGAATAGTCGTGTCCCTTGGTAAAAGGACGACCCGGAGTTGTACCTTGACCTTATGACTACTAGAACCGGATACTTAATAAAACACACCCACACAAGTTCCACAGACAACCCGGTGATCGCTTTTCCACAGGGCGACGAGGGAAGGATCACCGGTAGGATTATGCTATGCAATGCTACTTGGAGGACTTCAATCTACTCTCTTCTACATGCTGCAAGACGGAGGCTGCCAGAAGCGTAGTCTTCGACAGGATTAGCTATCCCCCTCTTATTCTGGCATTCTGCAGTTCAGTCCACCGATATGGCCCTTTACACATATACCCATGCATATGTAGTGTAGCTCCTTGCTTGCGAGTACTTTGGATGAGTACTCACGGTTGCTTTTCTCCCTCTTTTCCCCCTTTCCCTTCTACCTGGTTGTCGCAACCAGATGTTGGAGCCCTGGAGCCAGACGCCACCGTCGATGACGACTCCTACTACACTGGAGGTGCCTACTACTACGTGCAGGCCGCTGACGACGACCAGGAGTAGTTTAGGAGGATCCCAGGGAGGAGGCCTATGCCTCTTCCGATCTGTATCCTAGTTTGTGCTAGCTTTCTGAAGGAAAACTTGTTTAACTTATGTCTGTACTCAGATATTGTTGCTTCCGCTGACTCGTTTATGTTCGAGCACTTGTATTCGAGCCCTCGAGGCCCCTGGCTTGTAATATGATGCTTGTAGGACTTATTTTACTTTTAGAGTTGTGTTGTGATATCTTCCCGTGAGTCCTTGATCTTGATCGTACACATTTGCATGCATGGTTAGTGTACGATTGAATCGGGGGCGTCACAGTCTGTCATGCCCCTAACCGTCCGCAATAGGCGACGCCAGAGGCGCTCACCGTTGGAGCTAGTGTTCGGTGATTCACCAGAACGAAGACGGAGGGAGGAGGCATTCTATCGGTCTTTAGATGTCAATGCGGAGTATGAGGACTTGTTGGAACGCGACCGCCTAGCGGAGGAGCTGCATATCGCTGATTTGCGCCACCAGCGGCTCATGGAGCAGCAGCGCACTGCCGCTTTGAATCGTGAGTAGAGAGCCCGCAACTGGGCTGACTACATGGAGGCCGGCGCCCGGCAAATAGCCATAGAGGCTGTCGGGCACGCACGCGTGCGCGACGCCGAATTTTACTACCAGCTCATCAAGTGGGTTTCCCGCTTAGAAGACGAAGCTTCGATGGACCATGCTGGCATGGAAAGGGCCAACGCGCACGAGCAACATGCCCTATCGCACCTCCGGCAAGTCCGAGGCGATGAGGAGGACGCCGGTTCCAGCATTTAGCATCTACCGCGGATGGCGGCCGACATCGTCTAGTTAGCTAGGAGTAAGTCAGTACTTGTACACTAGAGTATTAGTGGGAGTAGATAGTTAACTTGGCTATGATGGTTGTCAACGTGGAAGTTCAGTACTCTATATCTGATCAGACCTGTTACTTTGCTCTGAATGTTGAACGTTCCGTGTGAACGTATGGAATGGGATGTTATTTTTTAAATGGGTTGTATTTGTCCGCCACAGGTTTAGAGGCTGGCTTCTGGGCCTACTAGGTTGATGCGTACACAATCAGGAGATGATTGTACGTGGAGAGGATGACAGGGGGGACCCACCAGGGTCATGGCAGTACGCAAGCAAGTGCCTCCTTATTTCAAGCCAGAAAAATGGTTCCTCCTAATGGATTTCTGACATCTGGGTCCCATGCCATTTTCAACATGGTCAATAAACTAGAGAATTGCACAACGAGCGGCTGACACGAGGTACCCAGTAGCTTGCCCAGTTTTTTTGAGGGAAGTAGCTTGCCTAGTTATCTTTGTTTTTAAGACGGAAGTAGGGTGTCAACTGGGCTGTGCGGGGCACTCTGGCCAGTCTAGCCAGTCTTTTCTTTTATGTTTACCACAAGACCAGCCCAACAGTTTATTTTCTTTCTGAAAATGGCTAGGCCAATTTTTTCGTTCTTTTGCAGAATACCCAACCGAAGCCTACTTGCTTTGTCAGCCCTGCTGGGTTGCTAATCTTTCAAGACGAGAAAGTAGGCTATCAGTAATGAGAAATGGGTTGTACATTTTTAAAACACATCAAACCGGCAATTAGTTTCAAATTTCTTTTTTTATTTCGAGATTTTAAATTCCATTGATTTTTATGCATGGACAATTATTTGGATTTTATATTGAAATGAATTTATTTTTCAAATTAGTTTGAATGTGACTCGAAATTTCGGGACTAAAAACAGTACGGACCGCACCGAAATATGCAAAATTTCATATAATGTTTTAATCATGGCCACAATATGGGTTGTAATGCTAACAAAAAGAATATGTGCTTCAAAAAAATCCTTAAGAATTAGCAAATGGGTTGTAAATTACTAGAAATAATGGCAAATGGGCTGTATGCTATTTTCGCAGACTTGAGGCTGACTTGTGCGCCTACTATAGGTTGATGCGTACGCTTTCCTAAAAAATGGTTGACGCGTACGCAACGTCATGCCAACTTAGTCAACACACGAGAGCAGTGAGTGTTGGATGTCCTTCCAACGGCCGTCATGCTTTTTCAATCTCTGCTCTTCCTGCTCCAGCCGCTCAAACAAGTGCCGGCAGGACTGCCTGCTCCCTCCTCTCGCGGCTGGCTGTGCTGCTGCGCAGGCCTCACCGCCCCACCATACTCCCGTTGCTGGCCTAGCCATCCCTCTACTCACCCAGACTTCCTGTTATTCTCCGGCGATGGCAGCCTCACACTGCAGCCGAAGCAGTAAACACTCGTATTCCCCTCCGCGTGGGAAACAACTGCTGAGTCTTCCCCGGCTCCTGGTCATTCCCTTCCTAGGCCTCGCCGTCATCCCCCACATTGGTGCTCCCAATGCGGTATGCTCCACATGGTCAAGGAACAACTTCCATCGGAGGATGACTGTATGTGGAGAGGCTGACAGCTGGGTCCACGGCTGCAGCAAGGAAGTGCCTCCTTATTACGCGCAAAATAATGATTCCTCTAGCTGACAGCAGTGACCCACCGGAAGGGCCTCTATATTTCGCGAAAAAAACATTCCCGTCGCTGACAGCTCGGACCCACCAGCTATATCTCTTCGCAGCAAGTGCCTCCTTATTACACAAAAAATGAAGACCCCCACTGCTAGGTGGGACCGACCATATTTGGAGGCTGACTTGTGGGCCTAATAAGTTGACGCGGACGCATGGCTTTGTCAACTTAGTCAATATAAACTATTCTAGCTGCAGTGACCGTATGATGGCGATCCAACGACTCTCGTGTTTCTTCAACCTCTGGTCTTTTTTCTCCAGCTGCCCAAACCATCACGGGCCGTGCCACCTGCTCCTGCCTCCCGTGGCCGGCTGTGTTTCCGCAGAGGCCTCACCGCCCCTCCTACTCCAACCGCTGGCCAGGCCATCCCTCTAGTCACCCACAACCCCTTTTATTCTGCGGTGACGACAACCTCACACCGCAGCCGAACCAGTCAATCCTCGTACTCCTCTTCGCGTGGGCATCCACTGCCGCGTCTTTCCCGGCTCCATGTCATCCCCTTCCTAGGCCTCGCCGTCGTCCACTGCCTTGGTGCTCTCGGCGCGGCGTGGTCAATGTGGTCAAGGAACGACTTGCATCGGAAGAGTACTGTACGTGGAGAGGCTGATAGCTGGGTCCACGACCGCAGCAAGGAAGTGCCTCCTTATTACGCGCAAAAATAATGATTCCTCCACCTAACAGCAGGGACCCATCGGACGGGCAACCGTATTTCACGAAGAAAACGTTTCCCCCTGACAGCTGGGACCCACCAGTTACATCTTCCCACGCAAGGAAGTGCATCCATACTATGAAAAGTAAGATCCTCCTGACAGCTGGGACCCACCAGCTATATCTTCGCATGCAAGGAACATCTGGGACCCACCCGGTTGAAGCGTACGTAGTGTTGTCTATCTTGTCGCGAACGTGTATGTACATACTGGTCGATCGGTCTCTCTGCAGCGATGAACTGTGACCGAGTAAGGAGCAGCACGCGTTGTAGTAGATCCGCAGACGTAGCATGTCACGCAGTCCCGTCTATAACGTGTACACATACATACAACCACGCTACAAGAAAGTAAATACGGCTACATACGTACGTACGGGCGCGGTCTCGAAGGCCTACAATGACGTCATCTTGTTCATCGGCAGCCAACCGGCTGGGTTGGAAAGGAGGAGACATCGTCGTGTTCATCGGGAGGCAACCGACTGGGTCAGAATATGTCGTGTTCATCGGGAGCCAACCGGATTGGACGGAACATCCAAAATGAGGTCTGGCGTACCGCAGAATGGAGGAAACGGGCCTTTTGTTCGACCGCCTACGGTCATACGGGGTCATTTTCATCGGAAAGGGTCCGGCGTACCACAAAACAGAGGAAATGAACTTCTATTCAAGTGCCTCGGTCGAAACGGGGTCCTGTTGATCGGGAGAGGTGTGCCATACCGCAAAATGAAGGAAACAAACTTGTGTTGGAGCGCCTACGGTCAAAACGGGGTCCCGTTCATCCACCGTCTACTGCCTCGCTCCAACCTCCACGGGCTACTGTTCATCCACCTTCGACCTCCTCCAGCCTCCATGGGCTACTGTTCATCCACGGCTACTATTCATCCAGCCTCCACCGGCTGCTGTAGAGCCTCCACGGGGTCTTGTTCATCCACCCCAACCGGCTGGGGTGTGGCGGCCTCCTCGGGGTCCTGTTCATCCAGCGGCAATGGCCTACTACCACGGGGGTCCTATTCATCCAACCCCCACCAGGAACTGTTCATCCATAGCCAACCAACCGGCTCGACTCATCACGTCTCGACTCGTTCTACGTACTGCGCGCATGGTAGCAACGGTCACTGTTCATCGAGAGGCAGCCCAACACCAGCTGGCTACGTCTCGCACGGGGGCTCGATCGGCTTCAGTAAGCAGCAGCAGTGATCGATCGCTCGGGTTCAGTTAGTAGCAGCAGCGAAGGAATCGCTCGGGTTCAGCCAGTAGCAAATGAATCGCTCGGGTTCAGTTAACAGCCAAGGGGTCGATCGCTCGGGTTCAGTAACATGCGATTGCTCGGGTTCAATTAGCCAACGCCTCGCACATACGCGCATACATGAGAGAAACACGAAAACCTTTGTGCATCGCTCGGCCCCGACCACACGCCGTAATCGGGAACTCCCCGATATTTTCCTCGCCCTCGCTTCTACCACGACATTTTCTATCATTGACGGCCCGAAGAATGTCATGCAGGTGCGTCTCCGGCCTGCCCAGGACGAAAAGCCTATTTTCTGTCATGATTTTTCATCATAGAAGTAGAAACCGTCCACATCTATGATGATACCGGGTTTTATCATAATTATCGTCATAAAAGTGTCATAAGTATAACAAAAAATTCGTTCGGCCCAAAATGTTAGGGATGTGTATTTTTTGTAGTGTATATAGCGCGTCTGTTGGAGATGCTCTAACTGGGGCAAATTATCAAACCCCATATAAAATTGGGTAAATGATTCAAACCCCCGATCCGAGCCTGCTTCGGTGAGGGATTAAATTACAAAAAAACCACCAAAATTACGTGTCGCAGTTTGCCTAAAACCATCCAAACGTAAAAAATGTACAAAACAGACCGTTTTTAGTAAAACTTTAACAGAACCACTAACTGTTGTTTGATCACGTTTCGAAAAAATGCGGTCAACCGAGCCGTTAGTGGTTTTGGTAAAAAATGTACTCCATATATTTTATATACGAATATATTTTAGAAAAAAAAAATCTATTTTCATTATATGCAAAACCACTTCGTTTTTTGTGTCAATTTTTGACCTACAATTTTTGTCAAAAGAATATTAGTTTTATGTCATAAAAATATAGGATTGAAAAGTTCTCAAAATGTGCATTCAATGGCATAGTTTTTATAACATATAACTCGTATTTTGTTGGTAAAATTAATGATCAAAATTAGGCATAAAAAATGAAGTGGCCTTGTATTAGTAGATGGAGGGAGTACTAAAAATCGATGGTTTTTTGCAAACTTTTAGCGTTTCGAAAAACTTCAATGCAGCTGTGGTAGTGCAATTTAGTCCCGGTGAGGTGTCCTAGTCGATCAGCCCTTTTTTTTAATGTTTCGCCACTCGCACTTTATTTGTTAGTAGCAAGCACACGCGCAACACACTCCTATTTGGACCAACATGTTGGGAAATCTTCAACGCCGGCGCCAGAACAAACACTGTATTTGTCCAAATGAGTAAAAATACTCAAATACGACAGCAGTTCTTTTTTTAGAACGAAGACGCACGATGCGTCCGGCTTTAAATTAATAAATCCCACCAGCAGGCAGCATCCGCAAGGAGTACAAACAGGAATACCAAGCTAAAAGGGAAAAAACATAGGCCGAAGCTAAAAATACAGAACATGCAACTGGCCGCAGCCTGGGGATAGAACATAAACTAGTAGGCCGACAGGTAGCCAGACAAATGTAGCGCCAAAATAGCTCCAAAAGCATCAACTTAGGCACGGGCTTCCACCTGGATCATGCGGATCCGCTCCATGGCCTCCAGCATCCGATCTGCATCACGCCGTTTCCCCAACGGAGTCCATGTCTGAAGGAACACATGGCATTTGAAAATAATGTCAGCAGGATGGTTAGGGAACTTGTGTTCGATTGTCATCTTATTGCGGATGGTCCAAAGAGACCAGCACAACGCCCCTACGCAACGCCACAGCACACGTACGAAACTACACCGCTGCGCTAGAAGGATCCTATGAAGGTCCGCAGCTGAATTGGGATTCCAAGTCTGATCGAAAGTCGTACGGACGGCACTCCAGGCAAAGCGGGTCAGATGGCACTTGAAAAAGATGTGGTTGGCATCTTCATGCTGGCCACAGAGTGCGCAAGAGCCATCCGAAGGGCCATGTCTAATAGCAATGTTGTTAGAAGAAGGGAGGCGATCGCGAAAAAGTTGCCAAAGGAAAACTTTGATCTTCAAGGGGATGGACGCTTTCCATAGCCCCCTAGCTATGTCGAGCGTCGGTCCCTCAGTCAACTTGTTATAAAGGGATTGGACCGAGAACTTCCCTGAGCTCGTGAGGGACCATGAGACCGTATCATTCTCAGGGAGAAGAGAGAAACCCTGCACCTTAGCTAGGAGCCCATCCCAGCTAGCACGTTCGTGGGTGAGGAGTGGCCTTTTGAAGGAAATGGCAGGGGGGGTTGCATCTAAGCGCATCGGCCACCAAAATGTCGACGTTAGTGGCCAGTTGATATATGACAAAGTGACTCTGCCAGAGAGGCTCCGTCCCTAGCCAGTGATCGATCCAGAACCGCGTAGATTCCCCATTCTTAACACTGAACTTGGCCCCTAACGTGAAGGTAGGCTTAACAGCCTGGATTCCATTCCAGAAAGGCGATCCCTTCGCCTTTGAGGTAAGGAAATTTCCATCGGGAAAATATTTGGCACGAAGGATAACAGCCCAAAGCCCTTGATCGTTCTGGGAGAGTTTCCAGATCCACTTGACGAGAAGCACCACATTCATAAGTTTGGAGTTGAGGATCCCGAGGCCACCGAATTTCTTAGGTCGCCAAAGCGCCGCCCACTTGATTATGTGGTACTTCTTCTTGTTCCCAGTTCCTTCCCAAAAGAACTTAGACCCGGGGGTGTCAAATTTGGCGTGGACACCGTCGGCCAGCAGGAACATGCCCATAGTAAACAAGGGTAAGGAAGACATGCTGGAATTAGTCAGAATCAGCCTGGCCACAGAGGACAAGAACCTGCCGCGCCAGGGACTAACCCGATTCGCCACCTTGCCGTAAGGGTTCCCATTCAAGGATCGAGATGTGTTTGTCCGAAATGGGGAGGCCAAGGTACTTAAATGGGAAACTCCCTAGTTTGCAATTAAGTAAGTTGGCAATGCGGGTGGCTTGGTGATCGTCCATCCCTATGGCAATCACCTCGCTCTTTGCAAAGTTAATCTTCAGGCCAGAAATGATCTCGAAAGCGAGAAGGATGAGCTTGATCGAGGCTACACTATTATCGTCGGGCTCGAAGAGGAGCAAGGTGTCGTCCGCGTATTGGAGGTGGGTGATCCCTCCGGGGCACAAGTGAGGAACAACACCGCGGATGTGGCCCGCGGTCTTGGCCTTGTTCACCATGGCCGAGAGGGCATCGGCAACAAAGTTGAAGATTAAAGGCGAGGAGGGGTCTCCTTGTCTGAGCCCACGTTTGTTGCGGAAGAAGTTCCCTACTTCTCCGTTAATCGACACCGCTGTCTGGCCCCCCGAAACCAGATGCATAATGCGGTGGATGAAACCCGACTCGAATCCCCTCCGAGTGAGTACTTCACGAATGAACTCCCAGTTCACTCGGTCGTAAGCTTTCTCGAAATCGAGCTTAAAAAGCACGGACAGATGGCGTGTGCGCTTAAGCTCGTGGACGATCTCTTGCATAACCACCGGGCCTTCCAGGATGTTACGGCCTTTGAGGAAACCGGACTGACTACGGTCGATCACACGTTGAGCAACCGGGGCAAGACGCGTGGTGTAAGCCTTGGAGAAGAGCTTGAAAGGGACGTTAATAAGAGTGATAGGCCGGTATTGCTTAATCGAATCGGCCCCCTTCACTTTAGGGATGAGACTGATGACACCGTAGTTAAGGCACGATATGTCGACCGTGCCCAACGCAAACCCGTTGATGATGTCGTAAAACGTGTCCTTGAGCGCCGGCCAGAACCGCCTAAAGAAGATCACCAGCCAGCCATCAGGCCCAGGCGCTGTATTGGTCTTCATGGAGCCTAGCGCATCGTCGATCTCCTGAGTGGAGAAGGATAAAGCAAGACCATCGTTTTCGGCTTGTGTGACCCGTGATTCTTCCCCCCAGAAGTCCTCACGCAGACGCAAAACCTTCCCCTCCGCCGTACCCAGGAGGGTAAGGAAAAAATCGTATATATGTCTCGAGATATTGGCCTGGCTAACCAAAACCCCCTGGTCCGATTGCAGTCTCAGGATCGAACATTTCCTTTTACGGCCATTGGCGAAGGCGTGGAAGTATCCTGTGTTAGCATCCCCCTTGGTGACCCACTTGACGCCGCCCCTACGGCGCTAGTATTCCTCCTCTTCCTTGAGGATGGCCAAGACTTGGTTTTTGAGGGCGTAACGGCAAGCCCACTCAGCCTCCGAAAAGGATCTAGAGTCTGCCTGGATATCGAGAGCTTTAATTTCCTCGATAAGAGCTTCCCTAGCTCGCTTTGCCTCGCTACCATAGTTTGCTCCCCACCCACGAAGGAAGCCACGCAAGGCGCCGGCAGCCGCAATCCAAGTGTCTAGGGGGCCCCTGGAGCGGCCACACGCAGTCCTGGCAAGCTCCCAGCGAGCGAGGAGCAACAAGATGAAGCCCTCTACCTCAAACCACCCTGGCTCGAAGTAGAAACGCTTGCTACGCTTGATCCTATCCTCCCCAGAGGCCAGGATCAGCGGAACATGGTCAAATCCAATGCGAGTTTCCGCGACCAAGGTGCACATGGGAAAGATCAACTCCCAGTCAGCCGAGACGAACACACGGTCGAGGACACTACGGATTGGATTGAGTTGTTTATTGGTCCAAGTATATCTGGCCCCAGTCCTAGCGAGCTCACGTAAGGCGCAGGCCGCAATGGCATTGTTGAAAAGGGAAATCCTAGTCCAGTCGATGTTGCCATTGTTTCTGTCTGCGCTCGAATGAATAAGGTTAAAATCACCCCCTAGAACAATGGGGATGTTAGCAGCTTGCTTGGCCCCAACCAAGACTTGGATTTCGCTCAGGAAATCAGCCGAGCACGTGTGATCGGTCGGGCCGTAGACACATACAATCGCCCAGGAGGCGAGCGAGATTCTATGCTTAATCGTAACAGCGATGAAAAAAGAACCAACATCCCAGGTTACAATATCACACACATCAGAATTACATCCCAATAGAAGACCGCCCGAATGACCAACGGAAGGGACCCAACCCCACATGAAACGATGCAGAGGATCATAAGCTGAAAGATCGCGATAAGTAAAGTCTGCCTTGATAGTTTCTTGAAGAGCTACGACGTCGATACTTTCACGAGCAATATACTCCCTAAGTTGCGTGCGACGTCCCGAGTGTCCGCAACCCCGGATGTTCCAGAAGATGTAACGCATCAGATAATGCGGTTGCGGAGGCGAACCCCTCTGGAGATCACCGGCTTAGCCACACGTTTCTTACACTGGGCACGGCTAGTCGTAGGCGCTGCGGCAACCTCCCTGGTTGCAGCAGCACCCGCCAACAGGACAAGCAGGGAGGGGGAATCTGAAGACACAGGAGTGGCAGGGATCCCCAGCGTCGAGTCCACGGCTTCCCTGGCCTTGGCCGCAGCAGCGGCTTCAGCCAGAGCCGCTTGGGCCTCCTCGCGAGCACGGATAAGAGACACAAACTCACCATGGTCCTCGCCTAATTCGAAACCGCTGTCGTCTAAGATCGTAGCTAGTTGAGGATCGGTGAAAGCGTTCAGAATCTTAAAAGAGGGGGGAGGGTTACCTGAGATCTCCATGTTCTTATCCGCCAGACAAAGTTGCGCATTCTCCAGGGAAGACAGATCGCCCAACGCCGCCTTGGCCCGAGCGCTGGGGGCACGCTGGGGGACCGGGGATGCCCGAGAGCGGCGTGCCTTGGCCGCCGTGCCCGTAGAGCCCAACGCCGCCTGGAGATCCACCACGGCCGGTGCCACAGGAGAAGGGAGCGCCAGCGTGGCAAGCTTGACAGAGGGCTTCCGCCCGGCCGACTTCTTGGGGGCACGACCGGATCCCCCCGAGCTGCGACGGCTAGACAGAGGGGTGGCAACAGCAGGCTCGTTGAGCACCACACCCGAGTCAGAACCAAGCAGGCGGGGTGAGGCTGGGCCGCCAGCCACATCAAGGCGGCCAGCAACAGGTAGCGGCGCCGAGCCCACCAGGTTGAAAGCCCCCACTAAGGCGCGGGACGGGGGCGGGCTGCTCCCAGCCGTGTCCGCAATCGCCAGAGTCCCAGGCATCGCGGGCTCCTTCCCTTCGTCAAGCGCCAGTTCGTTGGATTGTGATATTATAATAGTCAGAACTGCTGTCGTCTGATACGACAGCAGTTCTGACTATTATAATATCACAATCCAACTAAATAATAATTCAAACTTTAATTTAACCACACATATCTTCGAGTTGTCCTCTTTAACCATCCACAAATGTTCAATCAAATCTTCCTTGAGTTGCTCATGAGTTGGTCGATGGCAAATTTGTTGTTGCATTTGAATAAACTCATCAAACGAGTCTGGATTATGATATGAAAGTTGGATAGGATCACCATGTTCTCAAATTCCAGACCTCTGACAGCATCTTCAGCCTCATCTCCTGCGATCATTTTGTGCATAATCACACAAGATGTCATCACCTCCCACAAGATCCTTGTATCACTTTGTTTAGCAGGTCCACGAACAACGAGAAAACGGGCTTGGAGAACTCCAAATACCCCTCTCCACACCCTTTCTAGCTCCTTGTCTTTGGGGAAAGTGAGTTCTTTTCTGACCAACTAGCTTAGAGATGGTCTTGATGAATATAGCCCACGGGGGATAGATATCAACTATATAGTAGCCCATGTTGTACAGAGGCCAATTGTTAGTATATATGCAAGGAGTCTGTCCTTCAATCAACCTGGCAAACAATGGAGAACGTTGAAGCACATTAACACTGTTGTGAGACCTGGGCATGCCAAATAAAGCGTGCCAAAATCAGAGGTCCTGTAATGCAACTGCTTCAAGAATAATGGCAAGGTTCTTAACATGATCCTGATATTGCCCTTCTAGAGCTTTTGGGCAATTTTCCATCTCTAGTGCTTGCAATCAAGAGATCCGACCATCCCTGGCCATCCTCTTGTTTCCGTGAGTGCCTGCTAAGTAAATCGACATTTTTTTATTAAATTAATCCAAGAATAAAGCAGGAGCATGACGTAAACAATACTAAGCACATACTGATATTTGAACATGTTATCGCGTACTAGACAGAGAGTAGAAACATCTATGCAAATCAATAGTACGGATAAAGCAGTAATAAACATGAGCGGGATAAGCGAGTTATACCCTCTAATTGTCCATGCAGAGGCCGCGGTGGCGGCAGTAGCAGCGTCGTCAGTGGCCTTCTTCTTGGCTTCAAGCTTCTCAGCGGCGGCATAGTCGGCTTCGGTGGACATGGTGATGACGAAGATGACGCGGACGTAGACAATGCAGTGGAGGAACGGCGGCGAGCAGTCGCATAGGAGATGCTCCCCAAAAACCTAATCGCCCCTCCCCCTTACATGATCCAGAGAGGTAGGATTTCGGAGGCTTGCTCTCCTGTCAACCGTGTATGCGGTGGATGGGATGGGATCACCGGCGGCAGCAACAACGAAAGGAAATGACAATGCGCATGGAGGCAGAGATGCGATCTGATTCGTGTGGCGGCTAGGGTTGGCCAGTGCCTCCAATATATAGGCGCGGCCACATGGAGAGACGTGGGCTAGACCCACATCCGAGTCGGTGACAACCCATGATTAAACGTCGCCCCGTCTATCAAAGACTCTCCGTTCTTGACCGGCAAAAATAAGTGTATAAGTGTGAGATCGACTCGGCTCATTCCCGCAACCCGCGGCTTGTGGTGGCGTGGCGAGGCGGGCGGCGGAGGAAGAGCGCATGGGAACCACTTCTCTTCTCAAGCTCCAATAGTATGTGGAAGAGAATTCCTTATAAGGAGGTCCAACTCCTCTCCAACTAGCGGTATGTGACTAAACTTCCCACCACACCCATTGTCATATAACCCACATGGGCCCTTAGACAATTTATGAAATTGTTAGATGGGCCCTAGGCCCACCCTAATGTTTCAACAATGCCATGAGTCTCTCGGTGGCATCACCGCAAGTGCTCTCAGACATCCGGAGGTACTTGTCCCACGAATCTACGATTCGTGCACTTCTGGTAACCAGAGAATCCAATTCTTCCTACGACATCCTTCTTCGAGATGAAGTAGTAATCATAGGACCACACGCCATTGTAGAGGCGATCGAAGATATTTTCTCGCATTCGAAAGCGCCGACGAAAATTTTCCGCGAATAAAGAATCTAGGGACAAAGTAGTCATCCATCAGCGCCAAGTGCCCCCGTTCCCTATTCCAATTAAGTACTTGATGACCCTTGATCAATCCCTTGAAACCAACAACATGCTCTTCCGCACTCTCCGTGTCTGCAAAGACTGCTTGGAGCATCGCCATTTCATCTGCATAATCCTCCTTGTCGGATGATTCAACATAGTGCTCATACATGTACTCCATGTATGAATCCATTGCTTCAAAGAAGGGACAAAGAATTTCGTTGGGCATGGTGACCCCTGCATGGGCGGGTGGTACCTGCGCGGCGGATGGACGAGGGGTGTGGACTAGTGGCGTAAGCAAAGTGGCATGGTTACCGACTGGAGCGGTGGAGCCCGCGGAGGTCTGCCAAGGGTTTAGCGGGATGCCATGGTTCTACAGTGGCGGCGCCATGGAGGACGGAAGTGGGTGCAAAGAAAGGGAAATGGGTGGAGGCGCGGGGTTCGGGTGTGGTTTTGGGGTGGGCCGGGTGTGTTGGAGCCCTACATGGAGGCGATCTAGACTCCAACAATGCCCCACCAGTTTGCTTCCGGTTTACGGGAAAATGAATGTGTCGACTAGTTCGTAGACCGATGCAAGAGGCGTTGAATGTCAAACTATACGTCCGGCAGCGTGGTCCAGATGTTTGCCGGCAATTTGGGGTCCGCTTTGGAGATCCCTTATGTCAATACTTTCCCTATACTACTTAAAAAGAATGTATAATTCCATGTTTCACTTTTCTTCCCGTCATCCCTTCGTCCAATCTTTCCCATATGATGATCAATCACCTTAATTTACTTACCTTCTGAACAATTCCACTTTTTTTTGCAGGAAACTGTCAGATCTATTCATCTTCAATCATGGTAGTACAACGAACACCAGAAATAGTAAAAATTACATCCAGATTCATAGACCACCTAGCGTTGACTACAAGCACTGAAGTGAGCCGAAGGCGCGCCGCCGTCATCGCCCCTCCCTCGCCAGAGCCAGACACAACTTGTTGTAGTAGACAATCGGGAAGTCGTCATGCTAAGGTCCCATAGGACCAACGCCCCAGAACAGCAACCACCGCCGATGAGGGGAATTTTAGATCAGAAGGATCCAACCCGAAGACACATGAATAAAGACGAACAAAGACCGGATCCGAGCGAATCCACCAAAGACAACCACCGACCAAATCTCGCAAGATCTGCCGGAGACACACCTCCACACGCCCTCCGACGATGCTAGACACACCATTGGGATGGGGGCTAGGCGGGGAGAACATTATTCCATCTTTAAGAAGCTGCCGTCGTCTCGTCTTCTTGAGCAAGACACAAACCATAACAAAAGTTAAAGAAGCACCTGAAAACGGAGCCCTCCCGCCAGCAAGGGATGGGATCCACTGCGCACCCATGGCCCTAAGGCCACATGAGACCTGGGAGATCGGTGGCGCCACCGACGGGAGGCAGAAACCCTAGACACCTTTTCTTGGAGGGACAAAGGGTGGAGCCTTTTGAATGGCTGAACAATTCCACTTTAATTTATTTACCAAACTTATCATCAAATATAAGGTAAATCACATGAAATATTTAATAAACATATATTTAGACAATCACATTAATATAGTAGGATAAGCACAAGCTAACATACTAGAATATTTATATCCCATTAAAACGCACGTGCATTGTCATAGTACTTTTAGAAATAATAGTGTCCCTTTTCCTGCTAAGCAGAGTGCTTTGTCCAACATTATGTGCATCTTCCTCTCCCTCTCTCTTGGCTTTGATTTCCACCCTTCAATCTTTGTTTTCTTTTCTAGGTTTTCATTAAACTGTCCCATCTTTTATTGACTTAACAGATAATATTGTGCTTTTTTTAAGCTAGGTAAATCATGGGCATTATTTTATAAACATTTATTTACAGAACCGCAACAATATGTGCAGGTAATCACGGGCTAATGCATTACAAATATTTATATCCTTTTGCAACACACGGACAATTATCTACTTATTTTTTTAAAAAAATAGTTAAAAACAAGACAACTTGTTCGTAAATGGCATAATCTCTGATTCCCAACTCATCATACAAATAATTTGAAATATCATTGCTCCTTAATCAACATGTTTCTTGTTTCAAAGACCACACACTTTTCTTGCGTATAGTGCTCAAACGATTATAGCCCAATTAAAAATTAGAATTCACTTGTTAAGAACTCAAATTATTTACAAGATTCATCACAATTCTCCATATCCACACATGAATGCAAGTATAATCCACATGAAAATTATTGCAGTTAGGGAACCGTTTTAATACCAACAAGCTCCAATCAACACCTGTTATTATAATTAAGTGTCAATCACAATAGTGAGAATAGGAGTAGAGTGTTATCCCTTAAAACGGATTTTCAAAACATGGGGGCAACTAAGCACTTTATTTTGAACTGCTCCAAAAAAGGTGCTTAAAAGATTTGAAAAAAATTACTTTTTTACATGAATACACATGCATGTGGTCTAGGTACCTGTGAAATTTCGTTCAATAATACGTTGTATTACATGCTGCACAAAAAATACAAAATTTTGGCCCAAAACAACAAAAAGCAAGCCCCCAATTTTCATGTATTTTGTCTTTTTTGTATCTTCTGCATGTAAGCACATATATTGCTGAAATTTTGGCCCGTAATACTGCATTGCTATATGTTCATGCACACAAAAATTTGAGAAAATTCAGGCCATAAAATTTGTCTTTTTTTAACTTCAAAATAATGGGCACAATTTTTTAACTTCAAAATAATAGTTTTTTTGAAACGGAGGCAAAAACTTTGCCTCATCCACTAATTAAGATAGAAAAGAGTTTTTACAGGACACCCAACAAACACGGCATGCGGATTATTCGCGTGAAATAAAAGACCCTAGCTTCTTTGCGCCGGCGATGACCCAAAGGTTGGCCTCGGCAGAGATGGAGAAGAGCAAGATTGGCGGTGGAGCACTCTTATACTTAAACACTCTTGCATTACGCTCGTTCCAAATCATCCATGAGACGAGCATAGTGAGGGAGGTCTTGGCTTGGCGGTTCGGCGTACCATCGGCGCAGGTGCTTGCCCACCACTTGTCCACCGAGTCGAACAGGGGCCAAGCGGAAGTGTCAAGCCCGTGCATGAGGAATTTCTCAATGATCAAAGACCAAAGACGCCGGGTGTAGCGGCACTTGTAGAAGAGGTGAGATTCTCATTCTTGCACCGTCCTGCAAAGAGGGAAGAGATCGCAATTTGGCCACCCACGCTTTGCCAGTCTATCCGCCGTCCAAACTCTGTCTTGAAGGGCCAACCAAGCAAAAAATTTGACTTGGGGGGGGGGGGGGCAAACCTTCCAAACCATTTTGTCCAAGGAAGAAAGTACCATCCCTAGGAACTGTGCCCTATACGCGGAGGCCGCCGAGTATTGCCCACATGTCGTGTGTTTCCAAAGGATATCATCTTCGTTGAGCTCGTCAAGCTGGACCTCATTTAGTATCAACCATAGAACGAAGAATTGTGTGATGTGCTCGACAGAGACATTGGTAGGGGGGTTTATCTTGAGAATCCAAGCGTTGGAAGGTGAGGGAGGCCATGGAACTTCAAAATAATGGGCACAAAGTGCCCTTGCTCAGATGTCAATTTTCGGTTATCCCTTAGACAGGAAGCCCAAACTTTGATACATCCTTATACACAGGAGTAAGGCTTTTTGTAGATCTACACCGGAGCCGCTGCCGCGGTGCCACCCACCTACGGCGATGAGGAGGGGCTCCGCGATGCAATTAACTGCTCGTACACCTCAGGAGACCGATGCCCGCCGTCGGAGTCGTAATGCGGCGACGCTCCGCATCGGGCCCGAGGAGCCCGAGAGGTTGGCGAGGCAGAGGGCGGCAGTGGCGGAGAGAGCCGCACGACTCGCGGCAAAGCAGAACCGCGCCGCCCGGCGCATGGCGGGGATCATCGTCCCCTCCTCTCCCCCTTGGACAACAACACGACGAACGATGGCGCCGCCCACCGCCAACACCTGCACCAAGGACAACCACCTCTCCCGAGACCCCAAGGAAAAGCGTTCGGTGAGGAAGTAGAGAACTCGGACCACCTCCCTATGTCTACTTACTTTTTAATCTAGGATTTTAGTTAAATCTGAACTCCGGTGGCCCTTTTTTGATTGAGTTGTATGAACTTGTCTATGTCGGATTGCCCTATCTATGTGCGGTTGCTGTGTTTATAAGTTGTATGGATGATCTACGTAGTGTACACGCTTTTGTATGAATTTGGGTGTGAACATGTGAGGTTGTGGTTGTGGACATGAATACAAGATATGTGCACGGTCACTGATCATGAACGCGCATGGCCGCGTCCAACGGCGTATAGGAGCCCAAATTAGGCTCTAAAGCATTAGTCCTCATTTTCTAAAATAAAACACTAATGTGAAAGTTGTCGTTTGTAATGGAGAGGTTTCTTGTGCGAATGTACCTCGCCATTTTATGGAACATCAGGAGCCTGGACTTATTTCATGAATGGTTATAGGTTTAATTAGGATATCAAACAGAGAAATAAGCACTATTCCTTGCAGCTATTGCGGACCTTCATTAAGCAGATTATTAATGCAGCTAGCTATACCACTGAGTTAAATGGTGCGCACGACTGATGGATACGTGCGACCAGCCATTAGATGAACACCACCAGTGGATACGCTGGCCAGTGCTGGGTCTGTAGCCACTGACTCGGTGCCCGATCAATGGTCGAGATCAACAACGTACGCACCACGCTAGTGTGCGTGTCCTTGTGCGAATGAGACGCAGACGAGGCGTCCTTTTGATTGATTTCTCTACTATCGACAGAAATGCGCATACAGGTAGTGGTGGTTGAGGCAATCGGGAGTTCCGCGTACGGTCGACAGCTGGATTACGGTGCGTACGTGAGACACGTATAGATATTTGTCTCCCCACGTACCAACTAGTATATGGTACGGTACAGCTGGAGCAGGAATACGGCGTATATGGAGTATTTCTGCTACTAATTTACATGAAATGGAAACAGGGAGGCATTCCACGTAGACACGTACATGTACAGCGGCTGTTGACGCGTCTCGATCGGACCCCAGCTGGCCAGACTCGCACAAACGAGACCAGACCACCGTGAAACCATGAACCAGCCTTTTTTTTGCGGGAGGTGAACCAGCCAATTCCAATTGTTATACGCTTGCCAGATTCGCATATGTGCCCCCTGTCAAAGTTTTTTTTAAGCTGTCAAAGTTTTCTTTGAACAACGTTGACGTTTACATGTGTGGTGGGAGTCAAACCCGCCCAGCCCACACGCCTTATAACACACAGACTGCGCCACGTAATCTCATGCATGCATGTGAGAATTTTTTTGGATTTTTAGTTTTTAAAATGTTTTACCTCTTAAATGAAAAATCCGATTGAACATCCGTTTTCACCATTAAATCTTTAGTGATAAGATCTTCAAAACTAGATCTCATATCAATATATTTTGACAAAAATTTTTTGGGGTTAAAAGTTGTCATGTCTATTGCATACGAATTGCCATGATGTTCACACTGAAGTTGCCATGATATGTTTCAGCTATTTTTATCTACATTTAAAAGTAAATTTTAACATTTATAAAACGGGAAATTAAGAAACTAGACTTGCCATGAACCATAAACTAAAATTGCCATGATACATGCACTTAAAATTGTCATGGTTCATACAAAAAATAATTTTTATGGTCAAAGTACTGGAATTGTCATCATAAAAAAACTAAAATTGCCATGCTCTACAAACTAAAATTGCCACATGCCAACTTTAGGTTAAGCACTATGACAACTACAGTGTAAACGTCATGACAACTTTTGGGCAATTTTTTTCGCCGAAACATATCAACATATAGTCTAGTTTTAAAGATCTCGTTGAGACAGATTTAATGGTGAAAATGAATTTTTAATTTGATTTTTAATTAGGTGATAAAATATTTTTAATCCAAAAAATAAAAAGATTTCTGCTGATGTCATCTGCTCATACGTGGCAAAATGAATGGTGATGAAGGCGTGTGGGCGATGTACAAGATGCCACACGTGTGGGCGTTAGTTTTTTCGTTTTTTAAGAAAATGATATAGGTCATACTTATAGATTTTTTACAATGAGGAGAATATCTAGTAGTAAATGATTTTTGAAAAAAGTAACGCTCACACGTGTGCCATCTTGCATATCGCCCACACGCCTTCATCACCACTCATTTTGCCATTTATGAACAGATGACATCAGCAGAAATCTTTTTGGTTTTCAGCTTAAAAATGTTTTATCTCCTAATTAAAAAATCGAATTAAAAATCCGTTTTCACCATTAAATCCGTCTCGACGAGATCTTCAAAACTAGACCCCATGTTGTTATGTTTCAACGAAATTTTCTTTTCCCTAAAAGTTGTCATGATGTTTAGATTGTAGTTGCCATGGTGTTTAAACTAAAGTTGTCATGTGACAATTTTAGTTTGTAGAGCATGTCAATTTTAGTTTTTTGATGATGGCAATTTCACTACTTTGACCGTGAAAATTATTTTTTGTATGAACCATGACAATTTCAAGTGCATGTATCATGGCAATTTTAGTTTATGGTTCATGGCAAGTCTAGTTTCTTAATTCCCCGTTTTATAATATGTCAAAATTTACTTTTAAATGTAGAAGAAAATAGCTGAAATATATTATTGCAACTTGAGTGTAAATATCATGGCAATTTATATGCAATAGACATGACAACTTTTAACCCAAAAAAGTTCATCGAAATATATTGATATGAGATCTAATTTCGAAGATCTCGTCACGAGGGATTTAAGGGTGAAAACGGATCTTCAATCGATTTTTTTATTTAAGAGATAAAACATTTTAAAAATTGAAAAATCCAAAAAAATTCCCACATGCATGCATGCGGTGACCGTAGTGCAGTCTGTGTGTTATAGGGCGTGTGGGCGCGTGTGGCTTCCACCACACGTGTGGCGCTAGCGTTGTCCATGATTTTTGTAACAAAGAAAACATAAATTCTTTTCAGCAATGATTTTGGTTTTCGATCTAAGATCGGTTTGCGTCGCCCATCGCCCTCGTCGATCCTCACACGCCTCTACTCCGACACCGGCGCAACTGCCCGACCTCTTCCCGCATGCAGCCTCGCGTGACGTGGCGGCCCAATGGCCGTTGTCCGCACATCCATCACTCACGTCGTTCTCCGCTGACCGTTGTCGCTTTGATTGGATCAGGACTCTCCATCAACCTCGCCACTACCCCGGATCGGCTACATCACGATGGTCCATACTTCACGCCGCTGGGTATGACAACCACTTGCGCTCGCCTGCTATTAGGCACATCGTGACTCGCAACTGTCTCGCATCCTAAGCCTGTTGGCTGTTGTGCGTTGCGCGCCACCCGACGCTGTGTTGTGTGCCCTTGTTTGCCCGTCTTTCTTCGCCAGGTGTCGTCGTCTGGACCGATCAGATCACGCGTCTGCTCAATGCTCACTGGCCCCCGTCACTGCTGCCTCCATCGTCGTGACTTCGGCCTCATCACCGAGCAGAATCCCCGACCTCACGAGCGATAGGATTGATCACCCGCCCGCCAGCGATTCACCCCATTCGTGCCGTGCGACCGACCTGATTAGTCGCTTGTGCGCCGCCTCCGCAGGTCCCGTGAAGACCGTCCCCTAGTCCAACGCGCCCGTCCACCAATCAAGTAAAGGACTGCTACTATGTCGCCCCGTCGGGGTCGCAGTGCCGTCGTCCCATGGTTCTCCACATGGTGGCCCCGAACCACGCACTGCCGTTGCGTCGCTCCATCGGGCCATAGCACCACGACATACAGTCCATGGCTCCGCCCTGAGGTCGTCCCCGTGGTTGCACCGACATGTGCGCTGCCGCTGTGTCATCCCTTCAGGCCGTATCATCGTGTCGCGTGGTCCATGCTGCCGCCCCGAGATCTTCCCGACACCGCCTTGACCCGCACACTACCGCTACGTCACCCCTTCGGCCTTTAGCACCACAGTATGCGGTCTACTCCGCCGTCCCCGTGCATCGACTTATATGTGGTATGCGCTGTGTTGCCTCCCTAGGTGCAGGAACGCCATCGTCCGCGCACGGTCTTAGTCACATTGTTGGGTTCTTCCTCGCCTACTTCGAGCACCACTGTCGCACTTCTACCGACGACCAACGTGCCCGCACGGGCTGCCTCTGATTTCGCCAACCACATCGCCAACCAACTCCTTGTCTTCGTCCAATACCATTCACTGGTACAGTGAGCTGCTATACAAACGGGTTTTAACCCCTTTCCGCGACGGCATTTTAAACCGTCGCCTTGTCAGTGTGGGCAATAGGAGGGTGGTGGTGGTGGTGGTGGTGGTGGGTCCTTCCCACACGAACCAGAAACCGTCGAAGATAGGGCCTCCGGTCAGTCATACATCTCCAACGTATCTATATTTTTTGATTGTTCCATGCTATTATATTACCCGTTTTGGATGTTTATGGGCTTCACTATACACTTTTATATCATTTTTGGAACTAACCTACTAACCGGAGGCCCAGCCCGAATTGCTGTTTTTTTCCTATTTCAGTGTTTCGAAGAAAAGGAATATCAAACGGAGTCCAAATGGAATGAAATCTTCAGGAGCGATCTTTTTGGAACAAACGTGATCCAGAGGACTTGGAGTGGAAGTCAAGAAACAAGCGAGGCGGCCACAAGGGTGCTTGGCACGCCCCCTACATGTGGGCGTGCCCCCACCCTCGTGGGCCCCTCAAGCGTCCACCGACCTACTTCTTCCTCCTATATATACCCATGTACCCTGAAAGTATCGAAGAGCACCACAAAAAACTATTTCCACCGCCGTAACCTTCTGTATCCGCGAGATCCCATCTTGGAGCCTTCGCCGGCGCTCCGCCAGAGGGGGAATCGACCATGGAGGGCCTCTACATCATCTCCAAGGCCCTTCCGATGAGTTGTGAGTAGTTTACCACAGACCTTCGGGTCCATAGATATTAGCTAGATGGCTTCTTCTCTCTCTTTTAATCTCAATACCAAGTTCTCCTCGATCTTCTTGGAGATCTATTCGATGTAACTCTTTTTGTGGTGTGTTTGTCGAGATCCGATGAATTGTGGGTTTATGTTCAAGTTTATCTATGAGAAATAATTGAATCTCCTCTGAATTCTTTTATGTGTGATTAAGTTATCTTTGCAAGTCTCTTCGAATTATCAGTTTGGTTTGGCCTACTAGATTGATCTTTCTTACAATGGGAGAAGTGCTTAACTTTGGGTTCAATCTTGCGGTGTCCTTTCCCAGTGACAGCAGGGGCAGCAAGGCACGTATTGTATTGTTGCCATCGAGGATAAAAAGATGGGGTTTATATCATATTGCATGAGTTTATCCCTCTACATCATGTCATCTTTCTTAATGTGTTACTCTGTTCTTTATGAACTTAATACTCTAGATGCATGCTAGATAGCGGTTGATGTGTGGAGTAATAGTAGTAGATGCAGGCAGGAGTCGGTCTACTTGTCACGGACGTGATGCCTATATACATGATCATGCCTAGATAATCTCGTAATTATTCGCTTTTCTATCAATTGCTCGACAGTAATTTGTTCACCCACCGTAATACTTATGCTATCTTGAGAGAAGCCACTAGTGAAACCTATGGCCCCCGGGTCTATCTTTTATCATATAAGCTTTCATCTACTTTTATTTGCACCTTTACTTTTCCAATCTATATCATAAAATACCCAAAATATATTTATCTTATCATATTATCTCTATCAGATCTCACTTTCACAAGTGGCCGTGAAGGGATTGACAACCCCTTTATTGCGTTGGTTGCGAGGTTCTTGTTTGTTTGTGTAGGTGCGTGGGACTTTTGAGGAGCCTCCTACTGGATTGATACCTTGGTTCTCAAAAACTAAGGGAAATACTTACGCTACTTTGCTGCATCACACTTTCCTCTTCAAGGAAAACCAACGCAAGCTCAAGACGTAGCAAGAAGGATTTCTGGTGCCGTTGCCGGGGAGGTCTTCGCTCAAGTCAAGACATACCAAGTACCCATCACAAACTCATCTCCCTCGCATTACATTATTTGCCATTTGCCTCTCATTTTCCTCTCCCCCACTTCACCTTTGCCATTTTATTCGCCCTTCTTCCGTCCGATCTTGTGTTACCATGTGCCTTCTTTTTGCTTGCATCTTGCTTGCTAAAAGTTTATGGATCCTCATCCACTTGCTAATCTCTTTAAGAGATCCGATTATGATGAACCTATTGCTAGTGATTTGAGTGCACTAGATTATCTTTATGAGGTTTTGCTTGAAATTCGTGAATCTGAAAATTGTGATGAAGTACTTTATGAAGCAACTCACGATAGATCTTTGAATAAAAAGCATGATTGCAATGATTTTATTATAAATTCTATTGATGTCAATTGTGCTAATAATTTGCAAAACCCTAAGCTTGGGGATGCTAATTTTGCTATGTCTACTACTTGTTGCAATGATCATGATTGGGGTGATTCTTCTTATGATCTTGAAATTTTATTTAAGCCCCATGATGAATATGAGATTGATAACAGTGTTTGCAATAATATTGAAAGTGGGTTTGGAAGAGTGTCAATTTTCGATCCCACATATTTGGAGTATGTTAAATGTTATGATATTTTTGATAAAAGTGGGTTTGGAGAGGTCATGACTTTAGTTAATGTTAATCCCACTATCTTGGAAGAGTGTTAACTTCGCATGCATATGGATCATGTTGAGAATATGTTATGTGATAGATATTTTGTTGAATTTGCTTATGATCCTACATGTAATTATTATGAGAGAGGAAAATATGGTTGTAGAAATTTTCATGTTACTAAATTACCTCTCTTCATGTTGAGATTGCTATCATCTTCTTCCTTGCATTTGCTAGTTTTTCTTGCCATGATAATTTGTTTGCTTATAAAAAACCTATGCATATGAAGTATGTTAGACTTAAGTGTGTTTGTCACATGTTTTATGATGCTCTCTTTATGCTTCAATTCTTGTCTTTCCTGTGAGCATCATTGAAATCTCAATGCCTAGCTTGGGGCGTTAAACAATAGTGCTAGTTGGGAGGCAACCCAATTTTATTTTTGTTTTTTTGTTTTTGCTTCTGTTTAGTAATAAAATTTTCATATACCTTCTGTTTATATGTGTTTTCATGTTTTAATTAGTGTTTGTGCCAAGTAGAACCTATAGGATAACCTATGATGTTAGTTAATTTGATTCTGCTGAAAAATAGAAACTTTGCACGCACGAAAATAATTTTAGTAATTCACATAAACATGCTTTTGCGTTGATTCTTTTTGCTGTAGATCAATAGACAAATTTCCCAGGACTTCCTGTTTTTTTAGGATTTTTAGAGTTTGAGAAGTATTCGAGAGTTGCAGATTGCTACAGACTGTTCTGTTTTTGACAGATTCTGTTTTTCGTGTGTAGTTTGCTTATTGATGCATCTATGGCTAGTATGTAGGGTATGAACCATAGAGAAGTTGGAATACAGTAGGTTTAACACAAATATAAATAAAGAATGAGTTCATTACAGTATCTTATGTGGTGGTTTTTCTTTCTTGCACTAACGGAGCTTATGAGATTTCCTGTTGAGTTTTGTGTTGTGAAGTTTTCAAATTTTGGGTAAAGATTTGATGAACTATGGAATAAGGAGTGGAAAGAGCTTAAGCTTGGGGATGCCCATGGCACCCCAAGATATTCAAGGACAACCAAAAGCCTAAGCTTGAGGATGCCCCGGAAGGCATCCCCTCTTTCGTCTTTGTCTATCGGTAACTTTACTTGGAGTTATATTTTTATTTGCCACATGATATGTGATTTGCTTGGAGTGTATTGTATGATATGAGTCTTTGCTTTTTAGATTTCCACATTCATCCTTGCTGTACACACCTTTTGGGAGAAGCCCACTTGATTAGAATTTATTAGAATACTCTATGTGCTTCACTTATATCTTTTGAGTTAGATAGTTTTGCTCTATGTGCTTCACTTATATTTTCTAGAACACGGAGGTGGCTTAATTTTGAAGAAATTGTTGATCTCTCATGCTTCACTTATATTATTTTGAGAGTCTTTTAAAATAGCATGGTATTTACTATGGTTATAAATTTGGTCCTAGAATGATGGGCATCCAAGTTGGGTATAATAAAAACTATCATAGAAAGTGAATTGGATGCTATGATAAATTTGATGCTTGATAATTGTTTTGAGATATAAAGGTGGTATGTTAGAGTCATGCTAGTTGGGTAATTATGGAATTGAGAAATACTTGTGTTGAAGTTGGCAAGTCCCGTAGCATGCACGTATGGTAAAAGTTATGTGACAAATTTGTTGCATGGGGTGCTCTTTTAATTGTCTTCCTTATGAGTGGAGGTCGGGATGGCGCGATGGTTAACTCCTACCAACCATTCCCCTAGGAGCATGCATAGTAGTACCTTGCTTCGAGGGCAAGTAGACTTTTGCAATAAGTATATGAGTTCTTTATGACTAATGTGAGTCCATGGACATACACACACTCACCTTTCCACTTTGCTAGCCTCTATTATGCCGCGCAACCTTCGCCGGTATCATGCACCCATTATTTACCTTCCTCAAAACAGCCACCATACCTACATATTATGGTATTTCCATAGCCATTCCGAGATATATTGCCATGCAACTCTCCACCGTTCCATTTATTATGACACATTCCATCATTGTCATATTGCTCTTTGCATGATCACATAGTTGAAATCATATTTGTGGCAAGGCCACCTTCATAATTTTTCATACATGTCACTCTTGATTCATTGCATATCCCGATACACCGCCGGAGGCATATACATAGAGTCATATTTTGTTCTAAGTATTGAGTTGTAATTTTTGAGTTGTAAATCAATAAAAGTGTGATGATCTTCATTATTAGAGAATTGTCCCAAGTGAGGAAAGGATGATGAAGACTTTGATTCCCCCACAAGTCGGGATGAGACTTCGGACTTTAAAAAAAGAGGCCGAAGATCCCACCAAATAAAAAAGAGAGGCCAAAGAGCCCACAAAAAAATGAGAGAAAAGAGAGAAGGGACAATGCTACTATCTCCTTTTCACACTTGTGCTTCAAAATAACACCATGATCGTGGGAATTTTTCATTATAGAACTTGGCTTGTATATTCCAATGATGGGGCTCCTCAAAATGCCCTAGGTCTTCATGAGCAAGCAAGTTGGATGCACACCCACTTAGTTTCTTTTGTTGAGCTTTCATATATTTATAGCTCTAGTGCATCCGTTGCATGGCAATCCCTACTCACTCACATTGATATCTATTAATGGGCATCTCCATAGCCCGTTGATATGCCTAGTTGATGTGAGACTATCTTCTCCCTTTTTGTCTTCACAACCACCATATACCACCTATAGTGCTATGTCCATGGCTTGCGCTCATGTATTGCGTAAGAGTTGAAAAAGCTGAAGCACGTTAAAAAGTATGAACCAATTGCTTGGCTGAAACCGGGATTGTGCATGATGGGAGTATTTTGTGTAATAAAAATGAAGCATGGCCTAACTATATGATTTTGTAGGGATGAGCTTTCTTTGGCTATGCTATTTTGATAAGACATGATTATTTGTTAGTATGCTTCGAGTATTACTATTTTTATGTTTTATAAGCTTTGATATTGAATCATTTGGATCTGAACAATCATGCCACAATAAAGAAAATTACATTGAGAAATATGCCAGGTAGCATTCCACATCAAAAATTCTGTTTTTATCATTTACCTACTCGAGGACGAGCAGGAATTAAGCTTGGGGATGCTTGATACATCTCCAACGTATCTATAATTTTTGATTGTTCCATGCTATTATATTACCCGT
This sequence comes from Triticum aestivum, assembly GCF_018294505.1. Taxonomy (NCBI): domain Eukaryota; kingdom Viridiplantae; phylum Streptophyta; class Magnoliopsida; order Poales; family Poaceae; genus Triticum; species Triticum aestivum. The sequence goes on from NC_057801.1 coordinate 383,703,868, forward strand.
TTTGGATGTTTATGGGCTTTACTCTACACTTTTATATCATTTTTGGGACTAACCTACTAACCGGAGGCCCAACCCGAATTGCTGTTTTTTGCCTATTTCAGTGTTTCAAAGAAAAGGAATATCAAACGGAGTCCAAATGGAATGAAACCTTCGGGAGCGATCTTTTTGGAACAAACATGATCCAGAGGACTTGGAGTGGAAGTCAAGAAACAAGCGAGGTGGCCACGAGGGTGCCCGGCGCGCCCCCTACAGGTGGGCGCCCCCCCACCCTCGTGGGCCCCTCGAGCATCCACCGACCTACTTCTTCCTCCTATATATACCCATGTACCCTGAAACCATCGAAGAGCACCACGAAAAACTATTTCCACCGCCATAACCTTCTGTATCCGTGAGATCCCATCTTGGAGCCTTCGCAGGCGCTCCGCCGGAGGGGGAATCAACCACGGAGGGCCTCTACATCATCTCCAAGGCCCTTCTGATGAGTTGTGAGTAGTTTACCACAGACCTTCGGGTCCATAGTTATTAGCTAGATGGCTTCTTCTCTATCTTTGAATCTCAATACCAAGTTCTCCTCGTTCTTCATGGAGATCTATTCGATGTAACTCTTTTTGCGGTGTGTTTGTCGAGATCAGATGAATTGTGGGTTTATGATCAAGTTTATCTATGAGAAATAATTGAATCTTCTCTGAATTCTTTTATAGATAAACTTGATCATAAACCCACAATTCATCGGATCTCGACAAACACACCGCAAAAAGAGTTACATCGAATAGATCTCCAAGAAGATCAAGGAGAACGTGGTATTGAGATTCAAAGAGAGAGAAGAAGCCATCTAGCTAATAACTATGGATCCAAAGGTCTGTGGTAAACTACTCACAACTCATTGGAGAGGCTATGGTGTTGATGTAGAAGCCCTTCGTGGTTGATTCCCCCTCCGGCGGAGCGCCAACGAAGGCTCCAAGATGGGATCTCGTGGATACAGAAGGTTATGGTGGTGGAAATAGTTTTTCGTGGTCACCTTTGATGTTCTCGGGGTACGTGGGAATATATAGGAGGAAGAAGTAGGTCGGTGGACGCCCGAGGGGCCCACGAGATAGGGGGGCGCGCCCAGTAGGGGGGCGCCCTTCACCCTCGTGGCCGCCTCGATTGTTTCTTGACTTGCACTCCAAGTCCTCTGGATCACGTTCGTTCTAAAAATCACGCTTCCGAAGGTTTCATTCCGTTTGGACTCCGTTTGATATTCCTCTTCTTCGAAACACTGAAATAGGCAAAAAAACAGCAATACAGGCTGGGCCTCCGGTTAGTAGGTTAGTCCCAAAAATGATATAAACGTGTAAAATAAAGCCCATAAACATCCAAAAGGGGTAATATAATAGCATGGAACAATAAAAAATTATAGATACGTTGGAGACGTATCAGGCTGCTCGGATGCGTGGAGCAAAGTTGGCTGCACAAACTGCTGAAGCGGTGCCAAATAATTTTCTCAGGGCACCGCTGATGAGATGGCAACATTTTTAGATACTCGGTAGAAACTGTGACACTGTCTTAGTCAGATCCAGAATAACAGAGCACAGTGACAGTGTCTGAATCACATCTAACAAATGATATCGAACAAATGATTTGTAACAATGAAAGTGGGGCTAACCTTCTCTGCACATGCCAGAAACTTCCTCCCACTATCCATAGATTCAATTGTAACTAACTTCATGCATGGAGATTGATGGTGACAACGAGAAGGCAAATCTTCAGCCACTCAGCTCCATTCGTTGCAAGTGATTGTCCTACGGAGCTACAAGAGGAAGAAATGACTCAAATCGGCCGCCGGTTTAAAATTCTTTATTCCAAATCATAACACGAGAGAGAGGAGAGAGGCATGCCCGGTTGGTGAAAGAGTCGTCGGAGGAGGAACCGCTGGAGAGGTCATTGAAGAAGATCATGGCGACTGTGACGGTTGAATGAGAGATGACGAGAGCATGGAAGCAAGCGAGGAAGCGGATATAGCTTGGGAAGGAAGGATGGAGGAAATAGTGGAAATGTGATTTGTGGTCGGGAAGAAAAGGGGGTGGGGAGGGGGGGAGAGTTAGATATTTTGGTGGTAGGCCAAAAAATTCGAAAAGTGGAGGGAAACTTTGCGCGCGGTGCTGCCGGATAACATTCACTTTGAATAAATGTGTGAATCGCAAACGATTCTCTAGCTTTATGCACATGTGATGAGTTTAATCATTCAAATTTTGGTGGAAATTTCCCTGGGTCCGGTGCTCATCCACGTTATTGCATAATTTAACAACGCTTGCTAATTTGGGTACACAAAAGAGCCTACAACACACGAACCACACTTACTGAATCGAGCAATTTTAGTAATTAAACTGAGCCAGTTGACCTAAACATTGCTCTAACAAAGGACCAGCGTTACAAACAAAGGCTAAATACACATAATTTTAACAGAGCCGCCGACACGCCTCCCTATGCCTCGCCGGTGTAAGATGAGACGTCGATGGCTTGTCTTGGCGACATGCCGCCGTTGGTGGACTCTGCGTCCACCATGCTGAAGTCGACAGTGTGCTCATCCTCATGCTCGGTGCTACCCTCAAGGTTGTAGTACTCATAGTAGTGGCTGCGCCAGTCCTTGCATTGGCACTCCACCACCGATTCCTCGACGGACAGATTCTTCTCTACCGCGACCTCGGCCACGCGCAACTCCTCCTCCCGGTGCTCCTTGATCTCCACCGCCTCCTACATCTCCAGCTCCCGCTTGGTGATCTCATAAGGAAGCAGGTGCTCCATGGCTTCCGCCGCCTTTTCAGATGTGGGTTGCATGCTGGATTCCGAGGAGGCCTAGAATATCTTGGCATGGGCATCCTCGATCTTGGCGTGGATGGCCTCGACCCGGGCCAGGGCGACATCGATGGCACGGGTGGCTGCTCGAGCACTCTCGGCATTTGCAGCCGTCGTCGTAGCAGCTGCTGCAGCCGTCTCAGCTGCTGCAGCTTCCCTGTCGGCTGCCGTAGATGCCCTCTCGATGGATGCGGCCGCACTCAATGCGGATGCGACCGCGCTCTTGGCGTAGGCGGCCGCGCTCTGGCCTGAGGTGGTGGCGCTCAGGGAGGACGCGACCACCAGATGACCCCTCACGAAGCGCCTCCACGACGTCATTCTTTGCAAGAAGGGGTTGGGGAATGGGGATCCGGGATTCGTGGATTCGGGGGTGACCCGCACTTGAGCAGACGAAGACGGAGAAGCTTATGGAGGAAGACATAAATATACTTGCGAATTTTCATCGCAAACGGTTCCTATAACAAACCGTGTGTGATGTAGTCGATTTTTTGTATTAGATGTGAAAGGCGAATTTGGGGTACAATGGCAACGAATGCTGTTTTAAATGTACGAGAAAATTTTGTACCGTTAACACGCACTAATACAACTGTCATGTTAAATTTGGAAATTATAAGGGTTCATTTGACCTTTTTAAGATATTAACTGAGTTTCTAACCATTTAATGGCCGTAATTCAAATTTGAACTGCATGTACATGCAACAGCAAACCATCATGGGGTGGAAAATCATGTTTGTGTACTTGTGTGCAAATAAATTCCATGTGCAGTAAATTCGAAGGAATTTGCTAACATACTGGTGTCACAGGTTGGACACAAATATTGAGTAACATGGCTTTTAAATTCCATTTTTTAAATGATCATAAATACGTGAAACCTTGCTTGACGTAATGGCATGGCACCAAGATGTTGTGCTAAATTTTTTTGGCCTATTTAACGAAAGTTTGGACACACACCCCTCACAAACCGGAGCATCTCACTAGAAGACTCGTGGTACCGAGAGGGTACAATGAATGTTTGATGATGAACCGGTGGTAGCTTCCTCTTATGGCCTTAAAGTTTTACTATCGTTGACGTGCACTAATACAACTATCATGTTAAAATTTGGAAAAAATTTCACGGGTCATTTGACCTTTTTAAGACATTTAAGTGATTTTATAGCCCTTTAATGACCATAATTCAAATTTGAACTACATGTACATGCAAGAGCTAACCATAACAGTTTAAAAATCATATTTGTGTATGTGCAAGTTAATTTCATGTGTAGTAAATTGGAAGGAATTTTAAAACATATTGGTGTCATAGATTTTTTTGACTGAGAAATAGTAGGAGAGGCTCCTACTATGCTATATTAATATATAATAAGTATTTACATGGCTGGGAAGAAAGTCCCCCAAAAGGAAAACAAACAAGCAGAGTCTAAAGTGAATTTACAAAAGAACTGATATAATCACTGAGATTAGGGGACACTCTGTATCTAAGGCAGGTAAGATCAACCTTAGTTCTCTCAAGCCAAGCTCTATATGAAGGACTGATCTGATTGAATATGAAGTTATTTCTCTCCTTCCAAATATTCCAAGCAGTAATGGTGAAGATTTTAAAGAAAAGTCTGCCAGAATAAATTTCCTTTGCCCTGATTGTGGCCTCAATCCTTGAGATGCTAGAGTTGTATGAGATACCAATCTTAGACCAACAAGTTTGGCTGAAGGGACAATTAAAGATCAAGTGATCAATGGTCTCTTCCTCGTGAGCAGTGCATAGGACGCATGTTTCAATATCTCCAACATGAAAATGTCTTCTCACTGGTCCAACAAGGTGCTATACAAATAGTTTTTAACCCCTTTCCGCGACAACATTTGGAACCGTCGCCTAGTGAGTGTGGGCGATAGGGAGTCCTTCCCACATGACCCAGAAACCGTCGGGGATGGGCGAGCGGCTACTGATGATCCCCATACAACAAACGTATGAGAAGTCGCACCAGTCCCACACGTTACATCTCGACGTTACGTTTCTGAGCAGAGAGACATCCCAAACGATCAGGCCACTATAGTCGTGTGAAAAAGGTGGACATCAACATTTAATCTGCCGATATGTTTGTGATAGGTACGTTATCACACACGGTTCAAGAATGTAAAATGTGTGCGGTGCCTCTACTAACGCCAACGTGTACATTTTCGTAACTGTGTGTGATTGGTATTCCTATCGCACACGCACACTGGTTTGAAACGTTTGCCGTATTACCATGGATCACACATGCATATGAGACGAAACCGTGTGGCATCGCAAACGTTTAATGTCAAAGAACCATCTGTTTTCTTTTTTCACCGCACACGTTGTTTTCTTTCTAACCATGTGCACATTTTTTATTCGTTCCTGTACATTTTTTGGTTGTAATTTATTATTCGAATTGGAAATTTTGAAATATAAAATGTGCAATTCAAATTCTCAGCACAATGGTTCAACAACGAATCCATAAATAAAATTGTCAGTACAATATGTTCAGTAATTACATGATTAGACAGCAATTAACTATGATGAACCACAATATTTACAGGCGGTAAAGGTGAAGAGACAAGTGTAAATCATTTTGACTGCCGATGTTGTTGAAGAAGCGGAATGCCCATAATGTGCCTTCCTGCATGCCATAGGCACGAACAACTTTTGTCCAACACCTTGTGACGATCGCCCGCTCATCCTTCACCGCCTTCAGGAAGACTTCTAGAGCATTATGATGGTAGCATGAATTATATACTTTAACGTTAGTTGCCTCCACTCCGGTCATGTAGTTTGCAAGGTAATCATCCGTAATAGCTTCGGAAACCACTAAAAAGAGAAAAATATCAGATCATGAGGTCTAATAGAGTAACTTGTTCTGGGCAGGGGGAAAAGGCAAAAAATTACTTACCATCCTAAAGTTCACTGATGTCTTGGACAAAGTGTAAATAAAGAGCTTAATTCCCATCACTCATTTCTTTTGCCTAACAATCTTTCTTACTTTCCTCACTTGACGCTTGTTCATGAATATCTCATTGCCCCATACGCAAAAGGGATGGAAGCGTGGATAAGTACCGCTCATATACGTACCTACAAGCAACCAGTAAATGTTAGAAGCTAAATGATATTGCACAAATGATGTAAAATACAACTACCTACATTCCTAAGTACAAGTATTGTTAGAGATTTCAATATGAACTACATACAGATGTATGTAGAATTATAGATATAGTTTAGATTAGAATCTAGATTCACTCATTTTGCTCCTTGTGCAGTCTATATTGGAATCTCTAAAAATACTTAAATTTAGGAATAGATGGTGTATAAGACATGGGATGCAGCTAACCTCGACGGCAAACAACAACATCGCCCATTGTAGCCCTGTGTAAGTACATGGAAAGCCAATGTTAACTACAACACGGTTAACATCGACCAAAAATAGCAAATGGTAATAAAACAACATCATCTGTAGTGATATCTTCATTGCGAAAGAGTAGCACGGTAGCAAATCGACGGATTAAAAAATGGATACAACTGTTATTTGCAACAGGCATAACAACATCCTAATTCATGTTTTGTAAGTTTGTAGCCATTGAAATACAACTATTTAAAAATGGATACAACTGTTAATTACAACATGCTTAATGGCCATTGAAACCCGTACTGATAAAAATGCAATTTGCAGAGTTAAACATCACAAGGCAGGTGCTGCCAGAGCAGATAATGACCCAGTTGTCTATAAAAAGGTAGGGAAAATAGCTAAAACATATTAGGCATGTTTACTACAAGATGCTTAAGACATCGATGATATGTCTCCAACGTATCTATAATTTTTTATGTATTCATGCCATGTTTATAATATTTCTACATGATTTTGGTATGATTTGGTTAGAACTAACCCGGACTGACGCTGTTTTCAGCAGAACTACCATGGTGTTGTTTTTGTGCAGAAATAAAAGTTCACGGAATGAACTGAAAATCAACGGAGATTTTTTTGGAAAATATAAAAAATACTTGAACGAAGAGTTACCCGAGGGGAGGCCCGTGGCTCCACGAGGGTGGAGGGTGCGCCCCTGTGCCTCACACACTCCCCATGGGTACTCCTGACTTGTTCTCGACGCCAAACCCTCCTATAAATACAGAACCCCCCCCAGAAAATAACCTAGATCGGGAGTTCCGCCGCCGCAAGCCTCTATAGCCACCAAAAACCTCTCGAGAGCCTGTTCCGACACCCTGCCGGAGGGGGAATCCATCACCGGTGGCCATCTTCATCATCCCGATGCTCTCCATGATGAGGAGGGAGTAGTTCACCCTCGGGGCTGAGGGTATGTACTAGTAGCTATGTGTTTGATCTCTCTCTCTCTCATGTTCTTGATATGGCACGATCTTGATGTATCGCGAGCTTTGCTATTATAGTTGGATCTTATGATGTTTCTCCCCCTCTATCTCCTTGTGATGAATTGAGTTTTCCCTTTCAAGTTGTCTTATCGGATTGAGTCCTTAAGGATTTGAGAACACTTGATGTAAGTCTTGCATGTGCTTATCTGTGGTGACAATGGGATATTCATGTGATCTACTTGATGTATGTTTTGGTGATCAACTTGCGGGTTCAGTGACCTTGTGAGCTTATGCATAGGGGTTGGCACACGCTTTCGTCTTGAGTCTATGGTAGAAAACTTTGGGGGCACTCTTTGAAGTTCTTTGTGTTAGTTGAATAGATGAATCTGAGATTGTGTGATGCATATCGTATAATCATACCCACGGATACTTGACATGACATTGGAGTATCTAGGTGACATTAGGGTTTTGGTTGATTTGTGTCTTAAGGTGTTATTTTATTACGAATTCTGTGGCTGTTTGTGACACTTATAGGAATAGCCCAATGGATTGATCGGAAAGAATAACTTTGAGGTGGTTTCATACCCTACAATAATCTCGTCGTTTGTTCTCCGCTATTAGTGGCTTTGGAGTGACTCTTTGTTGCACGTTGACGGATTGTTATATGATCCAATTATGTTATTATTGTTGAAAGAATTTGCACTAGTGAAAGTATGTACCCTAGGCCTTGTTTCGAAGCATTGCAATACTGTTTACGCTCACTTTTACCAGTTGCTACCTTGCTGTTTTTATATTTTCAGATTACAAAAACCAATATCTACAATCCATATTGCACTTGTATCACCATCTCTTCACCGAACTAGTGCACCTATACAATTTACCATTGTATTGGGTGTGCTGGGGACACAAGAGACTCTTTGTTATTTGGTTGCATGGTTGTTTGAGAGGGACGATCTTCATCCTATGCCTCCCACGGATTGATAAACCTTAGGTCATCCACTTGAGGGAAACTTTTACTGTCCTACAAACCTCTGCACTTGGAGGCCCAACAGCGTTTACAAGAATAAGGTTGCATAGTAGACATCAAGCTCTTTTCTGGCACTATTGCCGGGGAGGTGAGTGTTTGAAGGTATATCTTTAGATCTTGCAATAGGGTTAGGCATCCACCAAAAATAGGAAATGGGCAGCATCTCTAGTATATCTTCATTGCGGAGAGTAACATGGTAGTAAAGTTTGTTGCTGGTATTGGTGAAATTGAACTGAACAATTAATACTTGAACATCACACAGTGTGCAGTACTGAAATAAACAAGGCACAAACATGCTTAATACATCAATCGTACAAAACATAGCCATTGCAAGTGATATTGGTAAGATTTAGCTGGTCAGATCATACCTGTTAAGTCCTGGGGGGTAGTCGTTGGGGCACTTCTTCTGGGCCAGAGCCTGCACCATGTCAGCGGTGATGGAGGCGAGGTGTTCCTCCAGGACAACACGCACAACGGCCATCGTGCCATGGGCCGCCATCAGCTCCTCGACCTCCACGTGATATGTGGTTGGGCTTGCGCGGCGATGCTTTGGAGGTAGGGACGATGGGGATTTGGAGGCATAAGGATGTTTCACAGGCGCCATTTAGGCAATCAGGCCGGGGCAATGATAGAGATATGTGGGTTACCTAACTAGATCCGAAGAGAACATAGATGTGGTTGTAGCTGTGGTTGCGGCAGCGGCGGTTTGAGCTGCCGGTAGGGGGAGGCGCGCGAGGGGGGGGGGGGAGGGGGAGGGGGGCGGGGACATACTGAGGAAATTTGATGGGTGGGGATGTGGTTAGGGGAATAAATTCTGAAATCGCGCGCCTAATGAAAATTTTGTCGCGAAACTTCAAACTTGGGCGAGGGAAACACACAACGGAGACAAAGTGCATAAAATACTCGTGTGCGAGAAAACAGAAAATTGGCAGTTCCCGTCTCCAAAAAAATGTACACGTGTAGTCGATTTTTTTGGTCAATGGTACGCCTGGTTTATTAGGAACCATCGCACATGTAACAGACTTATGGATCATTAACGCAAAAAACGCACATGGGTACGACATAGAAACCGTGTGTTTTGTGATCTTCTAATGATTAACATAAAAAGCGCACACGGTCACACATGCTAATCAACGCTCAAAGCCCTCAAAGGATGCTCTTACCGACATTGTACGTTAATACTACAAACTTAAAGTACTACTGGTAATTTGGTCTAATACTACAAACTTAAACTACTTCTCACATGCCGCCATCGGGGCATGCTGGCCAGACGCCGGCATTCTCCTCCCCGGCCTTGTAGGCGGAGGCCAACCATGCTTCGACCTCCGCCAAGCTCTCCTCACCACGGCGTGCGGCCTCTTCTTTCTTGCGGAGGCGGGACTCTCTTTTCTTAACTGCTTTCTGCCTTTTCCGATGTCTTGTGCGGCTTTGGCCGCCTTTAGATCCACCGCCCATTCGGCCATGGCAGCCTCAAAGTCCGCCCACGTAACTGTGTGTCCGCCGGCGGCGATGAACTCGGCGCGGAGAGATGCCGTCGCTTCCTTACCATGTGTGCGGTCGCGGGCGGCGAGGAACACGGCGCGGTGGGATGCCATCACTTCCTTACCAGTTACTGTGCGCTGCTGTGCCATGAACGACGCTTGGAGAGAGCTCTGGGTCGGAGGGGCCGGGCAGCCGTACAGTGCGGTGGTTTTTAAGAGCTGAATGACAAACGACAAAGGAAATTTGGCTTCCCTTACAATTTTGCTCATTCATTATCGCACACGGTTCATCTCGGTCGCTTCCGGAAACAGTGTGCACTGAGGCTATTGTGTGTTGCGTTATGATTGGCCGGAACCCCAGGCATGCGGATTGCGTGTGTGCACCGTAGGATGCGCCATGATCGAACGACAATCCACGTCCCTCACATCACATCCGTGCAGCTGTAGCTGGATTGGATTTATATGCGCCAAATGCCTAGAAAATGCACATAATCCCTTAAATATGGTAAATGAGCCCGGAAAAATGCCAAATTTGAACACGGTGATTTGCAGGGTGTATGTTCTTCGTAGAAAAAAAACTCTAGGGAAAAGAACAAAGGAAATTTGGATTCCCCTTCAATTTTGGCGATTTCCCTCTCGAAAGCATGGAACTTCCCCGACAATGGTTCGATTTATGAAGGGCGTGTATGACGACATAAGCCAAACCGTCTCAAAGTTTCACCAGGGCATGGTGAGGTCATACCATGGCACCATGCCAGGCGTCATGTTTTTCAATCATTTATTTAATTTTTTCTATAGTTGAAAACCCAATAAACAAACGTTTGTGGTTGACTATTGCCACACATTTCATCGAAATATCTGTCCATTCCTTGTAAAAGGAACGAGAATTTACTAAATGGCACGAGCATCGTTTTCTAGACCGTTCTTGTGCACCCTTTCATGCACCGATTGTTTGAACTTGAATTATGTGCATCAATGCCTAGAAAATGCACATAATCCCCTAAATAAGGTAAATGTAGCCGGAAAAGTGTCAAATTTGAACGTGGTGATTTGCAGGGTGTATGTTCATCGTAGAAAAAAAGTCATGGACAAAGGATAAAGGAAATTTGGACCCCCCTTCAATCTTGGTGATTTCCCTCTCGAAACCATGAAACTTCATCGGTGATGGTTTGATTTATGAAAGGCGTGCATGATGACATAAGGAAAACCTTCTCAATTTTTTACCAGGGCATGGTGAGGCCATACCATGGCACCACACCAGCCGTCATGTTTTTCAAGCATTTATTTCATTTTTTGCGTAGTTGTTAACCCAGTAAATGACGCGTTTATGGTTGACTATTGCCACATATTTCCTTGAAATATCTGTCCATTCCTTGTAAAAGGCATGAGAATTTACTAAATGGCGCGAGGATGGGTTTCCAGACCATTCTTGTGCACCTTTTCATGCACTGATTGTTCAAATTTGAATTATGTGCATTAATGCCTAGAGAATGCAAATAATCCCCTAAATATGGTAAATGAACCCGGAAAAGTGTCAAATTTGAATGTGGTGATTTGCAGGGTGTATGTTCATCGTAGAAAAAAACTCATGGACAAAGGACAAAGGAAATTTGGACCCCCTTCAATCTTGGTGATTTCCCCCTCGAAACCATGGAACTTCCTCAGTGACGGTTTGATTTATGAAAGGCGTGCATGACGACATAAGGAAAACATTCTCAAATTTTTACTAGGGCACGGTGAGGCCAGACCATGGCACCACACTAGGCGTCATGTTTTCCAAGCATGTATTTCATTTTTGTATAGTTGTTAACCCAGTAAACGACGCGTTTATGGTTGACTATTGCCACACATTTCCTTGAAATATCTGCCCATTCCTTGTAAAAGGCATGAGAATGTACTAAATAGCACGAGGATGGTTTTCCAAACCGTTCTTGTGCACCTTTTCATGCACCGATTGTTTGAGTTTGAATTATGTGCATTAATGCCTAGAAAATGCAAATAATCCCCTAAATATGGTAAATGAGCCCGAAAAAATGTCAAATTTGAACACGTTGCATCTGAGGCAGCATGCTGATCGTTGGAAAAAACTGAATGACAAACTAGGATGGAAATTTGGAGTCCCCTTCAATCTTGGTGATTTCCCTCTCGAAGGCATGGAACTTCCTCGGTGATGGTTTGATTTGTGAAGGGCGTGCATGACGACATTAATCAAACCTTCTCAGCTTTTAACCATGGCACCGTGAGGCCATACCATGATGGCACCATGCCCGGCATCATGTTTTTCAAGCACGTATTTCATTTTTCTATAGTTGCTAACCCAGTGAATGAGGCATTTTGGTTGACTATTGTCAGATGTTGGGTTCCGGCAGACCCTTAAGGTTCGAACTCTGGGGTGCGCACGAAGATCTTTCCCCTACCGATCTACGTCCGATCGCCTCACGAAAATCTAAGCTAGAACGATGAACGACACAAGGGACACGAGATTTATACTGGTACGGGCCACCGTTGTGGTGTAATACCCTACTCCAGTGTGTGGTGTGGTGGATTGCCTCAGGGGCTGATGAAGAACAGTACAAGGGGGGAACAACCTCGCAAGAGGTGTTCTTGAGCTGGTGCGATGAGCTGCTTGGGTGAGTTTGATCGCCTCTCTCTCTGATTAGGACTCTATGAGATCTCCAGATGCCCTCTACTGTGGTGGCTAGCTCTATTTATAGAGGCCCTAGTCCTGTTCCCAAATATTGAGCGGGAAGGGCGCCAACAACAACCATTTTGAAGGGGAACATCTAGTACAAGTTATCCTGACTAAAGTTGGTCTTCGGCTGCCAAAGGCATTGGCGATGACGCCGTCTTGGGCTCCACGGTGACCTCCATCCTGCCGCTCTGCTTGTCTTGGTCCCGCACTGAAATGGCAACCTTTGCCTGATGCCTCGGTACTCCACGCCTGTGCTTGCCCCCTTCGCACCAAAGAGGAAACAAGGACACTGCGCAGGCCGGCGCCCGCCTGGCGCCCGGCCGGTCTCGATCGTCATGGCTTGCGTCACGAGCACCTCATGAGGTACCCTTCCTTGATCTCTCCGCCGCCTCGCAAGCCTGCCTGGCGAGGCCGTTCATGAGGAAGTCGTGTGTCGTCCGCCCCGCGAGGCTTGGCCCCTTGCGAGGGTCTTGAGTCTTGCGCTGATGAAGATGGGCCGTACTGGGCCACTACTTGAGCCACGCCGCAGGCCGCATGCAGGCAAGTCTGGGGACCCCCGTTCCCAGAAGGCCGACAGTAGGCCCCGGGCCCAAGGCGCGCTCGTACTTGGCTTAGCGGAGAAGCGAAGGGGCAAGTGCGGAGCGCCGTGGGCCCCATCAACCTGCGGCCTTGGGTGCCGCGTGCAGTTGATTGGACATGGGCGCCTCCGCTTATGTGCCTGGCTAGGCGGCCACGAGGCTTGTACACAGTTATCCTCCCTTTGCTGCCTGTGCGCTTCTTGTTCCCTTTTCCTCCTCGAGCCTCTGCTTCCGCCTCCAATCCATCTTGAGTTCTTCCCCTTACCATTGCCATGGAGCCAAAGAAAAAGGACAAGGTGAAGAAACCTGCGCCTTCGTCCAGCGTGCCTCCAGTAGCTGCTCCCGCCGTCGACAAGTCACTCATACTTAATCTGGAAGCCCTGGAGAAGGTCTGCTCCGCGCTTGCCTCCAGCTTCAATGAGTGCGGGAAGATGACGGTTTGGCCCGTGTCCCACACCTCCTTCGACAGGATCGTCACGGAGGTACGATTCTTTGCCGACACCCTATAGGTGGGCCTGGTTCCCCCCTTTTCTGATTTCTTCAATGCAGTGCTCTCCCATTATCAGATCCACATGATGCATCTTGGCCCCCAATCCATTACTCTGCTTGCCGTCTTCGCCTTCGTCTGCGAGGCCATGGTGGGGATTCCTCCTTCCGTTGCCCTTCTGCACCACTTCTTCTCTCTGTGCTTGTCTGACCCTTCACGGTGTTCGGGATGCGTGAGCTTCCAGGCCGTGCCGGAGACGGCCGCCTCGGGGGTCGACTTTGGCCTCCCACCTTCTGCGAGCAGGTTCCGGGAGCGGTGGCTGTATGTGGACGTTGGGGTGCCCAGCCCCCTGCTCACGCACCCGACGCTGCCTGCTATTCCCAATCCTGGTTGGGGTCATGAGGAACTTACGAGCCCCCAGCTTGCTTTCACCTGGCATCGCTTCGAGAGGCTGAGGGTGCTCGGAGTGACGGCGCCCAAGGTGGTGAAGGAGTTCCTCCGGTGCCGCATCACTCCTCTCTAGCGCCATTCCCGCCCAATGTGGGCTTACTCCAGTCGTCAGGACCGTATGAGGCTCCAGGAAGGGGATCTCGCGCCAGAGACGCTGAAGAAGGTGCTGCAGGTCCTGACTGGCGACCCCTCTCCTGGCAGCGTTGGTCATGGGGGGGCCCTGTTGTATTTTTGCACAAACAGGGTCAATTTTGTGAGGCAAATGACCCGCTTCGACGAATGGGGGCTGCGCCAGGCTGGCCTCGCGGGGCCCCGCGAGAACCCGGTCGCCGTAGTCCTTCCCCCAGTTGCTCGTGCCGACCTTGCCTCAGGATTCGATGCTGGGAAGCAAGCATTAGCAGGAGCTGGGGGGCCTGATGTCATGGTGCTGATGTCGCGCGGGGCTCCCGAGGCGTCACCCTCCAGAGCTTACGGAGCCCCTCTCGAGGTGGTGGCTGATGAGAGGGCGCGACTTGCGGCTCCTGAGGCCGAAGCCCCCGAGGCCTCGGCAGGCCACCAAGGGGTGGCACCTGACCGCTCCTCTTAGGCTGCTGCCCCTGATGTAGGCCGTCTTGATGCCTCGGCTACTATGCCACGCGCCAGCCCTCACGTCGCGAGCTTGGGCCGGTTCCGCATAGATTTCGAGGCCCTCCGCAAGAGGAAGGAGGCTTCTAGTGGTGAAGATCGCCCGTTCCGCCCATTAAAGCACAGGAAGTACTTCGCCATGGATGAGTAAGTCCCTCCTTCTTGTAGTTCCTTGCTTGCCGCTCCCTTTGCTGACTGTGGCCTTTTAGGATCTCTCCTGACGAGCCCGGAGAGCCAGCCGAGGAGCCGCTCCCACATGCTTCTCCTCCATCATCGACCTTGATTGTCCCGAGTCTGCGTGCCGCCCTTGGTGCAAGCTCGGCTGGAGAGGCAGGCCGGCCTGCGGCACGCCTTGAACCTGTCGGCGCGCCGCTCTTCCCTCATGAGCTCTCCTTGGGCACAACCAGCTTGCCCCGAGCTCCTCCATTGATCATAGGCGGCGAGTGGCTGAAATTGATCTTCGGGTCCTCAGCGAGAGGTGGATTGATGCCTGGCCGGGTCCCTTGCGGGGCCCGCCCAGCGATCGATGGCGGAGGATGATGTTGACAACGTGCTTGGGCGTGCGCGGGAGCGCAGTGCCATCCACCAAGAGTTCCTCTATAGGGCGGCCGATGCAGTGAGCCAGCTTGGCGCAGAGCTGGCGGGCGAAGACGCGCGTCTCGAAGCTGAAGGCTTGAGGCTGGTCGAGGAGTGACGCAAGTTGAAGGCGACTGTTGGTCTCGCGCGCCACCAGCGTGATCTCGAAAACGCCAAGGCCGAGGCATGCCTGGCGGCCTCTCGGGAGGCCTGTGCCCGAGCTATCGAGGAGGCTCAGGAAGCAGATCGTTGATGTGAGGCTGCAGAAGAGCACGCGTGGGAGCTCCAAGACTGGTGCAACTCCCTGGAGCAGCAGGCGGAGCTGCACCGAGCCACTATTGCGTTGCTGAAAGGGGGGCCCACCAGAGAGGAGGAGCTCCGGAGGCGTGAGGAAGCGCTGACATTGGAGGCTGCCGAGCGCAACCTCGATCTGGAGCGGTTGGAGACGAGGGAGCGCCAGGTCACCCAAGCGGAGGACGATGTCGATGTGCGGGAGGCCCGGATCCAGGAGGAGATTGACCATCGCGTGGCGGAGGCTCGCACCGGCCTTGAGCGCGGATATGAAGAGCGGCTAGAGTTTATCAAGGCTGGAGCCGCGGGCAGGACCGCTGCCCTCAGGACCAGGCTGATTGAAGCCACTCAGCGGGCCGAGGCCACCGCTGTCGCACTAAGCTCGGCGCAGGCTGAGCTGGCCTCCTCCCGTGCCGAACTGCTTCTTCTTCAACGACGGGTTGATGATGCCGAGGCCGTCGCGCAGCGGAATGCGGACGAGATACGCCAGCGACAGACGTTGGAACACATGCACGATCCCATGCTCCGGACGCTCAGGGAAAGGGCTAATGCAGCCTTGGGCAACATCAGCGAGGCAGTTGCTGAGGAGCCGCATGTGACCAACTACGTCGGCAATCTCCGGTTCTTCACTGATGTGGTGACGCATTTGGAGAACCGCTCTAAGAGGTCTCGCCAGCTGGTAGAGGAACGGAGCCGCGGCCTGCTCGCGCGGGCATTCCCCCGCGTCTTCAGCCATCTCCAGAACATCGACCCCCTCTTCGACTTTGATGCCTCCATCCCCTCGGTGCCTGAGGCCGTCCGAGGCGATCTAGCACGGTGGGTGGAGGACAATGTGGATGCGCTCGTCTGGGCCTTCACCTCTGATGACGACAGGGTGACCGTTGCTGCTGATGAAGGCGACGTGGTGAACGGTGGTGAAGATGGTGCCAACAACAGCGATGAAGAGGCTGGCGGCGACGACGGCGGTGCCAGCGACGCCTCCGGGGACGCCTTGGGGGATGCGGTG
Organism: Triticum aestivum; assembly: GCF_018294505.1. NCBI lineage: Eukaryota > Viridiplantae > Streptophyta > Magnoliopsida > Poales > Poaceae > Triticum > Triticum aestivum. The sequence continues at coordinate 383,720,242 of NC_057801.1, forward strand.
AGCGACATGTCTGATTGACCCGCGCTTCCCCTGCTGTTTGTCCTGCGCAGGAAGAGACTCGGGCATGGCCCTAAAGGTTGTGAGAGCATTTTGGGAGGGGAAGCCCCTCATGTAAAAAGATTGTTGCCTACTTGTTGTTGAGATCTTCATCGGATGGGCGCCTGCATGATGCTTTGATTTTCGTGATGAGTAGGTTGCCGTGGTTTTACCTTCGTCTTGGCGAGCCTAGAGTGGGCTCGCAGTGTCCATCCGAGGGCCTCATGAGGGTCCCGTTTAACCATGCGGCGAGAGCCTGGCTGGAGTGAACGTCGGCCGCGGGACAGCGGGCGCAGATGCTAGGCCCTGCCCTACTCGCGAGGGGCCCGCGAGAGGGAGGCAGCTAGTGTGAATTCCAGCTTTGAACAGAAACCGGAGCACGAGAAAGCACACGAATAAGACACAACACCCCTCCCTGCACACACAATCACAAATTCGACTTCAACTTAGATCCGAAACGAGAAAGCTTGTTCACACGAAAAGAAGCAAGAGCAAAAGGCCGCGTCCGGCACCTAGTATAGTCTTCGACGTCTTCTCATCAGCGCGGGGCTAAGTGATGCCACTGGGCGTGGGAGGGAGCCCCCAATGCCCGAGGGCGGCTCTCCGGAGACTCCGGGGCGTGTACAGCCCCAACTCATTATTACGTGAGAGTGTCACGGGCGGCGAGCTTCACAGGCACTGGGCCTTCTTCACAGGTACTGGCCTTGCTTCATATCGCCAGATGAGGGCCCCGCCTTGCGCCACCCTTGACCACCATCGACGGCGACCGGAAACTAGGATGACGCCAATGGGGAAAAGGGGATGCCAGCGGTTCCCCCGACGACCACGGGTCCTCTGCTGGGGGCAGGCCCTGGGCACCTCCCCGGCAGAGGGCCTACCTCCGAAGAACGCCTTGCTCTACATGCCGTGGGGAGGAGCCTGGCTCCCGACCCCTCTCCTGCTGCCCCCAGTGCCCTCCTCCCGAGGGGAGGGAGGTTGCCGCACTGGGGCAGCCATCCGCTGCCGCGACCTGAACCTCCTGCAACCCATGGTTAGCATAAGCTTGCTCCTGAGGAATTAGCGGTACCCGGTAGTTGCTGCCGCCGACACTATTGTCGAGGCTTCCATGAGGCTCTTGAAAGAGCTCAGCCTCTGGCGCCTCTTCCTCCCAGCCTGGCCTAAGGAACGAGCCGTGGTCCTCCTCTAGTGCGTACCCTCGATCCACCATGTGGGGCACATAGGCCTCCGGGGTCACCTCCCCAAAGGCCTCGCCGTAGTGCTCCGCGCGCCATGCTGTTCGACTTGAAGCTCCATCTTGGGGACGGTAGGGCGGCGGCCAGCTAGGACCATAGGCAGCGATGCGCATGCCCTCGCTGACCAGGGGCGGTGCCGGTGCAACTTGCTGCCCAGCGCTGATGGCCAGGCCGGTGTTGATGAAGCCTTGAGGTGCGCCCGGGGGCGCGTGGGCTCGGATTGGTCCGCCTCGTGATCTGCCCGGGGCCTGGGGTGGAAGCCGGACGCAGAACGGGGGAGCCCCTGAAGCAGCGGCATCCAGGAGCTCGGCGACGTGCTCCAGCAGCACGTCGTGGCCGCTTTCTGGCAGTCTGCACCACAGCAGCTCTCGTGCCACCGTGAGCGTGACCTTCATGTTCGTCTGCTCCCGTCGGGTGTGCGGCGTCGTGGCCGCAGCATGGCTTGAGGCCCTCGCTGCCGACCGTACCTGCCATGAAGTGAGGGCAGGCAACGCCTGGCCGCGTCGCCCATGCCATGCAGCGCTCTGCGAGGTGCGGGCTGCCTGAGGTGCGGAGTTGAGGTCACCTTGGGCAGGTGGCACAGCATGGGAAGGCCATGCCGCCCAGTGGTTAGGGTTGGCCGTCGGGTCGCCAGACATGGAGGCGGTGGAGCGGCGGAACGCGGGACGGAAGGAGGAAGATTCCGGCGGACGCCTACCTGGCGCGCCAAATGTCGGATGTTGGGTTCCGGCAGACCCTTAAGGTTCGAACTCTGGGGTGCGCACGAAGATCTTTCCCCTACCGATCTACGTCCGGTCGCCTCGCGAAAATCTAAGCTAGAACGATAAACAACACAAGGGACACGAGATTTATACTGGTTCGGGCCACCGTTGTGGTGTAATACCCTACTCCAGTGTGTGGTGTGGTGAATTGCCTCAGGGGCTGATGAAGAACAGTACAAGGGGGGAACAGCCTCGCGAGAGGTGTTCTTGAGCTGGTGCGATGAGCTGCTTGGGTGAGTTCGATCGCCTCTCTCTCTGATTAGGACTCTATGAGATCTCCAGATGCCCTCTACTATGGTGGCTAGCTCTATTTATAGAGGCCCTGGTCCTGTTCCCAAATATTGAGCGGGAAGGGCGCCAACAACGACCATTTTGAAGGGGAACATCTAGTACAAGTTATCCTAACTAAAGTTGGTCTTCGGATGCCAAAGGCACTGGCGATGATGGTGTCTTGGGCTCCAAGGTGACCTCCATCCTGCCGCTCTGCTGGTCTTGGTCTCATTGCACTGAAATGGCAACATTTTCCTGATGCCTCAGTACTCCACGCCTGTGCTTGCCCCCTTTGCACCAAAGAGGAAACAAGGACACTGCAGAGGCCGTCGCCCGCCTGGCGCCTACCCGGTCTCGATCGTCATGGCTTGCATCACGAGCACCTCGCGAGGTACCCTGCCTTGATCTCTCCGCCTCCTCGTGAGCCTGCCTGGCGAGGCCGTTCCTGAGGAAGTCGTGTGTTGTCGGCCCCGCGAGGCTTGGCCCCTCGCAAGGGTCTTGAGTCATGCGCTGATGAAGATGGGCCGTACTGGGCCACTACTTGAGCCACGCCGCAGGCCGCAGGCAGGCAAGTCTGGAGACCCCCGTTCCCAGAACGCCGACAACTATTGCCACACATTCCCTTGAAATCTCTACCTGTTCCCTGTAAAAGGATTGAGAATTTACTAAATACCACGAGTATGGTTTTTTCAGACCGTTCGTGTGCACCGTTTCATGCACCGATTTTTTAATTTGAACTATGTGGATTAATGCCTAGAAAATGAACATAATCCCCTAATATGGTAAATGAGCCTGGAAAAATGCCAAATTTGAGCACGTTGCATTCGAGGGGGTATGTTGATTGTAGAAAAAACTGAATGACAAGCTAGGGAGGAAATTTGGATTCCTGCCCCCTTCAATCTTGGTGATTCCCCTCGAAACCATGAAATTTCCTAGGTGATGGTTCAATTTATGAATGGCGTGCATGACGACATAAGACAAACATTCTCATTTTTTTACCAGGGCATGGTGAGGCCACACATTTCCTTGAAATATCTGCCCATTCCTTGTAAAAGGCATGAGAAATTACTAAATAGTGCGACCATGGTTTTCCAGACCATTCTCATGCACCTTTTCGACTGTTTGAATTTGAATTGTGTGCATTAATGCCTAGAAAATGCACATAGTCCCCTAAATATTGTAAATGAACTCGGAAAAGTGCCAAATTTGAACACGGTGATTAGCAAGGTTTATGTTCATCGTAGAAAAAACTCATGGACAAAGGACAAAGGAAATTTGGATTCCCATTCAATCTCGATGATTTACTATCGCACACGATTCATCTTCGTCGCCTCTGCGAACCGTGTGTGTTCACTCACACATGCAAAAGGAAAAGAAAACAGTCGCCCCCTTCGTCCCCACCCACTCACCGCGGACTCCTCGGCAACTCTGCACCTCATCAACTTCTATCATGGTGCCCACCCTAAGCTCGACGGCGCTGTTGTTGGCGGGCAGAGGTCGCGTTCCAAATGGCACGGGATTTCGCCCGTACCACTTTCTGCCACCTATCTGCACTGACATTCTAGACTCTGGTCGACTGGGGTTTTCTGCGGGATTGGCTCGGGGATTTTTCTCATGGAGAAGGTAATCAACTTAGCGAAACATTCACTCATGTCTTGTCGCAGTCCGTCCGTCGCTGTTAATCAACCAATGGAAATCGCCGTGGAATCATTTTTGTTCTAGCTAATTCGTGGGTGTTCATTCATGTGTCCACAGTGCGAGCACAAATCGGAAAGTGTGGTCGCGGCCAGTCGGAAACGAAGTTCTATCTCACCATTCTGGATGACCTCAGGGAGCGCTCGGTATGTTCAATCTCAACCTACCACGGCCGGCATGGCCTAATTATGTGAACATATACCGTCTGTTGCTACACTATCTATATATTTGCATCAAATCTTTGTTACATTATCTATTTTTAATTATATATTTTTGTACTTTGCTTTCATCTATATATTGATCTGTTCTATCAGTTACTCCCACATTTGCATCTTGCTCTGTTATTTCAATATATCTAATTTACGATCTTAATTTTCATTTCAAGCAGTACATCACTTGCTTTGCTAGAACAGGAGTAGAAGGAAATCTTGGGCTTTACTTTGTTGATGACTCCCAGGATGTCATATTGACAATGCAACATGGACATACAATGACGTTTAGCATAAAACTTGATAAATATGGTCACTCCTATTTTAATGGGGACCTTTGGAGAAAAATTTCTAAGTGTTATGAACTGAAAGCTGGCAATAAAATTCTAGTGCATCCACCACAACCTGGTCTAACTAACATGGATGTTTACTTCCCCAATGTCATCAGCCGATCAAAGTCTGATCGAGGTTAGTGTCCTTTCAACTTTCTCCATGCTGTCTTATTACTTAGCAAAATCGAGGTATTTGTTCTGACTAATTGATCACTATTTAAGCAACCAATTGTGATTTCATTTTCTAACTCTGTTCCCAAGCAATAACAAATTCTATTTACCAAATTATGCACACTATATATTCTTCTGCCATGTTCAGAATAAATAATACCTTTCCACCTTTTAAGCAGGATATGTTGGATGCATAGCGAGCGATCTGTATTTTACTAAGCGTACCAAATTTCACTGGAAGGACTTGAAGCATGTCATAAACTTTGTTGATAATCTGAAAGAGATAACACAGCATATGAACGCTGGATTTTGGATGGGATTAATTATACCTATGGTGCACACATTGACAAGACCAATTGTGTGCACAAAATGCTGGTAAAAAGTCTTATTTTAATGTTGATGCTCATAAATTATATATATCTTCAACGATATGTTACAATTGGTTTTTATTCTACATTTCAATAGAAATTGCCCGTTGTAACAGTTCCTGGTTCGATTTCCCGACGTGGTCGAATTACACTTGTGCCTGCTAATAACGCCAAAGTGATTGCAAGGTACTGTATTTCCCGCAGAAATGGAACCATTCAAATTAACAAGTTCTCGCTTGACGTGGCAATGCATCCATATTGGAAAATTGGATACACTTTTCTACTCATGCTCTATCAAGGCACAGGAGGGCTCTTCCTTTTCATTGACGAGAAGCCGAGTCACCATGATCAAGCTGCTTCCATCGGATAGTTGTGGTTGTTGGCCCTCAGCCTTTTAAAATGTGCTAGCTGTTACTATGTTAAGGATGTAGATATGGACCATATGGTTGTTGGCCGTTAGCCTCTTAAAATGTGATAGTTGTTACTATGTTAAGTATCTAGATATGGACCATATGGTTGTGAAAACCGTGTTACGAAGATCCTCCTTTTGTCAAATAGTGTAACCACTATATATATGTTACTCAAATGATGTTAGCCAAGTTCTTAAATTTTCATGGAAAGTATTAGTATCGTACACAGTTCTTTGAGTTTAAGTGTGTGCCCGGTGTCTAGAAGGCATTTGCATATTAACTGTCCACATTGCAAATTCACACACATGTTAACATAAGGAAACGTATGTGTAACTTACTAATCATCGCACACGAGTACTCGCAGACGCATCGTGTGTGATACTCCTAGCCACTGCAAGCAACTAGTTTACATTTTTCAAAGTTTTTTGTATGAACAGAATCGCACACGAACTTACAATAGTAACCGTCTGTGTTAAAATTTCACATTGCAAACAGTTCATCCGAGTGGGATGTTTGCTGCATATCACACACATCTGGTTTACACGAATCTTTTGTGTTCTTTTGGCTGATCGCAGATGCCGCATATCACACACATCTTGTTAAGATGAACTGTTTCCGTTCTCTTACCTAATCGAAAATAGTTTGTCCGAGTGAACCGTATGCTGTATATCACACACACCTTGATCTGGCTGACCGTTTTTGTTGCATTCCCCAATAGCACATAGTTCATCGGAGCGAACTGTATGCCGTATATCGCACACACATTGACATGGCTGCCCGTTTCTATTGTTCTTCCTCATCGCAAAGAGTTCTGCTGGATCAACCGTATGCCCAACATCGCACACACAAGTAAAACTGAACCGTGTTTGATGTGTCTGCCATCACAAATGTTTGCACCTTTTTTGACGGTTTTTACACCACCATTTGCGATTATTGCATCGCACACAGTTTTGTCGAAGGGTCTCTGATCGTAGTGTCGCGTTAGCAACATCCTGCACTAGTGTCTTTTCATCATGTTCCTTGTGTTCAATCTATCGGCTAAAAGAAACCACATGAACACCTTTAGTTTCATTTGGAGTTTTGATTTCCATATCCATTTGAAAGGCTTCAGATAGGTGATTTGTCTATAACAGTGAATGTAGAATTTTTTGGCCGAATAAACAGGTCCCCATGGGTATGACCATTGATCAGTACTTTCAGTCTCAAGAACTTGTGGCGGTTTTATACTGTCTATGGAGTGTAACTCATTGAGGGCCTCGGGAGACAAAGGTAAATGGAATATTAGACTCAAATCATTAGTCTCATAGTACATGTGAACTGAGATATCTTAAGTCTTGGTATATGAATACAAGGAGGAGAAATTTTCAGAGAGGACTAGACCATTCCAATTATCATGCCACATGGATACATGTAAGCCATTCAGTACCTCATATTTGGCGACTCCTCTGTAGATAGGCATAAGTTTAACCATAGACCGCCACCAAAATGAACCGCACTTAGGAACAGCATGAGGGACATTACTAGTATAGTATGACTCCCAAAGTAATTTAACCCATTGGAGATCTGCATGATTGTAAAATTTATCCACGAATTTCAGGAGGAGTGCTTGATTATGAACTTTGATGTTGATCACTCTGAGACCTCCCTTATCTTTGGGATAGCACACTCTTTTCCAAGCCACTAAAGAGTTAGAAGACTCACCATGTTCAGATTTTTTCCCATAAACATCTTCTCCCTATCTTGTCAAAAGTATCAGGGAATTTGACTAGCAGCTCCAAAGTGCAAGACGCAAATGTGATCATGGAGGATACCAACAAATTTATCAGTGTGATTTTCTGACCATGACACATATGAGCCATGGTACTAGAGATGCGACGCTCTACCCAATCAATTAAGGGCATCAACTCAGTCATGGCAGGTTTAGTAGTACCGAGTGGTAATCCAAGATAAGTAAATGGAAGAGAGCTCACTGAACAACTGAAGACATTAGCTAGATCGGAAGCCTTCTCAGCAGAAATATTGATAGGAATTAGATTTCAAGTTGATCCTTAGCCCGATTGAGATGGAAAAATCATTTAGAACACCTTTAAGGTTTGCAAGTTGAATCAGACAAGCTGGCATAATTATGATAGTATCATCCATGTATTGCACAATAGGGTACGTACCATATCGAGCGATCGGAAGCTACAATCTACCATCAGCAAACTCATTATTAATTATGTAATGCAACAGATCCACAGCCAGGGCAAATAAAAGCAGCGACAGAGGGTCCCCTTGACGTACACCATGCTTGCAATGAAAACTCTTTCCAGGGGTACCATTTAAGAGAACCGAAGAATGTTCAGAAGTAAGTATAGAATTTATCCAGTGCCTCCATTTTAAGTCAAATCCTAGATTTTCTAATGTCATTAGGATGACATCATGTTCAATCAAATCAAACGCTTTTTCAAAATCTAACTTGACAATTATCACATCATTACCAGATTTCTCACACTGAAAAATGTACTCAAGGCCCATGTGAGACAATCGTTAATTGTTCACCCTTTAATAAATCCATATTGGTTCGTATGTAACAAAGACATAATAACTTTCTGCAGACGGTCAGCAAGAAGTTTTGTAATAAGTTTCAGGCAACAGTTCAACAGAGATATGGGGCGGTAATCATTTACGGGATTGGGGTTCAACTTATTTGGAATAAGTGTGATCAACGAGGCATTCAAACAATCCAGAAAGATTGAGCCCTCCCAAAAACTATTACATAGTTTATAGAAATCTGGCGCAATTAGATCCCAACAAGTTTTTAATAAACAACCATTGAGTCTGTCTGGTCCCGGAGCCCTGTCAATCGGCATTTTAGCAACCATGTCATCCATCTCTTTTTTTGGTGAACGGTTCAGATAAACCCCCAAGATTGCTTATAGATTGGACAAGACTATCCAAATTGAATTTCATTTCATGGTCAACAGATACACCAAGTCTTGCTCTGAATGCTTGGGATAGAACTTGAGCCTTAGCTTCATGATCATCAATAAGAGAACCATCTGGAAGGGAATGAGTGGCAGTAGAATTCTGTCTATGTCGTTCAATAGTCATCCGTTGGAAAAATTTAGTATTTTCGTCACCAACCTGTATGTATCTGATGGTCTAGCATTTACGCCAAAATTGCTGCTTGTAGGACTGTAAACGAATTATGTGGGATTTTAAAATTGGTGTCAAAAATTGGACATAAGCATTGAGTACCATGGATTTTACATTCCAGAAAGTTCAAAAATGATCAGAAATGCATGAAACCTTTCTTGATTTAATGGCATGGCACCAAGATGCTGTTGTAGAAATTTGGCCTATTTCACGAAAGTTTGGACACACACCGCTCACGAACTGGAGAATCTCACTAGAAGATTCGTGGTTCCGAGAGGGAGCAATGCATGTTTGATGATGAACCAGTGGTAGCTTCCGCTTATGGCCTTCAAACATTTTCTACCATTAGGATGCACTAATACAACTGTCATGTTAAAATTCGGAAATTTTCAGCAGTCATTTGACGTTTTTAAGACATTTAAGTGAATTTCTATCCATTTAATGACTGTAATTCAAATTTGAACTACATGTACATGCAATAACTAACCATAACGGTTTGAAAAATAATATTTGTGTACTTCTGTGCGTGTTAATTCCATGTGCAGTAAATTGGAAGGAATTTCCAAACATATTGGTGTCACCGCTTGGACACAAGCATTGAGTGCCATAGCTTTTAAATTCTGAAAAATTCAATTATGATCAGAAATACATGAAACCTTGCTTGACGTAATGGCATGGCACCCAGATGTTGTGGTAAATTTTTTTGCCTGTTTGACGAAAGTTTGGACACACACCCCTCACAAACCGGAGCATCTCACTAGAAGACTCATTGTTCCGAGAGGGAACAATGCATGCTTGATGATGAACCGGTGCTAGCTTCCTCTTATGGCCTTCAAACTTTTTCTACCGTTAACATGGACTAATATAACTTTGAAGTTAAAATTTGGAAATTTTCAGGGATCATTTGACCTTTTTAAGATATTTAAGTGATTTTCTAGCCATTTAATGACCGTAATTCAAATTTGAACTACATATAACAACTAACCAAAATGATTTGAAAAATCACATTTCTATCCTCGCGTGTGAGTTAATGCCCTGGGCAGTAAATTGGAAGGAATTTTAAAACATATTGGTGTCACGCCTTGGACAGAAACATCGAGTACCATGGCTTTTAAATTCCCAAAAATTCAAAAATGATTAGAAATACATGGAACTTCCTTGATGTTATGGCATGGCACTAAGAATTCGTGGTAAAAAAATTGACATGTTCGACGAAAGTTTGGACACACGCCCCCTCACAAATTGGAGCAACTAACGAGAAGGCTTGTGGTTCCAAGAGGGAACAATGCATGTTTGATGACGAATCGACGATAGCTTCCTCGTATGGCCTCGAAACTTTTTCTACCATTAACATGCACTAATACAGCTGTCATGTTAAAATGAGGAAATTTTCAGGGGGGATTTGACCTTTTTAAGACAATTAAGTAATTTTCTAGCCATTTAATGTCCGCAATTCAAATTGAACCACAAGTACATGCAATAGCAAACCATCATGGGTTGGAAAAATCATATATGTATTACATTACATTATACAATAATATCGTGGTAACACAAAATAAGCATTCATGCCTTACATGTGGAAAGAAAATATAAATATCTGGCTGGACAATCGGTCCCAACACGATTGGCACTCTAGTTCGTGCCTCGAGGTTTGGAAGGTGAGTGGCGTGGGTTATTAATCAGATGTGGTTCTGTTTTGGAAACCGTGAGCGATTAATTTCACACACAGCTTTTGCTGCGGGAATCGTTTGTAGTTCAAACTACAATACTCGTAAATTCCGTTAACCAACATGTGTACTGTTCCCATCAATCTGGATTGCGGCCGCCAATAAATACTACCTTGCTCACGTCGTCCCGCCTGCATTCTCATCTACATCCTCTCGTCGCTCCCCTGTCTCTCAAATATCTGCCATGGCGCCGCCAATTTGCCCACGTGCTGACGAGGAGGTGCCGCCCCCCGAGGATGTTCGGTCACAGAGCAGCGATGAGGAGGACCCCTGTGCGCCACCGGACGAGGTTGGGTCGCCCCCCCAACTTTGGAGTGGTTTTGGGGCCAGTACAATCTTTGTCTGTGGAAGTCGCTGCCTCAGGCTGAGAAAGCCAGGCAAGTGGTGTTCATGAAGGAGATGGCGGAGGAGGAAGCCAGGTACCAGGCGGCCTGTGAAGCTCGTGTGGCCGCTTGGAAAAAGGAGGCGCTGGAGCTTTGGGGGTGGGCGCGTCGATGTGCGGAGGAGGTGCACGAAGATGGGTCCTTTGCTTGGAAGGCCAAAGGTGCTAGGCACCTCATCGCTGCATGGAGGTAGGCCGATAAGCTCCAGCGTGCCATCGATGAGGAGCTTCGGTGGGCGCCCAATGAAATGGCAAGATCGTTCGCGTGCATCCGCCGACAAGAGGCAGATCGACACATCAAGTGTTGCAAGGCGGAGGAGGCGGAGTACTGCCTCCATGCTGGGAAGATGCAGCGCACCAGGGACCTACTGGCGAGGGACTATCGAAATATTTCCCCCCTAAGGAGGGATTATTAGTTTTAGTATTGTTCGTTTTCAATTTTATGCATTGTACATAGTAGTCAAGTATCATCACGTATATGTGATGATATTATATATATTTTGTGATGAACTAATGAACAATTAATATATATTATGAATTCTATTTTTCTATATGTTTTCTTATACTAATTGGTTATCATCCACGTATATAGAATGTAAAGCATACACACACACACTAAAAAGGAACAATATATAAGAATGGAAAACAGAGTACACACATTGAAACAATGCAATAAACAAAGCAATATTAGGATTGTTGTGAATACATAGCGATCCTGGTCGAAACAACTCAACAAAATAATATGCATCCATGACCAGCAGCCTTGCCTACGGTAGCTCTTGGCTCTGTCTGAACTCGTGCAGGCGTTCGTCCAAGCGGTTGACACGCTCCCGGTACATTTGGAGCGCGATCTCGAGCTCCAACTTGGCTATTTCATCAAAGATCACCAGCTCGATGATGCGACGACCATGTTCCTCTACTGTGCCTACGTGGACACCTGGGCCAAGGAGGCGGTCGAGCCTAGCGACCAGCGCGTTGGCATCGAGCGGGCCACGGACAAGGCGAATGGCGTGACCCATCTGAACGGCGCGGCAGGCGTCCGGTGCAAGTAAGGCGCGACCGGCCTCTGGTGCAAGTACGGCGCAGACGGCCTCTGCCCGCTCCTGCTGAGGAATGGGGGTGCTGACGGGTCGTGTACCTAGCTGTGACGCCCTATCGATATCAGGCAAGTGCCGATGGAAACAGTCTTGCTGTGCGGCGCGCCGCGCCTCTTGCTATGCGGCACTCCAACGGTCTTACTGTGTGGAGAGCCACATAGTATCGGTGCAGACGCACCTAGCTTGCTCTGTGGCGCACCACCGATCATGTTGTGCAATGAGCTGCAGCCTCTCGGCGCTGACATGCCTATCTTGGTCCACGACACTAAAGCGTCGTGCGCCAAGGGTCTGCTCAACCCTGGGGATGACACACAACACGGTGTCGTCCATCGTGTTGCCGGGGACACTCTCGGCCTCGACAGGCCGTGGCACCTTCTCCTTTTCCTCGTCAAGAAGGTTGATGGCAGAGGCGGCGTGGTTGGCATGCTTGGAAAAGGTAAAAGGGTAATAGATTGCGCGTGTTGCCTCGGTGTCTCGCGCGCCGCCTAGGTTTATGTGCAATATCGCTAGGTGGCCGCGGGATACCGATGAGGAAATGTTGGGAAACGGTGGTGTGTTCATAAAACGCCATCAATTAATGGAAACTTAGCATAAAAGGAACCGCGAGCTAGCATGATGTGTGCGGGCACATTGCTTGCCCAAGGCTATGATCCATTGTTGGGAAACGTAGCATGAAATTTCAAAAAAAAATCCTACGCTCACGCAAGATCTATCTAGGAGATGCATAGCAATGATAGGGGGAGAGTGTGTACACGTACCCTCGTAGACCGAAAGCGGAAGCGTTTACTTAATGCAATTGATGTAGTCGAACATCTTCTCGAATCAACCGATCAAGTACCGAACGTATGGCACCTCCGAGTTCTGCACACGTTCAGCTCGATGACGTCCCTCAAACTCATGATCCAGTAGAGATACAAAGGAGTATATGAGTTTCGTCAGCATGACGATGTGGTGATGGTGATGGTGATGTGATCCGCCCAGGGCTTCGCCTAAGCACTATGACAATATGACCGGAGGAGTAAATGGTGAAGGGGGGCACCGCACACGGCTAAGAAACAATTGATGTGCTTTGGGGTGCCCCCTGCCCCCGTATATAAAGGAGGGAGAGGGGAGAGGGCCGGCCTAGGGCGCGCCCAAGTGGGGGAAGTCCAACTAGGACTCCTAGTCCTAGTCGCCCCCTTCCTTTCCAACAAAGGGGGAAAGAGGGAAGTGGAGGGAGAGAGAGGGAGAAGGAAAGGGGGCCGCGCCCCTCCCCCTTATCCAATTCAAACTCCACATTGGGGGGGGGGGCACCTCCTGCGGCCTGCCTCTCCTCTCCACTATGGCCCATGAGGCCCATTACTCCCCCCCGGGGGGGGGGTTGGTAACCCCTCGGTACTCCAAAAAATACCCGAACCAATCCGGAACAATTCCAGTGTCCGAATATAACCTTCCAATTATATCAATCTTTACCTCTTGACCATTTCGAGACTCCTAATCATGTCCGTGATCTTATCCGGGACTTCGAACAACCTTCAATCACCAAAACACATAACTCATATAATACATATCATCATCAAACGTTAAGCATGTGGACCCTACAGGTTCGAGAACTATTGTAGACATGACCGAGACACCTCTCCGGTCAATAACCAATAGCGGAACATGGATGCTCATATTGGTTCCCACATATTCTACGGAGATCTTTATCAGTCAAACTGCAATGTCAACATACGTTATTCCCTTTGTCATCGGTATGTTACTTGCCCGAGATTCGATCGTTGGTATCTTCAAACCTAGTTCAATCTCGTTACCGGCAAGTCTCTTTACTCATTCTGTAGTGCATCATCCCATAACTAACTCATTAGTCATATTTCTTGCAAGGCTTCATATGATGTGCATTACCGATAGGGCCCAGAGATACCTCTCCGATACTCAGAGTGACAAATCCTAATCTCGATCTATGCCAACCTAACAAACACCTTCGGAGATACCTGTAGAGCATCTTGTTAATCACCCAGTTATGTTGTGACGTTTGATAGCACATAAGGCATTCCTCCAGTGTCCGGGAGTTGCATAATATCATAGTCGAAGGAATATATATGACATGAAGAAAGCAGTTGCAATAAGACTGAATGATCGTTATGGTAAGCTAACAGATGGGCCTTGTCCATCACATCATTCTCCTAATGATGTGATCCCGTTCATCAAATTACAACACATGTCTATGGCTAGGAAACTTAACCATATTTGATCAACGAGATAGTCTAGTAGAGGCATACTAGGGACATAGTGTTTTGTCTATGTATTCACACATGTATCAAGTTTCCGGTTAATACAATTCTAGCATGAATAATAAACATTTATCACGCTATAAGGAAATATAAAATAACAACTTTATTATTGCCTCTAGGGCATATTTCCTTCATCCATAGAAAAGAATACTGTTCTGTACACAGAGAGCTTAGATGTTGTGCAGACTGAGAAAATAATGGCAAATGATTAAACTAAGGAACATGTCGATGATGAATTCAAGAATGGCAGAGAATAATTTACCAGGAAGCGTCATTTGCCAAGAACACACACAACTAATTAGCAGGAAATGTCTTTGTTATTATCGGTCTTCCCACACAATTAGCCGGTGCACCCTTGTCCGTTACCCGCATTCACGTCACGGTGCCGGCCTTGGCTTGCGTCCCTCGGCGCATTCAGCTCGCCGTTAGGCGCCGCGGTGCACTCTGCTCGCGTCTGTCAGTGCGCTCGGCTCGTAGACGGCTTTTTGTGTGTGTTCAGTTGCTATATGCATATGGTTGCTCGTCGTTGAGGAAGCCGCAGAGCGCTCTGCTTGCGTCCCTCCACGCGCTCTGCTCTCGTGTCCCTCCGCGCGCGCTCTACCAATTGTTGGGGCTGGGGCATGATCATGTTGGGGGCCCCTTATGCATGCGGTTGCACCATGCGCATCACCGCAATGAGTTACCTGCGACATGATGGAGTTACGCGCTGCAAAAACTGCCATCCGGGCGTGCGATATTCCAGGCCGTCCAACTTCCCCATTAATTCCAGCGTCCATTATAACCTTAATCTCTTCAACCTTTCGATCGCGCCCAACGACACAACAAGCACACCCGCGATGATACATATATAGAGGATATCTAGCGCCGCTCCAATGGAGTTTGGGGTGCATAAAGTGGAGAGTCACGCGAGGGATACGGATCTCTTGGTGGTGTACACCATCGACCCGGCAGTGGTGGAGGACTACATCAACGCCATGGTGCAGTTGCTTGCTCGAGATAAGTACAAAGTGGTCTGCATCGACCTCCAGTACACTAGAGGTCATCCTGAGAAAGATCAAAAGGTTGCCGTCGCCCAATTGTGCGTGCACCATCATGTCCTCAACTACCACTACTACATGGCCACAGAGCCTTGTGATCGTTTCGCCAGTTTTGTCAATGGCACCGACTACAAGTTCGCTACAATGGAAACCATCGACGATGTGAATGCACTCAAGGTTACGGGCTTGGCCTGCAAGAACCTTGTCGAAATCCATGGACACTGCAAGGTCGGGGGCAGCACAAACAAGAACTCCCTGGTTGAACTCGCCTCAGCCATCATCGACCCCTAATACGAAAATATGAAGCAGGATGCCAAGAGAACACATCCCGTATCCTGGCACGGGGCCTAGATGCTGCAACTGGATGAAGCTCACCTCACCTTCATGGCCAAGAACGTGTACACATGCTACGAGATGCACAGGCGGATCGTTGATATGAGGGAGTGCCTCCTTCCCATAATTGATGAGGCTGGATTGAGCCACCAGTAGAGCAGTGGCGACAAGCGTCACAAGAAGAAGTAGAAGATGATCATATGGTCATTTATCCTAGTTAATTATGCATGCAATAGTTTACTTTTGTGTGTGCAAATGTCATGTGTGTACTAGCCACCTATGTAATTGGATGTTTAATTTGGTTATGCAATAATGTCCTTATAAGTATATATGTTGTTCTGTATGTAGTCACATCACACATGAACCATACTAAGGAAACCGCCGGTGATGAATTCATCAATCACTGACAATTGTATACTAGGAAGCGTTTGCCCACAAGACACACGGCTTATTAGCAATAGTCTTCTGTGTTATTATCAGTCTGTGCACATATTTCTGGTTACAGACCTGTTTATCGCGTATCACACACAAATTGTTTACACGAAACATTTCTGTTCTCTTGGCTGAACACAAACAGTTCAAGCGAGTGAACTGTACCCTCTATCGCACACACCTTGATCTAGCTGACCGTTTCCTTTGTGTTGCCTAATCACAAACAATTTATCCGAGTGAACAGTATGCCATATATCGCACACCTTCATTTGACTGCCCGTTTATGTTGTTATGGCTCACCGCAAATAGTTCATTGGAGTGAGCCGTGTGCCACACATCACACACGTAACTATAATATGAATCATGTTTGATGTCTCCGCCAATGCAAATGTTTCGTATCTTTTTTGACGGTTTTATTACATCATCGTTTGCAATTAATGCATCACACATAGTTTCATTGAAGGGTCTCTGATTGTAGTGTCGCGTTTGGACCATCCCGCAGTAGTGATTTCATCGCCAGAACCGCTGTCATCTTCCCCAACCACTTCATCTACTCTGAAAATCGTAGGTGACATCGACACCTTCTACCCCATGCCGATTGCTGCCGCAACCATCGTCGAGTCTTCCTCTGCTGGTCCCTCTGACATGGCGTACATCTCATGCTGGTCCCCATCTATGCATGCTCGGTGCTAGCAACAACACCACACGCATTCATCCACGACGTGTCCCCAGGCTTGGCAAACTTGCTGTGATGCCTCATCAACAGTGACTTCTTCCCATCTACGCATACCCGGTCATGGCAACACCAACATGTGCATTTGTACTCGATGTATCCCGGGCTTGGCAAACCCGGCGTGAGATGACCCACAACTATAGGGGATTAATCATAGTCCTTTCTATAAGTAAGAGTGTCGAACCCAACAAGGAGCGGAAGGAAATGATAGGCAGTTTTCAGCAAGGTATTCTCTGCAAGTACTGAAAGTAGCGGTAACAAGTAGTTTGATAGCAAGATAATTCATAACAATTAGTAAGTGACAATAGTAACAATAGTGCAGCAAGGTGGCCCAATCCTTTTTATAGCAAAGTATAAGCTGAAAGTACTTCTTATAATGAGCAAAGCGTTTCCGAGGACACATGAGAATTCTCGTCTAGTCACGTTCATCAGGTTTAGTTGATTCATGTGCACCACTTTGATAATTTGATATGTTGGTCGACCAGTGCTGGGTGCTGGTCTTACTTGAACAAGAAACCCTCTTATGCTTACCCCGTCTCGCAAGCATCCGCAACTAAGATCCAAATCAGCCCCTTACGGAATAACGCATAAACTAGGGTTTAAGCTTCTGTTACTCTCGCAACCTATCATCTACTTATTACTCCCAAATTCCTTCCCTTAGGCCCAAGTATGGTGAAGTGTCATGTAGTCGACATTCACATGACAACACTAAGGGAACAACAACATACATATCATCAAAATATTGAACGAATACCAACTTCACATGATTACTTATAACAAGACTTCTCCCATGTCCTCAAGAACAAAAGTAACTACTCACAAATTGTATTCATGTTCAATATCAGAGGGGTACTGAATATGCTTAAGGATCTAAATATATAATCTGCCAGCAAATAAACCAACTGGCATCAACTACAAGATGTAATCAACACTACTAGCAACCCATAGGTTCCAGTCTGAGGTTTTGGAACAAAGATTGAATAGAAGATATGAACTAGGGTTTGAGAGGAGATGGTACTGGTGAAGATTGGTCCTTCCACGATGAGAGGATCATTGGTGATGTCAGTGCTTCGATTTCCCCCTCCCCCAGGGAAGTATCTCCCGCAGAATCGCTCCGTTGGAGAGCAAAAGTGCTCCTGCCCAGGTTCCGCCTCGAGACGTCGGTGCTTCGTCCTGAAAGTCTTTCATTATTTTTTCTAGGGAAAAGGGCTTCATATAGCAGAAGGAGGGCACCAGAGGGCTTCTGTGGGCCCCACAAGGCATCAGGGCGTGCCCTGGGGGTGGGGTAGGCGCGCCATGTTGCCTTGTGAGTAGCAGGTGGCCCTTCTGGTGTTTCTTCGTTTCAATATTTTGTATATATTCAATAAAAAATCTCCATGAAGTTTCAGGTAATTTGGAGCTCTGTAAAATAGCTATCTCTGTTGTAGCTCCTTTAGGTCCTGAAATCCAACTGTCGGTAATTTTCCTCTTCATGATCTTGCAAATTAAAAGATAAAATGCATTAGAATTGAATCATAAAGTGAAATAATGACCAAAAACATTATAAATAACATTAGGAAAACATGAGGCAAAATGAACATATCAACTCCCCCAAGCTTAGGCCTCACTTATCTTCAAACGAAAGCCGAACTCGATAATCATGATCACATGTTTAGAGAGAGAGAGAGAGTGAGATAGAGAGAGAGAGAGAGGTGTTGATAAAAAAATACGGACATGGAAGCATCATGATCATTATCATAGCAGCAATTATTCATCATATAGCTTCTCATAATCAAGTAACAATTCATCCACGATATTGAAGTATGAAACATAAACTTTATTGAAAACAAACAAACTGTGTTCTCAGTCATTCAAACAATTACAATTCATCATATTTCTAGGAAGAGGTTATGTAACAACTTTTGTCTTAGCAAGTTCCACATACTCAACTATCATATAATCTTCTATGATTTCTAACATTGAAGGCATATATTTGGAGCAAATGTTTTCGTCAGACACATAGGAAGATGGGGATTTATTGTTTTCACCTCCTAACTTCTTTACCTCAAGGATAATGTCAACAATAATAACTCATGATTACCTACATCCAACTGGATATATGTGCCTGGATCTTTCCCTACCACATGATGCTTGCCAAGTGGAGTATAATTAAGAATGGAATATGGATGAACATTATTAACTCTTGCATAAAAGTAAAGACTGAAAAAGTAAAAGGTAGGTCCTTCACAGAGGGAAGCAAAGGTTGTGATGCACTTTTTTCATTGGGATGTGCAAGCTCTTAATGCAAAGTACATCACTTTATATTGCCCCTTGTGATAGCAACCTTTATTATGCAGTCAGTTGCTTTTATTTTTTACCATCATAAGTTCGTAAAAAGCTTATTTTCCCTTGCAATAAAAGATCATACAACTATCATACTAGTTTTTATCTCCAGTGCCCAGTAGATGATTATGGTAGATTGGTCTCCTGGAATAGCCCAAACCTGGATCGTAGTGTGGTTCTCATCAAGGTTAGGGTTATTCATATGCGCCTGACACCCAAGAGCATTGTTGTTCGTTAGTTAGGTGGAGACAGAGCCTGCTGGACTGCTGCAATTTATATTTTGCGGGGTGCTGATTGGAATGCACATGATCCAGAGGTACCTGTTGCTAATGACGAACCACCCCCTGCAAATGGTATCCCTCATCGTATGTTTGTTGATGGGCTTACTGCAGAGCAACTCTACCAACAACTACTTCAGAATTGGCTTATTCAAAATGGTGTGGGCAATGATCAGGCACCTCATAATGCTCCACAGTAGGATGGACCTTAGAATGCTCAATGGGATCCTTGGCCTCAGCCCCCTGCTCCTCAAATGACTGCTGCTCTGGTGAACTTTCAGGCTTGGCTTGCTGCTCAAGGCCTTCAGGTGCAAGATGGAATTCTTCCTGAGGATAACCTGTCTGACAGTCTGTACTCTGCTTGGCTGGAGTCAAGCTCAAATGCAAGCTCTCAGGGTTCCTCTTCCATGACTGCTATGCAGACCAGTACTTTGCTTGTGGCACCCCCTACACCTCAAAATAGCATCATTGTGGATGTGGCAATCACTGTTGGATCACTTCAGGTCAGCATAACTGTTGAGGGTAATGAGCTCACCACTATGTTGGCTTCTGAATTGATCCCTTGGAATATCTTCACTGAATATTTATCCAGATCAATTCTGTCTGTTGTTGCTTCTTATGGGCCATGGAGCTCCGGATATGGCTTACCCCCTTTGAAGGTGCAGGTGACACATTTCTTCAAGTGGCTGCTAATGATATTAATCATCTGGCGTGTTTTACTGCTGGAATTTACAACCCTGCAACTACCTCCTCAGTCCACATCTCTGAAATCAATCCTGATCAAGCTGTCCTTGTCATGCCTGCAGTGTTGCTCACTGGCTCTTCTGAAGATTCTCAAATGACTCTTGACAGTGACTTTGTTGTGGACTCCAACATTGCTTACACTTTGGCTGATAACCCTACTGCTTCTGAGGTTGGCTCATCTTTGACGCCAACGGTTGATTTGAATGATGGGCTTACTCTTGCTGTGCCTCAGCCCATGGATGTTGAACCTAAACTGGGCCTGGCCCAGGTGCTTTCTTATATCCCTGGGCCGTCCACCACTCGGCCATGCCACTCTAAGTGCAAGGCTCCACTGGTGACCACTGAAGTGCGTCGTAGCACCAGATCTACAAGGTTTGATGGCTTCAGAGTGCCTCAAATCACTGATGTGCGCGTTGCCTCATCCAAAGTTAAGCCAAGGGTGATTCCTTCTATTGCCGCTGGATCTTCTGGGCCTGTGGATCAACCATCTCCACCAACCCCTCTTCGCTCCATGCAAGACATCAGCATCAACCGCTGTGCTGTCCCCCCAGGAGCTCACTGATGCGGCGCTGCTGGCCTCGGATGCTATGGCCACCACCTGTACCATTGTGGAGAAGGAACTTTCTTCTTCTGCTTGATTTCTGCGTTCACCCATGCCGCTCCTGCATAACCGGAAAGTCCTGTGCTGGAACATTCGTGGCTTAAATTCAGACAAAAAACTTCTTGCGCTATCTAATGCGATTGCAGTTAGTGGGTGTGCTATCGTTTGCTTGCAAGAAACTAAGAAACCTGTCATCGACCTTTCTTTTGTTAAAACTTGTTGCCCCAAGCGATTTGATAAGTTTGCTTATATTCCCTCACGTGGTGCCTCCGGAGGTATTCTCACTGTTTGGAATAGCTCCATGTTTACTGGCAATGTTATTGTTCAGGAGGATTTTGCTCTAGGCATTCAATTCACTAGCACACTTTCTGCATAAGCCTGGACTCTTTTTAATATTTATGGCCCTTGCTCTGGCCGTGCTCGGGATACATTCACACAATGGATTTATGACAGGGACATTCATATGGATGATGATTGCCTTTTCCTGGGTGACTTTAATTACATTCGTAGTCTTGAGAACCGTAATAAACCAGGTGGCGATGTTAATGACATGTCAACCTTCAATGACATCATCCGCAAGCATAATCTTGTATAACTACCTATTAAAGGCAGGCTTTTCACGTGGAGTAACATGCAACAGGACCCCCTTCTCGAGCAACTATACTGGTTCTTCACGTCACTCCACTGGACACATGTTTACCCCAACATGTTGGATAAACCTCTATGCAAGCCCACGTCTGATCATACGCCTTGTGTTGTATCTATAGAAACAAAAATTCCACGTGCCAAAATCTTCTGCTTTAAGTCGTATTGGCTTCTTCATCTTGTTTTTATGGACGTGGTTAAGAAAGTTTGGGACCGTCTTGTCCGCTCTGACAATGCTGCCACGATTCTGTGTCGAAAGTTCAAGCTCTTGAGACAAGAGTTAAAAGCTTGGAGTAAAAATATCTCCCGTCTCTCAATTGCTCTTGAAAATACTAATAGAACACTTTCTGATTTGGATGCTCTTGAGAACCTTCACCCTCTCACACTTCCCGAGGGTAACTTTCACAAGATCATTAAGAATCACCTCCTCCGCCTGTTGGATTATCAGAAGCAATACTGGAAGAAAAGATGCACCATTCGCTGGGTCAAATTTGGAGACGAAATTCAAAATTCTTTCAGGCGGTAGCTACAGAGAGATACCGAAAGAACAACATTGCCAATTTGTAGACTGATGAGGGTCTCATGGTTGGAGATCACGCGGGTAAGGAGGCCCTTCTTTTTCAAGCCTATACTGAAAGACTAGGTAGCTCAAATCCCACACAAATGCAATTTTATCTTCAATCTCTGATAAGTCCAACTGAAAATCTTGATCATCTCACATTACCCTTCACACATGAGGAAATTGACTCGGTGGTTAAGGAGATGCCTGGCGATCGGGCACCTGGCCCGGATGGTTTTAGTGGGCTTTTCCTTAAAGCTTGTTGGCCTATCATCAAGGAGGATTTCTATAACTTATGCACTCAATTCCATGATGGCACGCTTAATCTTCAAAGCATTAATGATGGACTAATCACTCTTATCCCGAAAAATGGGTCCCCATCAACTGTCAATGATTATTGTCTGATCACACTACTCAATTGTTGCCTCAAGCTCATCACCAAGCTGCTGGTCAACCGCTTACAAAAGGTCATTTTGAGGATTATTCATCACAACCAATATGGATTCATTCGAGGAAGATCTATACAAGACTGCCTAGCTTGTAATTTCCAATATATCCACCAATGTAAAGCTTCAAAACGTCCAATTGTGTTACTCAAATTGGATTTTGCCAAAGCTTTCGATAGCATTGAGCATGATCCAATGATCAATATCATGAAGCACATGGGGTTTAATGATAAATGGCTTTCTTGGATTAAATCCATATTTTCCTCGGGAAGATCTTCTATTCTGCTCAATGGGGTGCCGGGCAGGCAGTTTCACTGTCGTCGGGGAGTTCGCCAGGGTGACCCTCTCTCACCCCTCATCTTTGTCCTTGCGAGCGATCTACTATAGTCTGCCATCAATGATGCTTTTAGAAATGGATTGATCCAGCTTCCATTCCCTAGCAACGGCCAAATGGATTACCCGATTGTGCAATACGCTGACGACACAATTTTGCTTATGCCTGCCTGCCCTCGCCAAGCTTTGATTATCAAAAATATCCTCACCAACTATGCCCAATCGATCGGACTCAAGATCAACTTCCATAAATTAACACTCATTCCCATCAACTTGGATCATGAGCTTTCCATGCAAATTGCCTCGATCTTTGAGTGCCCGATGGGAACCATGCCTTTCACATACCTCGGTCTTCCTTTGGGCATGTCTCGACCAACTATCCAAGACTTCATGCCTCTAGTCTGCTCCATTAAGAGGAGTCTTTCCTCCACACTCTCTCTCATGTCGCATGCAGGGAAGTTGACCTTGCTCAATTCGACCATCACATCCCTCCTCATTTATGCGATGTGCACCCTTCATTTTCCACCAAAGCTTATTCAAATCCTTGATAAAATCAGAAGAAGATGCTTGTGGATCAAGAAAACCGAACAAGGTGATAAATGTAACTCCCTAGCCGCCTGGGATATGGTGTGTAAACCCAAAAGCAAAGGTGGGCTAGGAGTCCTCAACCTACGTGTTCAGAATGAAGCTTTGCTCCTCAAGTTTTTACACAAATTCTACAACAAGATGGACATCCCCTGGGTCCAACTAACTTGGGACTCGTACTATATGAAGAAGATACCTCATGCTACTGACCCAGTTGGCTCATTTTGGTGGCGCAATATCCTCAAACTATCTCCCAAGTTTAGGGGACTCTCACGCATCAACATTGTCTGTGGCACCACTGCCTTATTTTGGAAAGATCTCTGGGCTGATTAGATTCTGCAAGACTCACACCCGTGCTTTCTCTCACTCTTTGAACGAAGATGTCTCGGTCAAGGATTTCTTGGGGATCACGTCTCTGCATTAAGCGTTCCACCTTCCGTTGTCGCCACAAGCGCATGATGAGATCAGACACATGCAGACCATTGCTGCCGTGCTTCAACCTTCAACGACAACTTCAGATGTGTGCACTACGTGTGGGGCAAAACGAGCTTCAAGTCCACGGATTACTACCCTTTTTTCTTCAAAGATCTCCATTCTCATCAAGTCTTCGGATGGATTTAGAAATCAAAATGCATGATGAAGCTAAAGGTGTTTGCTTGGCTATTGTTCCATGACCGACTTAACACGCGCAATATGCTTAAAAGAAGACATTACAACATCAGGGATGACCACAACTGCTTGCTCTATGACCAAAGCATTGAGGAAACTGTTGAGCACATGATCTTCACCTGCTCCTTCAGCAAATAATGTTGGGATAAACTTGTCACCCTCTGGGAACCCTTCCCTGGCAGGCTACAAGCTATTCTAGACTAGAAGAATAACCACCCGTCGCCCTTGTTCCTGAAAAAATTCATTGTGGCGGCTTGGAGCATCTAGAAGGAGAGAAACAATCATCAGTTCAGGGCTATACCCCCTCCTTCCAGTCTTGGCTTGGGAGATTTAAGAGAGACTTTGAGCTTCTGCAACACAGGGTTAAAGAGGCACATAAGCATTTAGTTCTTAATTTTGTAAACTCTCTTTGATAGCACTCTAAACTAGCTTTTTTCTTCTCTTGCCACTAAGTGGCTGAGACACACTTCATGTAAATACTCCATTTCTACAGTCCCCCCCACTATTTATTAATATATTAACACAGTAGGAGCCTTTCCTACTGTTCCTGGTCAAAAATAAAATAAAAGATCATACATATTTAGGAGCAATTTTTATTGCTTTCTGCACCGATGACAACTTACTCGAGGGATCTTATTCAATCCATAGGTAGATATGTGGACTCTCATGGCAAGAAACCGGGTTCAAGGGGTTTTGGATGTTCAAGTAGTATCTCTACTTAGTATAAATTTTGGCTAGCAAAAGATTATAAGAAAGCACCACATGTTACAGGATCCATGACAATATAACTTCTATGTGAATATAAGAAAACATTTTTTTGACTATAAACAGTAGGGTAAAACCCCACTGCAATTTTTAATTAATTAATAACACAGGTCTTACAAGAACAAGAGTCTGCAGTAAAAATGGAAAAAGAACAAAAAGAGAGAGAGAAATAGACAGAGAAAGAGAGAAAAGCTAAGTAAAGAAAAAGGCTTGAGATAAGCCAAGGAGAAGGAAGGAAAAAAAAAGAGAACCAAGAAAGAAACTAGAGAAGAGACTATCTATCTATCTATCTATCTATATATCTATCTATCTACATACCTACCTACCTATCTATCTATCTATCTATCTATCTATCTAATTACAATAGGGCTTTCAGCCATGAGTTGAATTGTAACATCCCGGTAATCAAGCTATAGTAACCTCATCCTAATGTGACAGGTCATCATGATTTACTAAGCCATTTTGCGACTTGATGAAAACCGGGGTCAAATTCAAATTCCAAAAACAAGTCAAATTTTATTTCTTCAAACTGTTAAGGAAAAATGCCCGATGGGTTGAAAATATTCCCTAACTATTTGTCATGTAGGAGCCAACCTATTTTGAATATCTAAAGTGTCCCTAATCTATTTAAAACTAAATCAACAGTATTTATTTGAACCATTTCAACTTAAACAAATTGTTAAACTATTTAAAATAGTTTGGGACTTTTTGTGCTACTTCAAAACCTTGCCTAGTATTTGTGTGCTAAGTGGCACATTACCTATACTCATTTATTAGATCAACAAAAGTACAAAACTACAAAGAAAAATAAAACAAAACAAAAAAAGCCCCCCTTTTGGGCCAATCGGCCCAGCAGGCCACCGGGCCGCCAGGCCGGCCCACCCCACTCTCCATGTCCTCCCTCGGAAAAACCCTAGCACAACCCCCTCACACTCTCTTCCCCCCTTTTTTTCCCCGATCCAGCTCTGGATCGGGATTGAGCCGACCCTGTCCCCCGACGCCGACCACTCCTACCACACGAGGAGCATGCCACCGGAGCCCCTCGCCGCCTCGCCGGATCGTCGTCCCCGTCCTTCCCCCCAAGCCCCGCTGCTAGTGCCCTGCAAACCATTGTGAGCTCGCTCCCTTCCCCTCTCTGCCCTGCGCTGTCTCCCACTCGTCCCCGTGCGCTCACCACCCCACCACCGTGTCCCTAGTCCCTGTCGCGCCCGTTCGCCCCCGTCCAACTCACGGTGCCCCTGCCCCCGCATCGCCACCGCATTATTCGCCGCGTCCCCCATGCATCCGGCAGCGCCTGCGGTCGCCCATCTGGCCGCGCCTACCCGCGCTGAAGCGCGTCCGCGCTCGCGCGCCCCACACCCGCTCGCCTCCTACCGCTTCTGGACCTCGCCCACCTCGCATCCGCTCTGCCTCTCCAGCCGCACTAGCGCCGCCGTGTCCGCCGCACTTTGCCCCACGCCCTCCAGCACGTCCACAACCTCCAGCCACCTCCTGGCCATGTCCCGCCACTCCTTGTGACCTGCTGCGCGCGCTCGTCGAGGTAGCGTCGCCGGCGACCACTCCGCTCCCTGGCCCTGTCCGTGGCTCGCTCACTTGCGCGCGCGCGCTGGTGCTCATGCCTGCCGCCGCCACCTCCAGCCACATGGCCTCGCCTAGCCACGCTCGCATCCTGCACGCCGAGCCGCATCGGCGCCTCGCGCTGCCCTTGTGCTGCTGCTCCACCGTCGCCATGCATCGTCTGGACGCTGCGCCGTGACCCGCCAGTCCCGCCGCCCGCTGCCGGCGAAACCCAGCCCCGCCTGCTTCCCGCCGTGGCTTCCAGCGCAGCTGGCCCTCGCGCCCCCGCTGCGGTGACCTCGGACACGGGCGCCGAACGCCCGCTAACCGCTTGCCTGTTAGGGGCCCCTAGCCCAATGACAGTCGGGGCCCACCCCCTGGAACATTTTTAAAAATAAATAAATAGAAAACAATAATAAAAATTAATTAATTAGTTAACTAAATTAATTAACTTAATTAATTGTTAGTTAGTTAATCGGTCAATGACATGCGGGACCCACACGTCATCTTGACCCAGTCAACACCTCTGTTGACTGCTGACGTCATGTTGACATCATGCTGATGCAATAATGCTATTTTCGAATTAATTTAATAATAATAATTTAGAAATTGATTAAAACTTTAAAAATTAATATAGAATAATCCGTAGCTCGGATGAAAATACTTTGTACATGAAAGTTGCTCAGAACGACGAGCCGAATCCGAATACGCAGTCCATTTGTCAGCCATATGTCCCTAGCATAGCGAACCTGCAACAATCCATCTCTGGTTCATCTATCCGAAAACGCGAAACACTGGGGATACTTTCCTGGATGCTTCCCCCCTTCGCCGGTATCACCTACTACCACGTTAGGGCACACCTAGCACCGCTCGTTGTCATGTCATGCATCGTCATGCTTATGTTTGCATTATATTTATTGTTTCTTCCCCCTCTTCTCTTCTTAGACACCGAGACCGACGCCGCTGCTACCCAGTACGACTACGGTGTTGACGACCCCTCCTTCTTGCCAGAGCAACCAGGCAAGCCCCCCTTGATCATTCGATATCGCCTATTCCTTCTCTCTACTGCTTGCATTAGAGTAGTGTAGCATGTTACTGCTTTTGGTTAATCCTATTCTGCTGCATAGCCTGTCATTGTTGCTACAATTGTTGATACCTTTACCTGCAATCCTACATGCTTAGTATAGGTTGCTAGTACTTCATAAGTGGCCCTACATTCTTGTCCGTCTGCCATGCTATACTATCGAGCTGTGATCACTCGGGAGGTGATCATGGGTATACATACATACTTACATACATACATACATACATACATACATACATACATACATACATACATACATACATACATGCTATACAGGTGGTGACTAAAGTCAGGTCCGCTCGTAGAGTACGTGCATGTTATTCGGATATGGGGGCTGAAAGGACACGTGGTTCCATCCAGGTAGTGGTGGACCTGGGCTCCTGACGGCCCCTGAGTGCTACTTTGTGGTGGAGCGACATGGCAGGTTGTGACCACCTAGGAGACGGGTGGGCCTGGCCCTGGTCGGCGTCCGTGGTTACTTCAAAATAACATGCTTAACAAGATCTTGGTATTTGATCTAAGTCTGGGTCGTTGACCTTATACGCACTAACTTCCACGTGGGACAAGATATGGACAACCGGCGTCGTGGTATCAGCCGAAGCCTGCTAGACATCAGCGACTAAGCGGCGCGCACCGGGTTGGACCACATAACGCAACTTCCTTTGCAATGGAGGTTGCTAGGTCTACTCACCGGCCGTGTACGCAACGTGCAGGTGTGCAATGGGCGATGGGACCAGACCCCTACGCGAAAGTGTTGATTTAGACCGACGTGCTGACCTCTCTATTAGGCCTAGGTAGGGCTGCGAAGTGTTGATCTCCCGAGGCCGGACATGACCCAGGAAAGTGTGCCCGGCCAGAGGGATCGAGTGTGTCGGGTAATGTGGTGCACCCCAGCAGGGAAGTTGATGTATTCGAATAGCCGTGTCCACGGTAATAGGACGACCCGGAGTTGTACTTCGACCTTATGACAACTAGAACCAGACACTTAATAAAACACACCCTTTCAAGTGCCAGATACAACCCGGTGATCGCTCTTTCACAGGGCGACGAGGAGAGGATCACCGGGTAGGATTATGCTATGCGATGATACTTGGTGAACTTACCATCTACTCTCTTCTACATGCTGCAAGATGGAGGCTGCCAGAAGCATAGTCTTAGACAGGACTAGCTATCCCCCTCTTATTCTAGCATTCTGCAGTTCAGTCCACTGATATTGCCCCTTTACTCATATACCCATGCATATGTAGTGTAGATCCTTGCTTGCGAGTACTTTGGATGAGTACTCACGGTTGCTTTGACTCCACTTTCCCCCCTTTTTCCTCTTCTTCTCGGACGTCGCAACTAGATGTTGGAGGCCAGGAGCCAGACGCCACCGTCGATGATGATCCCTACTACACCGAGGGTGCCTACTACTACGTTCAGGCTGCCGATGACCAGGAGTAGTTTAGGAGGATCCCAGGCAGGAGGCCTACGCCTCTTTCGATCTGTATCCAAGTTTGTGCTAGCCATCTTATGGCAACTTGTTTAACTTATGTCTGTACCTAGATATTGTTGCTTCCACTGACTCGTTTATAATCGAGCACTTGTATTCAAGCCCTCGAGGCCCCTGGCTTGTAATATAATGCTTGCATGACTTATTTTACTTTTAGAGTTGTGTTGTGATATCTTCCCATGAGTCCATGATCTTGATCGTACACATTTGTGTGCATGATTAGTGTATGATTGAATAGGGGGTGTCACAAGTTGGTATCAGAGCCGACTGCCTGTAGGAATCCCCTTTCCAATTCCTTGGCCGAAGATAAGTCTAGTCATTGCTAAACATTTACTAACATGGCTGTGTGGCTTATGGGCCCACGTCGCCATTGGGTGGTATTATTATATTTTATTTCTCAACCTATACTCTAGGACTCTGATTTCTCTTCTATCTGGGTTAAATGAATTTACTAATGCTGACTTTAGGTTCTCGTAACTGCTTCCTTCCGGAGAGCCTCTCACTCCAGATGATTGCTTAGTGCAGCAGAAGATTCCGAAGATACTCTCCGATGATCTCTTAAGACTTGTGCGCGTTGCTTTTGCAATTCCCTACCACCGAAATATCCCTATGGATAAATACATACACTTGTCGTTCTTACTTTTATTCCTAGTTGATCTTGTTATTACAAGATACCCCGAAATTCTCTATGTTGTTTCGAGAATACGTTGTGCCTACTACCTTGAAGTTCTTTGACACTTGAATACCCGGACAGATAATTTCTCACACTTATCGAGAATCCTCTACAACCTATGGCTCTTGAAATTCTTGTCTGTCTGCATTATGGCTAATTCCAAATGCCTAGCAATTTTCATTGACGTCCTTTACCTTATCATCTTGAGTCCCTTGATTCAAAATTTTGCGAATGCTCGCAATCCTCAATCAGATCCTAGAATCCATCCTTCCAGCTCAGACGTCATTTTAAACAGGAGCTGGATCTCGACCAATCAGATTGCCATCGATTGTTCCCCTAAGTCTATTCAACTTATCCTTCCTTGATCAGAGCGTCTGCTTCTGATCCTTCTTATTGGAAATCATAATTCCTTTGTTATCTAAGCATCACTTATTCAGATGTTATATAATTCGGTGCCTTTTTATTCTTTCTTCCTCTAATTGAGTACCGATACTCACACCAACTTCGTTGTGGACCGTCAGGCCCATTGCTGGGTTATTATCCGATAGTATCCTTCACATTCAAAATTCTTGTGAGTTATTCCCATGACACATAATGTCTTTGACAATTTGTATCCTCTGCTTTTGTCAACCATGCTCTACCTTTGAGCTTGCGTCAATTAGCCTTGGAGTTTGTGGTATATGTTCCCAAGATACCCCTATGGGTTGAAGCTTCTCTAATCCGTGTGAACCCGAAAGTTTTCACGGGTCATACTCTTCTAGTGCGTCGCCAGATAAAATTTCAACACTACAACTTCTTTGAAATGAGAAGTGAAGGAAATGTTATGCATTAAAGTAGTGGGAGTCGACCTGGAACCTTTGTGTTCATGCCCATGGACACGATGTAGATCTTATCATTAAAGCTTCTCTTAAATTAATTATTCCCTTGGTATAAGTTCATCTTATATCTAGGATCTGGCCTGTTGCAATCATGGTTCCGGCCATGTTCTCCTTTAAATGCCATTTCTCATGCAAGTTTAAGCACTTGTCTTCTGTAGAGCAATACCCCAGTCCAACCTCTACTTTGATCTGTCATCGAGTATTACCCCTTGGTATCTCGAGATTATCACGGAACTGCATAACTTCTTATGAGTTCTTTGAGGACCCACAAGTGTAGGGGATCTATCGTTGTCCTTTCGATAAGTAAGAGTGTCGAACACAATGAGGAGCATAAGGAAATGACAAGCGGGTTTCAGTAAGGTATTCTCTGCAAGCACTGGAATTCTCAGTAACAGATAGTTTTGTGATAAGGTAATTTGTAACGGTTAACAAGCAATGAAAGTAAATAAGGTGCAGCAAGGTGGCCCAATCCTTTTTGTAGCAAAGGACAAGCCTGGACAAGTTCTTATATAGAGAAAAGCGCTCCCGAGGACACATGGGAATTATCGTCAAGCTAGGTTTCATTGCGCTCATATGATTCACGTTCGTTACTTTGATAATTTGATATGTGGGTGGACCAGTGCTTGGGTACTGCCCTTTCTTGGACAAGCATCCCACTTATGATTAACACCTATTGCAATCATCCGCAACTACAAAAGAAGTATTAAGGTAAATCTAACCATAGCATGAAACATGTGGATCCAAATCAGCCCCTTACGAAGCAAAGCATAAACTAGGGTTTAAGCTTCTGTCACTCTAGCAACCCATCATCTACTTATTACTTCCCAATGCCTTCCTATAGGCCCAAATAATGGTGAAGTGTCATGTAGTCGATGTTCACATAACACCACTAGAGGAAAGACAACATACATCTCATGAAAATATCGAACGAATACCAAATTCACATGACTACTAATAGCAAGACTACTCCCATGTCCTCAGGAACAAACGTAACTACTCACAAATTATATTCATGTTCATAATCAGAGGGGTACTAATATGCATAAAGGATCTGAACATATCATCTTCCATCGAATAAACCAACTGGAATTAACTACAAGGAGTAATTAACACTACTAGCAACCCACAGGTACCAATCTGAGGTTTTGGTACAAATATTGGATACAAGAGATGAACTAGGGTTTGAGAAGAGATGGTGCTGGTGAAGAGTTTGATGGAGATTGACCCCCTCCCGATGAGAGGATCGTTGGTGACGATGATGGTGATGATTTCCCCCTCCCGGAGGGAAGTTTCCCCGGCAGAACAGCTCCGCCGGAGCCCTAGATTGGTTCCGCCAAGGTTCCGCCTCGTGGTGGCGGAGTTTCGCACGAAAGCTTGCTTATGATTTTTTCTAGGGTAAAAGCCTTCATATAGCAGAAGATGGTCACCGGAGGGCTGCCAGGGGGCCCACGAGGTAGGGGGCGCGCCTAGGGGGGTAGGGCGCGCCCCCACCCTCGTGGATGGTGGGTGGCCCTCCTCAGGTATTTCTTTCGCTCAATATTTTTTGTTAATTCCAAAAATGATTTCGTGGAGTTTCAGGACTTTTGAAGTTGTGCAGAATAGGTCTCTAATATTTGCTCCTTTACCAGCCCAGAATTCCAGCTGCCGGCATTCTCCCTCTTCATGTAAACCTTGTAAAATAAGAGAGAATAGGCCTAAGTATGTTGGGGAATGTTGCATAAAATAATTTTTTTTATACGTTCACCAAGATCAATCTATGAGTTCATCTAGCAACAAGAGAGAGGAGTGCATCTACATACCCTTGTAGATCGCGAGCGGAAGCGTTCAAGAGAACGGGGTTGAGGGAGTCGTACTCGTTGTGATCCAAATCACCGGAGGTCCTAACACCGAACGGACGACACCTCCATGTTCAACACACGTACGGTGAGCGTGACGTCTCCTCCTTCTTGATCCAGCAAGGGGGAAGGAGAGGTTGATGAAGATCCAGCAGCACGGCGGCGTGGTGGTGGATGCAACAGGGTTCCGGCAGGGCTTCGCCAAGCGCTTGCGGGAGGGAGAGGTGTAGCAAGGGGCAAAGGGAGGCGCCAGGTGTCAGGGTGCAGCTGCCCTCCCACCCCCCTCTTTATATAGGGACCCGAGGGGGGGCGCCGTCCCTAGGAGATGGGATCTCCTAGGGGGGGTGACGGCCAAGGGGGGAAACTTGCCCCCCAAGGCAAGTGGAGGCGCCCCCTTCCCTAGGGTTCCCAACCCTAGGCGGAGAGGGGGGCCCGGGGGGCGCACCAGCCCACCAGGGGCTGGTTCCCCTCCCACTACAGCCCATGGGGCCCTCCGGGATGGGTGGCCCCACCCGGTGGACCCCCGGGACCCTTCCAGTGAACCCTGAAACTTTCCCGATGGCCGAAACTCGACTTCCCATATATAATTCTTTACCTCAAGACCATTCCGGAACTCCTCGTGACGTCCGAGATCTCATCCGGGACTCCGAACAACTTTCGGTTTGCTGCATACTAATATCTTTACAACCCTAGCGTCACCGAACCTTAAGTGTGTAGACCCTACGGGTTCGGGAGACACGTAGACATGACCGAGACGGCTCTCCGGTCAATAACCAACATCGGGATCTGGATACCCATGTTGGCTCCCACATGCTCCTCGATGATCTCATCGGATGAACCACGATGTCGAGGATTCAAGCAACCCCGTATACAATTCCCTTTGTCAATCGGTACATTACTTGCCCGAGATTCGATCGTCGGTATCCCAATACCTCGTTCAATCTCGTTACCGGCAAGTCACTTTACTCGTATCGTAATGCATGATCCCGTGACCAGACACTTGGTCACTTTGAGCTCATTATGATGATGCATTACCGAGTGGTCCCACAGACACCTCTCCGTCATACAGAGTGACAAATCCTAGTCTCGGTCCGTGTCAACCCAACAGACACTTTCGGAGATACCTGTAGTGCACCTTTATAGTCACCCAGTTACGTTGTGACGTTTGTTACACCCAAAGCACTCCTACAGTGTCCGGGAGTTACATGATCTCATGGTCTAAGGAAAAGATACTTGACATTGGAAAAGCTCTAGCAAACGAACTACACGATCTTGTGCTATGCTTAGGATTGGGTCTTGTCCATCACATCATTCTCCTAATGATGTGATCCCGTTATCAATGACATCCAATGTCCATAGTCAGGAAACCATGACTATCTGTTGATCAACAAGCTAGTCAACTAGAGGCTCACTAGGGACATATTGTGGTCTATGTATTCACATGTGTATTATGATTTCCGGATAATACAATTATAGCATGAATAAAATACAATTATCATGAACAAGGAAATATAATAATAATACTTTTATTATTGCCTCTAGGGCATATTTCCAACAGTCTCCCACTTGCACTAGAGTCAATAATCTAGTTACATTGTGATGAATCGAACACCCATAGAGTTCTGGTGTTGATCATGTTTTGCTCGCGGAAGAGGTTTAGTCAATGGATCTGCGACTTTCAGATCCGTATGTACTTTGCAAATTCTATGTCTCCATCTTGAACATTTTCACAGATGGAGTTGAAACGACACTTGATGTGCCTGGTCTTCTTGTGAAACCTTGGCTCCTTGGCAAGGGCAATAGCTCCAGTGTTGTCACATAAGAGAGTGATCGGCCCCGACGCATTGGGTATGACTCCTAGGTCGGTGATGAACTCCTTCATCCATATTGCTTCATGTGCTGCCTCCGAGGCTGCCATGTACTCTGCTTCACATGTAGATCCCACCACGACGCTCTGCTTGCAACTGCACCAGCTTACTACTCCACGATTCAACATATACACGTGTCCGGTTTGTGACTTAGAGTCATCCAGATCTGTGTCGAAGCTAGCGTCGATGTAACCCTTTACGACAAGCTCTTCATCACCTCCATAGATGAGAAACATGTCCTTTGTGCTTTTCAGGTACTTCAGGATATTCTTGACCGCTATCCAGTGTTCCTTGCCGGGATTACTTTGGTACCTTCCTACCAAACTTACGGCAAGGTTTACATCAGGTCTGGTACACAGCATGACATACATAATATATCCTATGGCTGAGGCATAGGGGATGACACTCATCTCTTCTTTATCTTCTGCCGTGGTCGGGCATTGAGCCGAGCTCAATCTCACACCTTGCAACACAGGCAAGAACCCTTTCTTGGACTGATCCATATTGAACTTCTTCAATATCTTATCAAGGTATGTGCTTTGTGAAAGACCTATGAGGCATCTCGATCTATCCCTATAGATCTTGATACCTAATATGTAAGCAGCTTCTCCAAGGTCCTTCATTGAAAAACACTTATTCAAGTAGGCCTTAATGTCGTCCAAAAGTTCTATATCATTTCCCATCAAAAGTATGTCATCTACAAATAATATGAGAAATGCTACAGAGCTCCCACTCACTTTCTTGTAAACGCAGGCTTCTCCATAAGTCTGCATAAACCCAAACGCTTTGATCATCTCATCAAAGCGAATGTTCCAACTCCGAGTTGCTTGCACCAGCCCATAAATGGATCGCTGGAGCTTGCATACCTTGTTAGCATTCTTAGGATCGACAAAACCCTCCGGCTGCATCATATATAGTTCTTCCTTAAGATAGCCGTTAAGGAATGCCGTTTTGACATCCATCTGCCATATCTCATAATCATAGTATGCGGCAATTGCTAACATGATTCAGACGAACTTCAGCTTCGCTACGGGAGAGAGAGTCTCATCATAGTCAACCCCTTGAACTTGCCGATAACCCTTAGCGACAAGTCGAGCTTCATAGATGGTAACATTACCATCCGCGTCCGTCTTCTTCTTAAAGATCCATTTGTTTTCTATCGCTCGCCGATCATCGGGCAAGTCTGTCAAAGTCCATACTTTGTTTTCATACATGGATTCTATCTCGGATTGCATGGCTTCAAGCCATTTGTTGGAATATGGGCCCGCCATCGCTTCTTCATAGTTCAAAGGTTCACTGTTGTCTAACAACATGATTTCCAGGACAGGGTTGCCATACCACTCTGGTGTGGAACGTGTCCTTGTGGACCTACCAAGTTCAGTAGCAACTTGATCCGAAGTACCTTGATCATCATCATTAATTTCCTCTCCAGTCGGTGTAGGCACCACAGGAACATTTTCCTGAGCTGCAGTACT
Organism: Triticum aestivum; assembly: GCF_018294505.1. Classification (NCBI taxonomy): domain Eukaryota; kingdom Viridiplantae; phylum Streptophyta; class Magnoliopsida; order Poales; family Poaceae; genus Triticum; species Triticum aestivum. The sequence goes on from NC_057801.1 coordinate 383,755,687, forward strand.
TTCCGGTTCAAGAGGTAGTACTTCATCGAGTTCTACTTTCCTCCCACTTACTCCTTTCGAGAGAAACTCTTTTTCTAGAAAGGATCCGTTCTTGGCAACAAAGATCTTGCCTTCGGATCTTAGGTAGAAGGTATACCCAATGATTTCCTTAGGGTATCCTATGAAGACGCATTTTTCGGACTTGGGTTCGAGCTTTTCAGGTTGAAGTTTCTTGACATAAGCATCGCATCCCAAAACTTTTAGAAACGACAGCTTAGGTTTCTTCCCAAACCATAATTCATACGGTGTCATCTCAACGGGATTTAGACGGAGCCCTATTTAAAGTGAATGTAGCTGTCTCTAGAGCGTATCCCCAAAATGATAGCGGTAAATCGGTAAGAGACATCATAGATCGCACCATATCCAATAGAGTGCGATTACGACATTCGGACACACCGTTACGCTGAGGTGTTCCAGGCGGCGTGAGTTGTGAAACGATTCCACATTTTATTAAGTGTGTACCAAATTCATGACTTAAATATTCTCCTCCACGATCCGATCGTAAGAACTTTATCTTTCGGTCACGTTGATTCTCTACTTCATTCTGAAATTCCTTGAACTTTTCAAAGGTCTCAGACTTGTGTTTCATCAAGTAGACATACCCATATCTACTCAAGTCATCAGTGAGAGTGAGGACATAACGATATCCTCCGCGAGCCTCAATGCTCATTGGACCGCACACATCGGTATGTATGATTTCCAACAAGTTGGTTGCTTGCTCCATTGTTCCGGAGAACGGGGTCTTGGTCATTTTGCCCATGAGGCATGGTTCGCATGTGTCAAATGATTCATAATCTAGAGACTCTAAAAGTCCATCAGCAAGGAGTTTCTTCATGCGCTTGACACCAATGTGACCAAGGCGGCAGTACCACAAGTATGTGGGACTATCGTTATCAACTTTACATCTTTTGGTATTCACACTATGAATATGTGTAACATTACGTTCGAGATTCATTAAGAATAAACAATTGACCATCGGGGCATGACCATAAAACATATCTCTCATATAAATAGAACAACCATTATTCTCGGATTTAAATGAGTAGCCATCTCGTATTAAACGAGATCCAGATACAATGTTCATGCTCAAACTTGGCACTAAATAACAATTATTGAGGTTTAAAACTAATCCCGTAGGTAAATGTAGAGGCAGCGTGCCGACGGCAATCACATCGACCTTGGAACCATTCCCGACGCGCATCGTCACCTCGTCCTTCGCCAGTCTCCGCTTATTCCGCAGCTCCTGCTGTGAGTTACAAATATGAGCAACGGCACCGGTATCAAATACCCAGGAGTTACTACGAGTACTGGTAAGGTACACATCAATTACATGTATATCACATATACCTTTAGTGTTGCCAGCCTTCTTGTCCGCTAAGTATTTGGGGCAGTTCCGCTTCCAGTGACCCTTCCCTTTCCAATAAAAGCACTCAGTCTCAGGCTTGGGTCCATTCTTTGACTTCGCCCCGGCAACTGGCTTACCGGGTGCGGCAACATCCTTGCCGTCCTTCTTGAAGTTCTTCTTACCCTTGCCCTTCTTGAACTTGGTGGTTTTATTGACCATCAACACTTGATGTTCTTTCTTGATTTCTACCTCTGCTGACTTCAGCATTGAAAATACTTCAGGAATAGTTTTCACCATCCCCTGCATATTGTAGTTCATCACAAAGCTCTTGTAGCTCAGTGGGAGCGACTGAAGGATTCTGTCAATGACCGCCTCGTCCGGGAGGTTAATGTCCAGCTGGGACAGGCGGTTGTGCAACCCAGACATTTTGAGTATGTACTTACTGACAGAACTATTTTCCTCCATCTTACAACTGTAGAACTTGTCGGAGACTTCATATCTCTCGGCCCGGGCATGAGCTTGGAAAACCATTTTCAACTCCTCGAACATCTCACATGCTCCGTGTTGCTCAAAACGTTTTTGGAGCCCCGGTTCTAAGCTGTAAAGCATGCCGCACTGAACGAGGGAGTAATGATCAGCACGCGACTGCCAAGCGTTCATAACATCTTGGTTCTCTGGGATGGGTGCTTCACCTAGCGGTCCTTCTAGGACATATGCTTTCTTGGCAGCTATGAGGATGATCCTCAGGTTCCGAACCCAGTCCGTATAGTTGTTGCCATCATCTTTCAGCTTGGTTTTCTCTAGGAACGCGTTGAAGTTCATGTTGACATGAGCATTGGCCATTTGATCTACAAGACATTTTTGCAAAGATTTTAGACTAAATTCATGATAATTAAGTTCATCTAATCAAATTATTTAATGAACTCCCACTCAGATTAGACATCCATCTAGTCATCTAAGTGTTACATGATCCGAGTCGACTAGGTCGTGTCCGATCATCACGTGAGACGGACTAGTCATCATCGGTGAACATCTCCATGTTGATCGTATCTTCCATATGACTCATGTTCGACCTTTCGGTCTCTGTGTTTCGAGGCCATGTCTGTACATGCTAGGCTCGTCAAGTTAACCTAAGTGTTTTTGCATGTGTAAAACTGTCTTACACCCGTTGTATGTGAACATAGGAATCTATCACACCCGATCATCACGTGGTGCTTCGAAACGACGAACTTTAGCAACGACGCACAGTTAGGGGGAACACTTTCTTGAAATTATTATGAGGGATCATCTTATTTACTACCGTCGTTCTAAGTAAACAAGATGCATAAACATAATAAACATCACATGCAATTATATGGTAGTGACATGATATGGCCAATATCATATAGCTCCTTTGATCTCCATCTTTGGGGCTCCATGATCATCTTTATCACCGGCATGACACCATGATCTCCATCATCATGATCTCCATCATCGTGTCTCCATGAAGTTGCTCACCAACTATTACTTCTACTACTATGGCTAACGGTTTAGCAATAAAGTAAAGTAATTACATGGCGTTAAATCATTGACACGCAGGTCAAACAATAATTAAGACAACTTCTATGGCTCCTGTCAGTTGTCATACTCATCGACATGCAAGTCGTGATTCCTATTACAAGAACAAGATCTCATACATCACAATATATCATTCATCATTCATCATTCATCACAACTTTTGGCCATATCACATCACAAAGCAATTGCTGCAAAAACAAGTTAGACGTCCTCTAATTGTTGTTGCATCTTTTACCTGGCTGCAATAGGGTTCTAGCAAGAACGTTTTCTTACCTACGAATAACCACAACGTGATTTGTCAACTTATATTTACCCTTCATAAGGACCCTTTCATCGAATCCGCTCCAACTAAAGTGGGAGAGGCAGACACCCGCTAGCCACCTTATGCAACTAGTGCATGTCAGTCGGTGGAACCTGTCTCACGTAAGCGTACATGTAAGGTCGGTCCGGGCCGCTTCATCCCACAATACCGCTGAAGCAAAATAAGACTAGTAGTGGCAAGAAAGTTGACAACATCTACGCCCACAACAGATTTGTGTTCTACTCGTGCAATAGAGAACTACGCATAGACCTAGCTCATGATGCCACTGTTGGGGAACGTTGCATAAAATAAAAAAAATTCTATGTTCACCAAGATCAATCTATGAGTTCATCTAGCAATGAGAGAGAGGAGTGCATCTACATACCCATGTAGATCGCGAGCGGAAGCGTTCAAGAGAACGGGGTTGAGGGAGTCGTACTCGTCGTGATCGAAATCACCGAAGATCCTAGCACCGAATAGACGGCACCTCCGCGTTCAACACACGTATGGCCAGCATGACGTCTCCTCCTTCTTGATCCAGCAAGGGGGAAGGAGAGGTTGATGAAGATCCAGCGGCACGACGGCGTGGTGGTGGATGCAGCAGGGTTCCGGCAGGGCTTCGCCAAGCGCTTGCGGGAGGGAGAGGTGTAGCAAGGGGGGAAGGGAGGCGCCAGGTGTCAGGGTGTGGCTGCCCTCCCACCCCCCCTCTTTATATAGGGACCCCAGGGGGGGCGCCGGCCCTAGGTGATGGGATCTCCTAGAGGGGGGCGGCGGCCAAGGGGGAAACTTGCCCCCCAAGGCAAGTGGAGGCGCCCCCTCCCCCAAGGTTCCCAACCCTAGGTGCAGAGGGGGCCCAGGGGGGGCGCACCAGCCCACCAGGGGCTGGCTCCCCTCCCACTTCAGCCCATGGGGCCCTCCGGGATGGGTGGCCCCACCCGATGGACCCTCGGGACCCTTCCGGTGGTCCCGGTACAATACCGGTGAACCCCGAAACTTTCCCGATGGCCGAAACTCGACTTCGCATATATAATTCTTTACCTCCGGACCATTCCGGAACTCCTTGTGACGTCCGAGATCTCATCCGGGACTCCAAACAACTTTCGGTTTGCTGCATACTAATATCTTTACAACCCTAGCGTCACCGAACCTTAAGTGTGTAGACCCTACGGGTTCGGGAGACACATAGACATGACCGAGACGGCTCTCCGGTCAATAACCAACAGCAGGATCTGGATACCCATGTTGGCTCCCACATTCTCCTCGATGATCTCATCAGATGAACAATGATGTTGAGGATTCAAGCAACCCCGTATACAATTCCCTTTGTCAATCGGTACGTTACTTGCCCGAGATTCGATCGTCGGTATCCCAATACCTCGTTCAATCTCCTTACTGGCAAGTCACTTTACTCGTACCGTAATGCATGATCCCGTGACCAGACACTTGGTCACTTTGAGCTCATTGTAATGATGCATTACCGAGTGGGCCCAGAGATACCTCTACGTCATACGGAGTGACAAATCCCAGTCTCGATCCGTGTCAACCCAACAGACACTTTCGGAGATACCTGTAGTGCACCTTTATAGTCACCCAGTTACGTTGTGACGTTTGGTACACCCAAAGCACTCCTACGGTGTCCGGGAGTTACACGATCTCATGGTCTAAGGAAAAGATACTTGACATTGGAAAAGCTCTAGCAAACGAACTACACGATCTTGTGCTATGCTTAGGATTGGGTCTTGTCCATCACATCATTCTCCTAATGATGTGATCCCGTTATCAATGACATCCAATGTCCATAGTCATGAAACCATCACTATCTGTTGATCAACGAGCTAGTCAACTAGAGGCTCACTAGGGACATATTGTGGTCTATGTATTCACACATGTATTACGATTTCCGGATAATACAATTATAGCATGAATAAAAGACAATTATCATGAATAAGGAAATATAATAATAATCCTTTTATTATAGCCTCTAGGGCATATTTCCAACAAAGTATTGTGACATAACGCGTAATAACAGCCCATAATGCAATAAATATCGGTATGAAAGCATGATGCAAAATGGACGTATCAACTCCCCCAAGCTTAGACCTCGCTTGTCCTCAAGCGGAAGCCGATATCGAAAAATATGTCCACATGTTTAGAGATAGAGGTGTCGATAAAATAAAATACGAACATGAGGGCATCATGATCATTCTTATACCAGCAACATACATATATTTTGTCTTATGATTTCTTATGCTAAAGTAATAATCTATTCACAATGTCAAGTATGAATCAGAAACTTCATTGAAAACTAACAAAATATGATCTTGGTCATTGAAGCAATTGCAATTTATCATAACATTAGAAAGAGTCAACATAAGAGCTTTTCAGCAAAACCACATACTCAACTATCATTTAGTCTTTCACAATTTCTAACACTCAGGCAATACTTATGGTTATGGAGTTTTAATCGGACATACAGAAAGATAGGGGCTTATAGTGTCGCCTCCCAACCTTTTACCTCAAGGGTAATGTCAACAATAATAGTTCATGCTAACTTACATCCAATTGGATATATATATATCAGGATCTTTCCAACACGAGGTGCTTGCCAAAGGATAAAATGTAAAAAGGAAAGGTGAAGATCACCTTGACTCTTGCATAATGTAAAAGGCATAAGTAAAAGATAGCCCTTTGCAGAGGGAAGCAGAGGTTGTCATGTGCTTTTTGGTTGGATGCACAAAATCTTAATGCAAAAGAACGTCACTTTATATTGCCACTTGTGATATGGACCTTTATTATGCAGTCCGTCGCTTTTATTGCTTCCATATCACAAGATCATATAAAGTTTATTTTCTCCACACTAATAAGTCATACATATTTAGAGAGCAATTTTTATTGCATGCAACATGACAACTTCCTTGAACGATCTTACTCAATCCATAGGTAGATATGGTGGACTCTCATGGCAAAACTGGGTTTAAGGATGTTTGGAAGCACAAATAGTATCTCTACTTGGTGCAAGGAATTTGGCTAGCATGAGGGGGAAAGGCAAGCTCAACATGTTAGATGATCCATGACAATATACTTTATTTCAGGTATAAGAAAACATAACCCATTACATTGTCTTCCTTGTCCAACATCAACTCTTTAGCATGTCATATTTTAATGAGTGCTCACAATCATAAAAGATGTCCAAGATAGTATATTTATATGTGAGAACCTCTCTTTATTTATTACTTCCTATTAATTGCAACGATGACCAAAACTATGTTTGCCAACTCTCAACAACTTTTATTCATCCTACTCTTTATATGTGAAGTCATTACTCTCCATAAGATCGAAATAATCTCTCTATTTCTTATTATTCTTTCTTTATTCCCTCAAGATCATAGCAAGATAGCAAAGCCCTTGACTCAACACTAATCTTTATTATATATAGCTCACGGACTCGATTACATACATGGATCATAAGGCAAAACTCAAAACTAAATCATACCAAAAACTTTATTCTACTAGATCAAGATATTACTAAAAGGATCGAACTAAGAAAAATGGTAAAGATAGGAGTGTGATGTTGATATGATACCGGGGCACCTCCCCCAAGCTTGGCAGTTGCCAAGGGGAGTGCCCATACCCATGCGATTATGTCTCCTTCTTCGGAGGTGATGAAGGTGGTGATGTTGCTGATGTAGGCTTCTTCCTCAATTTGCGCTTGAGGATGGAATTTTGCTCCCTTAGATCATCGATGTCCTGCTCAAGGCTTAATATCCTTTTGCATAGTTCCTGTTTGTTTTCCTGCAAGAGACGAAAAGGGATAAACTCAATCTTTGGTTTCTTTGCTCTATCAGGGAGGCTTGACTTGTTAAACTCCACATGCATGCCCCCAGGTTGAGGTAAGGGGACTTCATCTTCATCTGAGCTCGTCTCCCCCTTTCCCTTAGGCTCGTAGTCTTCTTCTTCCTCAATGGTCCAGCAATAATGCTCCAAGTCCCCGTAAACCTTAGGGTCTGCAAGGTAATCAGCCACATAGCTTTCTCCCTCCGAGTCCTAGGACGACATACTGCTCTAATCTGTGGCAAAAACAGCTCAAGACAAAAATAGAGGATTTTTGCGTGATACGGTGGTCAAAACCTTCGGGAGATTATATAATGATTTTTACCGACCAAAAGAAGTATTGTGCAAGAAAATGTAGTCCAGAGAGCACACGAGGTGCCCACGAGGCAAGGGGCGCGCCCAGGGGGGTAGGGCGCGCCCTCCACCCTCATGGACGCCTCGTGTCCTTCCCGGACTACTTCTTATTTTCCTATTTTCTTAAATATTCCAATATGGAGAAAAATTGCTATTAGAACTGTCTTGGAGTCGGTTTTCTTACCGTACCACATACCTATTCCTTTTCGGAGTCTGAAATGTTCTGGAAAGTGTCCCTTATGTATTCCTCCGGGGTTATGGTTTCTATAACATTAGTTTCAACATTTATAGGATTACCTGAGATGTAATTTTTGATCCTTTGACCGTTAACCACCTTCGGGTTTGTGCCTTCGAAGTTGTTGATTTTTATGGCACCGGAACGATAGACCTCCTCGATAATGTAAGGGCCTTCCCATTTAGAGAGAAGTTTTCCTGCAAAAAATCTTAAACGAGAGTTGAATAGCAACACATAATCACCTACATTAAACTCATGCTTTTGTATCCTTTTGTCATGCCGTCTATTAACTTTCTCTTTAAACAGTTTGGCATTCTCATAGGCTTGAGTTCTCCATTCATAAAGTGAGCTAATGTCAAACAACCTCGTCTCACCGGCAAGTTTGAAATCATAATTGAGCTCTTTAATGGCCCAATATGCCTTATGTTCTAGTTCAAGAGGTAAGTGACATGCTTTTCCATAAACCATTTTATATGGAGACATACCCATAGGATTTTTATATGCAGTTCTATAAGCCCATAATGCATCATCAAGTTTCTTGGACCAATTCTTTCTAGATCCATTAACAGTCTTTTACAAAATTAATTTAAGCTCTCTATTACTCAATTCTACTTGACCACTAGACTATGGGTGATATGGAGATGCAATTCTATGATTAACATCATACTTAGCAAGCATTTTACAAAAAGCACCATGAATAAAATGTGAACCACCATCAGTCATTAAATATCTAAGGACTCAAAACCTCGGAAAAATAACTTCTTTAAGCATCTTAATACAAGTGTTATGATCAGCACTACTAGTTGGAATAGCTTCTACCCACTTAGTAACATAATCAACAACAACTAAAATATGTGTATACCCATTAGAGGAAGGGAACTGTCCCATATAATCAAAGCCCCAAACATCAAATGGTTCAATAACAAGAGAATAATTCATAGGCATTTCTTGGCATCTACTAATATTACCAATTCTTTGACATTCATCGCAAGACAAGACAAACTTACGGGCATCTTTGAAGAGAGTAGGCCAACAAAAACCGGATTGCAATACCTTATGTGCAGTTCTATCTCTAGCGTGGTGTCCTCCATATGCCTCAGAGTGACACTTGCGTAGGATCTATTCCTGTTCATGCTCGGGTACACAACATCTAATAGCACCATCTACTCCTTCTTTATAAAGGTGTGGGTCATCCCACAAGTAATGTCTTAAATCATAGAAAAACTTTTTCTTTTGCTGGTATGTGAAACTAGGTGGTATGAATTTAGCAACAATGTAATTAGCATAATCAGCATACCATGGAGCAGTACGAGAAGCATTTATGACAGCTAATTGTTCATCAGGAAAGCTATCATCAATTGGTAGTGGGTCATCAGGAACATTCTCTAACCTAGACAAGTTGTCTGCAACGGGGTTCTCAGCTCCCTTTCTATCAATAATATGTAAATCAAATTCTTGAAGTAGGAGTACCCATCTAATAAGTCTAGGTTTAGCATCTTTCTTTTCCATAAGATATTTAATAGCAACATGATCAGTGTGAACAATATAAGGTCTGAACTTATCACAAGGAAATACAACTGATAAAAATTCTTTTTCTGTAGTAGGATAATTTCTCTGGGCACTGTCTAGAGTGTTACTAGCATATTGAATAACATTTAGTTTCTTATCAACTCTTTGTCCTAGAACATCACCTACAGCATAATCACTAGCATCACACATAATTTCAAAGGGTAAATTCCAATCAGGTGGCTGAACAATAGGTGCAGAAATCAAAGCTTTCTTAACTATTTCAAATGCTTCTACACAATCATCATCGAAGACAAAAGGAATATCTTTTTGTAATAGATTAGTCAGAGGCCTAGAAATTTTAGAGACGTCCTTAATGAACCTCCTATAAAAACCGGCATAACCAAGGAAACTTCTTATACCTTTAATGTCCTTGGGACACGGCATCTTGTCAATAGGATCAACTTTAGCTTTATCAACCTCAATATCTCTTTCAGAAATTTTATGCCCCAAGACAATGCCTTCATTAACCATAAAGTGGCACTTCTCCCAATTCAAGACAAGACTAGTATCTTCGCATCTCTGCAAAACTCGTTCAAGGTTGCTCAAGCAATCATCAAAAGAAGATCCATAGACTGAGAAATCATCCATGGAAACCTCAACAATCTTTTCACAAAAGTTAGAGAATATAGCCATCATGCATCTTTGAAAGGTAGCAGGTGCATTACATAAACCAAAAGGCATACATCTATAAGCAAAAGTACCAAAGGGCAAGTAAAAGTGGTCTTTTCTTGGTCCTCTGCTGACACAGGTATTTGAGAGAAACCAGAGTAACCATCTAGAAAGCAGAAGTGTGTATGTTTGGATAATCCTTCTAGCATTTGATCAATAAAAGGTAAAGGGTAATGATCTTTTTAGTAGCTTTATTTAATTTGCGGAAATCAATTACCATCCTATAACCTATAACGATTCTTTGCGGGATCAATTCATCTTTGTCATTAGGAACAATAGTAATATCTCCCTTCTTAGGGATACAATGGACATGACTTACCCACTGACTATCAGCAACGGGATAAATTATATTTGCCTCCAGAAGCTTCAGTATTTATTTTCTTACCACTTCTTTCATCTTAGGATTTAACCGTCGTTGGTGATCAATAACTGGTTTGGCGTCTTTCTCCAATTTTATTTTGTGTTGCCAGAGAGTGGGACTAATGCCCTTAAGATCATCAAGAGTATATCCAATAGCAGCACGGTGCTTCCTCACAGTTTTCAATAATCTCTCCTCTTCTTGCTCTGAAAGGTTAGCACTAATAATAACAGGATATATCTTCTTTTCATCAAGATAAGCATATTGAAGAGTATCAGGTAATGGTTTAAGCTCAAACACGGGATCACCCTTGGGTGGTGGAGGATCCCCTAGGATTTCAACTGGCAAGTTGTGTTCAAAACAGGTCCTTGTTTAAAGAACACTTCATCTATCTCCCTTCTTTCATTCATAAACATATCATTTTCATGGTCTAGCAAATATTGTTCTAAAGGATCATTAGGAGGCACGACAATAGAAGCAAGACCAATAATTTCATCCTTACTAGGCAGTTATTTATCATGGGGTTGTCTACGAAATTTAGCAAAGTTAAACTCATGAGACATATCTCCCAAACCAATAGTAACAACATCCTTTTTGCAGTTTGTCCTAGCATTAATAGTATTCAAGAAGGGTCTACCAAATATAATGGGACAAAAGACATCTTGTGGGGAACCAAGAACAAGAAAATCAGCAGGATATTTAACTTTCTCACACAACACTTCAACATCTCTAACAATCCCAACTGGTGAAATAGTATCTCTATTGGCAAGCTTAATGATAACATCTATTTCGTCTATCTCAGTAGGTGCAATATCATGCATAATTTCTTTGTATAAGGAATGAGGTATTGCACTAGCACTAGCACCCATATCACATAAGCCACGATAACAATGATCTCCTATTTTAACAGAAATAACAGGCATGCCTACAACAAGTCTATGTTTATTCCTATTATCTGGTCTAGCAATTCTAGCAGCTTCATCACAGAAGTAAATAACATGCCCATCAATATTATCAGCCAAGAGATCTTTAACCATAGCAATACTAGGTTCAACTTTAATTTGCTCAGGTGGTGTAGGTGTTTTAGTATTACTCTTACGAACCACATTTGAAGCTTTAGCATGATCCTTTATCCTAACAAGGAAAGCTGGTTTCTCAACATAAGTAGTAGGAACAATAGGATCATTATACGTGATAGTATTTTCTTCAACTTTAATAGGTGCAACTACATTTACTTCAGTGGGAGGATTATATTTAAACCACTTCTCCTTAGGGAGGTCAACATGAGTATCAAATGATTCACAGAAAGAAGCTACTATCTCAGAGTCAAGTCCATATTTAGTGCTAAATTCACGAAAAGCATCGGTATCCATAAAAGATTTAACACAATCAAACTTAGGTGTCATACCTAACTCCTTACCATCACCGAGATCCCCATCTTCAGATTTGCATTTAATTCTTTCCAATAAATCCCATCTGAATTCAATAGTCTTCATCATAAAAGACCCAACACAAGAAGTATCGAGCATGGAGCGATTGTTGAGAGAAAGCCGAGCATAATTTTTTTGAATAATCATTTATCTTGAGAGCTCATGATTGGGGCATGAATATAACATTGACTTAAGCCTCCCCCAAGCTTGAGTGATGCTTTCTCCTTCGTGAGGCCAAAAATTATATGTATAATTACGATCACGATGAACAAGATGCATAGGATAAAACTTCTGATGAAATTCCAATTTCAATCGTTTGTAGTTCCATGACCCCATATCATCACATAGCCTAAACCATGTCAATGCATCTCCCTTCAAAGATAAAGGGAAGACCTTCTTCTTGACAACATCATCGGGCTACCTGCAAGCTTAAATAATACATTAACTTCATCTACATAGATTAAGTGTAAATCGGGATGCAATGTTCCATCTCCTATAAAAGGATTAGCTAGCAGTTTCTCTATCATACCCGAAGGAATTTCAAAGTAAACATTTTCAGTAGGTTGAGGAGCAACTCTTTGCTCTATAGGTCGGGGTGAAGATACCCCAAACAAGCCCCACAAAGGATTATGTTCCATAGTAACAAGTGACAGTAAATTTCAGCACACTATATAAATTCTTCCTTACCAAGTTCCACTTACCAAAGGAGCATCACTCCCCGGCAATGGCGCCAGAAAAGAGTCTTGATGACCCACAAGTGTATGGGATCTATCGTAGTCCTTTCGATAAGTAAGAGTGTCGAACCCAACGAGGAGCAGAAGGAAATGACAAGCGGTTTTCAATAAGGTATTCTCTGCAAGCACTGAAATTATTGTTAACAAATAGTTTTGTGATAAGGTAATTTGTAACGGGTAGCAAGAAATGAAAGTAAATAAGGTGCAGCAAGGTTGCCCAATCCTTTTTGTAGCAAAGGACAAGCCTAGACAAGTTCTTATATAGAGAAAAGCGCCCCCGAGGACACATAGGAATTATCATCAAGCTAGGTTTCATCACACTCATATGATTCACGTTCGTTACTTTGATAATTTGATATGTGCATGGACCAGTGCTTAGGTACTGCCCTTTCTTGGACAAGCATCTCACTTATGATTAACCCCTATTGAAAGCATCCGCAACTACAAAAGAAGTATTAAGGGAAACCTAACCATAGCATGAAACACGTGGATCCAAATCAGCCCCTTATGAAGCAACACATAAACTAGGGTTTAAGCTTTTGTCACTCTAGCAACCCATCATCTGCTTATTACTTCCCAATGCCTTCCTCTAGGCCCAAATAATGGTGAAGTTTCATGTAGTCGACTTTCACATAACACCACCAGAGGAAAGACAACATACATCTCATCAAAATATCGAACGAATATCAAATTCACATGACTACTAATAACAAGACTTCTCCCATGTCCTCAGGAACAAACGTAACTACTCACAAATCATATTCATGTTCATAATTAGAGGGGTATTAATATGCATAAAGGATCTGAACATATGATCTTCCACTGAATAAACCAACTAGCATCAAGTACAAGGAGTAATCAACACTACTAGCAACCCACAGGTACCAATCTGAGGTTTCGGTACAAATATTGGATACAAGAGATGAACTAGGGTTTGTGAGGAGATGGTGTTGGTGAAGATGTTGATGGAGATTGACCCCCTCCCAGTGAGAGGATCGTTGGTGATGATTTCCCCCTCTCGGAAGGAAGTTTCCCCCGCAGAACAGCTCTGTCGGAGCCCTAGATTGGTTCCGCCTCGTGGCGGCGGAGTTTCATCCCGAAAGCTTTCTTATGAATTTTTCCAGGGTAAAAGCCTTCATATAGTAGAAGATGGTCAACGGAGGGCTGCCAGGGGACCCACGAGGCAGGGGGCGCGCCCAGGGGGGTAGGGCGCGCCCCCACCCTCGTGGATGGTGGGTGGCCCCCCTCAGGTATTTCTTCCGCTCAATATTTTTTATTATTTCCAAAAATGACTTTCGTGGAGTTTCAGGACTTTTGGAGTTGTGCAGAATAGGTCTCTAATATTTGCTCCTTTTCCAGGCAAAAATTCCAGCTGCCGGCATTCTACCTCTTCATGTAAACCTTGTAAAATAAGAGAGAATAGGCATAAGTATTGTGACATAACGTGTAATAACAGCCCATAATGGAATAAATATCGATATAAAAGCATGATGCAAAACGGCCGTATCATTCTTCATCAGGTACTACATCCTCACTGATTCCAATTTTTCCTGGGTTCCGAGTTGTTAGTCACTCGAGGACACCGATAACTAAATCGGGTCTGCACCATGATAAAAAAACTCTTAGCCATCTCCTTTACTTACGATTTTGTACTCGACCATGTCATTCTTGTCCTGCTCGGCTATATCATCATCGTGTCGATTTTAACCGTGCTACCTGTTCCTTACTCCCGGAGCACAACTTTCAATGATGAGCTAAGCTTACGTTGATTTCCTGGTCTTATCGTTTTACCTCTAATAGCAAACTTGATTCTGAGTTTGTGTCGTATCTGTGGTTCCAATAATCTTTGTTGCATTAGTCATTTGCTCGATTGCTTCTTCATAGAGCCTCTCGATAAAATTTGTCATGATCATAAGTGCCACCCTCGTCCCTTGGTAATTTGAGTTACCATTGACAACATCCTTATCTTCCTTTCATCACAAACTTGTTCATGTTATGGAGACAACTTGCTATCCAGCTTGTATTATGTTCTACCTTGAAGTATTACTATCTTCTGTGTCAAGGATGTTGCAAGGATTGCTCCACCTCTTAAGAATTCTTGATACAAGTGATACATCTCGCCATCTATATTCATTTCTTGGTCCCCGTGTTGATGCTAACCGGAATACCAATAAGTGAATGGTGATTCTCGGGTTATGTACTTCTAGCAACCCTATTGCTTTGAAGTTAATGGTCGGTACTTCATTCTTAGACTATTTGTTTATTGAACCACCGTTAATATTGATCCTGCTACCTATGCCCATATTTTGGGTGCACCTTTCAACCAATGGGTAATGGTGTATGTTTCCTCGAGCATACATCTTAATATCATTTGATCCGACAAATGTTATCTCCTTGTTCGCATAACTATGGAAAACCACCTTTTTGGAAATCTCAAGGATTGTCGCCGAGTCCATCAGCCACCCCCTCATCCTCTCCTTGGTTTATTGATGAACTCTTGTTTTGGATCTGGCTTCCATAGTTCATTCCCGAGAATATTACAATGTCATCTCATCAAATTGTGTTGCGCCTTTTCTTCTCAGACATACCGAGTCTAACGTACCCTGACACCAATCAGATCTGAATCTCGGTCAGATATGATGGTTGGAACATATTTCCAAGAGTTATAATATTGGTCTTTATATGACTCGGTAGGGTGATGTCATGCCTAGCACTCCTGGCCGGAGGACTTATTGTTATAGTATCCTCTTTAGCAAGGTTAACCGTTCTTCCATGAGGAAATTATAAGACTTATTCTATAAGTTGTTCCTGATGAATCCTTTGCGTATCCGGAGTTCGACCTTTGATTGAAGACCATGTCAATGCTATCTCGAAGCATGTCGGTGGTACTCCAATTTTCAGTAAGATTAGTTGAAGCAATGCTAAATTCTCTTTATCAATTATCTAAACACTGTTGTATGGGTAATGTCATGAAATTTCTCTCCCCTCACCTAAAGGGTTTTCTACTTTATATCCTATCATGGATATCATGCTCTGCTTGTCCTTGGGAAGGATATACCCCTGAAATATGTGTTTAAACACAGTTTCCTTTCCGTTGTTTTGTTTAACCCTTATTGTGATCTATATGACATTAGCAGTAATATTTCCCTGCTTATGTAAACACCCTGGTGTACAACCGTGTCAGTAAGACCCTGTTACATTTGATGATGGCATTCCGGTAACCACCGATGGACGAGAACTTTGCCTATTGGTCTGCCTCGTTCAATGAGCAGGAAAATAGTTCTCATCATACCTTGCCCTTGGTACCAACATTGTTGCCGACATAACTAACAGGCTACCCTCTGACATGCCTTGCTATCATGGCTGTGCAAGATGTCACCTCTCATTCTACTTTTAACCCACATGGTGGGCCCATAACCCACAGTTCCATAGGATCAAAACCTGACTCTCTTGTGCACCCCCGTTTCCAAAGTTATTCCTCACACTTGGCTTCGTATGAGATTCATGAGCCACCTTCCTAGTGATCTATTCTGGTGTCAGACACAATACATATTCCCGTTGCTCTAAACCCCTCTCATACCCTATTTCAGGCAATGAATGATTGCCTATCCACTCGAAACTTCTTATTGCACCATCTTACTTTCTCTCGATATTTTCTAAAGTTTCAATTCGAGAGTTACTTTCCATCACCTTGCCCGATGTTATCGACCAGATAGTCAACCTTGCAGAGGTTCGTTCTCCCGGAATACCCACCCTTTATTCTTTCGTAAGTATGATGGAATTCACAAAGAAAGGATGTCACATTCATCATGATGACCCGGAGCAGAGAAATCAAAATATCATTGTAGTGAATCGAACTCTTCAAAGTGATCAACCAAGACCGAGAAGACACGATAGAAATTTCATAGCCAAATCTTTCCCCCTTGCACTACCTCTTAAATCTCGGGACGAGATTTCCTGTAGTGGAGGAGATTTGTAACACCCCAGGAATCAAGCTACAGTAACCTCACCCTAATATGACAGGTCATCATGATTTACTAAGCCATTTGCGACTTGATGAAAACCGGGGTCAAATTCAAATTCCAAAAACAAGTCAAATTTTATTTCTTCAACCTGTTAAGGAAAAATGTTCGATGGGTTGAAAATATTCCCTAACTTTTTGTCATGTAGGAGCCAACCTATTTTGAATATTTAAAGTGGCCCTAACCTATTTAAAACTAAATCATCAATATTTATTTGAACCATTTCAACTTAAACAAATAGTTAATCTATTCAAAATAATTTGGGACATTTTGCGCTGCTTCAAAACCTTGCCTAGTATTTGTGTGCTAAGTGGCACATTTAGCTATACTCATTTATTAGATCAACAAAAGTACAAAACTATAAAGAAAAACAAAACACAACATAAAAAAGGCCCCTCCTCTGAGCCAACAGGCCCAGCAGGCCACCGGGCCGCCAGGCTAGCCCACTCCACTCTCCATATCCCCCTAGGAAAAACCCTAGCCCAACCCCCCTTGCACTCTCTTCCCCCCATTTCCCGCCCTAGTTCTGGATCGGGATCAAGCCGTCGCCGACCCCCGACGCCGACCACCACCGCAGCATGACGACCGCGCCGCCGAAGCCCCTCGCTTCCTCGCCGGATCGTCGTTCCCTTCCTCCCCGAACCCCACTGCTAGTGCCCTGCAAACCGCCGTGAGCTCCCTCCCTTCCCCTCTCTGCACCGCGCCGTCTCCCGCTCGTCCCCGCACGCTCACCACCCCACCGCCACGTCCCTGGTCCCTGCCACGCCCGCTCGCCCCCATCCAGCTCGTGGTGCCCCTGCCCCTGCATCGCCACCGCATCACTCGCCGCGTCCCCCCTGCATCCCGCTGCGCCTGCAGTTGCCCATTCGGCCGCGCCTGCCTGCGATGAAGCGCGCGTGTGCTTGAGCGCCCCGCGCCCGCTCGCCTCCTACCGCTTCTGGATATTGCCCCCCCGCGTCGGCTCCGCCTCTCCGACAGCACTAGCGCCGCCGCGTCCGCCACACTCCGCCCTACACCCTCCAGCGCGCCGGCAAGCTCCAGCCACCTCCTGGCCATGTCCCGCCGCTCCCCACGACCTGCTGTGCGCGCTCGTCGAGTTCGCGTCGCCTGCGACCGGTCCGTCTCCTGGTCCCGTCCGTGGCTTGCCTCACCGGTGTCCGTGCGCTGGTGCTCACGTCTGCAGCCGCCACCTCCGGCCGGATGGCCTCGCCTAGCCACGCTCGCATCCTGCACGCCGAGCCGCATCGGCGCCTCCCACTGCCATTGTCTTGCTGCTCCACCATCGCCACGCATTGTCTGGACGCCGTGCCGCAGCTCGCCAGTCCCGTCGCCCACTGCCGGCGAAACCCAGCCCCGTCTGCTTCCCACCGTGGCCTCCGGCGCAGCTGGCCCTCGCGCCCCCGCTGCGCTGGCCTCGGGAATGGGCGCCCAACGCCCGCTAACTGCTTGCCCGTTAGGGGGCCGTGGCCCAATGACAGCCGGGGCCCACCCCCTGGAACATTAAAAAAGAAATAGAAAATAAAAATAAAAATAAAAAATTAATTAATTAATTAATTAACAAAATTATAACTTAATCAATTGTGATTAATTAACCTAATTAACCGTTAGTTAGTTAATCAGTCAATGACATGCAGGACCCACATGTCAGCTTGACCCAGTCAACACCTCTATTGACTGATGACGTCATGCTGATGCAATAATGCTATTTTTGAATTAATTTAATAATAATAATTTAGAAATTGATTAAAACTTTAAAAATTAATATAGAATAATCCGTAGCTCGGATGAAAATACTTTGTACATGAAAGTTGCTCAGAACGACGAGACAAATCCGAATACATGGTCTGTTAGTCACCCACATGTCCCTAGCATAGAGAACCTGCAACAATCCACCTTCGGTTCATCTATCCGAAAACGTGAAACACCGGAGATACTTTCCCGGATGCTTCCCCCCTTCGCCGGTATCACCTACTATCGCGTTAGGGCACACCTAGCACCGCTCGTTGTCATGTCGTGCATCGTCATGCTTATGTTTGCATTATATTTATTGTTTCTTCCCCCTCTTCTCTCGTTAGACACCGAGACCGACGTTGCTGCTACCTAGTACGACTACGGTATGGACGACCCCTCCTTCTTTCCAGAGCAACCAGGCACCCCCCTTGATCACCCAATATCGGCTATTCCTTCTCTCTACTGCTTGCATTAGAGTAGTGTAGCATGTTACTGCTTTCGGTTAATCCTATTCTGCTGCATAGCCTGTCATTGTTGCTACAACTGTTGATACCTTTACCTGCGATCCTACATGCTTAATATAGGTTGCTAGTACTTCATAAGTGGCCCTACATTCTTGTCCGCCTGCCATGCTATACTATCGGGCCGCGATCACCCGAGAGGTGATCACGGGTATATATACATACATACATACATACATACATACTATACAGGTGGTGACTAAAATCGGGTCGACTAGTAGAGTACCCGCATGTGACTCGGATATGGGGGCTGAAAGGACAGGTGGTTCCATCCAGGTAGTGGTGGACCTGGGTTCCCCGCGGCTCCCGAGTGCTACTTTGTGGCGGAGCGACAGGGCAGGTTGTGACCACCTTGGAGGCAGGTGGGCCTGGCCCTGGTCAGCGTCCGTGGTTACTTCAGAATAACACGCTTAACGAGATCTTGGTATTTGATCTGAGTCTGGGTCGTTGAGCTTACACACACTAACCGCCACGTGGGACAAGATATGGGCAACCGGCGTCGTGGTATCAACCGAAGCCTCCTAGACATCAGCGACTGAGCGGCATGCGCCGGGTTGGACTGCGTAACACAACTTCCTTTGTAATGGAGGTTGCTAGGTCTACTCACCGGTCGCGTACACAACATGTAGGTGTGCAATGCATGATGGGCCAGACCCCTGCGTGCATAGGATTAAGATCGGCATGCTGACCTCTCTGTTAGGCCTAGGTAGGGCTGCAACATGTTGATCTCTCGAGGCCGGACATGACCCAGGAAAGTGTGCCCGGCCAGAGGGATCGAGCGTGTCGGGTAATGTGGTGCACCCCTGTAGGGATGTTGATCTATTCGAATAGCGTGTCCATGGTAACAGGACGATGTAGAGTTGTACTTCGAACTTATGACAACTAGAACCGGACACTTAATAAAACACACCCTTTCAAGTGTCAGATACAACTCGGTGATCGATCTTTCACAGGGCGACAAGGAGAGGATTGCCAGGTAGGATTATGCTATGCGATGATACTTGGTGAACTTACCATCTACTCTCTTCTACATACTGCAAGATGGAGGCTGCCAGAAGCATAGTCTTCGACAGGAGTAGCGATCCCCCTCTTATTCTGGCATTCTATAGTTCAGTCCACTGATATTGCCCCTTTACACATATACCCATGCATATGTAGTGTATATCCTTGCTTGCGAGTACTTTGGATGAGTACTCACGACTACTTTGCCCCCTCTCCCCCCTTTTCCTCTTCTTCTCGCACGTCGCAACCAGATGTTGGAGCCCACGAGCCAGACGGAACCGTCGACGATGATCCCTACTACACCGAGGGTGCCTACTACTACGTTGGCCGCTGATACGTCTCCGTCGTATCTACTTTTCCAAACACTTTTGCCCTTGTTTGGACTCTAACTTCCATGATTTGAATGGAACTAACCCGGACTGACGCTGTTATTTTTGTGCGGAAATAAAAGTTCTCGGAATGACCTGAAACTCCACGGAGCAAGTTTCTAGAATTAATAAAAAGTATTTGCGAAAGAATCAACACCAGGGGGCCCACACCCTGTCCATGAGGGTGGGGGCGCGCCCTACCCGCTGGGCGCGCCCCTGCCTTGTGGGCCCCCTAGAGCTCCACCGACCTCAACTCCAACTCCATATATTCACGTTCGGGGAGAAAAAAATCAGAGAGAAGGATTCATCACGTTTTACGATACGGAGCCGCCGCCAAGCCCTAAACTCTCTCGGGAGGGCTGATCTGGAGTCTGTTTGGGGCTACGGAGAGGGGAATCCGTCGCCGTCATCATCATCAACCATCTTCCATCACCAATTTCATGATGCTCACCGCCCTGCATGAGTAATTCCATCGTAGGCTTGCTGGACGGTGATGGGTTGGATGAGATTTCCCATGTAATCGAGTTAGTTTTGTTAGGGTTTGATCCCTAGTATCCACTATGTTCTGAGATTGATGTTGCTATGACTTTGCTATGCTTAATGCTTGTCACTAGGGCCCGAGTTCCATGATTTCAGATCTGAACCTATTATGGTTTCATGAATATATGTGAGTTCTTGATCCTATCTTGCAAGTCTATAGTCACCTATTATGTGTTATGATCCGTTAACCCCGAAGTGATAATAATCAGGATACTTACCGGCGATGACTATAGTTTGAGGAGTTCTTGTATTCACGAAGTGTTAATTCTTTGGTCCGGTACTCTATTAAAAGGAGGCCTTAATATCCCTTAGTTTCCAATAGGACCCCGCTGCCACGGGAGAGTAGGACAAAAGATGTCATGCAAGTTCTTTTCCATAAGCACGTATGACTATATTCGGAATACATGCCTACATTACATTGATGAACTGGAGCTAGTTCTGTGTCACCCTATGTTATAACTATTGCATGAGGAATCGCATCTGACATAATCATCATTGATCCAATGCCTAGGAGCTTTTCGCATACTGATCTTTGCTTAGTTACTTTACCGTTGCCACTGTTACCATTACTACGAAACTGCTACTGTTACTATTGCTACTGTTGCCGCTACTTCCATACTACTTTGCTACTAAATACTTTGCTGCAGATATTAAGTTATCCAGGTGTGGTTGAATTGAAAACTGAACTGCTAATACTTGAGAATATTCTTTGGCTCCCCTTGTGTCAAATCAATAAATTTGGGTTGAATACTCTATCCTCAAAAACTGTTGTGATCCCCTATACTTGTGGGTTGTCAAGACTATTTTCTGGCGCCGTTGCCGGGGAGCATAGCTCTATTCTTTAAGTCACTTGGGATTTATATCTGCTGATCACTATGAGGAACTTGAAAGACGAAAGAACTAAGATTTTTCCCTCAACTACGAGGGGAGGTAAGGAACTGCCATCTAACTGTGCACTTGATTCACTAGCTGTTTTGAGTATGCTTGTGACACCTAAACCTACTTCTGCTATTAATTCTGATATGTCGCATGTTATTGATGATGCCACTTCTGCTATGTGTGATGCTTATGATGAAACAACTTCTATGCATGATACTACTGTGCCATTAGGTGAATTTCTTGATGAACAACTTGCTAGGGCTAGAGAGAATGAAATTATTGAAACTGATAATATTGATGAAAGTGATGATGAAGATTCTCCCCCTAGATATGAATTGCCTGTTGTGCCTGAGGGTTATGTTATGGATGAAGAAACTGCTAGAGATTTTCTTGCTTGCAATGATAGATCTGATCTTAAGAAATTATTAGCTAAGCTGAAAGAAAAGTCTTTGAATGCTAGAACGAAATATGACCCTGCTTTTGCCACTTTACCTATCTGTGTTACTGATAAGGATTATGATTTCTCTATCGATCCTGAGATATTACTTTGGTTGAATCTGATCCTTTTTATGGCTATGAATCTGAAACTGTTGTGGCACATCTTACTAAATTGAATGATATAGCCACCCTATTCACTAATGATGAGAAAACTCGTTACTTCTACATCCTTAAATTATTTCCTTTCTCATTAATGGGTGATGCTAAAACTTGGTTTAATTCTTTAACATCCCAAATTTTCAATTTGGAATTTTATACATTAGATCATCATTGCATATCATATTTTATTGCATTTTGGCTTGATCCTAGAAATTCTATGCAACTCAAGGACCCACAGAGAGAGTTCGGGATTTCGTTATTTTCATATTTGAGTTTTCTCAAATTTTTGAAAAGAGGATCGTTTTATTTTAATTATTTTCTCTTCTAATATTTCTTTATAAAAATAAAAGAGAGGGAATAAAATGACTTTCCCAAAATAAAGAAATATTGGAGATTCAATATTAAAATCAAATAAGATTTTATTCGGAGTTTTATTGCAATTTTATTCGAGTTAGAAAAATTGCATGTTTTCAAAATTGCATTTTAGGGCCAAGAAAATGTGCATCTCGTTCTAAATATTTTATTTAGACGATGAAAATTTATTTTGGAATTTTTAGATTTTTATTTTATTTCCTAAGATTTTATTTTAGTTTCAGCGGAATTAGTTTAAAAAAAATCGTTCGGACCGACCGGGCCGAAGGACCAGCCGGCCCAGCCGCCTCGCTCGCACCCCGCCGTGGCCGAGCCGGACTCCGGCTGGAGTCCGGGAGCCGCCCGCCGCTGCCCTGGCCCCCTCCCCAAGCCGAGCGCCACCCCTCCCTTTAAATGCCGCCGCACCCTGCCGCCTCCATCCCGCCCCGCCCCGCAGCCGCAGCCGCATAGCAGCAGCATCCGCCGCCACCGCCGTCGCCGCTTGCTGCACCGCCGCCCGCTCGCGCGCCGCACTCCGCCACCGCCGCCGATGCCATCCTGCCCCGCCAGAGCCCCGTGCCTCACCGGATTCGACGAGGTAGCTGCCACCGCCGCCGTCGGTTTTCTTTAGAAAGACGATCCGGTTTTTTTAAACCCTAGGTTTTCTAGATCGGTTTTATTTTTTTCCGGTTTAGTTATTTAGCGAATGCCCGTTCGTTCGTTCATTTTTAACGGACGGTTTTCTTCTTTTAGCTGCAGCCAGCGAACGTTCGTTCGTTAGCCTGTTCGTCAGTTTTTCTTTTTCCAGGGTTTTTCCGTGATTATTTTCGATCGCGATTTCTGCCCTGATTTTTGATTTAGTTTACCTTTTCGCTCGTTTATCGGAATCAGGCGATTCAAGCGCCTAGAGTTTCGTCTCGAAACCCAATGTGGATATCTCTGTTTGGAGTTGATAATCACCTCACTGATATAATAAACCGGCCGTTGAACCGGATACTCCTTACCAGCCTCTTTGCGCTCCACCACAATAGCCACGCTGACAGCTCGGGCATTAGCAGCCACATATAACAGCAATGGTTCCTTATCAATGGGAGCAGCAAGGGCGGGCGGTTCGGCCAACTGCTTCTTCAGGTCCTCAAACGCCTCATTAGCAGCATCACTCAAGACAAAATTGTCTGTTTTCTTCATCATCTGATATAGAGGGATCACCTTCTCCCCCAACCGGCTGATAAACCGGCTTAGCGCTGCAATACGACCCGCCAGCCGTTGAACATCATTGATACATGCCGGTTTAGCCAGGGATGTAATAGCCTTGATCTTTTCCGGATTAGCTTCAATGCCCCTGTTAGACACCAAAAAACACAGGAGCTTGCCTCTCGGCACACCAAAAATGCGCTTAGCCGGATTAAGCATCATCTTATAAACCCTCAGATTGTCAAAAGTTTCCTGCAAATCAGCTATGAGTGTTTCTGCTTTCTTGGACTTCACCACGATATCATCCACATAACCATGAACATTGCGCCCAATCTAATTATGAAGGCAATTCTACACACACCACTGATAAGTCGCCTGGACACTCTTGAGTCCAAAAGGCATAGATACATAGTAGAACGCTCCAAAGGGTGTTATAAAAGCCGTTTTCTCCTGGTCCTTAACTGCCATTTTGATCTGATGATAACCCGAATAAGCATCCAGAAAGCTCAACCGCTCACAACCCGACGTAGCATCAATAATCTGATCGATACGGGGGAGGGCAAAGGGATCAGCTGGGCAAGCCTTGTTCAAATCTGTGTAGTCCACACACATACGCCAAGTGCCATTCTTCTTGAGTACCAGCACCCGGTTAGCCAAACACTCAGGGTGAAAGACCTCCACAATAACACCTGCTGCCAAGAGCCAGGATACCTCCTCACCAATGGCCTTGCGTCTCTCTTCATTAAAGCGGCGAAGAAACTGCTTGACCGGTTTAAACTTGGGATCAATATTAAGAGTGTGCTCAGCGAGTTCCCTCGGTACACCTGGCATGTTAGAAGATTTCCATGCAAAGATGTCCCAGTTCTCATGGATGAACTCGATGACCGTGCTTTCCTATTTTGGATCCAAGTTAACGCTGATGCTAAACTGCTTGGATGAATCGCCAGGAACAAAATCAACCAACTTAGTCTCATCAGCCAATTTAAACTTCAAAGCCGGATCATGCTCTGTAGTGGGTTTCTTCAGAGCAGTCATATCCGCCGGATCAACATTGTCTTTATAGAATTTTAACTCTTCTGTTGCACAAACCGACTCAGCATAAGCCACATCACCTTCCCCGTCATCTTGAGCTGCAGATAGACATAACACGGCTTTGCCATGAACTTAGGATAGACCGACCATCCAAACAGGGCATGGTACGGACTTCTGATTCTTACCACTTCAAAGGTCAATGTCTCTGACCTTGAATCATGATCATCTCCAAAAACCACCTCCAGAGCTATCTTACCGACCGGGTAGGCCGACTTACCAGGCACCACACCGTGAAAAATGGTGTTCGGTGGCTTAAGATTCTTATCCGTTAACCCCATACGCCGAAAGGTTTCATAATACAAGATGTTGATACTGCTCCTTCCATCCATGAGCACCTTGGTGAACTTATAACCTCCAACCTGCGGTGCGACCACCAATGCCAGATGACCCGGATTATCAACCCGGGGCGGATGATCTTCTCGACTCCACACAATAAGCTGTTCAGACCAGCGAATATTACGGGGCACTTCCGGTTCAACGGAGTTCACTGTCCTCTTATGAAGCTTTTGATCGCGCTTGCACAGACTAGTACTGAAGACATGATATTGTCCACCATTTAACTGCTTCGGGTTGCTCTGATAACCCGACTGCTGATGTTGTTGATTCCCCTGTTTATTATAACCACCTTGGTTACCCTGATTGCCTTGATTGCCCTGTCCACCTTGGTTACTTTGAAAACCTGAACCAGAGTTACCTCCACCATAACCCGGCCTATGAAACACAGGTCCTGAACCGCCAGATGGTCCATGATCATACCGGAAGAGATCTGAGTTTTTGAACTCTCGCATAATAAAGCAATCCTTCCATAGGTGCATAGCTGGCTTCTCTTGCGTCACGTGCTTCGGGCAGGGCTGGTTCAACAGCGCTCCAGATTAATACCTGATCCTCCACCCCGTGGGGGCGGTTTACCCTTACGGCGCTGATTATTACCATGTACATTGGTGTTAGCCACAAAATCGGAATTCCTGTCCGCCTTGCGCTTACCGTTATTCCCATGGCTCGCCTGGTTATGCCGCTGCTCTTTTGTGCCGACATTCTTCTTTCCCTTCTCCGGCTTCTCATTGTCAGACTCGGGATCCTTGGTACTATCAGAATCGGCATACTTAACCAAAGCTGCCATAAGTGTTCCCATGTCATTGCAGTGACGCTTGAACCGTCCCAACTTTAACTTCATCGGCTTAAATCGGCAATTGCCCTCTAATGTTATGATTGCCGAATCAGCATTGATGGGGTCCGACAAATGCAGGATTTATGAAACCCACGCACCCAATGAGTTGTTGATTCGCCTTCTCCTTGGACACAAGCGGTCAGATCCACGATTGACATGGGTTGCTTGCACGTGTCTTTGAAGTTTGCTATAAACCGGGTCTTCAACTCGTCCCATGAACTGACAGAATTAACGGGCATACTTTTTAACCAAGTGCGAGCCGTTCCGTCCAACATCATGGTGATGTACTTTGCACACGCCGCTTCGTCCACATCCAGCATCTCCATCGCCATATCATACCTCTCAACCCATGACTCGGGGGGTAAATCGGCGGTGTAATTAGGCACCTTAAGCGGACCCTTGAAATCCTTGGGTAACCGCACATTACGTAGAGCTGGGGTGAGACACAGAACCCCCCAAGAGCTAAAAGTCAGTCCTCATTCTACTGACGTTGTCGGTCGAACCGGAGTGGGTTGATGATTCGCGTACTGCGCTGCTAACTGCGATGCTAACTCTGCCTCCCGACGCACTCTACCATTGTCCACCACATCCTGAACATTCGCACCACCGCGCGCCGGATTAGGCCCTCGAGGGGCGTCACGGTTCTGCGCATTGCTTGACACAGCTGGTTAATCAATGTGCCTGCTGTAACTCTTGCTCGGTAGAGGGGTTGAATGGATTCTGTCTCGGCTATATGAATAGGCCTGCTGCTGTTCCATGGCGGTTTGAAGGCGATCCCTGGCCCGCCACGTCTCAACCTCCACTGAAGACTCGCCCTCCATCGAAATAGCTGCCAATCAGGACGCCGCAGCAATCATATTATCCAAAGGGGTGGAGAAGTGACCCGGCGGGGTCGGCATGTATTGCGGCGGGTTATCTGTTTGTCTAGGCGGGTCCATCACCCGTGGCTGATCCAGCGCTCCTGTCCCAGGTGCTTTAGTCCGGTTTACCACTACCGGATTACTGGGCCCTGCTCCTGGCGTGTTGAAGAGATTCATTGCTTCGTAAACCGGCGGCAGACGAGAACGGTGCCTCCTCCTCAACACCTCATTCGAAGCATTCTGATTTAGGATGAGCCGGTAATTCTCCGCCTGAATCTGCTATGACTGGACATCTAAAGCGGCCCGTTCATCAGCCATCCTGGTTTCCTCAGCCGCCAAGTCCTCCTTAGCCCGAGTTATCTTATCCCACATTTTTGTGACCTCCGGATTATGCCGATCCTGAGTCTCCGGGGTAACGCTGTGGTTAACAATTTCGTCCAGGTGTCCAATAAACCGGACAAAACTTGGGCCGGCGGCGCGCGGGGCCTCCTGCCCCAGCTGCCGACCCGGAAGTCATCACTGCTGCAGTTGAAGATTGTCATGTGGGCTGTGTACCGGCCATGAAGATCGCAACCCGGTTTGGCGGTTCAAGGGGGTCCGAAATACTGTCGCCATCGGAACAGCCCCCGAACTGGCCATCTTGTAGCTAGTATAGTGACTCGGTCTAGCCGGTGGATGATTCGCCATCTGAGTAAACGACCGTCTCACCATTGGACACCGGTTCAGATTCCACACCATGGATGAATCCCACGAACGCACGCTTCATGGCAGGCTGAACCCGGGCAGGGCTCGCACACTGAGTCGTCTTGACGAGGTCAGTGCAAATGTCCGGCTCAGGGCCTGGTTCGCCGATCTTGCCGATGAAGACGTGAATTCCTCCAAAGGGGACCCAGTACCCGTACTCGATTGAGCCAGCCTCGGGGACCCAGCCTGCGTCGTTGATGTAGAGTTTGCCGTGACGACTCTTGGTCATCCGGCCAACCGCGTATCCCTTGAGTCCTTCAAAGTTGCCCTTCAAGAACTTGAAACCATCGTGTGATAGCCCCACGGTGGGCACCAACTATCATGGAATTAACACGTCGGATGTCCTAGTGCGAGGACTTAGTCGTGGAGCCATCGCAACAAGATTAACTTCAAGGGATTAAACCGGACAAAGGACACGGGGAGTTTATACTGGTTCGGGCCCTTGCGGTGAAGGTAAAAGCCTATGATCCAGTTGTGGTGGAATTGATGGGGTCTCGATGAGCAGGGAGCGAATCCGCTTTACCTATCTCTCGAGTTGTTATTTCTTGTCCCTGAACTGCCGCCAGGTCGTCCCTTTATATACACAGGTTGACGCCCGGCGGTTTACAAAATACCGAGGCCGGCTCATACACGTGTCTGACTCGGTTTCTACCTTTCCCTAACTTACAACTCAAGTTACATAACTCATGGTGGTTTATGTCTATGGGCCTTAATCCGCCCTTGGGCTCCAGGCCTCTAAGCTTCAATAGTAAAGCGCCATACTCCTTGTCTATATGGGCTTCAATACGGATGAGCATAACCCGGCCCCTCCTGGGCGGTTTATGCTCAGTAGTTATATCCCCAACAATAAGCACTCAACTACAAGCACGGGTAAAACTCAAATAAGCGATCTAACCAGAAATTTCAACTTAAGAACTCTGGTTTGCAAAAAGAATCAAATCAACCGAAGCAACGAAACTCAAACGGCAAAAGAAACAAGCTTCGTTTACTAATCTGGACTTAAGTCAAATTTTACAGTAGCAAAAACTTGTTTAAGTTGGTTAATATGGAGTGTTTATGGCGAGCCGGAAGCTTAAGCAATATTTTCATGGCCATCCCATTACTGTGGTCAGTTCCGCTCCATTGGGAGATATCATTCAGAACAGGGAGGCGACTGGCCGGGTTGCTAAGTGGGCTATTGAGCTTGGGCCTCACGGGTTAAAATATATTCCTCGCACTGCTATCAAGTCACAAGCGCTCGTGGATTTCATCAACGACTGGACAGAGTTGCAGGCACCGAAGGATAAACCGGATAACACATACTGGACTATTCACTTTGATGGATCCAGACAATTGGAGGGCTCAGGGGCTGGAGTGGTTCTTACTTTCCCTTGAGGTGACAAATTTTGTTATGTTCTCCGCTTAATGTTTCCCTGTACTAACAATGCAGCTGAGTATGAGGCCTTGCTCCACGGTCTTCGGATGGCTAAGGAGATGAACTTAATCCGGGTACGTTGCTTTGGCGACTCCGATTTAGTGGCTTAGCAAGTATCTGGTACGTGGGACTCCAAGGATCCACTTATGGCAGCTTACCGGCGTGAGGTGGATATCATTGCCGGTCACTTCAAGGGTTACCAGGTCGAGCACATTGATTGGCGTAAGAATGAAACGGCGGACACTCTAAGCCGGCTTGGATCCCAGCGTAAACCGGTGCCGCCTAATATTTTTGTTGATGTTCTGCATAATCCGTCGGTCAAGATACCAACGGAGGAGGATCTGGCTATTCCTGACCTGAAAGCTCAATTGGTGGTGGTTCTTCATGCTATCCCTGATTGGACAGTGCCATACCTGGCGTATATGACCCAGGGCAAATTACCGGAGGACGAAGTTTTGGCCGGACAGATAATCTGGCGGTCCAAGTCCATGACTATTGTTAATGGCGAGTTACAACATTGCAGTGTCTCAGGGGTGTTTCAGCGTTGTGTTTCTCCTGAAGAAGGCTATGAGATCTTGCATGAAATCCACGAAGGAGATTGTGGTCATCATGCCGGTTCAAAATCCTTTGTGGCTAAGGCTTTCCGGCACGATTTTTACTGGTTAATAGCTCATGCTGATGCGGAGGATCTGGTTAGAAAGTGTGATGGATGTCAGAAGTTTTCACGCCGAGCTCATGTTCCGGCTCAGGAATTGAGGATGATTCCAATCACCTCGCCGTTTGCAACTTGGGGGCTGGATATGGTTGGGCCTTTTAAGAGGTCCAGGGATAAGAAGACCCACCTTCTAGTGGCGGTTGATAAATTCACCAAGTGGGTAATGGCAGAGCCAGTGAGCAAGTGTGATGCGGCCATAGCAGTTCAATTCATGAAAAATGTGATCTTCCGCTTTTGCTTTCCACACAGCATTATAACAAATAATGGCACGAATCTCTCCAAGGGTGCTATGGAAGAGTTTTGTCAACGTGAGCACATCCGGCTTGATGTGTCATCAGTGGCCCACCCCCAGTCTAATGGTCAAGCGGAGAGAGCTAATCAAGAAATCCTAAAGGGTATCAAGCCCCGGATGGGCCCAGAGATACCTCTCCGTCACACGGAGTGACAAATCCCAGTCTCGATTCGTGCCAACCCAACAGACACTTTCGGAGATACCCGTAGTGCACCTTTATAGCCACCTAGTTACGTTGTGACATTTGGTACACCCAAAGCATTCCTATGGTATCCGGGAGTTGCACAATCTCATGGTCTAAGGAAATGATACTTGACATTAGAAAAGCTTTAGCATACGAACTACACGATCTTTGTGCTAGGCTTAAGATTGGGTCTTGTCCATCACATCATTCTCCTAATGATGTGATCCCGTTATCAATGACATCCAATGTCCATGGTCAGGAAACTGTAACCATCTATTGATCAACGAGCTAGTCAACTAGAGGCTTCCTAGGGACATGGTGTTGTCTATGTATCCAAACATGTATTTGAGTTTCCTTTCAATACAATTATAGCATGGATAATAAACGATTATCATGACAAGGAAATATAATAATAATAACTAATTTATTATTGCCTCTAGGGAATATTTCCAACAGTCTCCCACTTGCACTAGAGTCAATAATCTAGTTCACATCGCCATGTGATTAACACTCACAGGTCACATCGCCATGTGACCAACATCCAAAGAGTTTACTAGTGTCACTAAACTAGTTCACATCATCATGTGATTAAGACTCAATGAGTTCTGGGGTTTGATCATGTTTTGCTTGTGAGAGTGGTTTTAGTCAACGGGTCTGCAACATTCAGATCCTATGTACTTCGCAAAGCTCTAGGTCATATTGTAAATGCTGCTTCCACGCTCCACTTGGAGCTATTCCAAATGGTTGTTCCACTATACGTATTTGGTTTGCTACTCAGAGTCATTCGGATAGGTGTTAAAGCTTGCATCGACGTAACCCTTTATGCCGAACTCTTTATCACCTCCATAATCGAGAAACATGTCCTTACTACTCCAAGGACAATTTTAACCGTTATCCAATGATCCATTCCTGGATCACTCTTGTAACCCCCTTGCCAGACGCGTGGCAAGGCACACATCAGGTGCGGTACTCAGCATAGCATATGTAGAGCCTACGTCTAAAGCATAGGGGACGATCTTCGTCCTTTCTCTCTCTTCTGCCGTGGTCGAGCTTTAAGTCTTAACTTCATACCTTACAACTCAGGCAAGAACTCCTTCTTTGACTAATCCATCTTGAACACCTTCAAGATCATGTCAAGGTATGTGCTCATTTGAAAGTACCATTAAGCATTTTTTATCTATCCTCATAGATCTTGATGCTCAATGTTCAAGTAACTTAATCCAGGTTTTCCCTTGAAAAAAAAATTCCTTTCAATCAACCCTTTATGCTTTCCAGAAACTCTATAACATTTTTGATCAACAATATGTTAGCAACATATACTTACCAGAAATTCTATAGTGCTCCCACTCACTTCTTTGGAAATACAAGTTTCTCATAAACTTTGTATAAACTCAAAATCTTTATCATCTCATCAAAGCGCACATTCCAACTCCGAGATGCTTACTCCAATCCTTAGAAGGATTGCTGGAGCTTTGCAAACTTGTTAGCGTCTTTCAGGATTGTCAAAACCTTCTGGTTGTATCACATACAACCTTTCCTCAAGAAAAACATCGAGGAAACAATGTTTTGACATCCTATCTGCAAGATTTCATAGATAATGCAGTAACTGCTAATATAATTCCAACAGACTCTTAGCATCGCTACGAGTGAGAAAGTCTCATCGTAGTCAAATCCTTGAACTTATCGGAAAACATCTTAACGATAAGTCGAGCTTTCTTAATGGTGATACTTACCATCATTGTCTGTCTTCCTTTCAAAATCAATCTGTACCCAATAGCCTTACGACCATCAAGTAGTTCTTCCAAAGTCTACACTTTGTTTTCATACATGGATCCTCTCTCGGATTTTTATGGCCTCGAGCCATTTGTCGGAATCCGGGCCCACCATCGCTTCTCCATAGCTCGTAGGTTCATTGTTGTATGGCAACATGACCTCCAAGACAGGATTACCGTACCACTCCGAAGCAGTACGCGTCCTTGTCATCCTACGAGGTTCGACAATGACTTGATCCGAGGCTTCATGATCACTATCATCAGCTTCCACTTCAATTGGTGTAGGTGCCACAGGAACAACTTCCCGTGCCCTGCTACACACTAGTTGTAGTGATGGTTCAATAACCATATCAACTCTCCACCATCCTCCCACTCAACTTTCCGAGACAAACTTTTCCTCGAGAAAGGACCCGATTCAATAAACAATCCCTATTGGTTTCGGATATGAATTAGGAGGTATACCCAACTGTTTTGGGTGTCCTATGAAGATGCATTTTATCCGCTTTGTGTTCGAGCTTATCAACCTGATACTTTTTCACATAAGCGTCGCAGCCCCAAACTTTTAAGAAACGAAAACTTAGGTTTCTCCGAACCATAGTTCAAACGGTGTTGTCTCAACGGAATCACGTGGTGCCCTATTTAAGTGAGTGCAGTTGTCTCTAATGCCTAACCCATGAACAATAGTGGTAATTTGATAAGAGACATCATGGTACACACCATATCCAATAGGGTGCAACTATGATGTTCGGACACACCATCACACTATGGTGTTCCAGGCGGTATTAATTGTGAAACAATTTCCACAGTGTCTTAATTGCGTGCCAAAACTTGTAACTCGGATACTCATCTCTATGATCATATCATAGACATTTTATCCTCTTGTCACGATGATCTTCAACTTCACTCTGAAATTACTTGAATCATTCAATAATTCAGACTTGTGTTTCATCAAGTAAATATACTCAGTATCTACTCAAATCATCCGTGAAGTAAGAACATAACGATATCCACTACGTGTCTCGGCACTCATTGCACCGCACACATCAAAATGTATTACTTCCAACAAGTTGCTTTCTTGTTCCATTTTACTGAAAATGAGGCTTTTAGTCATCTTGCCCATGTGATATGATTTGCATGTCTCAAGTGATTCAAAATCAACTGAGTCCAAACGGTCCATTTGCATGGAGTTTCTTCATGCATATACACCAATAGACATGGTTTGCATGTCTCAAACTTTTCAAAAACGAGTGAGTCCAAAGATCCATCAACATGGAGCTTCTTCATGCGTTTTATACCAATATGACTTACATGGCAGTGCCACAAGTAGGTGGTACTATCATTACTATCTTATATCTTTTGGCATGAATATGTGTATCACTACGATCAAGATTCAATAAACCATTCATTTTAGGTGCAAGACCATTGAAGGTATTATTCAAATAAATAGAGTAACCATTATTCTCCTTAAATGAACAACTATATTGCGATAGACATAATCCAATCATGTCTATGCTCAACGCAAACACCAAATAACAATTATTTAGGTTTAACACCAATCTCGATGGTACAGGGAGCGTGCGATGCTTGATCACATCAAGCTTGGAAAAACTTCCAAGACATATCGCCAACTCACCTTCAGCTAGTCTCCATTTACTCCGAACCAATTATTTCGAGTCACTAACACTTAGTAACCGAACCGGTGTCTAATACCCTGGTGCTACTAGGAGTACTAGTAAAGTAAACATTAACATAATGTATATCCAATATACTTCTATCGTCCTTGCCAGCCTTCTCATCTACCAAGTATCTAGGGTGGTTCTGCTTTAGTGTCTGTTCCTCTCATTACAGAAGCACTTAGTCTCGGGTTTGGGTTCAACCTCGAGTTTCTCCACTAGAGCAGCAGCTGATTTGCCGTTTCATGAAGTATCCCTTCTTGCCCTTGCCCTTCTTGAAACTAGTGGTTTCACTAACCATCAACAATTGATGCTCCTTCTTGATTCTACTTACGCGGTGTCAAACATTGCGAATATCTCAAGGATCATCATATCTATCCCTGATATGTTATAGTTCATCACGAAGCTCTAGCAGCTTGGTGGTAATGACTTTGGAGAAACATCACTATCTCATCTGGAAGATCAACTCCCACTTGATTCATGTGATTGTTGTACTCAGACAATCTGAGCACAAGCTCAACAATTGACCTTTTCTCCCTTAGTTGCAGGCTAAGAAACTTGTTGGAGGTCTTATACCTCTTGACGTGGGCACGAGCATGAAATCCCAATTTCAACCCTCGAAACATCTCATATGTTCCGCGACATTTCGAAATCGTCTTCGGTGCCTCGACTCTAAACCGGTTAACATTACTGAACTATTCCGGTGACCGTATTCCGGTGACCGTATGATGAATTCCCATATATAAATCTCGGGAGCTTGGAGTCGTTCCTTGGCGAGGTGCCGGACCTACGCGTCGGCAGCTGGGATGTCGCTGGGTCAGGCCCTCGTGAGCTTCTCCCCTCTTCCCCGAACTCTCCTTCATGCTCTATGTACTCAGGTCCTGACCCTCGAGCGAGCTCAGCCGCCGCTGGTATGATAGGTCGTGATGCCGTGGGTCAAGGCCAGGGGTGAGGGCTGGAGAGCCAGTAAGAGCCCATGGGTCGCGATGCTCACGCGCCCCCCTTTTAATGTGCGAGCGGATTGTACGGGAGAGAGAGAGAGGGAGAGCGTGGAAGCAGCATTTACAATATGACCTAGAGATTTGCAAAGTACATACGGATCTGAATGTTCCAGACCCATTGACTAAAACCTCTCTCACAAGCAAAACATGATCAAACCCCAGAACTCATTGAGTCTTAATCACATGATGATGTGAACTAGTTTAGTGACACTAGTAAACTCTTTGGATGTTGGTCACATGGTGATGTGACCTGTGAGTGTTAATCACATGGCGATGTGAACTAGATTATTGACTCTAGTGCAAGTGGGAGACTGTTGGAAATATGCCCTAGAGGCAATAATAAATTAGTTATTATTATTATATTTCCTTGTTCATGAT
This sequence comes from Triticum aestivum, assembly GCF_018294505.1. Taxonomy (NCBI): domain Eukaryota; kingdom Viridiplantae; phylum Streptophyta; class Magnoliopsida; order Poales; family Poaceae; genus Triticum; species Triticum aestivum. The sequence continues at coordinate 383,790,607 of NC_057801.1, forward strand.
AATCGTCTATTATCCATGCCGTAATTGTATTGATAGGAAACTCAGATACATGTGTGGGTACATAGACAACACCATGTCCCTAGTAAGCCTCTAGTTGACTAGCTCGTTGATCAATAGATGGTTACGGTTTCCTGACCATGGACATTGGATGTCGTTGATAACGGGATCACATCATTAGGAGAATGATGTGATGGACAAGACCCAATCCTAAGCCTAGCACAAAGATCGTGTAGTTCGTATGCTAAAGCTTTTCTAATGTCAAGTATCATTTCCTTAGACCATGAGATTGTGCAACTCCCAGATACCGTAGGAATGCTTTGGGTGTACCAAACGTCACAATGTAACTGGGTGGCTATAAAGGTACACTACGGGTATCTCCGAAAGTATCTGTTGTGTTGGCACGAATCGAGACTGGGCTTTGTCACTCCGTGTGACGGAGAGGTATCTCTGGGCCCACTCGGTAGGACATCATCATAATGTGCACAATGTGATCAAGGGGTTGATCACAGGATGATGTGTTACGAAACGAGTAAAGAGACTTGCCGGTAACGAGATTGAACAAGGTATCGACATACCGACGATCGAATCTCGGGCAAGTACAATACCGCTAGACAAAGGGAATTGTATACGGGATCGATTGAGTCCTTGACATCGTGGTTCATCCGATGAGATCATCGTGGAACATGTGGGAGCCAACATGGGTATCCAGATCCCGCTGTTGGTTATTGACCGGAGAACGTCTCGGTCATGTCTGCATGGTTCCCGAACCCGTAGGGTCTACACACTTAAGGTTCGATGATGCTAGGGTTATAGGGAATAGATATACATGGTCACCGAATGTTGTTTGGAGTCCCGGATGAGATCCCGGACGTCACGAGGAGTTCCGGAATGGTCAGGAGGTAAACATTTATATATGGGAAGTCATCATACGGTCACCGGAATAATTCGGGGGTTACCGGTATTGTACCGGGACCACCGAAGGGGTTCTGGGGGTCCACTGGGAGGGTCCACCTGCGCCGGAGGGCCCTATGGGCTGTTTGTGGAGAGGGACCAGCCCCATAGTGGGCTGAGCGCCTCCCCCCTTAGGGCCCATGCGCCTAGGGTTTGGGGAAACCCTAAAGGGGGGCGCCCCCTTGCCTTGGGGGGCAGGGCAACCCCCCTGGCCGCTGCCCCCTCTTAGATTGGATCTGAGGGGTCCGGCCCCCCTCTCCCTTGGCCCTATATATATGTGGGGGGTGGGAGGGCAGCCGCACCCAAGTTCTGGCACAGCCCTTCCCCTCTCCCAAGTCCTCCTCCTCTCCCGCCGTGCTTGGCGAAGCCCTGCAGGATTGCCATGGTCCTCCACCACCACCACGCCGTTGTGCTGCTGCTGGACGGAGTCTTCCCCAACCTCTCCATCTCTCCTTGCTGTATCAAGGCGTGGGAGACGTCACCGGGCTGCACGTGTGTTGAACGCGGAGGTGTCATCCGTTCGGCACTAGGATCCCCGGTGATTTGGATCACGACGAGTATGACTCCTTCAATCCTGTTCTCTTGAACGCTTCCGCTTAGCGATCTACAAGGGTATGTAGATGCACTCTCCTTCCCCTCGTTGCTAGTCTCTCCATAGATAGATCTTGGTGACTCGTAGGAAAATTTTGAATTTCTGCTACGTTCCCCAACAGTGGCATCATGAGCTAGGTCTATTGCGTAGATTCTATGCACGAGTAGAACACAAAGTAGTTGTGGGCATTGATTTTGTTCAATATGCTTACCGTTACTAGGCCAATCTTGTTTCGACGGTATTGTGGTATGAAGCGTCCCGGACCGACCTTACATGTACACTTACGTGAGACAAGTTCCACCGACTGACATGCACTTGTTGCATAAGGTGGCTAGCGGGTGCCAGTCTCTCCCACTTTAGTCGGATCGGATTCGATGAAAAGGGTCCTTATGAAGGGTAAATAGGAATTGACATATCACGTTGTGGTTTTGCGTAGGTAAGAAACGTTCTTGCTAGAAACCCATAGCAGCCACGTAAAACATGCAAACAACAATTAGAGGATGTCTAACTTGTTTTTGCAGGGTATGCTATGTGATGTGATATGGCCAAGAAGAATGTGATGAATGATATGTGATATATGAGATTGATCATGTTCTTGTAATAGGAATCACGACTTGCATGTCGATGAGTATGACAACCGGCAGGAGCCATAGGAGTTGTCTTTATTTATTGTATGACCTGCGTGTCATTGAACAATGCCATGCAATTACTTTACTTTATTGCTAATCGGTAGCCGTAGTAGTATAAGTAATAAGTTGGCGAGACAACTTCATGGAGACACGATGATGGAGATCATGGTGATGGAGATCATGGTGTCATGCCGGTGACGATGATGATCATGGAGCCCCGAAGATGGAGATCAAAAGGAGCAAAATGATATTGGCCATATCATGTCACTATTTGATTGCATGTGATGTTTATCATGTTTATACATCTTATTTGATTAGAACGACGGTAGTAAATAAGATGATCCCTCATTAAAATTTCAAGAAAGTGTTCTCCCTAACTGTGCACCGTTGCGAAAGTTCGTCATTTTGAAGCACCATGTGATGATCGGGTGTGATAGATTCTAACGTTCACATACAATGGGTGTAAGCCAGATTTACACACGCAAAACACTTAGGTTGACTTGATGAGCCTAGCATGTACAGACATGGCCTCAGAACACAAGAGACCGAAAGGTCGAGCATGAGTCGTATAGTAGATACGATCAACATGAAGATGTTCACCGATGATGACTAGTCCGTCTCACGTGATGATCGGACACGGCCTAGTTGACTCGGATCATGTAATCACTTAGATGACTAGAGGGATGTCTATCTGAGTGGGAGTTCATAAGATGAACTTAATTATCCTGAACATAGTCAAAAGATTCTTGCAAATTATGTCGTAGCTCACGCTTTAGTTCTACTGTTTTAGATATGTTCCTAGAGAAAATTTAGTTGAAAGTTGATAGTAGCAATATGCGGACAGTAGAAGGCTTATGTCCTTAATGCACCGCTCGGTGTGCTGGACCTCGAACGTGGTCTGTGGATGTTGCGAACATCTGACATACACGTTTTGATGACTACATGATAGTTCGGTAATGTTAAATGGTTTAGAATTGAAGCACCGAAGACATTTTTTGAAATGTCACAGAACATATGAGATGTTCCAAGAGCTGAAATTGGGATTTCAGGCTCGTGTCCACGTCAAGAGGTATGAGACCTCCGGCGAGTTTTCTAGTCTACAAACTAAGGTTGAAGATCTCAATCGTTGAGCTTGTACTCAGATTGTCTGGGTACAACAATCACTTGAATTTAGTGGGAGTTGATCTTCTAGATGAGATAGTGATGTTTCTCCAAAGACATTGCCACCAAGCTACTAGAGCTTCGTGATGAACTATAACATAACAGGGATATATATGATGATCCTTGAGCTATTCGCAATGTTCGACACCGCGGATGTAGAAATCAAGAAGGAGCATCAATTGTTGATGGTTAGTGAAACCACTAGTTTCAAGAAGGGCAAGAGAAAGAAGGGGCACTTCATGAAACGGCAAATCAGTTGCTGCTCCAGTGAAGAAACCCAAGGTTGAACCCAAACCCAAGACTAAGTGCTTCTGTAATAAGGGGAACAGCCACTGGAGTAGAATTACCCTAGATACTTGGTAGATAAGAAGGCTGGCAAGGTCGATAGAAGTATATTGGATATACATTATGTTAATGTGTACTTTACTAGTACTCCTAGTAGCACCAGGGTATTAGATACCGGTTCGGTTGCTAAGTGTTAGTAACTCGAAATAAAAGCTACGGAATAAACAGAGACTAGCTAAAGGTGAGCTGATGATATGTGTTGGAAGTGTATCCAAGGTTGATGTGATCAAACATCGCACGCTCCCTCTACCATCAAGCTTAGTATTAAACCTAAATAATTGTTATTTGGTGTTTGCATTGAGAATAGACATGATTGGATTATGTCTATCGCAATACGGTTATTCATTTTAGGAGAATAATGGTTACTCTGTTTATTTGAATAATACCTTCAATGGTCTTGCACCTAAAATGAGTGGTTTATTAAATCTCGATCGTAGTGATACACATGTTCATGCCAAAAGATATAAGATAGTAATGATAGTACCACTTACTTGTGGCGCTGCCATGTAAGTAATATTGGTATAAAACGCATGAAGAAGCTCCATGTTGATGGATCTTTGCACTCACTTGTTTTTGAAAAGTTTGAGACATGCGAGCCATGTCTATTGGTGTATACGCATGAAGAAACTCCATACAGATGGATCATTTGGACTCACTTGATTTTGAATCACTTGAGACATGCAAATCATACCACATGGGCAAGATGACCGAAAAGCCTTCAGTAAGATGGAACAAGATAGCAACTTGTTGGAAGTAACACATTTTGATGTGTGCAGTCCAATGAGTGATGAGGCATGCAGTGAATATCGTTATGTTCTTACTTCACAGATGATTTGAGTAGATGTTGAGTATGTTTACTTGATGAAACACAAGTCTGAATTATTGAATGGTTCAAGTAATTTCAGAGTGAAGTTGAAGATCATCGTGACAAGAGGATAAAATGTCTATGATATGATCATAGAGATGAGTATCCGAGTTACGAGCTTTGGCACGCAATTAAGACATTGTGGAAATTGTTTCACAAGAAATACCTCCTGGAACACCATAGTGTGATGGTGTGTCCGAACATCATAGTTGCACCTTATTGGATATGGTGCGTACCATGATGTCTCTTATCAAATTACCACTATCATTCATGGTTAGGCATTAGAGACAGCCACACTCACTTTAATAGGGCACCACGTAATTCGGTTGAGACGACACCATTTGAACTATGGTTTGGAGAAACCTAAGTTGTCGTTTCTTAAAATTTTGGGGTTGCGACTCTTATGTGAAAAGTTTCAGGTTGATAAGCTCGAACCCAAAGCGGATAAAATGCATCTTCATAGGACACCCAAAACAGTTGGGTATACCTCCTAATTCAGATCCGAAAGCAATAGGGATTGTTTCTAGAAATGGGTCCTTTCTCGAGGAAAAGTTTCTCTCGAAAGAATTGAGTGGGAGGATGGTGGAGACTTGATGAGGTTATTGAACCATCACTTCAACCAGTGTGTAGCAGGGCATAGAAGTTGTTCATGTGGCACCTACACCAATTGAATTGGAAGCTGATGATAGTGATCATGATGCTTCGGATCAAGTCACTACCGAACCTCGTAGGACGACAAGGACGCGTACTGCTTCGGAGTGGTACGGTAATCCTGTCTTGGAGGTCATGTTGCTAGACAACAATGAACCTACGAGCTATAGAGAAGCGATGGTGGGCCCGGATTCCGACGAATGGCTCGAGGCCATAAAATCCGAGAAAGGATCCATGACTTTGGAAGAAACTACTTGATGGCCATAAGGCTATTGGGTATAGATGGATTTTAAATGGAAGACGGACAATGATGGTAAGTATCACCATTAAGAAAGCACGACTTGCCATTAAAGATGTTTTCCGACAAGTTCAAGGAGTTGACTATGGTGAGGCTTTCTCACTCATAGCGATGCTAAGAGTCTGTTGGAATTGGATTAGCAGTGACTGCATTATTTATGAAATCTTGCAGATAGAATGTCAAAACATTGTTTCCTCGACAGTTTTCTTGAGGAAAGGTTGTATGTGATACAACCAGAAGGTTTTGTCAATCCCGAAGAACGCTAACAAATATGCAAAGCTCCAGCAATCCTTCTAAGGACCGGAGTAAGCATCTCGGAGTTGGAATGTACGCTTTGATGAGATGATCAAAGATTTTGGGTTTATACAAAGTTTATGAGAAACTTGTATTTCCAAAGAAGTGAGTGGGAGCACTATAGAATTTCTGATGAGTATATGTTGTTGACATATTGTTGATCAGAAATGATGTAGAATTTCTGGTAAGCATATAGGGTTATTTGAAAAGTGTTTTTCAATAGAAAACCTGGATTAAGCTGCTTGAACATTGAGCATCAAGATCTGTGAGGATAGATCAAAAACCGCTAAATGGTACTTTCAAATGAGCACATACCTTGACATGATCTTGAAGGCGTTCAAGATGGATCAGTCAAAGAAGGAGTTCTTGCCTGAGTTGTAAGGTATGAAGTTAAGAGTTAAAGCTCGACCACGGCAAAAGAGAGAGAAAGGACGAAGGTCATCCCCTATGCTTCATACATAGGCTCTATAGTATGCTATGCTGTGTACCGCACCGGAAGTGTGCCTTGCCATGAGTCAGTCAAGGGGTACAAGAATGATCCAGGAATGGATCATTGGACAGCGGTCAAAATTGTCCTTGGAGTAAATAAAGGACATGTTTCTCGATTATGGAGGTGATACAGAGTTCGGCGTAAAGGGTTACGTCGATGCAAGCTTTAACACCTATCCGAATGACTCTGAGTAGCAAACCGGATACGTATAGTGGATCAACCATTTGGAATAGCTCCAAGTGGAGCGTGGAAGCTGCATTTACAATATGACCTAGAGATTTGCGAAGTACATACGGATCTGAATGTTGCAGACCCGTTGACTAAAACCTCTCTCACAAGCAAAACATGATCAAACTCCAGAACTCATTGAGTCTTAATCACATGATGATGTGAACTAGTTTAGTGACACTAGTAAACTCTTTGGATGTTGGTCACATGGCGATGTGACCTATGAGTGTTAATCACATGGCGATGTGAACTAGATTATTGACTCTAGTGCAAGTGGGAGACTGTTGGAAATATGCCCTAGAGGCAATAATAAATTAGTTATTATTATAATTATATTTCCTTGTTCATGATAATCGTTTATTATCCATGCTATAATTGTATTGATAGGAAACTCAGATACATGTGTGGGTACATAGACAACACCATGTCCCTAGTAAGCCTCTAGTTGACTAGCTCGTTGATCAATAGATGGTTACGGTTTCCTAACCATGGACATTGGATGTCGTTGATAATGGGATCACATCATTAGGAGAATGATGTGATGGACAATACCCAATCCTAAGCCTAGCACAAAGATCGTGTAGTTCGTATGCTAAAGCTTTTCTAATGTCAAGTATCATTTCCTTATACCATGAGATTGTGCAACTCCCGGATACCGTAGGAATGTTTTGGGTGTACCAAACGTCACAAGGTAACTGGGTGGCTATAAAGGTGCACTACGAGTATCTCCGAAAGTATCTGTTGGGTTGGCACGAATCGAGACTGGGATTTGTCACTCCGTGTGACGGAGAGGTATCTCTGGGCCCACTCGGTAGGACATCATCATAATGTGCACAATGTGACCAAGGGGTTCATCACGGGATGATGTTTTACGTAACGAGTAAAGAGACTTGCCGGTAACAAGATTGAACAAGGTATCGGCATACCGACGATCGAATCTCGGGCAAGTACAATACCGCTAGACAAAGGGAATTGTATACGGGATCGATTGAGTCCTTGACATCGTGGTTCACCCGATGAGATCATCGTGGAACATGTGGGAGCCAACATGGGTATCCAGATCCTGCTGTTGGTTATAGACCGAAGAACGTCTCTGTCATGTCTGCATGGTTCTCGAACCCGTAGGGTCTACACACTTAAGGTTCGATGACGCTAGGGTTATAGGGAATAGATATACGTGGTCACCGAATGTTGTTCGGAGTCCCGGATGAGATCCCGGACGTCACGAGGAGTTCCGGAATGGGAAGTCATCATACGGTCACCAGAATAATTCGGGGGTTACCGGTATTGTACCAGGACCACCGAAGGGGTTCCGGGGGTCCACCGGGAGGGTCCACCTGCCCCGGAGGGCCCTATGGGCTGTTTGTGTAGAGGGACCAGCCCCATAGTGGGTTGGGCGCCTCCCCCTTAGGGCCCATGCGCCTAGGGTTTGGGGAAACCCTAAAGGGGGGGCGCCCCCTTGCCTTGGGGGGCAAGGCAACCCCCCTGGCCGCCGCCCCCTCCTCAGATTGGATCTGAGGGGGCCGGCCCCCCTCTCCCTTGCCCCTATATATATGTGGGGGGTTAAAGGGCAGCCGCACCCAAGTTCTGGCGCAGCCCTCCCCCTCTCCCAAGTCCTCCTCCTCTCCCGTGGTGCTTGGCGAAGCCCTGCAGGATTGCCACACTCCTCCACCACCACCACGTCGTTGTGCTACTGCTGGACGGAGTCTTCCCCAACCTCTCCCTCTCTCCTTGCTGGATCAAGGTGTGGGAGACGTCACCGGGCTGCACGTGTGTTGAACGCGGAGGTGTCGTCCGTTCGGCACTAGGATCCCCGGTGATTTGGATCACGACGAGTATGACTCCTTCAACCCCGTTCTCTTGAACGCTTCCGCTTAGCGATCTACAAGGGTATGTAGATGCACTCTCCTTCCCCTTGTTGCTAGTCTCTCCATAGATAGATCTTGGTGACTCGTAGGAAAATTTTGAATTTCTGCTACGTTCCCCAATAGGTAGAGCACACCCTCCACCCTCATGGACGGCTCGGGACTCTTCTAGCCCAATTCTTTTACTTCGGGGGCTTCCTTTGGTCCATAAAAATTCATCAAAAATTGGCACGTCAATTGGACTCCGTTTGGTATTCCTTATATGTAGAACTCAAAAACAAGGAAAAAAATAGAAACTGGCACTGGGCTCTAGGTTAATAGGTTAGTCCCAAAACTCATATAAAATAGCATATAAATGCATATAAAACATCCAAGATGGATAATATAATAGCATGGAACAATCAAAATTATAGATACGTTGGAGACGTATCATTCTACAGCCTGATGAAGAACTCGTAAGGCTGGTCTCCGACCTAGCTATCCATTGGAGGAGGGGCCGCCAGCGGAAGCACAGCCGGCGCGCTGCCCCATCCTCCTGTTCCCCAAGTACCGCGGCGACCTCGGCCTCATCCCCTTCCACTCCCCGTCACGGCAGGCTCCACAGCTGAAAGGTCCGTAGGAGGAGGAACACGCTGTCGAGCAAAAGCCCTTGTCGCTGCCATCGAAGCGCCAGCACGCCCTCTCACCATGGCGAGTGGAAGAAAGATGCCAACCATAAGGAGGAGAAGAAGGCGAATGCGGAAAGGCACCGTCCCTCTCCCTTTTTATAGAAGGGAAGGGTCAGAGCCTATCCTCCCAGTCCAAGGGGCGGCCGCCCCGCACGACCAATGCGGCCTCCTGAATCACAGGGAATCGGGACCGACCCGCTGCCCCAATCAGCGAAGCCTGGTTTCCTGCCTCGGCGTTAATGCCCATGTCCCGTGCATCCACCGCCTGCCCTTCCCAAGGCATGGGGGACATGTGGCAAACGGAAAGAGGCGTGACGACAGGTGGGGCGACCGTTTTCCGCCCCGTGATCGTGGGGTGCGGCGCCATGCAGGCTGCGACCCGAGTCCGCTTAGTAAATGTGTAGCGCCCTTGCAAATCCCTCTTTTTTAATGAGGGAAGCAAGGACCACCTCTTTACTATCGACTACGAGATGACGCAAGCACGCTGAGGCCGTTCCACGCACTACCCCCACATCACGCACTCAACACGGATCATGGGGAAGTGCAGCTAATGAGAAGATCGTGGAACTTAAGTCTCTACCTCGCGTGCCCGCGCACTGCTTTGGGCCTGGCCCAACTACGCCTTGTGCTTATGTGTCGCCCATGCCTGAGGGCTCCTGTCTGTGTACAAAAGTACGAGCTCTTTTGTACCCCTTACTTGTGCACGGGCAGTTGTAGCCACGCCTATGGCCGGGCCCGGCAGGGCAGCGGAAGATGAAACATAAAGACTATCAAGGCAGGCACTCAAGTCAAGGAACAAGGAGCAGAAGACGAGTTGGGCCTCCCCCGGCAACATCCTTGCCGGGGCAACCTATGCAGCACCATCAAGCCCATCACCCTTGAGGCTGAGAGTTCTGACAGCATCGACAATGTTAAAGCCAAGATTTGGGAACGCATGTGTGGTAGCATGCAGATCATCACGAAGATTGATGGCCTGCGGGTCCACATGGGACCAAAAGACAAAGAACCCCGGAAAGACCCTTGCCGGGGACGACTACGAGGCCCCCGGCAAGCCTTGCCAGGGACGATTGCTGGGCCACGGCCAGGCCCGCACCCGGCAAGGATTCGCTACCTCACCACCGCTCTAGTACGACGATCAGCTTGCCAACTAAGCAGGCGCCTGCGTGGCACCATGCAGTCCTTCGTGGAGGCTCTACCATCACGCCAACACAGCAGCTAGTTAGCCAGCATGGCACTACATGCCTCGTTAGCCTGGACGCATGTCAAACCAAGGAGTAGCGGCAATGGATGGGACGTCTTCTGTTGCTGTCCCCGACAAAGTAAGAAGGGCACGTAGGCAGCACATTAAATGTGTTTGTCCTGCAGTGCCGAGCGATAAGCTCATACACTGTAGCTTGCTTTCCACCTCCTGTATGCCACTGTGGCAACCCCTTTACGTATAAAAGGAGGTCCAAGTCATACTGAGAGAGGATTTGGACTTTTTGGATTGTGCATGCACCACAGCTAGCTCAAAAGCTCAAGAACACATATATCCAGACAAGCAGGACTAGGGTATTACGCATCTTTGTGGCCCGAACCTGGGTAAAATGCCCTTGTGCTGACTGCTAGACCTACTCTTCTTGCAGCTACTCTCCCCGCTGAACATAGAAGGGATTCCTGTGATCCCATAGGTGTTCATTTCCCTGACACATTGGCCAAATCCTCTGGATCAAGATCTGCTAGCCACACCTTTGCCCGGGTTAATGCAGTGATGGCTCTGGCTCTAGCAGATGATCGCTTCAGATCCTCAACCCTTTGGGGCAGCACACACAGCTTTTCCAGCATGTCATTGGTGAGAGTTGGTGGTTGTTTTTTATGAGACGCCACAAAGATAGCTCGTTGCGCGCCAGTATACAATTGCTCTATAAGAGTCGCTGGTACGTGTCGGTGCTATACACATGGTTTTTAACCCCTTTCCGCGACGGCATTTGGAACCATCGCCAAGTGAGTGTGGGCGATAGAGGGTCCTTTCCACACGACCCAGAAACCATCGGGGATATGGAGCAATGATCCAGAGGCCTTGCAAAACGTAATCGTGTGCGATGCAGCACACACTAAACTCTTTCGCACGTGTAGGGTCGGTGATTAAATGTTTCTAATGATGCACTAAAACCAAACGGTGTGTCGTAATGAACCGTTTGGGAAACAGTATGTAAGGCACACGGGCCAACATATAAACTGTGTGCGATATGTGCTGTATCATACACGAGTTTTCTGCGGAACCTGTTTGCCATGCAAGACTCCATCGCACACGTTCTCCCAACATTTACCATCGGTGATAATGTTCTATCACAAATGGTTCAGGAGCCCCTTCGCATGCATACAAGTGCCGCAGACCGTTTGTGATTTGTTGTGTACCACCGATGGCTGCGGCTAGAGTGACGTGTGCTTTTCCTTTGGGATCCCACACGTTCCTGAAAAAATTATAACTGGGATTGTATTTTACATTGGGCACGGTTTACTCCGAGTTCCCGTGTGCGATAACTTGATATCACAAACGGTTCCGGAGAGCCTATGCACATGTAGTAGCATTGCAAATCATTTGCGATCTGTTGTGTATCACCGACGGTTCCGCTACGATTGACGTATGATTTCTGATGTGGATCACACGCACTCATTTAGTTGAACCATGTGCGAGCAATTGCCAGGTTAAAACAAAAATATCCCATTTTGAATTGGCATGCAAAAAGCAAATTCGCCACAATATTCAGTTGAACAAATAAACAAAAATATTCATTTTGAATCAGCACGCATAAAGAAAATTGGCCACAATATTCAATTGAACAAGTAAACAAAAATATCCTATTTTGAATCGGCACGCAAAAAGCAAATTTGCCACAATATTCAATTGAACAAATAGTGTCCACAGGAAGAACATTCATCAAATTTCGCAACAATTGCAATTAAACATATGGTAGCTGAATTCCAATGATTTGTGCACACATATATGCATTACATAATTAATCATAGTGTACGAAATACGAAGACCTCATCAGATGTTAAACAATGGATCCATGCGTATATGTTTAGCGGCTAACTCTTACTTAATGTTTCAGGAGAAGGCATGCTAAAATCTTCATTATCACCAGTGGGATTGATGTAGTGATTCAAGAAGAAGTCACTGATAAATCTCCGAACCATCAGCAATTCACCAGCCGGGAGCGGTTCAGGGGTCCTCCGTTCTAAGATGAGCTACGGTATTTTTAAGATTAGAATGTGCCATATGAGTGGAGTAGAAGATATTAATTAAGATAGACTTACTGGTACTAATTCGCAAGGATCATCACAACTATCAGCAGATTTGCAGATGGAGATCATGTGTCAGCAAACATAGTATCCACAAAGGTTGGTCCCTGCTTCTTGCTGAGGACACTGAAATTTTTTGTATAGAATTAGTCATGTATTTGTCCTGTTAGGAACAACCTAACCAATGTTAGATGTATTATTTTTTCTTTTAACAAAATAGAAAGAGGTTTATTTAGAAGCTTGAACATTTGACTAGCGTAAGAAAAGGTATTTGTAGACTATTGGATACATTTTCCAAAAATAACGGATTTCGGTGTGTTACCGGAGAAATGATCTCGTGCTGCAGAGGTAGTTCCCTCTTGAACATGTTCCTTGGTTTAGTTTTCCACAATGCGAGCACACTGCAAATGAAGATGAATTTTGACAACATCAATTATTGAACCAGATATGAATGCAAATTAATTTCAACATCATAGAGTTCAATATCTATCCATGAATTGTTGAATATGCGTCAAATCCTGAGCGTTTGTTGACTCTCTGAGAGAATCATGTAGTAAACTGTGTTCTTGTTTGGAACAATGAATACCAATATCCAGTGACCGCTACATATTAAGAAAGCCATCAACTTACGAATTATGTTGAAATCTGAAAGACAATCAGTGTATGCGCGGTTGTTTACTTGACTCACCTTTCATGATATGGCCAGAGAAATGATTCTGCATGGGATGTGTTTTCAAAGATACGGACGACCGTGTTAACGGCCCAGTCCCGTTCGTCCTTACCATGTAATGTTGTGCCATTTGCTAATGCAGGATCTATGAAATACACACTCTCCCTTTTTCTTCTCTGCATGTTCAATCCCCTGAGAGGAATAAAATGGAGTTAGCTGTTTATCATTTATAGCCTTATATGGAGAAGTTGATCAGAGTTTGTCAAGTACTTACAAAATCAGGCATCTAACAAGAGTGGCATCGAGCTCGTTGAAGTTGAAGAAGAGATGTAAGTCCTCGAAACTCACATCAAATGAACCAGCATCATGTCAGAAATGATCTCTATTGAAGTGGACTAGAAAACCGTGATGATTGGTGACATTTGATCCATGCAATATTCATGTAACTTGCGGCAACTGGAGCTGCACTCATCAAAGTATTCGCCAACAAGAAATGGCTGGCCATGGACGTAATTGTGTGCTTCAAGTATGTCTGCTTTACCTTTAGCAAGCAACAATTCTATTTCTTCATCATCCATGGCGTCAGAAATAATATTACTCCCCAATTCAAACAACCTACTGTTAATTTAGTTCTAGGCAATGAGTGCTTTAAGCAAGAGGCAATTATTCTATTTTCTCTTCACTCTCCTGCCGCGCTTCTTCGCGGGTGTAGCCTTTGTAGCCACTTCCTTCTTGGTACCTGAAGCATTTGTGGCAGAACGTCTGGTTGGCTGCAAGGTAGACTGTCGAGCAGACGGTGAAGCTTCGACGGACTGCTTAGCAGATGGTTTATCTTTGCCGGACTGCTAGGCTGGCGGTGCTGCTGTGATGGACTGTTTGGTTCTATGAGCAGAGGCATTAGACTTCTGACCATGCATTGAAGCTATGTCCGGTTTCTGCGCAGGTGGTGCCAATTTGTCGGTGTGCTGAGGAGGTTGTGCCAATGCGTTGGTTTGCTAAGCAGGAAGTGCTGACACATTGGTATGCTGATCACGCGACTGCGGACCAACGGATTGATGAGCAGTCGGTTCTAGACCTACAGACTACTTACCAGGCGGTTCTGAAGCATCAGACTGCTTAGCAGTCCGTTCCACCAGGTTGGTCTGCTGAGCATGTGCTGCAGCTGGGTCTCCCCCCGCTGCTTCAACGGTCGGCATCTGAACGGGTGGTGCGTGTTCAGAAGTTGTAGGCCTTGCAAATGGTTGCTTTGGGGCGGAGGATGACATGGCTTGTACGCCACAAAGTCGGGCCAGCAGATCACAGGTTGATGCATCAGCCGTCGATTACGAGTATTAGGTTCTTTGGGGGAAGCACGCAAGAGCTGTTGTGCCAAGGAGAGCGTCACCGGTTGAGGGGCGACATTGGTTGCTCTTGGCGGCGCTTCAGGGATCTCATCGATGAACTCTATTCCCTTTTGTGGCCACTTGACGTAATGTAACAGTGTTTCTCCCAAGGTCCTTTGCTCATCAAAGTCATTCTTGAGGGAAAATTCATTGAATCCAGGCATACTTCAGTCATGTAGCACTTCACACAGCCCGGCTTCAATGGCACATTGTCCAACAAGAGGCCCTCTTCCAAGAAGGGTGGGCAAACCCAGGCTATTGCACATTTTAATGTACCTTCATAATGTGTAAGAATGCCCTTCAGTCTGTCTTTCATTCCAAATAGATCCGATATAGCATCATCACGAGCAGTTGCAACCTCAGTGTCTCTGGGGTCAGCTGATGCACAGCTACTCTTGTGCTGTGTTGTCGCGCAATAAGCATCATCATCCGTGCCTGCTTCCCCTCCCATCTGCTAGCTATATATCAGTGTTAGAGTCTTCCCAATCATCATTGACTACTCAAGATCCTTTTGAACAGCCGGATACATTTCCTTCCTCAACCTTTCATACAATTCATTCTTCTCATTTCACTCCTTGCTTTTTTCATGTTGAGCATCCCTTCTTTGCTGAGTGTGAAAGCCCTCTTGTGCGGGACATTAGCACCTATACTCCTTGCACGGCCAGGGGCTCTCTTGTTTCCAGAGCAACGGACAGAATGTCACATGGCCCTGAGTTCCTGTAGAACCTTCTAGGGATCTTGGAAGCCTCTACCATCACTTGATACAGTTCTTCATCATGTCGGTTTTTAAAGTAACAAGTTCCGTCATCACGCCTCCTTACACGTGCCCGCAAGTAGTCTCTGGCGTTTCCACCCCTGATTTCACTAAAGGCCGGTTTCCCAGCCGCCGCTACTGCTTCTTTATCCTCCTGGTCCCATATCGGTTTCATGCCGTAGTATCCTGCCACACCCATATGGTGGGGGCGTGTGTTCTTCTTCTAAAGTTCCAATTGTTTGAAACTCTTCTCAGCGAACTCTTTAGTTGCCCTGACCTTTTGAATTCTGCCCAGTCTGCCTTTGTAATTTGGTGTGTACGGGGATTGGGTCCTTGCCTTCACTCAAGTACTTCTTGTACAACACGTGCTTCCAGTTTCTCCAAGCATCCCTAGCCTTCTTCAGTGCAGCGTGTTCCACCTGCATTCTCCACTGCTCTGGAACATTGAAGTGATCCATGATCTCCCAGACTATCTGTCGCCGTGTTTCTGTGTCAGCCTTCCGAAACCCCGGCAGATTTATGTTGAGCCTTGCCCTGCCAACAAATCCACACACACTCATGAACTTCGTGTGTGCTTTACCTGGTTTAGTTGGAGCCCAAGACTTTAAATAGATCTCAGTTACTTCATATACACCTTTAGGCTGGTGTGTGGGCTTCCTTGGAGCATTCCTTCGTGTCCTGGCCGGAAGGGTAATTGCTGCAGCTCTATCCCATTCAAGATTACTTGATCCCTCACCATCTTCTGAACACCTAGGGTTGTCAGAATCAGATGAAGATACATCGCCTAAAGCATGAGTGTTGTCGCTGCTATTCGGCATCTATAGAGAACACATGTGAAACTCAGGAAAGGAGGATAAGCATAAAACTAACAACTTGGTATCAAGCTTTCTAAACATGTCGTGCAATAATTTAGAAAATGTACGACTAATTTGTTAAGTTTGTGTGACTCGGGCGCCCGCGATCTGTAAATCGGCAGTAACTTATTGGAACAAATACAACTTATATGTACTAGTTAGGAAGGTAGATAATTAACATATATATGCTCTTCGTTATTTTATAGCCAATTTGGGAACATACGGAACGGAATAGGAAGAGGGATTGCAAGGAATTATGCCTCACTGTGATGGAGAGCAGTAACTGACAGGCTTCTTAATGCAAACCCGGCCAGACCACATGAGAGGCGAGGGTTACAGCATTGATATGCTCGAGGGTGGCTGGCGAGCAAACGTAGACGGCAAGGTGCGGGCAGCCGTGTGTTGGGAACGGCAGTGGAGGTAGGCTTGACGCCAAAGAGCGAGCACACGGCCGGGGTGAGCACGCCGATGCCGGAGAGGGTTCTGTCGTGCATCTGGGCGAGGGGGGAGCTAGCGATGGAGATTGGGTGGACTAGTTGAGTGAAACGCGGGCGGGCCGTGGGGGGGTGTTGGTGGCATTGGTGAAAAGGGTGGAAAATATCCACGATCACCGCGCGGAAAGGCCTATGCAAATGGTTGCCTCTAAGTGCTCATGTGCACAAAGAGAAAATTTTCATTTGAAATGAAGACGTACTAATTTTGAAATGAAGACGTGAGTTCATCGTTTCGCCTCTAAATTTTTCCCACATTAGGAAATCACCATTATACCATGCGTCTGATTTGTTGGCGCATTTCAGGTCTCGTGTGCTATATGTAAGACATTTTTTGGCATTTACCATGCATTTCGGCATATAAATCAATTCCTAGGCGGTCTGCATTTCCTGTCGAAAGGGATGAGGATTGTCGTTCGATCTGGGAGCATCCAATGGTGCAGATGTACGGTCCGTGGGGTTTGGTTTCTGGCCAATCAGAACACAAGACTCAGATTGCGCGCGCAGCAAAGGGGGGGGGTCATCAGCCACGGTTTGGTAGGAACACGGCTTTCGTGAGTGAACCGTGTGCTATTTGAAAACATTTACATGAACTAACAGCATATTTTCATTTCAATGAAAACAATAGTTCATCGTTTCGCCTCCGAATTGTTTTCCATGGTAAGAAATCATCATTGTACCCTATGGTTCAATTTTCTCACGCATTTGAGGTATCGTTTGCTATATTTGAGTCGTTTGCTATAGTCGCAACTACACGTGGGTGCTAGATATCTAGCACGATCATTTGTGTGTTGCTTTGGGATTTTTCATTCTTTGTTCGAGAAACGGGAAAAAATTCAAACAGTTCAGCCGCAGGGTGCGGCCAGAGGCGTATGCCATGTTGGTATTCTAATTACAGGAAATGCATTTAGAGTCCAGAAATAACGAAAATCGGTGTGTCACCGTGCCGTGTTCTCAGGATTGCATGGAATGTTTTTGGTAAAGACGGCATGACTTTTGATGCTCGCACCTTCCAAATCGGAGCATCTCACAAGAAGGATCATAGTTTCCAAAACGAGATGCGGCACTTCGGACCCCAATCGTCACTGACTACATCGTTCCGCTTTGAATTACTTTCACAGTAAACAATCAAGTATATACCATAGGTTTGATTTTCTGGCCCATTTCAGGTCTCGTTGCTATATTCTTTTTTTTCAAAAAGAGGGTTATCCCCCTGCATCTGCATCAGAAAGATGCATACAGCCAAAACTCGTTGCTATATTCAAGTCATTTTTTTGCACTTACCTTGCATTTAGTGCATATAATTAAATTCAAAACCGTTCTACAACAACACATTTGGGTGTTAGTTAGCAAAGAAGGTGGACAAATCATTTGTGTGCCGTTTTGCGAGTTTCATCCATTGCCTGAGAAACGGGGAGAAGTTTCAAACATTTCGGTCGTGAGGTGTGGCCACCGGCGTAGACCTAGTTGGTATTTTAATTACTGGGAATTCAGATGGAGTCCAGACTTCATCAAAATTGGTGTGTTCCCATGGCGTGCTCTCGCGACCCCGAGGAATTCTTTTGGTAAAGTTTGGCACAGGTTTTGATGATCGCTCCTTCCAAACCGGAGCATCTCACATGAAGGACCATGGTTTCCAAGAGGAGACACGTGAATTCAAACTCCAGTGGTCGGTGACTTCATTGTTTGGCCTCATAAAAATTTCAACGATACACATTCACCATTATACCATGGGTTTTATTTTCTGGCGCATTTCGGGTATCATTATCTATATTTAACACATTTTTTCGAGCTTAACGTGCATTTTGTGCATAAAAAATCACAACTGGAACTGCATGTGCTATCGAAAGGGATTAGCATCGTCGTTTGATCTGGGAGCATCCAATAGTGCAGACGTACGATCCGTGGGGTTTGGGTTCTGGCCAATCAGAACGCACGACTCAGATCGCGCGCGTTGTAGGGGGGCATCGGACATGGTTTAGTGGACATACGGCTTTCGTGAGCGAATCTTGTGCTATTTGAAAACATTTACATTAACTAACATCATTTTTTTGTTTGAATGAAAACATGAGTTCATCATTTCGCCTCCAAAAATTTTTCCCACGGTAAGAAATCACGATTGTGCCCTATGGCTCGATTTTCTGGTACATTTTACCAGGCGGCAGGCCTCGCTTGCAATCTCAAACTTTGAGTATTCAAAAATAAACGAGATCTCGTTTAACTTTTATATATATAGTCACAAATACACGTGCGTATTAGCGCAAGATCATTTGGGTGTCGCTTGGCGAGTTTTCATTCATTCTGCGAGAAAGGAAAAAAAAACTTCAAACAGTTCGGCCGCAGGGTGCGGCCTGAGGCGTAGGCCTTGTTGGTATTTTAATTTTAGAAAATGCATATAGAGTCCCAAAAATAACGAAAATCATTGTGCCACTATTGTGTGCTCTCACGATCACCTGGAAAATTTTTGGTAAAGTTTGGCACAAGTTTTGGTGCTCGCACCTTCCATACCGGAGCATCTCACAAGAAGGATCATAGTTTCCAAAAGGAGACGCGACACTTCGACTACAAATCGTCAGTTACTCTACATGTGGGTGTTTTAATTAGGCTATACTTAGGCTATAGTGTATGATAGTACCTTCAATTATAGCGCATAGTATAATACATAGAGTATATATAGTATCATAGATCATATTTATTGTCATGCATGACACAAATTAGCATCGCATTTAACATGATACGGTGTCTACCTATATGTTACTCTAACGGTTTGACCCTCACTATATTTAATTCTTTGCCACATCAGCATACTTGCTATTTTTCCGAGTGCATGGTATCGTCGGCTATGATACCACCACTATGCCCAGCCTTTGTATAGTGGGGAAGTATTATATATACTATAGTATCATGCATATGATACTAGTGTATGATATAACGTACGTACCTTCATATAGTGCATATATATAATATCATAGAGCTAGTATATATATATATATACACCATAGATGACCGTATTTACGGCCATGCATGACACAAAGTAGTATAGCATTTATATTATATATGTTATAGTATCTATGTTACTGCTTCTTTGTCGCACATCATCATATTTTCTATTCTCGAGTGCATGATACCGGCTATGATACTCCCACTATGGCCACCCTAAGGTTGGTCGTAATGGGAGTATCAAGTGGTATCTTGCATGCCAACTAGACTTTTTGGATGATGCGCACACAGTTAAATGAGGAAAGAGAGGGTGTGGGTCGGGTATCATATCATGATACCGTATCACATATTAAATGTTGTACTACTTTGTGTCATGCATGGCAATTAATAAGGCAACCTAAGATACTAACTTATGATACTATGCACGCATTACATAGCTAGCTAGCTAGTATCGATCATATACTAGTATCATGCATATATATATATATATATATATATATATATATATATATATACATAAACACTATTCTGATCACGGGATCAGAATAATATTCTGATCACAACATGAACTGCTGGAGTAACACGTCTGAACTTCCCTCTATAGGAACCCGACCTTCGGGCTATCTTCTCAACCGTGCCTTCTACCACGAGTTTTTCTGATCATTCGTGTTGTTCACGATGTAAGTGTAATGTTTACACGGTTTTAGAATCTAGATGCTTGTTTTGATTAGGAATCTAGCTCGTTGGTGGATATGCTCTTGGGCGGTGATGAACATGGGTCTGTCACAAGTGTTTTCCATGTACAGGATGTTATAGGATCTCTAACAGGATCAGAATTGGGTTTAGGTACGAGTTTACTTCATGATTTGTTGTTATTTTCGAACGAATTCGATTTGGTGTTCCGCCACCTCTGTTGTTCGTCTACGGGATTGGTTTCGGCCACTGTTGTAGATTTGTAGGTTTTCTGTTCAAATTGGGTGTGGATTTGCGTGCATTAGTGAGACAGAATGCTTCCCATGTTGTTAATTTGATTATGCGGGCTCATACAAATCAAAATCCGGTGATTGGATCTTCTGCCTCCCGCCGAGGTTTTTTGTTCTAGCGACAATATGATGGGGATCATTTTCTTATTTATCTGGAGCATGATGATGTTCGAAATGGCGGTTGAATCCTTCCCATTTTGTTAATTCGATTTGGCTGGCTCATTCATTCCGAAATTGCGGATTGCACTTTCTGCCTCCCGTCGTGGTTCATTGTTCGAGCGCACTAATTGATGGCGGGTCTTTTTTGGATGTTTTATCTGGAGTATGACGATGTTTGAAATGGTTGTTGACGTGTCGGAATTGACCCAAACGATTAAATCTGGGAACCAAATTTAATCGGGGTTGTTGTTTCAATCAATTTTTGTTCTGTTGTACAAGCTGGACTGCTAGAACTTTCGCACCTGAACTTCTGTGCTCTAAGTAGATGCTGGACTTCAGTCGATGGTTGTTATTTTTGATCATCCACTATCTTCAGTAGATGCTGGACTTCATTCTAATTAATGGTTGAACTTCTGGTTTTCCACATTGCATTCCATATTTTGCAAGGCGAAGGTGCATGGTGCTATATATTTTCTTTTTTCATTTTTTTACAATTTTAGTTCTTGAGATGTTATTTTTAGAGTTTGTCTCGTGGGCAAGCATGGGATTAGTCCAAGTATGCATGCACTTTTTCCAGATCATCTAAGGGTCGTTGTACAAGCTGGACTTCTGTACTGTTCATACCTGAACTTCTGTTTTTCTTTCTTTGCAAGGTAATGGAGCAAGCCCTATGTATTTCTTTCTGTTTTTATGTTATTTTTCATTCTTTTGCATTGCTTTGGATTTTTTTGATAGTCCCATGAGCAACCATGTAATTGGCCTACGGATATGCGTATATTTCTTATTTTTTCTAGTATGTTTTCGTACTTATAGTAGTTGTTTGGTCTTAAGTGAATAACTATCATGAACTTATGTATGCTAATCGTTTTTAAAATGTTAATTTGAGGTTTTGACAAAACCCCGAACTTCTCTATCTTTTCTATTTGAACTTCTTTAATTATAGTTATGTTTGTTATTTTAGGATTTAATTATAATTATATCTTCTCTATCTTTTCAGTGAATAACTATCCTGAACATATGATGCTAATCATTTTTAAAATGTTAATTTGAGGTTTTGACAAAACCCCGAACTTCTCTATCTTTTCTATTTGAACTTCTTTAATTATAATTATGTTTGTTATTTTAGGATTTAAATATTTGTAGACATTGAAATAGGCATTGGGCCTATTGACAAATGCGGTAGCGCGAGGCCGAGCAGGGGGGAGGGGGGTTGGGACCCCCTCCCCTCCCCCTGCGAGGCCGGGACAGGAACGAGTCGGAGTAGGCGACGACGCGGCGTGCCGTGTCGTCGCATGCGGAGGCGAGTCCGTCACATCCGTGACCCCACTATCTATCTTAGGGTTTAGGGTTTAGGGTGTGTGCGGTGGGGGTGGAAACAGAATAACCGCATTGCGTCCTGTCAAAACCTAGCGCAGCAATGCGGTAGCGCGAGGCCGAGCAGGGGGAGGGGGTAGGGATCCCCCTCCCCCCTGCGAGGCCGAGACAGGAACGAGCCGGAGCAAGTGACGACGCGGTGTGCCGCGTCGTTGCATGCGGAGGCGAGTCCGTCACATCCATGACCCCACTATCTATCTTAGGGTTTAGGGTTTAGGGTGTGTGCGGTGGGGGTGGAAACAGAATAACCGCATTGCGTCCTGTCAAAACCTAGCGCAGCAATGCGATAGCGCGAGGCCGAGCAGGGGGGAGGGGGGAGGGACCCCCCTCCCCTCCCCCTGCGAGGCCGAGACAGGAACGAGCCGGAGCAGGCGACGACGCGGCATGCCGCGTCTTCTCATGCGGAGGCAAGTCCGTCACATCCGTGACCCCACTATCTATCTTAGGGTTTAGGGTGTGTGCGGTGGGGGTGGAAACAGAATAACCGCATTGCGTCCTGTCAAAACCTAGCGCAACAATGCGGTAGCGCAAGGCCAAGCAGGGGGGAGGACCCCCTCCCCTCCCCCTGCGAGGCCGAGACAGGAACGAGCCGGAGCAGGCGACGACACGGCGTGCCGCGTCATCGCATGCGGAGGCAAGTCCGTCACATCCGTGACCCCACTATCTATCTTAGGGTTTAGGGTTTAGGGTGTGTGCGGTGGGGGTGGAAACAGAATAACCGCATTGCGTCCTTTCAAAACCTAGCGCAGCAATGCGGTAGCGCGAGGCCGAGTAGGGGGGAGGAGGGAGGGACCCCCCCCCTCCCCTCCCCCTGCGAGGCCGAGACAGGAACGAGCCGGAGCAGGCAACGACGCGGCGTGCCGCATCATCGCATGCGGAGGCGAGTCTGTCACATCCGTGACCCCACTATCTATCTTGTTTTATGTTGTGTATTTTACTTAGGTATGAACTTCATCTCTTTTTGTACTTGAACTTCTTCTTTTTGTTACTTAGTGTTTATTTATTCATGTGCCTTTACTTCTTTAATTAGTGTACTTGAATTTCTGTTCTTTATTTCCTGAACTTCTTTTCTCTTGTTTTTTATGCATATTTTTTGTTTGTATTTTTCTTCCCTTGGTAGTGTATTTGCCATCTATTTTTGGTTTTAAGGATATCAGCAGTGCTGTTTTATGATCTTATCTCATTATAATAGATGCATTCAAATGGTGCATTCATTTATCTATAGATGTATTTACTTTTATAGCTGTTGGGGGTTAAAATTGCAATTTCACCGGCGCTGCAACTCCCACCACGACAGATAGGCATTAATTGACCATCTCCCTCGCCACCACCTATCAGAAAACCCCTCTCCCTCTGTCGCTCGCTCTCTCCCCCATCTCCGTCGCTCTGCTGCCTTCTTCAACTGCAACTCCCCCCGATTTCTCCGCCCTTGTCCCCTGCCCTCGCGAGTGGAGTAACTGTCGCATGCCCCCGCTCCTATTTCTTCCCCGTGCCGCGCTTTCCCTCGCCCAGCCCGCTCTCCTCTGCTCTGAAGCGAGGGCGGCAACTGCTTGTGTGTGGCGTCGTGGGGAGTGAAGAACCGCCGCGGATTCGTGCATGCGCGAGTCGTTTGGAGAGGTACAAACGCTGCCCCCTCCCCCGCCCCCTCGCTCCCTAATGCTTGTATTCACTTTCGCCAGATCTGTGGAGGTCTGCCTGTTTGCTCTGTTTGCTCTCGCGTCCGCCTCCTACCCCCTTTTTCTAATGGTTTGGTGGGACATTAGGTAGGGTTCTTGTGTGTGTGGTGGTTGGAATGCATTCCCCCGTGGCCAGATTTGTTTGTGATATGCTTGTGTGTGGATTTTCATTTCCCCTTTGTTGATTTTAGCAGTCAGATGCATGTCAGAGAGGGTGTGTTGTGATTGTTGATGCTAGATCTATTGTATCTAATTGCATTAGTGATGTGGATTTGGAGGACTAGATTATATTTGTGACATTGTAGTTAGTTTATGGATACATTTTTTGTCGTTCTTGCCTATATGTGCCACTGTCATCTATTCATACTTGTTGGTTCTAGTTGTTTCTAGTTAGTTCTAGGGTTTGATTCAGTTTCCTTTTTTGCATTTTGTTGTATGTTTTTCTACTTGCTAACTATATGGAATCAATCTTCTGATTTTGCAGGTTGTTCTAGTCTTTGGAGTTGCATTCATCGAGGCGGTTGTGTTGTCATGGCTTCAAAATCTTCTCCAGGTATCTTAATGTAGTTGTATCTTGTATTTTAAATAGTAGTATTGTGATATATGTCTGCCCATATCTTCATTTGGTTTTCTTGTTGGACTGCCAGTCTTAGTAGTGTGAACTTCTAACAAGGTTTGTGTGTATGCATTTTACACATAGTTTATGTGTGTGCCATTTCATATTTAAAGTGTATATCTTTTTTTTGTTTTCTTGTTATCATGTTCATGGTATTGATATTTAGTTTGCCTGTGAAATACTATTTGTGGTCATGCTACATCTTTTTTATGTGCTACTAGCTTTGGTCATGTAGTTGAACTTCTGGTTTTAATTATTGTTTGTTTATAATGAAATTTGGTTGAAGTTCTGTTATGCACCTTTTGTTTTACTGCTTTGTTATATATTATTGAACTTCTCGAGATTAATCTTGTATGTAGTAGCACCTCTGGTGTAGATTGTTTTTATATTTAGTATGTAATTTTTTGATTGTTTTGTTGTGTTTACTACTTTGTTAGGTATTGTTGAACTTCAGGGTATTGGACATTGATGTAAAAGTAGAAGTCCCTTTTGGTGTAGCATTGTGGATTAGAACTCAGCTGCCTTTTTACTTGCATTTTTTTGTAGTTGGTGATGAGTTGAATAGTTCTAAAAAAATGCCTGTGATCAAGATGGAGCTTCAGAAGTTAATACTGATGCTCCAATATCTGATGTGGCAAAATCACCCATTTTTCCTTTGACTGTGATTGCTGAGGTTTCTTCGGGCCTTGAGAATTTTTCAAGCCTCGAGGATCTTGCTTCTACAGGTCTTGCTTCACCTAGTATGTGAAACCCCTTTTCTTTTCATTTTAAATTCTTGAGGCGTGTTTTTTTAACTGATTCACGTCAGTTTTTTTGTTTTTGTTCCTGACTTTTTTATTTTTTGCTTTGATTTTTTGTGTTCATTGCAGATGTGTCCACAGAGGAGGAAGCTGTGAACACCATCAACGAAGTTTTATCTGAGTTGGATTTATCAAAAAACCCTGCTACTACCGAGGAGGGGGCTTCGTCAGTCAAAGGTTGTGATTTCGTTCTGGATCCTTTGTGCTCTCTTTTGATGTCAGAGACGCAGTCGCAGTCTGTTGATGGCACTGAACCTGTCACGCAACCTGAGGATGTGCCTCTTCAGCTTATTCTGGAGGACCAACATAAGAGGAAGAAGCAAGAAGATTTTGAGAAGAATAGGGCGGCCCGCCTTCAGAAAGGTTCTGATGTTCCTGCATCTGTCCATGTGGCTGAGCTCACGGTTGAGGAAGATGTGCCGGCTGGCACTAATGGCATGGTTGTCCCTGTTAAGAAGAAATTCAAGAAGACCGCTGCGAGGAAGCATATAATCGGTGATGTTACTCCTCGGAGGAGCCCACGTGTTTCAAGGCCTGCAGAAGTTGTTGAAGATGAAGGGCTAGGCCTTGGTGGTACGCCACGCCGTAGTCCTCGTGTGCTTGCCACTGCCGTGCCTACACCTTCTCCGCTTGGTGCTGGTGCATCTAGTAAGGGGAAGAAATGCGGCGTCAAGCGCAAGGTTGCGCCTGCAAAGGTCAACAAGGGTGAGAAGAAGCATTCTCGTGCTAATCCAGAGGACAAGGATGATGCTGATTTCAACACTGATGACGAGGACGGCGATGATGATGATGCTGCCGCTAATCAGGTATGAATGTCTCATGTTTACCGCTTTTTATAGAATTTGTCGCTATTGTTGTAGTTTTTTTAGCACTGCCTTGTCTTACATAGCTGACCTTCATATAGACGAGTAAATGAGCTAAACTGCTTGGCTTATATGGTATTACTTCCTTTGTGTACATAGTTGGACTTCTGGATATATACATGAAGAAAGCAGCTTAACTTGTTGGTATACATGTTTTATTACTGCCTTGTTGTACATGGTTGAACTTCTGCTATGTAAATTTCCAACATTTTGAAAGCATGTTAACTTGTGGTCAACATGGTTGTACTGCCTATGTAGACATAGTTGGACTTCTGGTATTCATGTTTTATTACTGCCGTGCTGTACATGGTTGAACTTCTGCTTTGTAAATTTCCAACATTTTGAAAGCATGTTAACTTGATGTCATACATGGTTGTACTGCCTATGTAGACATAGTTGGACTTCTGGTATTCATGTTTTATTACTGCCTTGTTGTACATGGTTGAACTTCTGCTATGTAAATTTCCAACATTTTGAAAGCATGTTAACTTCTAGTCATACATGGTTGTACTGCTTATGTAGACATAGTTGGACTTCTGAAATGTACTGAGTGTGTAATTTTGTAGGCATTAGTGGAATTTTGGTGTAGCTTGTGTATCTCATTGTGTATCTCATTTTTTCAGTATCAGCTTGTGGAGCGGCCTGAGAGGAGGAAGAGAGGATGCAAAGCACCCAAAGAAGGTGGCCAAGGAGGAGGTGAGGCGAAACATTTTAACAAGACGGTTCGCTGCTCACTAGGAGAGGTGAAGACGTGTGTGAAAATGCTACAGCTTAGGCACAAGACGAGGGTTATCAATGCTGGTTTTGGTTATGTGTTTGACTTGAAGGTTGATTCCAACATTTCTCGTCCTTTGATGGGAAACATCTACACGAGGATTGACCCTGCAACCATGATTCTGGACATGGGTGAGGCGAACAAGGTTCTGCGTATTACAAGTGATGTTATTCACCATCTGTTTGGATTCCCTCAAGGTAATCGTACACCTCCTAGGCCCTTGAGTGATGGGTTTGATGATTCTGTTATGAGGTTGAAGGGCAAGCTTGGGTACGCTAGGAGTGACAACATCAAGATAAAGGATCTGCGGAATATCCTCGCGGAACTTGTGAAGGATGAGACGAAGGATGATCTTGCTCTACAGGTGTTTTACCTGATTGTTTTCATGAAGGTGGTTATCCCTGGAACGTCTACACGAGTGTCCAGGGAGGCAACAATGGCTGAGAATCTTGTGTTTGAGGATATGGCAGATATGGACTATTGCCAGTTGGTTGTTGATGACCTTCGAAGTGCTGTTGTTAGGTATCAGCAAGGTACTAGCAGAGGAAAAGCTGTCACAGGTTGTGCCATCACGCCGCTTCTTATGTACCTGGACTGCCTTATCATTGTCAAGACGCCTAATGTTGACTTGAGGACGCCTCGCATCAATTACATGCATCAGGACAAGCTTCTTGAGCTCGCTGCGGCTAACTTGGTCAGGAAAGGTGATGATGACCCAGCCAACTGGGTGTTTGGGAGACTACCTGTGAGTGTTTCTTTTTTTCCTGTGTAGTTAGTACTACCTTTGTGTGCATGGTTGAACTTCTTCTATGTACATAGATGACCTTTTGGTTCATATAGACGAGTAAATTAGCTGAACTGCTTGGCTTATATGGTATTACTGCCTTTGTGTACATAGGTGAACTTCTGGATATATTCATATGAAATAAGCTAAACTTTGTTGTTGCACATGCATGGTTGACCTTCTGCTATGTACATTTCCAACATTTTTGAACGCATGTTAACTTCTGGTCATACATGGTTGTACTGCCTATGTAGACATAGTTGGACTTTTGAAATGTACTGCGTGTGTAGGCATTAGTGGAATTTTTGGTGTAGTTTGTGTATCTGATTGTTCTGCCTTTTTTCCTTGTCATTGTCTATTTTTTCAGTATCAGCTTGTGGTACTAACTTGAACTTCTGCTTCTGTCTTCTGTATTTCTGCTTCCATGTTCTTTCATTTGTTTTGCAACGTGTTGACTTTTGTTTTTGTATATGTAGTGGAAGACACGGGCTGGGGTTGTGTTCTTTATGCGTATGGAACGTCCTGTTCTTACTATGCCTCGTGCCGCCGGCCTAGGTAGTGGAACTTCTCCGAGATTTGAATTCACGCGAGATGTTAACACTGGTGCCCCCCTGTAGATCCAGGAGGTTCTTCTGCCCGTGTGAGTGTTGCAGGCGGCGTTTCTTCCAAGAGTTTGTTTGATGCTGCCAATACTTCCCTTTCTAAGATTGATGGACTTCTGGAAACTGTTTGTGGAGAGATGGCTCGTGTTCCGACAACGGTTGAGTGTCTTAGTCACGTGGATGGGATTCTTCCTCCCGGTCACGGTTTTGATGCTGAGTCTTCGAAGGAGATTTTGTCGATTGAAGCTAAATATCTTGTTGAGCTTCGTGAGAGCACTTCCCACCTCTGGGCTAGCTTTGCGCTGTTCAAGGAAATGCAGGACGCCCGTTGCAAGCCTTTTGAAGATGAGGCGAGTGTTGTTGTGAGAGAAATTCATAGGCAGCATCCCGTTCATTTGGGTTGTGAAGGAGGCCATGTGGAGCGTACCCAAGAGGTTTGTTTATGTTGGCTTTTGATATTTCTTTTGCACTAGTGTTCATTGTTAGCTTTTAGTTATTAATGTTATGCAGTTATAGGGTGACCTTCTCTGTTTATAGGACCTGAACTTCAAGTGCTTCAGCACCTGAATGTTGGGGAACGTTGCAGAAAATAAAAAAATTCTATGCTTCACCAAGATCAATCTATGGAGTCATCTAGCAACGAGATAGAGGAGTGCATCTACATACCCTTGTAGATCGCGCGGAAGCGTTCAAGAGAACGGGGTTGAGGGAGTCGTACTCATCGTGATCCAAATCACCGATGATCCTAGTGCCGAACGGACGGCACCTCCGCATTCAACACACGTACGATTGGGGAAGACGTCTCCTCCTTCTTGATCCAGCAAGGGGGAGGGAGAGGTTGATGGAGATCCAGCAGCACGACGGCGTGGTGGTGGAAGCAGCGGCGATCTCGGCAGGGCTTTGCCAAGATATACGAGAGGGAGAGGTGTTGCAGAGGGAGAGGGAGGCGCCAGGGACTGGGGCGCGACTGCCCTCCCTCTCCCTCTTTATATAGGGGCCAGGGGGCGCCGGCCCCCTTGGAGATCCCATCTCAAGGGGGGCGGCGGCCAAGGGGGGTGGCTTGCCCCCCAAGCCAAGTAGGGCGCCCCCACCCCTAGGGTTTCCAACCCTAGGCACAGGGGGGCCCAAGGGGGGGCGCACCAGCCCACTAGGGGCTGGTTCCCCTCCCACTTCATCCCATGGGGCCCTCCGGGATAGGTGGCCCCACCCGGTGGAACCTCGGGACCCTTTCGGTTGTCCCGGTACAATACCGGTGACCCCCAAAACTTTCCCGATGGCCAAAACTGGACTTGCTATATATAATTCTTCACCTCTGGACCATTCCGGAACTCCTCGTGACGTCCGGGATCTCATCCAAGACTCCGAACAACTTTAGGGTTACCGCATACTAGTATCTCTACAACCCTAGCGTCACCGAACCTTAAGTGTCTAGACCCTACGGGTTCAGGAGACATGCAGACATGACCGAGACGACTCTCCGGCCAAAAACCAACAGCGGGATCTGGATACCCATGTTGGCTCCCACATGTTCCACGATGATCTCATCAAATGAATCACGATGTCGAGGATTCAAGTAATCTCGTATACAATTCCCTTTGTCAATCGGTATGTTACTTGCCCGACATTCGAT
Organism: Triticum aestivum; assembly: GCF_018294505.1. Taxonomy (NCBI): domain Eukaryota; kingdom Viridiplantae; phylum Streptophyta; class Magnoliopsida; order Poales; family Poaceae; genus Triticum; species Triticum aestivum. The sequence continues at coordinate 383,820,282 of NC_057801.1, forward strand.
TGTCGGTATCCTAATACCTCATTCAATCTCGTTACCGGCTAGTCACTTTACTCGTACCATAATGCATGATCCCGTGACCAACCACTTAGTCACTTTGAGCTCATTATGATGATGCATTACGGAGTGGGCCCAGAGATACCTCTCCGTCATACAGAGTGACAAATCCCAGTCTCGATCCGTGTCAACCCAATAGACACTTTCGGAGATACCTGTAGTATACCTTTATAGTCACCCAGTTATGTTCTGACGTTTGGTACACCCAAAGCACTCCTACGGCATCCGGGAGTTACACGATCTCATGGTCTAGGGAAATGATACTTGACATTGGAAAAGCTCTAGCAAACGAACTACACGATCTTGTGTTATGCTTAGGATTGGGTCTTGTCCATCACATCATTCTCCCAATGATGTGAGCCCGTTATCAATGACATCCAATGTCCATGGTCAGGAAACCATGACCATCTATTGATAAACGAGCTAGTCAACTAGAGGCTCACTAGGGACATGTTGTGGTCTATGTATTCACACATGTATTACGATTTCCGGATAACACAATTATAGCATGAATAAAAGACAATTATCATGAACGAGGAAATATAATAATAACCATTTTATTATTTCCTCTAGGGCATATTTCCAATAGTCTCCCACTTGCACTAGAGTCAATAATCTAGTTACATTGTGATGAATCGAACACCCATAGAGTTCTGGTGTTGATCATGTTTTGCTCGCGGAAGAGGTTTAGTCAACGGATCTGCAACATTCAGATCCGTGTGCACTTTGCAAATATCTATGTCTCCATCTTGAACATTTTCATGAATGGTGTTGAAGTGACGCTTGATATGCCTGGTCTTCTTGTGAAACTTGGGCTCGTTGGCAAGGGCAATAGCTCCAGTGTTGTCACAGAAGAGTGTGATCGGCCCTGATGCATTGGGTATGACTCCTAGGTCGGTGATGAACTCCTTCAACCAGATTGCTTCATGCGCTGCCTCCGAGGCTGCCATGTATTCCGCTTCACATGTAGATCCCGCCACGACGCTTTGCTTGCAACTACACCAGCTTACTGCCCCACCATTCAAAATATACATGTATCCGGTTTGTGACTTAGAGTCATCCAGATCTGTGTCGAAGCTAGCGTCGACGTAACCCTTTATGACGAGCTCTTCATCACCTCCATATACGAGAAACATATCCTTAGTCCTTTTCAGGTACTTCAGGATGTTCTTGACCGCTGTCCAGTGTTCCATGTCGAGATTACTTTGGTACCTTCCTACCAAACTTATGGCAAGGTTTACATCAGGTCTGGTACACAGCATGGCATACATGATAGACCCTATGGCTGAGGCATAGGGGACGACACTCATCTTTTCTCTATCTTCTGTCGTGGTCGCACATTGAGCCGAGCTCAGTTTCACACCTTGCAACACAGGCAATAACCCCTTCTTGGACTGATCCATATTGAACTTCTTCAATATCTTATCAAGGTATGTGCTTTGTGAAAGACCTATGAGGCGTCTCAATCTATCTATAGATCTTGATGCCTAATATGTAAGCAGCTTCTCCAAGGTCCTTCATTGAAAAACACTTATTCAAGTAGGCCTTAATGTTGTCCAAAAGTTCTATATCATTTCCCATCAAAAGTATGTCATCCACATATAATATGAGAAATGCTATGGAGCTCCCAATCACTTTCTTGTAAACGCAGGCTTCTCCATAAGTGTGCATAAACCCAAACGCTTTTATCATTTCATTAAAGCGAATGTTCTAACTCCGAGATGCTTGCACCAGCCCATAGATGGAGCGCTGGAGCTTGCATACCTTGTTAGCATTCTTAGGATCGACAAAACCCTCTGGCTGCATCATATACAGTTCTTCCTTAAGATGGACGTTAAGGAATGTCGTTTTGACGTCCATTTGCCATATCTCATAATCATAGTATGCGGCAATTGCTAACATGATTCGGACAGACTTCAGCTTCGCTACGGGAGAGAAAGTCTCATCATAGTCAACCCCTTGAACTTGTCGATAACCCTTAGCGACAAGTCGAGCTTTATAGATGGTAACATTACCATCCGCGTCCGTCTTCTTCTTAAAGATCCATTTGCTTTCTATCGCTCGCCGATCATCAGGCAAGTCTGTCAAAGTCCATACTTTGTTTTCATACATGGATCCTATCTCGGATTGCATGGCTTCAAGCCATTTGTTGGAATCTGGGCCCGCCATTGCTTCTTCATAGTTCGAAGGTTCACCGTTGTCTAACAACATGATTTCCAGGACAGGGTTGCCATACCACTATGGTGTGGAACGTGTCCTGGTGGACCTACAAAGTTCAGTAGTAACTTTATCTGAAGTACCTTGATCATCATCATTAGTTTCCTCTCTAGCCAGTGCAGGAACCACAGGAACATCTTACTAAGCCGCTCTACTTCCAAGAGGTAGTACTTCATCAAGTTCCACTTTCCTCCCACTTACTTCTTTCGAGAGAAACTATTTCTCCAGAAAGGACCCATTCTTGGCAACAAAGATCTTGCCTTCGGATCTTAGGTAGAAGGTATACCCAATGGTTTCCTTTGGGTATCCTATGAAGACGCATTTTTCCGACTTGGGTTCGAGCTTTTCAGGTTGAAGTTTCTTGACATAAGCATCGCATCCCTAAACTTTTAGAAACAACAGCTTAAGTTTCTTCCCAAACCATAATTCATACGGTGTCGTCTCAACAGATTTAGACGGTGCCCTATTTAAAGTGAATGTAGTTGTCTCTAGAGCGTATCCCCAAAATGATAGCGGTAAATCGATGAGTGACATCATAGATCACACCATATCCAATAGAGTGCGATTACGACGTTCGGACACACCGTTACGCTGAGATGTTCTAGGTGGCGTGAGTTGTGAAACGATTCCACATTTCCTTAAGTGCATACAAAATTCGTGACTTAAATATTCTCCCCCACGATCTGATCGTAAGAACTTTATCTTTCGGTCATGTTGATTCTCTACCTCATTCTGAAATTCCTTGAACTTTTCAAAGGTCTCAGACTTGTGTTTCATCAAGTAGACATACCCATATCTACTCAAGTCGTCAGTGAGAGTGAGAACATAACGATATCCTCCGCGAGCATCAACGCTCATTGGACTGCACACATCAGTATGTATGATTTCCAATAAGTTGGTTGCTCGCTCCATTGTTCCAGAGAACGGAGTCTTGGTCATTTTGCCCATAAGGCATGGTTCACACGTGTCAAATGATTTGTAATCAAGAGACTCCAAAAGTCCATCGGCATGGAGCTTCTTCATGCGTTTGACACCAATGTGACCAAGGCGGCAGTGCCACAAGTATGTGGGACTATCGTTATCAACTTTACATCTTTTGGTATTCACACTATGAATGTGTGTAACATCACGTTCGAGATTCATTAAGAATAAACCATTGACCAGCGGGGCATGACCATAAAACATATCTCTCATATAAATAGAACAACCATTATTCTCGGATTTAAATGAGTAGCCATCTTGCATTAAACGAGATCCAGATACAATGTTCATGCTCAAAGCTGGCACTAATTAAAAATTATTGAGGTTTAAAACTAATCCCGTCGGTAAATGTAGAGGTAGCGTGCCGATGGCGATCACATCGACCTTGGAACCATTCCCGACGCGCATCGTCACCTCGTCCTTCGCCAGTCTCCGCTTATTCCGTAGCTCCTGCTTTGAGTTACAAATATGAGCAACCGCACCAGTATCAAATACCCAGGAGCTACTACGAGTACTGGTAAGGTACACATCAATTACATGTATATCACATATACCTTTGGTGTTGCCGGCCTTCTTGTCTGCTAAGTATTTGGGGCAGTTCCGCTTCCAGTGTCCCTTTCCCTTGCAATAAAAGCACTCAATCTCAGGTTTGGGTCCATTCTTTGGCTTCTTCCTGGCAAATGGCTTACCGGGCATGGCAACTCCCTTGCCGTCCTTCTTGAAGTTCTTCTTACCCTTGCCTTTCTTGAAACTAGTGGTTTTATTGACCATCAACACTTGATGTTCCTTTTTGATTTCCACCTCTGCTGATTTCAGCATTGAAAATACTTCAGGAATAGTTTTCACCATGCCCTACATATTGTAGTTCATCACGAAGCTCTTGTAGCTAGGTGGGAGCGACTGAAGGATTCTGTCAATGACCGCCTCGTCTGGGAGGTTAATCTCCAGCTGGGACAAGCGGTTGTGCAACCCAGACATTTTGAGTATGTGCTCACTGACAGAACTATTTTCCTCCATCTTACAACTGTAGAACTTGTCGGAGACTTCATATCTCTCAACCCGAGCATGAGCTTGGAAAACCATTTTCAGCTCTTCGAACATCTCATATGCTCTGTGTTGCTCAAAACGCTTTTGGAGCCCCGGTTCTAAGCTGTAAAGCATGTTGCACTGAACGAGGGAGTAATCATCACCATGTGACTGCCAAGCGTTCATAACATCTTGGTTCTCTGGGATGGGTGCTTCACCTAGCGGTCCTTCTAGGACATATGCTTTCTTGGCAGCTATGAGGATGATCCTCAGGTTCCGAACCCAGTCCGAATAGTTGCTACCATCATCTTTCAGCTTGGTTTTCTCTAGGAACGCGTTGAAGTTGAGGTTGACATGAGCGTTGGCCATTTGATCTACAAGACATTTTGCAAAGGTTTTTAGACTAAGTTCATTATAATTAAGTTCATCTAATCAAATTATTTTATGAACTCCCACTCAGATTAGACATCCCTCTAGTCATCTAAGTGATACATGATCCGACTCAACTAGACCGTGTCCGATCATCACATGAGACGGACTAGTCTTTATCGGTGAACATCTCCATGTTGATCGTATCTTCCATACGACTCATGTTCGACCTTTCGGTCTCTTGTGTTCCGAGGCCATGTCTGTACATGCTAGGCTTGTCAAGTCAACCTAAGTGTTTTGCATGTGTAAACCTGTCTTACACCTATTGTATGTGAACGTTAGAATCTATCACACCCGATCATCACGTGGTGCTTCGAAACAATGAACTTTCGCAACGGCGCACAGTTAGGGGGAACACTTTCTTGAAATTATTATAAGGGATCATCTTATTTACTACCATCGTACTAAGCAAATAAGAAGCAAAACATGGTAAACATCACATGCAATCAAATAGTGACATGATATGGCCAATATCATATTGCTCCTTTGATCTCCATCTTCGGGGCGCCATGATCATCTTCGTCACTGGCATGACACCATGATCTCCATCATCATGATCTCCATCATCGTGTCTTCATGAAGTTGTCACTCCAACGATTACTTCTACTTCTATGGCTAACGTGTTTAGCAATAAAGTAAAGTAATTTACATGGCGTTATTCAATGACACGCAGGTCATACAAAAAATAAAGACAACTCCTATGGCTCCGATCGGTTGTCATACTCATAGACATGCAAGTCGTGATTCCTATTACAAGAACATGATCAATCTCATACATCACAAATATTTCATTCATCACATCCTTTTGGCCATATCACATCACAAGGCATATGCTGCAAAAACAAGTTAGACGTCCTCTAATTGTTGTTGCATGTTTTTACGTGGATTTTATAGGTATCTAGCAAGAAGGTTTCTTACCTACGTTAAACCACAACGTGATATGCCAATTTCTATTTACCCTTCATAAGGACCCTTTTCATCGAATCCGCTCCAACTAAAGTGGGAGAGACAGACACCCGCTAGCAACCTTATGCAACTAGTGCATGTCAGTCAGTGGAACCTGTCTCACGTAAGCGTACGTGTAAGGTCGGTACGGGCCGCTTCATCCCACGATGCCGCCGAAGCAAGATAAGACTAGTAGTGGCAACAAAATTGACAACATCTACGCCCACAACAAGTTTGTGTTCTACTCGTGCATAGAAACTACGCATAGACCTAGCTCATGATGCCACTTTTGGGGAACGTTGCAGAAAATAGAAAATTTCTATGCTTCACCAAGATCAATCTATGGAGTCATCTAGCAACGAGATAGAGGAGTGCATCTACATACCCGTGTAGATCACGCGGAAGCGTTCAAGAGAACGGGGTTGAGGGAGTCGTACTCGTCGTGATCCAAATCACCGATGATCCTAGTGCCGAACGGACGGCACCTCCGTGTTCAACACACGTAAGGTTGGGGAAGACGTCGCCTCCTTCTTGATCCAGCAAGGGGGAGGGAGAGGTTGATGGGGATCCAGCAGCAAGACGGCGTGGTGGTGGAAGCAGCGGCGATCTCGACAGGGCTTCGCCAAGCTCTACGAGAGGGAGAGGTGTTGCAGAGGGAGAGGGAGGCGCCAGGGACAGGGGTGCGGCTGCCCTCCCTCCCCCTCTTTATATAGGGGCCAAGGGGGGCGGCGGCCCCCTTGGAGATCCCATCTCAAGGAGGAGCGGCGGCCAAGGGGGGTGGCTTTCCCCCAAGCCAAGTGGGGCGCCCCCCACCCCTAGGGTTTCCAACCCTAGGCGCAGGTGGGGCACAAGGGGGGGGGGCGCACCAGACCACCAGGGGCTGGTTCCCCTCCCACTTCAGCCCATGTGGCCCTCCGGGATAGGTGGCCCCACCCTGTGGACCCCCGGGACCCTTCCGGTGGTCCCCGTACAATACCGGTGACCCCCGAAACTTTCCCGATGGCCGAAACTGGACTTCCTATATATAATTCTTCACCTCCGGACCATTCCGGAACTCCTCATGACGTCTGGGATCTCATCCGGGACTCCTAACAACTTTCGGGTTACCGCATACTAGTATCTCTACAACCCTAGCATCACCAAACCTTAAGTGTGTAGACCCTACGGGTTCGGCAGACATGCAGACATGACCGAGACGACTCTCCGGCCAATAACCAACAGCGGGATCTGGATACCCATGTTGGCTCCCACATGTTCCACGATGATCTCATCGAATGAACCACGATATCGAGGATTCAAGTCATCCCGTATACAATTCCCTTTGTCAATCGGTACGTTACTTGCCTGAGATTCGATCATCGGTATCCTAATACCTCATTCAATCTCGTTACCGGCAAGTCACTTTACTCATACCGTAATGCATGATCCCGTGACCAACCACTTAGTCACTTTGAGCTCATTATGATGATGCATTACCGAGTGGGCCCAGAGATACCTCTCCGTCATACGGAGTGACAAATCCCAGTCTCGATCCGTGTCAACCCAACAGACACTTTCGAAGATACCTGTAGTATACCTTTATAGTCAGCCAGTTACGTTGTGACGTTTGGTACACCCAAAGCACTCCTACGGCATCCGGGAGTTACACGATCTCTTGGTCTAAGGAAATGATACTTGACATTGGAAAAGCTCTAGCAAACGAACTACACGATCTTGTGCTATGCTTAGGATTGGGTCTTGTCCATCACATCATTCTCCCAATGATGTGATCCCGTTATCAATGACATCCAATGTCCATGGTCAGGAAACCGTGACCATCTATTGATAAACGAGCTAGTCAACTAGAGGCTCACTAGGGACATGTTGTGGTCTATGTATTCACACATGTGTTACGATTTGCGGATAACACAATTATAGCATGAATAAAAGACAATTATCATGAACGAGTAAATATAATAATAACCATTTTATTATTGCCTCTAGGGCATATTTCCAACACTGAACTTCTATGACTTTGATGACTGGCCCTTTTTGTTCCTTTTCGTATCTTATGGTAGTTTGGTATGTTATCTGCTATGTTTACTGTATTTGGACTTCCATGATGTGTCAGTTGTGATAGCTGACCTTCTCTTATTATGTAACATGAACTTTTGTTGATTAGGTATTTGGTTTCTACATGATTATTTTCTAGTCTTTTTTATTTTTGGTACTAGTGTTTCCTAGTTGACCTTCTCTGTTTATAGGACCTGAACTTCAAGAGCATTAGCACCTGAACTTCTATGACTTTGATAACTGTCCCTTTTTGTCTTCTTTTGTATCTTAATGGTAGTTTGATATCTGGTCTTCTATGTTTACTGTATTTGGACTTCCATTATGTGCTAGTTGTGATACCTGACCTTCTCTGATTATGTAACGTGAACTTTTGCTGATCAGGTATTTGTTTTCTACATGATTATTTTCTAGGCTGTTGATGATGGTGCTGGGGTTAGGGAGGATGTTTTACCTGTGCATAAAGATGATCCTGTGCATGAAGATGCCCTTGTGCATGATCCTTGCCCCTCTAGTGATGTATTAGTTGATGAGGTTCATGGCTGTGAAAATAAGGTATCATTTATCTTGTCCATTTGTCTCATTTTTTTATTTTACTTGTTTGTGGTGCATTATTATCATTATGTGGCCCTTTGTAATGACTTTCTGTACTTGGCGCAGAATGATGATGCTAGTGTTCCTCCAGAGAAGGTTGCAGACAAGTCTGTGTCAGGCACCGGCTGCTCCGACGGGGTAGACCCGACTGAACCTCAGTCGTCCATTGGTTCTTGGGTTTCTGATGCTGATCAAGGAAAGGCAGCTGAGGTTTCTGATGCTGAGCAGGGAAAGACATCTGAGGTTTCTGATGCTGAGCAAGGCAAGGCAGCTGATGTTTCTGATGCTGAGCAGGGCAAGGCAGCTGGATATATCATTTTGGAGGAAGATCCTGTCGAGGCTGCTGTTGAGACTGGTGGTAGTGCTGCTGCAGGCCACGAGAAGTCTCCTGCAGCAGAGCCATCAATTGTTGTTGATACTGGTTCTCCAGCTCTTCCTAGTGCTGCAGAGCCAACGGTTTTTGTTGTTTCAGATTCTCCAGCTGCTGCTGGTGTTCTTTCCGACGATGCTGCAATGTCAACTGGAGATGATGATGATGAAGAGACTGAAAGCGATAGCTATGGAGAGGAGGTTGATCATTCCAGTGCTGCCACTGGTCTAGGCAAGAATCTATAAAGAGAGGAGCATGCTCCTCTCTTCTTTCCACATCCCCTTCCCTTTGTTGTTTATTTTTGTCCATGATATCCCTGTGAACTGCTTGTGTGGTGCAAGTTGAACTTCTGGTTTAGTGCTTTATCGTGTGGGTTGTAAAATAAAATTTAGTGAACCTATTTTTTATGTGGGGGAGGGGGGGTGTTTGTAATGCTGAGATGTGCCTGTGTTTGAATGTTGTGCTTGAATCTTGCTATCAATTAAACTATTGTGAATCTATGTGCTTGAGATGTTCTTCTTAATTACTATTTGTTTTTGCTGAGCACATAGAGACCTTGCTGTCATCCGAAAGAAGGTTGATGACTTTTATTTCAGTGTAACTAGGCTTAAGAATGTTCATTCCAAGAGGTGAGTGCAGCTGTTCAATTTTTACATCCATATACCCCATGTGAACTGCATGTGGTTTCATACCTAAACTTCCTTACTCTATGTTGTTGAACTTCTGTTTTTTTACTTCTCTGGTGCTGAACTTCTGCACTTTTTGTACTGCCTGCTGTGATGTAGCTGAACTTCTGGGCTTACATGTGTTATGAACTTGCTGAGTTTCCTGATGCTGAACTTCTTTTACTTTCTGTTTGCTTGTTTTAGATCAATCATTATGTTCCAAAACAATGAGTGTGAAGCTTCTGTTGAAGATGTCGCAATATCTCTTGCTCCTCGCGGAATGCTTCGGTCTAATGTGGCTGAGGTTGCACTCTATTGTCTACGTGCGAAGCACCAGGGATCAGACAAACTCATCCTGTCGTATTGGGTTTGTGTAAGTCAACCATATAGTGATTTCTTTTCCGTTTTGTTCCTTACCATTTGTTAGTTAAAACTTGTTTGTCTCATTTTTGTATTTTTCATATGTTGGTGTTGTCTGCATTATTTTAGGACAAGATTTTCATAGGTCAATTCGATTCCCGTGTGAGGAAGTATGTGAGGAAGTACTTCTTGGTGACTGGTCTAGATAGCATGGATGCACATGATTCGGTATGCAATATCTTGTTCTTCGTCTCTCTATTAGTTTCGCATTGCGATCAACTGTGTTTGTATTGTTTTATTTTTCTTTGTACCGTTTGATATTAATTTTCAGTTTTCAATGATACATATGTTTATGTTGCTCCAGGTAATTTCCCCACTTTTGACCCGCCTGAGATTCCTGCTTCCATGGGTGGTGTCGGTCATTGGGTGTCGATATTCCTTGACCTGAAGAATTCAAGGTTCCAGCTTCTCGACTCCCACTATGGACCAGAAGATGACTGTGTGGTACGCCTATTTTGGCGGATGACCGATAACATCAAGAAGCTTTGGAACGATGCCAGCAACGACAGGGAGACACCCTTCAACCCAGTTACTATTGACCATTTCCAATTGGATAGGATTGATGTCCCCCAGCAGAATAACAAGTATGAGTTTCACTTTTGTCTCTATCTCTTCTATTTAACTGTAGTTGTACGTAAGGTGTGACTTGTTTTACTCGTTGGCTTTCTTTTTTGTTCTAACACTGTTCTTTTTTGTGTTTGATGGCAGTATCGATTGCGGATTCTTCATGCTTGTAAATGTTAATTCGTTTCATGATGGGGTTCTTGCAAACTACTCCCATGAAAATATCTCGGATATCAGGAAGACGTGGTTGTACTCAATCGCTTCTTCCAACCTGTTTGAGACAGACTTCCAAGCTCTGTTTGGCTACTACACATGTAAGTCTTGTAACTTGGACTGCTTACCTGTACTTCATCTTTTATTCTACGTGAACTTCATTATTTGTTGAACTTGAACTTCTGCTTGAGATCTTGCTGGCTTCTGGTTTCAGATGGAGAGGAGCATTCCTTGTACATGAACTTCATTTTTTATCTTTTTTATTTTGCTTGTGTGTTTTATTTCAGTATTTTTTCCCTTCCATTTCTTACTTGGGCACGAGCATTTATTCTACTTGAACTTCGGAGATGATGCCTTTCTATGCTTCTGTTAGCTGTAGTTGAATGTTTTCCAGTTCATCAGTTTATCTTGAACTATGCCTTTGGTTGTGCCTGAACTTCTTTTAGTTCTTAAATGCAACTAAATTTTTTAGATCAGCTTTAGTAGTAAACATGTCATCTATATTTTAGTTGGACCGCACATTTGTGCTATGCCTGAACTTTAGTATTACTTAATGGTGTTTTTTGTCCTCCTTTTCTTTGACAGTGGAACCATTGGACTTGACCGATTACCACTACTCATTCCTCGGGTCATAGGAATACCAGCCTAGGGAGGAATTGATCAGCACAACTCCGATAGAAGATGATAGACCTCGAACCCTTATTCCTTCCGAGTTGGGGAAGCAGGCTGGTGGTATTTGTGGTACTCCAAGAACCCCTTGCTCCAGGAAGGTTGGTGCACTCGAAGCAGTCGAAGCAGAAGTGATTTCATCTGATGATGATTTTGAAAAGATTTCTTACCCGAATAATGGTAAATCTGCTGCTGGTACTGTTGCTGGGAGAGGTGGGAAGAATGCTGTCATCACTAGGAGGAAACCGGCAGTTGAGTCTGGCAACATAACTACCTCCAAGCGAGCATCAAGATTGCCTTTGAAGTGGCGTTCTGCTGTCGCTCCCCTAAAAAAATACAGTTACCCTCATCTATCCGAGACCCGGAAGTTGAGACAGTATGTGCTTAGTGAAGAGGGTCTGGAGAAGTATTCTGAGTGAGTTTTCTTCTTCTTAACTTTGTTGCTGCCAGAGATGCTACTTTGTGTCTGAACTTCTGTTGTTGTAGTATCAGAACTTTTGTTCATTTCTCCCTTGCCTTGGAGTTATAGTGTCTGAACTTATGTTGTTGTAGTATCAGAACTTCTGTTTATCTCCCCTTGTCTTTTGAGTTATAGTGCCTGAACTTCTGTTGTTGTAGTATCAGAACTTCTATTTATCTCCCCTTTGCCTTTTGAGTTATAGTGTCTGAACTTCTGTTGTTGTAGTATCTGAACTTTTGTTCATTTCTCCCTTGCCTTGGAGTTGTAGTGTCTGAACTTCTGTTGTTGTAGTATATGAACTTTTGTTGTTGTAGTATCTGAACTTCTGTTTATCTCCCCTTGTCTTTTGAGTTATAGTGTCTGAACTTCTAATAATTTTTGCGATCCTTTTAAATCTACAGGACAAGCTACTGCATGTTTACCATCCCTCGGAATGTGATTGACCTCATGGGACGTGTACTTTATACCCTTTTCGTTGCAGGGCGGCAGATGGAAGGAGACATAATGGATTATCTCATAAATTTGTGGAAGGATCAGCCGGAGACCTCTGAGATATTCACTAGTGCTGACAGGGTTGTACTTAGCCCCTACTTCATACAGGTTTTAATTCTTTGCATCCCTATCTCCCTTTTTTTGCTCTAGTCTTGTTGTAGTGGCATTTGTGAGGTGTTTTAATTGTGTTTTTGTGAATGCACAGTACTGCCTGGAGTATGATTTCTTTGCTGCAACAGTTCCAAAGTTTGATGCAAAAAATTCGGCTAAACTCCTCCCAATGTTTGTTTGCAAGGGAGAAGACCTTCTTAATGCAAAGCTGGTTAGGTTTTCATAATTCTTGCTTTTTAAAATTTTATGTACATCCTTTTGCTGAGTTTGTAAAGAAGCTTGTGTTCATCCCGGTTGTTCAATATCTATGCTTTATAGTTTGTGTTCACCGTTTCTTTCATTCTTGGCAGGTTTTTTTTGGTACTATTCAAGCCATTTGACACAATGGCGCACTACAGTGTGTATGTGCTGAATATATATCGTGGGAGCATTGACATCCTTGATCACTACCTTACAGCAATAAGGGAACGTCGCAAACAAGTTTTCATGGAGACTGCCAATATCGAGAGTGTTTCTTAGCCTGAACCTCCTTTCATATCTATGGCTTGTGTTGAGAAAATATGTTTTCTGTCTCTGTTTTGGTAATACTGCTTGAACTGACTATCATTTGATAGTTGAACTTCTCCTATGTGTTTAGCTGGATTATATGCAAGTGTCCCTTTTATGTACCTGAAACCTAACTATTTTGGTTAACATGTTTTTGACTTCATCTTATTTTGGCGTTTCCTGCAGATCAAGAGATTTGTTGGGTTGCTCGAGGAGATGTACTGCAAGGCTGCGTACAAAGCAAGCAAGCAGCCTAACTGGGTGACTATTGCAAAGAGGCCGACTTTTATCGGTGTTCTAAAGCAAGTGAATAATGATTGTGGTTTCTTTGCCGCGAAGTTCGGCTCTATATATGATGGCGATGAGCTTGTTGATGATATTGGTGATGTGGAGGTATGTTTTGTCCTTGTTCTTGTCTAATCATCATTTCATTTTTGTTGTTTGTTTTTGCTGAGACGCTCCTGCTGTGGTCTTAGTTATCCTTTACTAAACTATCATTTCATTTCCTGTTGGTAGGCTGCTGCAAATGACTGGAAGGCCGAGTTCATGCACACTCTAATCTTTAGCAAGAAGAATGAAGTCGTGCGTGCAAAGCTTCCTAAAGAGATTCGGTCCTTTGGCCCGTGAAGTCGAAGCATTAGTTTATAGTGTAGATTTGATCTTGTAAAGATTTATGATTGATAGTGATTGGAACGATTCTGTAAAGATTTGGTTTTAAGATTTGTTTAGTGATTTGTGTATGTACAGCTGCAGCACTATTACTTATGATATTTGAGGACAAATGTATTTGGTGTGAATAATGATTTGGCTTGTGAATTTCAATATAATGCATCGTTTTCAGTATCGATGTGTAGTATGTTTTTCAGCAACAGATGTACCTGAACTTCTCCCTGGGCTATAGTTGAACTGCTCATTTTTTATTTTCTGTGTTGTTTAATTTTGGGCCCCAACAAATGATCTTTGACTTGAACTTCTGCTTGAGATCTAGCTGGGCTGCTGGTTTCAGATGGATAGGATTTTCTGTGTTGTGTAATGTATTGTTATTTTTTAACCCAACCAATACGTAGCCTTTTGCATAGAATCTATATTTGTTTTTTGTGATTTTTCAACTATGAACGGATTTCAACTATAACTTTATGTAAAAATATTCTCATACACTCCTTAACTTTTCTTTTTGTCTTTTGTCGGCATTGTACATGAACTTCTGCATGTATCCAAACAGAACTTCATATCTGAGCGCGTTGTCTTAGGCTTGCTAACCTTAGTTCATACGGCGAAACTTTAAATTTTTTTAAGTATATTTTTTTCCTACATCGATTTTATATGATTTTATATACCAGAACTTCTTCTACAAGGTAACCTGAACTTCAGACTGTATAATTATTTGCTGGTTGCTCTTTTATGGAATACAACACCAGCACCTCCTCCTGCCATAGTATACCAAAACTTCCACTGTAATGTTGCTTGAACTTCATATTGTATATTTTTCATTTTTATTCTTGCTTGCACTCTGCATGTAATTCATCACCAGCATAGCACTTCCTGCCATAATATATCAGGACTTCTGCTGTAGTATTACTTGAACTTCACAGTGCATATTTTTTCATTTTATTACTGCTTGCTCTCTCATGCAATACATCACCAGCACCTCCTCTTATACTATACTAGTACTTCTGCAGAAAGCTTACTTAAACTTCTACTGTATAATTTATTTTGAAACTTCAGCAATAAAAGTTCAAGTAAGCTTTCTCCTAAACTATTGTTTCAAAAGTGGAATAATATTCTACACATTGGCATGACATAAGTTCGCTTCGTTTAATTGACCTAGTCTAACTGTTCATCAGCCTTGCGCTCCTCCTAGGCTTTGGTTGTGGTGGTTATTGCTTGACATGTACCTCTTCCTCTTCATCTTCTTCTCTATCTTCCTCTTCATCGTCCTCTTCCTCTTCATCATCCTCTTCCTCTTCCTCTTCATCGTCCTCTTCCTCTTCCTCTTCCTCTTCGTCTTCCTCTTCTTCGATTGCGTCTTCATCTTCTTCTTCCTCTTCATCTTCCACCACTTTCTTGTTGCTGGCTCTAGGTTTTGCTTTCTGTTTCTTCTCTAGCCTTTTGCTTGTCTTTGCAGCATCTGCGCGCTGCGGGCATGTTCTTGCATTATGTGGTTCATACTGCTTGCATATGCTACAAAGCCTGTTGCTTGCTTTCTGTGGGTGTGGTCCCTTCTTTTGTTCTATAACTTTGGGCTGCTGTTTCTAAACTTTGGGTTGCTTGACCTCCTCTGCATCATTTCTTTCCAAGAGTGTTGGACAGGTGAGCTTGTTGTGTCCCGCAACCTGGTTGCACACACTACATTTCCTGTGTCCAAGTGGCACTTCGTTCTTATTGAGCATGACGACTCTTCCTGTAGGTGGTGCCTTTATTTGAGCTCCCTTGCCACTTTTCTTTGCTGCAGAAATTTTCTTCCTACCCTTTGTTTCAGAGTACTGCGGCAGTTTCATCGTCTCTTGCTGGCGCTGCTCCATTGATTGGTCAACATCCTGCTTGCATTCGTTGGCTTCAGCGGCGGTGTTGAGCATTTCAGCTGCATAATAATGAAGGTCATCTTCAATTTCAGCATCCTCTTGAGCCATCCTTTCGTCAGCATCCGCTCAATTTGCTGAATGTATTGCATCAAGCTCTTCCACGAGCCTCTTGAGAACATAGTAGGCTATGTCATATTGTTGGTCACATCTCATCGCTTTCTTGTTAACCATCAAATTTAGTTGCAGGAAGATGTCTTGCTTCAATAGTCTTGAGCTGCCATCCAATGCGGTTGTGTTGTAGTCCCTTGTATCAAAGGTTGGATGTGATTTTGCAGTCTTTGTGTACCGTTTGAGGATATACTTGTTTGGAAATTTATCAGGCTTCAGGTGATCCAGTATGTTCATGATGTGAAGGCAGAACAGGCCTGCATTTTTGTGATGAATGCAGAATATATAGGTTGTGAGCCAGCAATGAGTTTCACATATTTTGATATGATACTACTAATTTAGCTATTTAGTGAGTTTGTTTTTCCGTTCACCTATGTGTGTCCATAGCTTGCATTCACACTCGTATATTTCATTATCAGGGTCAGCTACAACCTGGAATTCATGCTTTGACCAGGAAAATCTTTCTTCATCATCATGGCCAGCCTTGTTGTGGTAGTACACAAGGTACTTAGTGGGCTCTGTTGTAGGCTTTGCGCGAAATAGCATGGCTTTTCTCATCCTAGTCCTCATCTCGGTGTACACGGCTCTCGTGTACTTGATAGACATGTCTTCCTCGTAGCCGTATGTTGTTTTTGTCACAGGATTTGTCTGCACATGTCAAAAATAAGATATTAGTAGAAGTAGAGTCATGGGTTTCATTTTTTTAAATTCAAGGTGCACATGTTTGAAGGAAAACACAATATGATGGGGTTCTTTTTGTGTGTGTGTGTTCATACCATGCTGGTCATTGTTTGCTCGTTCTCCTTCTGTATCCGAGTTTGTATGCAAGCATTTACCGCCTAGCAAACTTGTGTAGGTTCTGGGTCCCACCCATAAACCCTCTCTTGAGCACGTGGTTCATGCTCTCGCTTCATTGTGTGGAAGTCATTCTAGCACAGAAAATGTTCTTGTAGTATGCTGAAATCCACATTTTACTATCATTCTAGAGCTGCATCATCATCTGGTCGTTCTCCAGGTTTTACCTGTCCACGAGTTCAGCCCAGGAAGTTTCAAACTCCGTTGGCATCAGCGGCCAGTTTAATATAGTTGTGAACTCCTCTTTGAATGTTTTGTACTTTTTGTACAGCAACGCGAGGTATTCCTTGTACTTCTTCAGGATGTGCCAACGTCATAGCTTGTGGACGGTGTTTGGGAATGATTGTGGTATAGCTTTCGCCATCGACGGGCACTGGTCTGCATGAATTAAAAAAATGTAACTTGCTCCTTTTTTGCAGTGATGGTGAACTTCTGTTGTACAAGTACTTGAACTTCACATCAAGCAATATGACTATCTAAAAATGGCAGATGTATTTTTTCTTACAGCAGTGTTCTTGAACTTCTGTGGTACCAGTGCTTGAACTTAACAGGTAGCAGTAGGACTACCTAGTAGTGTCACACTCAAAATTTTCTTACAGTAGTGTTCTTGAACTTCTGTGGTACCAGTGCTTGAACTTCACATAAATAACTATTTTTTTCTAAACATGTTACATGTTTTTTCCTTTACATCTTTTTGTCCTTGAACTTCTATGATTCTTGTACTTGAACTTCACATTCATGACTAGTTTTTTTTCTAAACATGTGACAGATAATTTTGCTTTCATCTACTGTTAGTTGGACTTCTGTGCTAACAGTGGTTGCACTGCTTGCTGTATATTATTTTCTTAACATGTGACAGATATTTTTGCTTTCTTCCACTGTTAGTTGTACTTCTGTGCTAACAGTGGTTGAACTGCTTGCTGTATATTATTTTCAGATAAAACCAAATATACCCAATACAGACCCAGAGACTGGAAAGGTGATGAAACTTGTACAGTTTTTTATTTGAAGTCACCTGTTAGAATGCAAGTTGGGTGCTTGTTGTTCATGCACCGTACAAATGTATCAAACAACCACTTGAATGACTTTGCATCTTCGTCTCCGATAAGGGCAACAACAAATATTGTTGACTGCAAGTATATCTGGCCATGGGCCGGGCCAGGCCGGGCTTGGGTCGGGCCTAAAAAAGCCCATGGCAGAAAACTGAGGCCCAGGCCCTCCCAAGCCCTACCATCGGGCCTACTTTTCAAGCCCAAGCCGGCCCATCTGGTAAAAAGCCCTCAAAAGCCCTTAGGGCTTAGGGCCGTGGGCCGGGCGTCTTCCTTAAAATGCCAATATGCCAAGCCCAAGCCCGTCCAGGCCCTGCTGGTGGGCTCAAAACTTAGGCCCAAGCCCGGCCCACAAGCAAGCCCATCGGGCCTAGGCCCTGGATTTTAGGGCCAGGCCTGGGTGGGCCGACAGGGCCGGGCCTGAGATGGCCAAGACTAACTGCAAGTGATGGTTTGTTCCAACAAACATTCCCAGAGGCATATGAAATCTGTTGGTTTTGTAAGTTGTGTCAAAGGTTACGCAATTGCCAAAGTCTTGATACGCTCCACAACAGCTTGCATTGGACCAGAAAATGTTTTTGATTGACTTGTCCTTGTCTACGTGTATGTCATAGAAAAAATCATCATTGATTGCCTTCATGTCCTTGAAGAATGAAACGAGTTTCAACACATCATCCAAATCATCTTTCCTTGAATTCATGGCTTTCCTGCAAATTAGATGCAAACATTCATTTTGTTATTTTTTCTAGCAAAGGGTTGTGACTTAGGATGCTATGTGCATTGCAGTATGTGGATGTTTGAATACTCACTGGTTTAGTAAGTCTCGTCCGGTCATGCTTAGGAAGTAGCTTCCATCTTCATTTTCAGATAGCATGGACATGATTGTTGTGTGCTTGACATCATGGTACTGCAGGAGTTTTACGTACTCCAAATACTGGGGGTCATAATTCTTGTGTGAGTGCAAGAAAACCAGCATGTCATCAATTTGCATGAGGTGGTGATTATGATTGTACTCAATGTCCACTGCTACGCATGTGTTATCCTCCTGCACCTTCACCCTCATTCTTGCATTGCAGCCTCTCCTCTGCGATATTTTGTTTCGCTACCTGTCAGCCTCTGAAACAGAAGTGGTGTGTTTCCCTTGGAACGCGCAAACAAAATACTTGTGATTGTCATTCCCTCCCGTCTTCTTGATTCCAAAACCAGCGTGTCTGGCGTATCTGTTATAAAATTCCCTTGATTTCTCTACATCTTTGAATCTCATCTTTAGTCTTGGTATTAGATAATCCGGGAGATCCGGCATCTGCAGAAAAAGAAAAAATAATCCACTGGCACGTTAAAATGCAGTTTATGAACTTGTTATCCTAGAGGGAGCAGAAAATTTGCAGATAATACAAGATGCATATATAAATATTTTTTGTTTCACTTACGTGCATGTATGATTGCAACTCCACAGGAGTCTGCTGCTGGCCCTCTGGGATGGGGCACAGTGGAGTTATCATAGCAGGATGCAGGAGTGGATCACGAGGAGGAACGAGGGCTGAAGATGGCCTCTCTCTTGTTTGTGTCCTTTTTGGTTGAGGTGGTTGTGGAGGTTTTGCGATCCTGGTATTGGTTTGCACTTTTGTTTTGTGAAGCAATCCATCTACCCGTACAATTCTGACTTGTAGCAGCAGCAGAAGTAGGATCCAATGATGGTAGTGTGCAGAGCACTCTCCTCCGTGTGTGTGTTCCTGTTTGATTTGTCCTGGGATCTTGTTTAGTTGCTTCCGTTTGGCATTGATGAGGCACACCATGATAACCTCCAGAGTTATACGCAGGACTTGAGCTAACCCCTCCTCCATCGGCATGCTTGGGAGTCTGCTCGTGGATACAAAGAATCCGCGTGGGATTTCCGGCGTCACCCAATTAGGTGGGCCGCAAAGTTGTGCGGATAGGGCCGTGACCCAGCATCTTGGAAGTCTCCATGTGCTTTGGGTGTCATCCATTTTTGGTCTGGAGCAGGTTGGCAATGCTGTTGGTGCGTTTGAGGGGTGACCCATTGAGGCAGTGGTGCAACGCGTACAGGCTTGGGATTGAGTACTTGCTGCTAGGAACTTCTGAGCTTTTTCATGTGTCTCTCGTCTTCCTGTCATAAAAGAAAAAAAAATGTTTATGAGCACACAAGTTAGATCTGCCTATACCTTTCTAACTGAACTTAGCATTATTCACAGCCTAAACTTCACATGGCTTTTTCACATGTGAAGTTCAGGCAGATTTACTACTTTTTTGTAGCCTGGACTGATGCTATACACCACCTGAACTTCACATGGATGTGAGCAGGCAGATTTACTACTATCTTTGGCAGCCTGGACTGATGCTACACACCACCTGAACTTCACATGGATGTGAGCAGGCAGATTTACTACTTTCTTTGGCAGCCTGGACTGATGCTCACAGACTACCTGAACTTCACATGGATGTGAGCAGGCAGATTTTGAAAAAGCCTTTGTATCCTGGACTGATACTCACAGACTACCTGAACTTCACATGGATGTGAGCAGGCAGATTTTGAAAAAGCCTTTGTAGCCTGGACTGATGCTCACAGACTACCTGAACTTCACATGGATGTGAGCAGGCAGATTTTGAAAAAGCCTTTGTAGCCTGGACTGATGCTCACTGACTACCTAAACTTCACATGGATGTGAGCAGGCAGATTTTGAAAAAGTCTTTGTAGCCTGGACTGATGCTACACACCACCTGAACTTCACATGGCAGTAAGAAAATAACAAGCAGAGGGAAGAAGTTCAACCATACCCTGGCTAGAAGTTCGGCCAACCTTTTTCCAGCAACTGATAGGCCACCTTGTGAGCAATTTGTCGGAGAGCTAGGAGAGGAATCGCATGGCAATCCATGTCTTGCATAGGGCACTAAGTTCATCTACACGAAGCAAGAAGGTCAAGCAAGGGACGATTAAAGAAGAAGGCGACAAGTAGGAGGAAGTTCATGTACCGCTGGTGGATTTGAAGGCGCCATCGATGCCGCCCTCATTGCGGAGTTGACCCGTTGGCCGCGTCGTTCGCCTTTGCTTCCGTCGGGGCCGTCATCTACTCTCCCAATGCGTCAGGCAGTGAAGATGGAAGGAGGATGCGGCTTCCGAAAGTCAATGGCGGCTTCACCGCGTCTAGCCGAAGCGGGCTCCCTCGCGCCGGCGGTCGGCCAGGAGGTGGGACGGAGGGGTGGATGCGGATCCGGTCGACCAGGCTCTGGAGACGGACGGGATGCGGTGGATCCGGCCAGCTAGGAGGTGGAGACGGGGTGGGGAGGCGGCGGATTCGGCGAAGATCGGCGGCGACCATGGGGGAGGTCGGGGGATCGAGGGGAGGAGCGGAGCTAGGGCGGCTCGGGATTGGGATCGGGATCAGGTGGATCCTGTCGGGGAGGCCTCGGGATCGGGTGGGATCCTATCGGGCCGGAACGGCAGTTCGGGGAAGTTCGGGAGGGCCCTGTCGGGCCCTTATAGAGGCTACTGTGATCCAAATAACTATTCTAATCCCGGGATTAGAATAGTGATGTCCTATATATATATATATATATATATATATATATATATATATATAGTAGCATAGCTCTATATGATATAATAGCTCCTGGTTGACCGCATCCCCTCCGTAGCTCTATATGATATAGTAGCATAGCTCTAGGATTAGAATAGTGCTGTCCTATATATATATATATATATATATATATATATATATAGTAGCATAGCTCTATATGATCCGGTCGACCTGTCTATGCATATTAGAATAGTGCTAGTCTATGATATACTAGCTAGCTCTACCTCACTAATGCATATTATCATAGAGTAGTATCATCTAGTACTTTATTTATTGTCATGCATGACACATAGTAGCATAGCATTTATTATGAGACGGTTTCATGATATGGTACTTAACCCTCTCTTTCTTCATTTAATTATATGACAGCTCATCAAAATTGCCTACTTGGCATGATACTAGCTATGATATCCCATTACGACCAGCCTAGCAAAGAAAGTGTACAGATCATTTGTGCGTCACTTTGCGAGTTTTCATCTGTTTGTTCGAGAAGCGGGGAGAAGTTTCAAACATTTCGGCCGCAGGTGCGGCCACTGGCGTAGGCCTAGTTGCTATTTTAATTACAGGAAATTCAGATGCGGTCCTGTTGGGGATATAACTACCAGGTATGAACCGCCCAGGAGGGGCCGGGTCATACTGCTAGCGATAACCCATGAAGGGGGTGGGTCATAAGAAGCCCGCTGACGGCCCAAGACCTAGAGGCGACTTAGGGCCCAGATGGTTGAACCGCAATGAGGATAAACTTTTATTATAAGGCAGGCGTAGTTAGTCACCGAGCCGGACACGTTGTCTATGAGTCGGGCGGGACTCTGTAAGCCGCCGGGCGTTAAGCTGTGTATATAAAGGGACAGCCTGACGGCGAGTTAGGGCGGAAAAGAAAGAGAATCGAGAACTAGGTCAAGCGTATTCGCTCCCTGGTAATCGAAGCCCAAGCAATAACCACCCTACACTGGATTAGGCTGTTACCTCCACCGCGTGGGGCCGAACCAGTATAAACTCTCCGTGTCCCTTGTCCTGTTTAACCCCTTCAAGCTACTACATTGCATTGGCTCCACACCTAAGTTTACGCTAGGACATCTGACGTGATAATTCCACGACAGTTCTCGCCCACCGTGGGGCCAGCGCACGGTGGTTTTGAGTTCTTGAAGGGCAGCTTCGCAGGGCTCAAGGGGTACACCATGGGCCAGATGACCAAGAGTCGTCGCGGCAAGATCTACATCGACGACGAGTGCTGGGGCCCCGAGGCCGACTCAATCAAGTATGTGTTTCGGGTCCCCTTTGGTGGAATTCACGTCTTCATCGGCAAGATCGGTGAATCAGAAGCTGAGCCGGACATCTGCACCGACATCATCGAGTCGGCTTGGCGCGCGTGACCCTCCAAGGCTAACGCCGCCCCAAAGCATGTTTTCGTCGGTTTCATTCATGGAGAGGAACTAGAAGGAAGATCTGAATCTGGTGGTGAGACGGTTATTTACTCAGGCAACGAGTCTTCCGCTGGTGAGACCAACTCTATTTACTAGGTTCGGGATGGCGGGCTTGGGGGCTGTTCCGATGGCGACAGTATTCCGGACCCCTATGAACCACCACACCAGGGCACAGTCTTCATGGCTGGTACATAGCCAGCGCGGGGCTCTACGACTGCAGTTGCAATGATCTCCGGGTCAGCGATAGAAACAACTTCTAGAGGCCGACCTGCGTGCCCGTTGGCTCAAGTTTTGTCTGATCTATTGGATGCTCTAACAGCGTTGTTAACGGCGGAGGTTAACCCAGCGAACAAAGTTTAGCATAACGCGGAGGTTACAAAATTGCAAGACGAGATAGCACAAGCCAAGGAGGAGTTGAATGCAGAAAACACCCGGATGGCAACGGAGCGGGCCGCTTTGCAGAGGGAAGCGGAACGACTTCGGGCGGAGAACTTGCGCTTAAGCTTGGACATGGATGCGTCAAACGCTGTTTTCAACAGAAGGCATGTAAGCCGACTGCCCCCCGACTTACGATGCGAGGAATCTTATCAACATACCTAGGGCAGGACCCAATAACCCGCCCGGAGTAAACCGGACCGCTGAGGCCCCAGCGGCCAGAGAACCGGTTCAGCCTTGTTTGAACGTGACCCCTCCTCCACGCGTTCCCACGCCTCCGAGGCATTTTTCTAACCCCTTGGATAACATGATAGCTGCAGCAACGCGACTAGCGGCTCTCCCGGCTTAGGATGAGTCGCCAGTAGTAATGGAAGTACGGAGAGCCGGAGAGCTTCTCCGGATGGTTGTGGCCCAGCAGGCGACTTATTCGTATAGTCGCGATCTTATCCACTCAACACCTCGTCCGAGCAGGAGTTATATCAGGCACATTGATGAACTGGCTGTGTCAAGTAGCGAGCACCACCTCACTAATGCATGTTATCATAGAGTAGTATCATCTAGTACTTTATTTATTATCATGCATGACACATAGTAGCATAGCATTTATTATGAGATGGTTTCATGATATGATACTTAACCCTCTCTTTCTTCATTTAATTATATGACAGCTCATCAAAATTGCCTACTTGGCATGATACTAGCTATGATATCCCATTACGACCAGCCTAGCAAAGAAAGTGTACAGATCATTTGTGCGTCGCTTTGCGTGGTTTCATCTGTTTGTTCGAGAAGTGGGGAGAAGTTTCAAACATTTCGGCCGCAGGTGCGGCCACTGGCATAGGCCTAGTTGGTATTTTAATTACAGGAAATTCAGATGCAGTCCTGTTGGGGATATAACTACCAGGTATGAACGCCCAGGAGGGGCCGGGTCATACTGCTAGCGATAACCCATGAAGGGGGCGGGTCATAAGAAGCCCGCTGACGGCCCAAGACCTAGAAGCGACTTAGGGCCCAGATGGTTGAACCGCCATGACGATAAACTTGTATTATAAGGCAGGCGTAGTTAGTCACCGAGCCGGACACGTTGTCTATGAGCCGGCCGGGACTCTGTAAGTCGTCGGGCGTTAAGCTGTGTATATAAAGGGACAACCTGACGGCGAGTTAGGGCGGAAAATAAAGAGAATCGAGAACTAGGTCAAGCGTATTCGCTCCCTGGTAATCGAAGCCCAAGTAATAACCACCCTACACTGGATTACGCTGTTACCTCCACCGTGTGGGGCCGAACCAGTATAAACTCTCCTTGTCCCTTGTCCTGTTTAACCCCTTCAAGCTACTACATTGCATTGGCTCCACACCTAAGTTTATGCTAGGACATCTGACATGGTAATTCCATGACAGTTCTTGCCCATCGTGGGCCAGCGCACGGTGGTTTCGAGTTCTTGAAGGGCAGCTTCGCAGGGCTCAAAGGGTACGCCGTGGGCCAGGTGACCAAGAGTCGTCGCGGCAAGCTCTACATCGACGACGAGCGCTGGGGCCCCGAGGCCGACTCAATCGAGTATGTGTTTCGGGTCTCCTTTGGTGGAATTCACGTCTTCATCGGCAAGATCAGTGAATCAGAAGCTGAGCCGGACATCTGCACCGACATCATCGAGTCGGCTTGGCGCGCATGACCCTCCAAGGCTAAAGCCGCCCCAAAGCATGTTTTCGTCGGTTTCATTCATGGAGAGGAACTAGAAGGAAGATCTGAATCTGGTGGTGAGACGGTTATTTACTCAGGCGACGAGTCTTCTGCTGGTGAGACCAACTCTATTTACTAGGTCAGGATGGCTGGCTTGGGGGCTGTTCCGATGGCGACAGTACTCCGGACCCCTTTGAACCACCACACCAGGTCACAGTCTTCATGGCTGGTACAGAGCCAGCGCGGGGTTCTACGACTACAGCTGCAATGATCTCCGGGTCAACGACAGCAACGGCTTCTAGAGGCCGACCTGCGCGCCTGTTGGCTCAAGTTTTGTCTGATCTATTGGATGCTCTAACAGCGTTGTTAACGGTGGAGGTTAACCTGGCGAACCAAGTTTAGCATAACCCGGAGGTTACAAAATTGCTGACGAGATAGCACAAGCCAAGGAGGAGTTGAATGCAGAAAATACCCGGATGGCAACGGAGCGGGCCGCTTTGCAGAGGGAAGCGGAACGACTTCGGGCGGAGAACTTGCGCTTAAGCTTGGACATGGATGCGTCAAACGCTCTTTTCAACAGAAGGCATGTAAGCCGACTGCCCCCCGACTTAAGGTGCGAGGAATCTTATCAACATACCTGGGGCAGGACCCAATAACCCGCCCGGAGTAAACCGGACCGCTGAGGCCCCAGCGGCCGGAGAACTGGTTCAGCCTTGTCTGAACATGACCCCTCCGCCGCGCGTTCCCACGCCTCCGGGGCATTTTTCTAACCCCTTGGATAACATGATAGCTGCAGCAACGCGACTGGCGGCTCTCCCGGCTCAAGATGAGCCGACAGTAGCAATGGAAGTACGGAGAGCCGGATAGCTTCTCCGGATGGTTGTGGCCCAGTAGGCGACTTATTCGTACAGTCGCGATCTTATCCACTCAATACCTCGTCCGAGCAGGAGTTATAGCAGGCACATTGATGAACTGGTTGTGTCAAGCAGCGAGCACCACCTCACTAATGCATATTATCATAGAGTAGTATCATCTAGTACTTTATTTATTGTCATGCATCACACATAGTAGCAAAGCATTTATTATGAGACGGTTTCATGATATGATACTTAACCCTCTCTTTCTTCATTTAATTATATAACAGCTCATCAAAATTTCCTACTTGGCATGATACTAGCTATGATATCCCATTACGACCAGCCTAGCAAAGAAAGTGTACAGATCATTTGTGCGTCGCTTTGCGTGGTTTCATCTGTTTGTTCGAGAAGCGGGGAGAAGTTTCAAACATTTCGGCCGCAGGTGCGGCCACTGGCGTAGGCCTAGTTGGTATTTTAATTACAGGAAATTCAGATGCAGTCTTGTTAGGGATATAACTACCAGGTATGAACCGCCCAGGAGGGGGCGGGTCATACTACTAGCGATAACCCATGAAGGGCGTGGGTCATAAGAAGCCCGCTGACGGCCCAAGACCTAGAGGCGACTTAGGGCCCAGATGGTTGAACCGCCATGAGGATAAACTTGTATTATAAGGCAGGCGTAGTTAGTCACCGAGCCGGACACGTTGTCTATGAGCCGGTCGGGACTCTGTAAGCCGCCGGGCGTTAAGCTGTGTATATAAAGGGACAACCTGACGGCGAGTTAGGGTGGAAAAGAAAGAGAATCGAGAACAAGGTCAAGCGTATTCGCTCCCTGGTAATCGAAGTCCAAGCAATAACCACCCTACACTGGATTAGGCTGTTACCTCCACCGCGTGGGGCCGAACTAGTATAAACGCTCCATGTCCCTTGTCCTGTTTAACCCCTTCAAGATACTACATTGCATTGGCTCCTCACCTAAGTTTACGCTAGGACATCTGACGTGATAATTCCATGATAGTTCTCGCCCACCGTGAGGCCAGCGCACGGTGGTTTCGAGTTCTTGAAGGGCAGCTTCGCAGGGCTGAAGGGGTACGCTGTGGGTCGGATGACCAAGAGTCGTCGCGGCAAGCTCTACATCGACGACAAGGGCTGGGGCCCCAAGGCCGACTCAATCGAGTATGTGTTTCGGGTCCCCTTTGGTGGAATTCATGTCTTCATCGGCAAGATCGGTGAATCAGAAGCTGAGCCGGACATCTGCACCGACATCATCGGGTCGGCTTGGCGCGCATGACCCTCCAAGGCTAAAGCCGCCCTAAAGCATGTTTTCGTCGGTTTCATTCATGGAGAGGAACTAGAAGGAAGATCTGAATCTGGTGGTGAGACGGTTATTTACTCAGGCGGCGAGTCTTCCGCTAGTGAGACCAACTCTATTTACTAGGTTCAGGATGGCGAGCTTGGGGGCTGTTCCGATGGCGACAATATTCCGGACCCCTATGAACCACCACACCAGGTCACAGTCTTCATGGCTGGTACAGAGCCGGCGTGGGGTTCTACGACTGCAGCTGCAATGATCTCCGGGTCAGCGACAGCAACGGCTTCTAGAGGCCGACCTGCGCGCCCATTGGCTCAAGTTTTGTCTAATCTATTGGATGCTCTAACAGCGTTGTTAACGGCGGAGGTTAACCCGGCGAACCAAGTTTAGCATAACGCGGAGGTTACAAAATTGCGTGACGAGATAGCACAAGCCAAGGAGGAGTTGAATGCAGAAAACACCCGGATGGCAACGGAGCGGGCCGCTTTGCAGAGGGAAGCGGAACGACTTCGCGCGGAGAACTTGCGCTTAAGCTTGGACATGGATGCGTCAAACGCTGCTTTCAACAGAAGGCATGTAAGCTGACTGCCCCCCGACTTACGATGCGAGGAATCTTATCAACATACCTGGGGCAGGACCCAATAACCGACCCGGAGTAAACAGGACCGCTGAGGCCCCAGCGGCCGGAGAACCGGTTCAGCCTTGTTTGAACGTGACCCCTCCTCCGCGTGTTCCCACGCCTCTAGGGCATTTTTCTAACCCCTTGGATAACATGATAGCTGCAGCAACGCGACTGGCGGCTCTCCCGGCTCAGGATGAGTCGCCAGTAGCAATGGAAGTACGGAGAGCCGGAGAGCTTCTCCGGATGGTTGTGGCCCAGCAGGCGACTTATTCGTACAGTCGCGATCTTATCCACTCAACACCTCGTCCGAGCAGGAGTTATAGCAGGCACATTGATGAACTGGCTGTGTCAAGCAGCGAACACCACCTCACTAATGCACATTATCATAGAGTAGTATCATCTAGTACTTTATTTATTGTCATGCATGACACATAGTAGCATAGCATTTATTATGAGACGGTTTCATGATATGATACTTAACCCTCTCTTTCTTCATTTAATTATATAACAGCTCATCAAAATTGCCTACTTGGCATGATAGTAGCTATGATATCCCATTACGACCAGCCTAGCAAAGAAAGTGTACAGATCGTTTGTGCGTCGTTTTGCGTGGTTTCATCTGTTTGTTCGAGAAGCGGGGAGAAGTTTCAAACATTTGGGGCACAGGTGCGGCCACTGGCGTAGACCTAGTTGGTATTTTAATTACAGGAAATTCAGATGCAGTCCTGTTGGGGATATAACTACTAGGTATGAACCGCCCAGGAGGTGCCGGGTCATACTGCTAGCGATAACCCATGAAGGGGGCGGGTCATAAGAAGCCCACTGACGGCCCAAGACCTAGAGGCGACTTAGGGCCCAGATGGTTGAACCGCCATGAGGATAAACTTGTATTGTAAGGCAGGTGTAGTTAGTCATCGAGCCGGACACGTTGTCTATGAGCCGACCAGGACTTTGTAAGCCGACGGGCGTTAAGCTGTGTATATAAAGGGACCACCTGACGGCGAGTTATGGCGGAAAAGAAAGAGAATCGAGAACTAGGTCAAGCGTATTGGCTCCCTGGTAATCGGAGCCCAAGCAATAACCACGCTACACTGGATTAGGCTGTTACCTCCACCGTGCGGGGCCGAACCAGTATAAACTCTCCGTGTCCCTTGTCATGTTTAACCCCTTCAAGCTACTACATTGCATTGGCTCCACACCTAAGTTTACGCTAGGACATCTAACGTGATAATTCCATGGCAGTTGGTGCCCACTGTGGGGCCAGCGCATGATGGTTTAGAGTTCTTGAAGGGCAGCTTCGCAGGGCTCAAGGGGTACGTCGTGGGCCGGATGACCAAGAGTCGTTGCGGCAAGCTCTACATTGATGACGAGGGCTAGGGCCCCAAGGCTGACTCAATCGAGTATGTGTTTCTGGTCCCCTTTGGTGGAATTCACGTCTTCATCGGCAAGATCAGTGAATCGGAAGCTGAGCCGGACATCTACACCGACATCGTCAAGTCGGCTCGGTGCGCACGACCCGCCAAGGCTAAAGCCTCCCCAAAGCATGTTTTTGTCGGTTTCATTCATGCAGAGGAACTAGAAGGAAGATCTGAATCTGGTGGTGAGACGGTTATTTACTCAGGCGATGAGTCTTCTGCTGGTGAGACCAACTCTATTTACTAGGTTCAGGATGGCGGTCTTGGGGGCTGTTCCGATATCGACAGTATTCTGGACCCCTATGAACCACCACACCAGGTCACAGTCTTCATGGCTGGGACACAGCCAGCGCGGGGTTCTAGGACTGCAGCTGCAATGATCTCCGGGTCAATGACAGCGACGGCTTCTAGAGGCCGACCTGCATGCCCGTCGGCTCAAGTTTTGTCTGATCTATTGGATGCTCTAACAGCATTGTTAACGGCGGAGGTTAACCCGGCAAACCAAGCTCAGCATAACGCGGAGGTTACAAAATTGTGTGACGAGATAGCACAAGCCAAGGAGGAGTTGAATGCAGAAAACACCCGGATGGCAACGGAGCGGGCCGCTTTGCAGAGGGAAGCGGAATGACTTCGGGCGGAGAACTTGCGCTTAAGCTTGGACATGGATGCGTCAAACGTTGTTTTCAACAGAAGGCATGTAAGCCGACTGCCCCCCCCCCCCCGACTTACGATGCAAGGAATCTTTTCAACACACCTTGGGCAGGACCCCATAACCCTCCCGGAGTAAACCGGACCGTTGAGGCCCGAGCGGTCGGAGAACCGGTTCAGCCGTGTTTGAACGTGACCCCTCCTCCGCGCGTTCCCACGCCTCCGGGGCATTTCTCTAACCCCTTGGATAACATGATAGTTGCAGCAACGCGACTTGCGGCTCTCCCGGCTGAGGATGAGTCGCCAGTAGCAATTGAAGTACAGAGAGACGGAGAGCTTCTCCAGATGGTTGTGGCCAAGCAGGCGACTTATTCGTACAGTCGCGATCTTATCCACTCAAACCTCGTCCGAGTAGGAGTTATAGCAGGCACATTGATGAACTGGTCGTGTCAAGCAGCAAGCGGCACCGCAACCAGGCTCATTGGCCCGACCCGCCGCATGGCGGCACTGATGCTCAGATTTTGGCAGACCAGGGCAGAGCACAACGTGAGGTAGAGCTGGCGGCTCAGCTGACGGCTCAGTTGGCGGATCAACAGCAATTTCCGGTTTATCCTTCAGCATCCATGGAGGTAGGGGTGACCTCTAGAACGTTGGGTGTGCCATGTTTAGTGTCGGCTCTATGCAATGAGCGCTTGCCTAAGGATTTCAAGGGCCCCCATAAGGTGCCCAATTACACGGCGGTCCAGCCCTCAGAGGCTTGGGTTGAAAGTTATGAGATGGTCATGGAGATGCTGGATGTCGGTGATGTTGCGTGTGCTAAGTAGTTCACCATGATGTTGGATGGGCCAGCTCGTACGTGGTTGAAAACACTGCCCGCTAATTCTATTGAGTCATGGGTAGAGTTAAAGAGGCGTTTCATTCAGAATTTCAAAGACACATGCAAGCAGCCTAGTCAATTATGGATTTGGATTCTTGCGTTCTGGGAGAGGGAGAGTCAACAACCCATTGGGTAGGCCGGATTCGTCAATTATACACTCATCAGATAGTATCAACGCCAGTTTTGCGGTCTTGATGTTGGAGAAGAATTGCTATTTCCTCCTGCTTAAGTAGAAGTTAGGGCAGCTTAACCGTCACTGCAATGATATGGGGGAGTTAATGGTTAAATATGCCGACTCTGACAGTACCAAGGATCCCGAGCCTGATGATGATAAGCCGGGGAAGGGAAAGAAGAGCGGCAATGGAAAAGGGCAGCAGCATAACTCGACGATTCAAGCCGGTAACGGTAAGCATAAGGCGGATGGTAGTTTTGATTTTGTGGCTAACACCAATGCACAGAATAATAATCAGCGTCGGAAGGGAAAACCGCCCCAAGGGCCAAGACTCAACCTTGAAGCAATGTTGAATCAACCTTGTCCAAAACACTGCACCCGTGACAGGCCATCTGGTCACATGTGGAGGGATTGTTACATCATGAAGGAGTTTAGGAATGCCAGTTTTTTCAATCATGGTCCACATGGTGGCTCAGGATCCAGTTCTCATGGACCTGGCTCCGGTGGTGGCGGTTCAAGATCGGCTTTTAGGATCAAGGTAATCAAGGGGGCTTTAATCAGCAGACCAACCAGGGAAACCAGCAGCAGTAGTCTGGTTATCAGAGTAATCCTACGCAGCTGAACGGTGGTCAGTACCATGTGTTTACTACGAGTCTGTGCAAGAGAGATCAGAAAATCCATAAGCGGGCGGTGAAGTCTGTTGAACCGGCGGTACCTCGATATTTAAGGTAGTCTGAGAAGTCTATTACGTGGAGCAGGGAAGATCATCCGCCCCGGGCTGATAACCTGGGTCAGCTGGCTTTGGTGGTTGCTCCATAGGTGGGAGGATATCAACTCACAAAGGTGCTCATGGATGGAGGTAGCAGTATCGACATTGTTTATTATGAGACCTTTTGTCGTATGAACTTGACTGACAAGGATCTTAGGCCATCTTCTACTGTCATTCATGGGGTGTTGCCTGGTAAGTCGGCGTACCCGGTGGGTAGGATAACACTGGAAGTGGCTTTTGGAGACGACAATGATTCCAGAGCTGAGAAGTTAACCTTTGAGGTGGTGAAAATCAAGAGCCCATACAATGCTCTGTTTGGATGACCGGCTTATGCCAAGTTCATGGCATGACCGGGTTATGTTTATCTGCAGCTTAAGACGTCGGGTCACAAGGGTACCATCACGGTGCATGGTAATAGAAAAATCGCTCTGGATTGTGAAGAGGGTGATGCTGCTTATGTTGAGTCGGCTTGCGCCACAGAAGAATTGAAGTTTTACAAGGACAATGTTAACCCAACAGATATGACACCTTTGAAGAAGCCAACGATAGAGAATGAGCCCTTAATGAAGTTTAAGTCAGCAGATGATACTAAGCTGGTTGATTTTGTCCCTAGAAATTCTTCAAAGCAGTTCAGCATCAGTGCGAATATGGATCCGAAATAGGAAAGCGCGCTCATCGAGTTCATCCGTGAGAACCGGGACATCTTTGCATGGAAACCTTCTGATATGCTAGGTGTACCGAGGGAACTCACTAAGCACACTCTTAATGTGGATCCCAAGTTTAAACTGGTCAAACAGTTTCTTCGCCGGTTCAATGAGGAAAGGCGCAAGGCAATTGGTGAAGAGGTGACCCGGCTCTTGGCAGCAGGTTTTATCGTTGAAGTTATTCATCCTGAATGGTTGGCTAACCCAGTGCTAGTTCTTAAGAAAAATGGCACTTGGCGTATGTGTGTGGATTATACAAACCTTAACAAGGCATGTCCGCCTGATCCCTTTGCTCTCCCTCGTATTGATCAGATTATTGATGCTACGGCGGGTTGTCAGCGCTTGAGTTTTTTGGATGCATACTCTGGTTATCATCAGATCAAAATGGCAGTTAAGGACCAGGAGAAGACAACCTTCATTACTCCCTTTGGAGCCTTCTGTTATGTGTGTATGCCTTTTGGGCTCAAGAGTGCCCAGGCGACTTACCATCGGTGTTTCCAGAATTGCCTTCATGGCTAGATTGGGCGTAATTTTCATGCTTATATGGATGATATTATTGTGAAATCCAGGAAGAAGGAGACATTGATTGAAGATCTGAAGGAAACCTTTGACAACCTTCGGGTCTACAAGATGATGCTTAACCCGGCCAAGTGTCTTTTTGGTGTGACAGCAGCAAAGTTATTGGGTTTCTTAGTATCTGAGAGAGGCATTGAAGCTAACCCGGAGAAGATTAAGGCTATCACCTCTTTGGCTAAGCCGGCATGTATCAATGATGTCCAGCGTCTGGCGGGTTGTATTGCGGCCCTGAGCCGGTTTATAGGTCGCCTGGGAGAAAAAGTCATCCCTATGTATCATATGATGAAGAAGACAGATGATTTTGTCTGGAGCGGTGCTGCTAATGAGGCGTTCGAGGCGCTTAAGAAGCAACTGGCTGAGCCGACGGTTCTTGCATCTCCTATTGAGAAGGATCCTTTGCTGTTATATGTGGCTGCAAACAACCGGGCGGTCACTGTAGCTATTGTGGTTGAAAGGAAGGAGTCAGGCAAGGAGCACCCAGTTCAAAGGCCAGTTTATTATGTCAGCGAGGTGCTCATTGAATCTAAGCAGAGATACCCACATTGGCAGAAACTGGTGTATGGTGTGTTCATGGCTAGTCGTAAATTGAAGCAATATTTCCTTGGTCATGCCGTCACTGTGGTTAGCTCTGCCCCTTTGGGGGATATTATTCAAAACAGGGAGGCCACAGGTCGGGTAGCTAAGTGGGCTATTGAGCTTGGTCCCCATGGTCTGAAGTATGTGCCTCGGACAGCCATAAAATCTCAAGCACTGGTGGATTTCATCAATGATTGGACAGAGTTGCAGATACCTGAGGATAAGCCGGATCATAAATATTGGACTATTCATTTTGATGGATCCAGGCAGTTGGAAGGCTCGGGGCTGGAGTTATATTGACTTCCCCACGAGGTGATAAATTTTATTATGTCTCAAGGTTGATGTTCCCTTGTACTAACAATGCAGCTAAGTATGAAGCCTTACTCCACTATCTTCGGATGGCCAAAGAGATGAATTTAAGCCGGGTAAGATGTTTTGGTGACTCAGATCTGGTGGCTCAGCAAGATCAGGGACCCAGGATTCCAAGGATCCGCTCATGGCGGCTTGTCGTCGAGAGGTGGATGTTATTGCTGGTCACTTCAAAGGGTATCAGGTAGAGCATGTTGATCGAAGGAAAAATTAAGCAGCCGATGCATTAAGTCTGCTAGGATATTAGCATAAGCCGGTCCGCCCTAATATTTTCCTCGATGTTTTGCATAACCAATAATTGAAATTGCCTACGGAGGAAGACTTGCCAGTTCCTGACCCGGAGGCACAATTGGTGGTGGCTCTTCGTGCTATCCCTGATTGGACTGTTCCATATTTGGCTTACATGACTCGGGGCGAGTTACCTGAAGATGAAACTCTGGCCAGGTAGATAAGCCGATGGTCTAAGTCAATGACTATTGTCAAGGGTGAGCTTCACAGATGCAGTGTTACGGGGGTGTTTCAACGATGCGTTTCTCCTGAGAAGGGTCGTGCAATTCTAAGGGAGATTCATGAAGGAGATTGCGGTCATCATGCCGGCTCTAAGTCTCTCGTTGCTAAAGCCTTTCATCATGGGTTTTATTAGCTGACGGCTCATACTGATGTAGAGGATCTGGTCAGTAAATGTGATGGTTGTCAGAAATTCTCAAGACGTGCTCATGTGCCGGCTCAAGAGTTGAGGATGATTCCAATTACTTGGCCGTTTGCAGTCTCGGGCCTAGATATGGTTGGGCCTTTCAAAAGATCCAAGGATAAAAAGACCCACCTCTTGGTGGCGGTTGACAAGTTTACAAAATAGGTTGATGCTGAGCCGATCAGCAAATGTGATGCAACCATGGCGGTTCAATTTATTAAAAAGGTGATCTTTCGTTTTGGGTACCCTCATAGTATCATCACTGATAATGGTACTAATCTGTCTAAGGGGGCAATTAAAGAATTCTGTGAACAAGAGCATATCCGGCTTGATGTGTCATCAGTGGCTCACCCCTAGTCTAATGGCCAAGTTGAACGAGCAAATCAGGAAATCCTGAGAGGTATCAAGCCCCGGCTTATGGTTCCTTCGTAGAGGACACCGTGTTGTTGGGTAGATGAGTTGCCATCAGTACTTTGGAGCATCAACACCACCCCCAACAGATCTACGGGTTACACGCCTTTCTTCATGGTTTATGGAGCTGAGGCGGTTCTCCCCAGTGACATACGTCACGATTCACCTCATGTGGCGGCTTATGTTGAAGCTGACAATGAGAAGGCACGTCAGGATGCTATTGACCTATTAGATGAGAAGCGTGACCTTGCGGCGGCTCGTTCGGCGATTTACCAGCAAGATCTGCGGTGTTATCACAATCGCCGCGTTAAAACTAGAACCTTTCAAGAAGGCGATTTGGTGCTCGGGCTCATCCATGATCAAACTGACATGCACAAGCTATCCCCACCTTGGGAAGGATCCTTTGTGGTCAGCAAGAATATGGACAGCGGATCATACTACCTTATCGATGTTCGAGACCATAAGGACCCACGCACGTCGAAGGAGGAGACCCGCCGACCGTGGAATATTGCTCATCTTCGGCCTTATTACACCTGTGTCACGCCCAAGATGCGACCCTATCCTAAAGGAACTCGAAGGTCCCACCAAGGATAGAAGCGCATCTTGCAGATGCTTTTGCAAGGTGGATATCATTACATCAACATTACATAACAGATAGGGATACATACATAAGGCATACAATGCCACACGAATACAACATCATCTTACGTAAGAGAACCATCCGTCTACGGAAGAAACACAAACAGAAACTCAAACGACATTCACCCTACTAGCCCAGGCTGCCGACCTAAAACCTATCCCCTGATCGAAGAAGAAGCAGAAGAAGAACTCCAAAACAAGCAAACATCGCTCTCGCGTCATGATCATCGCAAAACCTGTACCTGCAACTGTTGGTGCAGTAATCTATGAGCCACGAGGACTCAGCAATCCCATTACCATGGGTATCAAGACTAGCAAAGCTTAATGGGAAAGGAAGGGGTAAAGTGGTGAGGTTGTAGCAGCGACTAAGCATATATGGTGGCTAACATATGCAAATAAGAGCGAGAAGAGAAGCAAAGGAACGATCGTGAAGCTAACAATAATCAAGAGGTGATCCTGAACTCCTATTTACGTCAAACATAACCCAAAACCATGTTCACTTCCCAGACTCCACCGAAAAGAGACCATCAAGGCTACACACACGGTTGATGCGTTTTAATTCGAATCTGGTGTCAAGTTATCTACAACCGGACATTAACAAATTCCCATCTGCCACATAACCGTGGGCACGGCTCTTGAAAGTTTATACCCTGCAGGGGTCTCCCAACTTAGCCCATCACAAGCTCTCACGGACAACTAAGGATATTCCTTCTCCCAGGAAGACCCGATCAGTCTCGGAATCCCGGTTCACAAGACATTTCGACAATGGTAAAACAAGACCATCAAAGCCGCCCAATGTGTCAACAATCCCGATAGGAGTCGCACGTATCTCGTTCTCAGGACACACCGGATAAGCAAAGCGTACAGGTACCGATGTAACCCATGTTGCCAAGGGATGGTCCCACACGGTGCTCTAGTTTGGACCAACACTTAGACAAGCATTATCCCAGGGGGGCCTAAAATAAAGATGACCCTCGAGAGAGCGACTCCCAAGTGAAAAGTAAGTGGTGGTGAGACAAATGGTAAAACCAAGGTTGGGCCTTGCTGGAGGAGTTTTATTCAAAGCGAACTGTCAAGGGGTCCCATAAATCACCCAACCATGCTAGGGACGCAAAATCTGGGAACATAATACCGATATGATGGAAACTAGGGCAGCAAGAGTGGAACAAAACACCAGGCATAAGGCCGAGCCTTCCACCCTTTACCAAGTATATAGATGCATTAATAATATAAGAGGTATTGTGATATCCCAACATAACCATAATCCAACATGGAGCAATCTTCATCTTCACCTGCAACTAGCAACGCTATAAGAGGGGCCGAGCAAAAGCGGTAACATAGCCAAACAACATTTTGCTAGGAAGGGTGACAAAGGTTAGGGGTTCATGGCAATTTGGGAGGCTTGATGAGCAAGTGGTAGGTAACGCAGCATAGCGATAGAACGAAGCAACTAGCATAGCAATGATAGTACCAAGGTGACGGTCATCTTGCCTGAAATCCCTCTAGGAAGAAGAACGATTCCATGAAGAAGATCAAGCCACAAAGACGAACCAAGCGTAGATGAACGAATCCTCACGATCGCAATGAAACGGGAACTATCGAGAAGAAACACACAACATGGTAAACACACCACACATGACAAGGCATGATGCTCAACCAAGTATGATGCATGACAAGGCTACAAGAAGCTACTCATGGCAAGAGAGGATGCATACAAGAGCAACACATCAAAGCAAGTTTAAATGAGGCCGGAAACAACATATAGCAATTCAAGTAAGTCCTCATATGCAAATTTAGAAATTGGTCCAGAACTGAATAAACCTTATGTTCAAGTTGTTAAACAGCAAGTTAAGATGCACCAAGATGATCTACACGAGATTCTAGTCAAGTTACATATAAAGTTCATTTAATTCGGAGCTACGACCTAGAAGATATGAGCAAAACAAGTTAAACATGGCATTGATGCAAAATGCATACAAACATCAAGCAAACACTCTCAAAACATGGATGCAACAAGTTAATATGAAACTTCATGCAAAATCAAGTAAGTTTCATATAGAGCACACTCAAAACGGAGCAACGGTTCAACACATACACTCTATACAAGTTTAAAGGACAAGTTGTCCAAAACAGCAACTAGGCATCTAGCAAGCATCAAAAAAATATGCTACAGCATCTCAACGTGAAAACAAAAGGCATGGGCATGAATTACAGGTAAAGCATGACAAAACATGAACACTGAGCTATCTCTATAAAACACTATAACATGCTCAAAAGGACATGACAAGATTGCAAATAATAACAGTTTCAGACTTAGCAGAAATAACATCAGGTTGCAATGTCTAGGGCTATCAAACAACATGTTAGAGGAATTTATCATGGCAAACAAAGCATGGAATGCTAGTACTAAAGACAAAGAACAAAACTCCCTTACTGCACTAATTCTAAATATCAACAGAAAAGATGGTATCATCCATGCAAACATGGCGAATGATATGACAGATTCATACATGGCAGGAACAACAATAAGTAGGCATGTTGGCGAGCTTGTACCACTCATCATAGAGCAACACATG
This sequence comes from Triticum aestivum, assembly GCF_018294505.1. Lineage (NCBI taxonomy): Eukaryota > Viridiplantae > Streptophyta > Magnoliopsida > Poales > Poaceae > Triticum > Triticum aestivum. The sequence goes on from NC_057801.1 coordinate 383,858,028, forward strand.
GAATGGCAAGGTGACCAACTGTAAGATTCCATATTTATGAAGCTAAACATGGCAAGATAAAGTTCATAGCATGCTCGGATCACTAACAACAATCAAGGCAACATTAAACTTAATGTTAACAGGCTGACAGCAACATTATTTAGCAAGTTTGGAGCAAGATAACAACAAGTCACAACAGGCTATAAATTCAACCAGGGGCATTAATGGATGGAGCATGACATGTATAACAAAACATCCTTAGTGAACATCTACAGATTATGCATAGAATGACTTGTAGCAGCAGGTTTACATAGCATCAGGATATAGCAGATTCAGTCTAGCAAAACAGCAACAGCAAGTACCCTACTTCACGAGCTCAATGCACTCACTACAAGACTCACAAAAATACATGGATTGCACCACTGTAAAGACGGCATGATGTAGATCAAAACACATGTAGACATCTAACTCATAGGATGAACACACCAAATGCAATGAAAAAGACAAAACAGCAAGTTCTGTTAACACACAGCAGTTAACATCATATAGCACTCTTGCAACGATGATTTGGGCATCAATATGGACTCAAACAAGCATGGCACAATGTAATGAAATAAAGAGCATCTCATGATGAACATTTTGATATATCACACGCACGAAACGGAGCAGTATGCATAGAGTTATGATGCGATGAACAGGGGCTCAAAATACTTCAGCAAAAGGACTTGGAATATTTCGGGGGTCAACCTGAGGATTCCAGATCTGGATCCGGGGCGCGGTTGACGAGGTTCGCCGGAGAAGGAGATCGTCGGAGTCCTCGCGGTGGCCGGAGCAGAGGAGGGACTTGCCGGATCCGGCTCGGGGACAGCGGGGACGGTGAGCTGCAGCGCGGGCGAGGTCCGCCGGAGGCAGACAGGCGACGGGAGGCAGCGTTCCGGCGGAGCAGCCGGCGGCGGCGGGGGTTGGCGCAGGCGGCGCGGATTGGGGCGCGTGGGCGCGGCTGGCGGCGGAGGTCGGTGCGGGGCCGAGGCACGTGTGCGTGGGGCGGCAGGGACGGCACGGTCGGCGAATGGCGAGCCCCTTGCCGGCGGCGACCAGAGGCGGAGGCAACGCGGGCCTCAGCGAAGCGGGCGGCGGCGTGGACGGGATGGGCCCCGTGGGCCCGATTCAGGCCGCACGGGCCGCGGCGGACGGGGGCGGCGCGGGGACAGGTGGCGGCGGCGGATTGGAGGCGGGAGACAGCTGGACGTGTCCGGCGGCTGTACGGACATGTCCGGTGCATGGTGGAGCTTAGATCTAGGGTTTCGGGGGGATTTATCCGCGAAAATGGAGGGGGAGGCACCTATTTATAGATTCTGGGAGCTAGGAGAGTCCAAATGGAGTGCGGTTTTCGCCCACACGATCGTGATCGAATGACCGACAGCATGGAAGTGACTTAGATGGGTTATTGGGCTGTGGGAAGAGGTTTTGGGCTGCACACAAGAGAGGCTTTTACGGCTACCCGGTTAACCGTTGGAGTATCAAACGGACTCCAAATGGCACGAAACTTGACAGGCGGTCTACCGGTGGTGTACCAAGGCCGCTTGGCAAACCTCGGTCCATTCCGAGAACATTTAACACCCGCACACGAAAAGAGGCAAAAGGGGCGTCGGGGGACATAGGAGTGTCGGATTGCAAAACGGACAACGAGGAAAATGCTCGGATGCATGAGACGAACACGTATGCAAAATGAGATGCACATGATGACATGACAAAATGCAACATGCAAACAAATGACATGGCAATGACAGCGAATTACTGGCAGACACTTGGAGCATCGAATCCGGGGCGTTACAACTCTCCTCTACTAATAAGAGATCTCGTCTCGAGATCTTAGGACCGAGACGGAAGGGAAAAGGGATGAGGTGAAACAAGAACTCAAGAGAAGAAGCAAAGAATCGAGAGCACTCGAGAAGAAGAGAGGAACAACGAGAATGACGAGAATCAAAAGCTCATGGAATCAGATAGACTATGAAACCACTCCGGTTAGAGCGAGATAAGAAACGAATAAGACTAAAAGGATTTAGGAAGCACTCCGACTGAAACATGGAGGAATAGAACACGAGCTTGAGAGGATGGAATGATACTTGATGAAGAAATGGCACAAAACCCCCCGAAAGAATTGAAAGAGTTGAATGAAAAGAATGGAGAAGAAAATGACAACTTGTGCCATGAATGAAATTGAAAGCATCTTTAGAAGGAAGGTTTAAATGGAGTTGTTGAGAAAATCAACAACGAAAGAATAAGCTTGTTGTGGACTCATAGGTAACATCTCAAGATCATAAGGTGATAACCGGCCACAAACAGAAATGATTGGATAGCTTAGAAGAACGAAGAAATGCAAAACTCCACTTCAGAAGAATATGGAGAATTAATTGCACTTCGAGACGCGAGAAGAAAAGATACTTGAATTCCTCCAACAAAGTCTTGATGAACTCTTGAAGAATGAATTAAATCATGAAGAACCACCGTGAAGAACTCCGGTGGCAAAAGGATGATGAGATAGAATGAAGGATGAAAGAATAAGATGAGCCTTGCGATGATTTAGATGGAGGTTCCGACGAAATGGCGGAGGAAATTTGAACTCCGGAAAAGAAAAGATGAAAACACTTGGAACTAGAATTTATTCCTCATGTACAAACTCCGAAGGAAGGGATTAATCACTTTGAGGAAATAAGAATAAGATTTATTGTATGCTTATCCTTCATCAAATTAAATTGATGACAAGCAATGGATTTTGCATATTACTTATACTTCTTGAAAAGGATTAAGGGGGTATAGCACAAAACTTGAGAAAGTCTTCATGAACCACCGGTAGGATTCAAAAGAACGAATGGATTAAAGTGGTAATCAAGGAAAAAGAATCTTGAACGAACCACCGTAAGAATTAGAGAAATGATTAATGAAAGAGAATGAATCACCGGGAAGAATTAGAAGAACCAATATGCTCGAGGGGATTTAGATGCAAAAAAACAAAGAGATCATGAGCTGATTAAAGAACACTTGAACGAAGCACTGGGATAATTGGATAACGGTAGCTGAAATGTGAGGACTAAGAATTCTTCTGGGACAATGGCCTCCGGTGAAAAGAAATAGGAAAACAACTTCTGACATACTCCGGATGGGTAAGAAAAAGAATATCTGACAAATGGAATAATTCGAGAGGATAACATGAAGCTAGAACCACAAATCTTCGAGAGAACAGACAGATTGAGAGGAAAAACTCTTCTTCGATCTTCAAATTGATGATGAGAAACACCACCAAAATAACTGAGGTACTCCGGTAGAATGAAAACCGAAAAGGTTGAGTCAACAATGAAAATGATTTGAAATCGATCTTGGAAAGGCATATGACTGATGAAATTCATTCTTACATCACACTTGAAAAGAATTGAGAATAACTCCAAGAATAATTAGAAGAGTCAGGTAAGATCCTGGGAAAAAGACCTGTGGTTAGGGCCCACTAAAAGAAAACATCGTTGAAAAAGGATTGAAGAGGAGATGATGCACCGGAATGATTGAAATATTTGAATGAGGTGACAACCATGAATCAATTGGAACAGCAGACGAATCTCCTGAGATGTCTTCCGAACTCCGGAGATGATTGAATCGCGAGAGGCAAACGGGCAAAAGAGAATACTTTAACCAAGGAAAAGAATGTGATCATACCCGAAAAAAAACTTGAATTGAGTCCACCGGAGAAGAAAATGAGATGATGAATGTCAAATGAGACGAGAATTCACTGGTTGAAATAATTGAGGGAAGACTGAAGAGGCTCCACACGAATGAATTTAATGCTCGAAACAGACTCAAGCTCCGGGAAGAAGAGGGTGGGAGGGCGGGAAAGACAAAGGCAACTTGGAAGGGGGAACCGACGAATATCTTGAAGAGAAAAACACCGGTTGAAATCATTGAGGAAAGAAAGCAAAGATTGGATACTCGATTACGAACTCCGGCTCCAAGAAGAAAAAGGGGTGGCCAGGTGGGAAAAGAAAACAACTGAGGATTGCACTTGGCAAAGATGAAGAGGCTCGAGTCAACTTGACGAGAAATGCACTGGATAAAAGAGCTAAGGAACAACGATCGAAAAACCAACTGCGTGATCGTGAAGAAAGTTTGAAAGGGAAGAGGAGTAATTCAAAACACCTACATCAAGATTCCTCACCAGAGCGATGAAGGGGCTGAGGAGTAAAAAGAATTCCTACTCTTCGATATAACTAAACTCCAAAAAGGTTTTCTTCTAGACTCGACAGCGGCTAAACTACATGATCAATCAAGGGGGCTCCTATGGTCGGTCGAGGCTCTGATACCAACTTGTCACGCCCAAGATGCGACCCTATCCTAAAGGAACTCGACGGTCCCACCAAGGATAGAAGCGCTTCTTGAAGATGCTTTTGCAAGGTGGATATCATTACATCAACATTACATAATAGATAGGGATACATACATAAGTCATACAATGCCACACGAATACAACATCATCTTACATAAGAGAACCATCCGTCTACGGATGAAACACAAACAGAAACTCAAACGACATCCACCCTGCTAGCCCAGGCTGCCGACCTGGAACCTATCCCCTGATCAAAGAAGACGCAGAAGAAGAACTCCAAAACACGCAAACATCACTCTCGCGTCATGATCATCACAAAACCTGTACCTGCAACTGTTATTGTAGTAATCTGTGAGCCACGAGGACTCAGCAATCCCATTACCATGGGTATCAAGACTAGCAAAGCTTAATGGGAAAGGAAGGGGTAAAGTGGTGAGGTTGCAGCAGCGACTAAGCATATATGGTGGCTAACATACGCAAATAAGAGCGAGTAGAGAAGCAAAGGAACGGTCGTGAAGCTAACAATGATCAAGAGGTGATCCTGAACTCCTACTTACGTCAAACATAACCCAACACCGTGTTCACTTCCCGGACTCCGCCGAAAAGAGACCATCACAGCTACACACATGGTTGATGCGTTTTAATTCGAATCTGGTGTCAAGTTATCTACAACCGGACATTAAAAAATTCCCATCTGCCACATAACCGCGGCCACGGCTCTCGAAAGTTTATACCCTGCAGGGGTGTCCCAATTTAGCCCATCACAAGCTCTCACGGTCAACGAAGGATATTCCTTCTCCCAGGAAGACCCGATCAGTCTCGGAATCCCGGTTTACAAGACATTTCGACAATGATTAAACAAGACCAGCAAAGCCGCCCGATGTGTCAACAATCCCGATAGGAGTCGCACGTATCTCGTTCTCAGGACACACCGGATAAGCGAAGCGTACAGGTACCAACGTAACCCAAGTTGCCAAGGGATGGTCCCGCACGGTGCTCTAGTTTGGACCAACACTTAGACAAGCATTGGCCCGGGGGGGCTAAAATAAAGATGACCCTCGAGAGAGCGACTCCCAAGGGAAAAGTAGGTGGTGGTGAGACAAATGGTAAAACCAAGGTTGGGCCATGCTGGAGGAGTTTTATTCAAAGCGAACTGTCAAGGGGGTCCCATAAATCACCCAACCGAGTTAGGGACGCAAAATCCGGGAACATAATACCTATATGAGGAAAACTAGGGCAGCAAGAGTGGAACGAAACACCAGGCATAAGGCCGAGCCTTCCACCCTTTACCAAGTATATAGATGCATTAATAATATAAGAGGTATTGTGATATCCCAACATAACCATAATCCAACATGGAGCAATCTTCATGTTCACCTGCAACTAGCAACGCTATAAGAAGGGCCGAGCAAAAGCGGTAACATAGCCAAACAACGTTTTGGTAGGAAGGGTGACAAAGGTTAGGGGTTCATGGAAATTTGGGAGGCTTGATGAGCAAGTGGTAGGTAACACAGCATAGCGATAGAACGAAGCAACTAGAATAGCAATGATAGTAATGAGATCCAAGGTGACAGTCATCTAGCCTGAAATCCCGCTAGGAAGAAGAACGAGTCCATGAAGAAGATGAAGCCACAAAGACGAACCAAGCGTAGACGAACGAATCCTCATGATCGCAACGAAACGGGAACTATCAAGAAGAAGCACACAACATGGTATACACACCACACATGACAAGGCATGATGCTCAACCAAGTATGATGCATGACAAGGCTACAAGAATCTACTCATGGCAAGAGAGGATGCATACAAGAGCAACACATCAAAGCAAGTTTAAATGAGGCCGGAAACAACATATAGCAATTCCGGTAAGTCCTCATGCAAATTTAGAAATTGGTCCAGAACTGAATAAACCTTATGTTCAAGTTGTTAAACAGCAAGTTAAGATGCACCAAGATGATCTACACGAGATTCTAGTCAAGTTACATATAAAGTTCATTTAATTCGGAGCTACGGCCTAGAAGATATGAGCAAAACAAGTTAAACATGGCATTGATGCAAAATGCATACAAACATCAAGCAAACACTCTCAAAACATGGATGCAACAAGGTAATATGAAACTTCATGCAAAATCAAGTAAGTTTCATATAGAGCACACTCAAAACGGAGCAATGGTTCAACACATACACTCTATACAAGTTTAAAGGACAAGCTGTCCAAAACAGCAACTAGGCATCTAGCAAGCATCAAACCAATATACTACATCATCTCAACGTGAAAACAAAAGGCATGGTCATGAAGTACATGTAAAGCATGACAAACCATGAACATTGAGCTATCTCCAGAAAACACTATAACATGCTCAAAAGGACATGGCAAGATTGCAAATAATAACAGTTCCAGACTTAGCAGAAATAACATCAGGTTGCAATGTCTAGGGCTATCAAACAACATGTTAGAGGAACTTATCATGGCAGACAAAGCATGGCATTCTAGTACTAAAGACAAATAACAAAACTCCCTTACTGAACTAATTCTAAATGTCAACAGAAAAGATGGTATCATCCATGCAAACATGGCAAATGATATGACACATTCATACATGGCAGGAACAATAATAAGTAGGCATGTTGGTGAGCTTGTACCACTCACCACAGAGCAATACATGGAATTTCAAGGTGACCAACAGTAATATGGCATATTTATGAAGCTAAACATTGCAAGAGCAAGTTCATAGCATGCTTGGATCACTAACAACAATCATGGCAACATTGAACTTAATGTTAACAGGCTGACAGCAACATTATTTAGCAAGTTTGGAGCAAGATAACAACAAGTTGCAGCAGGCTATAAATGCAACCAGGGGCATGAATGGATAGAGCATGACATGTATAACAAAACATCCTTAGTGAACATCTCCAGATTATGCATAGAATGACTTGTAGCAGCAGGTTTACATAGCATCAGGATATAGCACATTCAGTCTAGCAAAACAGCAATAGCAAGTACCCTACTTCACGAGCTCAATGCACTCACTACAAGACTCACAATAATACATGGATTGCACCACTGTAAATATGGCATGATGTATCTCAAAACACATGTAGACATCTAACTCATAGGATGCACACACCAAATGCAATGAAAAAGACGAAACGGCAAGTTCTGTTAACACACAACAGTTAACATCATATAGCACTCTTGCAACGATGATTTTGGCATCAACATGGACTCAAACAAGCATGGCAAAATGGAATGAAATAAATATCATCTCATGTTGAACATTTTGATATATCACACGCATGAAACGGAGCAGCATGCATGGAGTTATGATGCGATGAACAGGGGCTCAAAATACTGCAGCAAAAAGACTTAGAATATTTCGGGGGTCAACCTGAGGATTCCAGATCTGGATCCAGGGCGTGGTTGACGAGGTTCGCCGAAGAAGGAGATCGCCGGAGTCCTCGCGGTGGCCGGAGCAGAGGAGGGACTTTCCGGATCCGGGTCGGGGATGGCAGGGACGGAGAGCTGCGGCACGGGCGAGGTCCGACGGAGGCAGACAGGCGACGGGAGGCGGCGTTCCGGCGGAGGCGCGGCTGCCGGGCGGCGGAGCAGCCAGCGGCGACAGGGGTTGGCGCATGCGGCACGGATCGGGGCGCGTGGGCCGGCTGGCGGCGGAGGTCGGTGCGGGGCCGAGGCACGGGCGTGTGGGGCGGCGAGCACGACGCGGTCAACGGCCGGTGAGCCCCTTATCGGCGGTGACTGGAGGTGGAGGCGACGCGGGCCCCGGCGAAGCGGACGGCGGCGCGGACGGGATGGGCCCCGCGGGCCCGATTCGGGCCGCACGGGCGGCGGCGGACAAGGGCGGCGTGGGGACAGGTGGCGGTGGCGGATTGGAGGCGGGAGACGGCTGGACGTGTCCGGCAGTGGAAAAAACCTAGATACGTTGATAGGGTTCTTTGCAAAAGAGATGCTACTTTAATGGCGAAAATGGTGACAAAACCACTTCCGCGCAAGATCTACGGCCTATTCAGATTGGAAACTACAAGAGCTGAAGAGGATAAGGAAGAACTATAAGAACACCGACGAACAGTGTGAACCCTAAAAACAGAGCTAAGGAAAAGAGGGAGGCATGCTTACACACGTTAAGGATCGGCGGTGGCGCACTGGACCTCTCTAGTCTGGACAGGGTGATGTGGCGGCCTGAGTTGGTGCAGCAGCTGGAGGTCGCGACAGCGGAGTATGAATGCCTGCGCGGCTGAGAAGACGAGGAAGACGAAGAAGGAAGAGGGGGGGAATGAGAGACCCTCGTACCTATTTATAAGGGGGGCGAGCACAAGGCATGCACGGGAATCGAGGAGACCGAAATCATTGCATGGCTATAGGGATGCCTCAATTTTCGGGATTTCTATTAAGACAAGGATCAACTAAGATGCTTTGAGCCTAGTGCGTTGTTAAAGTAAAATGACGTCATGGCGGTTTAAGAGGATTCCAAGAGCTGACGTCACGGCGGGTTACAACAGGTGAAGCAGGTTTACAATTCAGGATTTGAAGATTGATATGAACAAGTTTAAATCAATCTGGGGCCTAATGTTGGGGATATAACTACCAGGTATGAACCGCCCAGGAGGGGCCGGTCATACTACTAGCGATAACCCATGAAGGGGGCAGGTCATAAGAAGCCCACTGACGGCCCAAGACCCAAAGGCGACTTAGGGCCCAGAAGGTTGAACCGCCATGAGGATAAACTTGTATTGTAAGGCAGGCATAGTTAGTCACTGAGACGGACACATTGTCTATGAGCCGGCCGGGACTCTGTAAGCCGTCGGGCGTTAACCTGTGTATAGGTAACAAGTGGTAAAAATGAGCGTAAACGGTATTGCAATGATAGGAAACAAGGCCTAGGGTTCATACTTTCACTAGTGTAAGTTCTCTCAACAATAATAACATAGATAGAACATATGACAAGCCCTCAACATGCGACAAAGAGTCACTCTAAAGACACTAATAGCGGAGAACAAACGTAGAGATTATGGTCGGGTACGAAACCACCACAAAGCTATTCTTTCGGATCGATCTATAAAAGAGTTCGTACTAGAATAACACCTTAAGATACAAATAAACCAAAACCCTAATGTCACCTAGATACTCCATTGTCACCTCAAGTATCCGTGGGCATGATTATGCGATATGCATCACACAATCTCAGATTCATCCAACCAACATAAAAGTAATTCAAAGAGTGCCCCAAAGCTACTACCGGAGAGTCAAGAATGTGTGCCAACCCCTATGCATAGGTTCCCAAGTGTCACGAAACCCGCAAATTGATCACCAAAACATACATCAAGTGGATCAATAGAATAACCCATTGTCACCACGGTTATCCCACGCAAGACATACATCAAGTGTTCATAAAAGACTCAATCTGGTAAGATAACTTCAAAAGGGGAAACTCAATTCATCACAAGAGAGTAGAGGGGGAGAAACATCATAAGATCCAACTACAATAGCAAAGCTCGGGATACATCAAGATCGTGCCATAGAGGAACACGAGAGAGAACACGAGAGAGAGAGAGAGAGAGAGAGAGAGATCAAACACATAGCTACTGGTGCATACCCTCAGCCCCGAGGGTGAACTACTCCCTCCTCGTCATGGATAGCGCCGAGATGATGAAGATGGCCTCCGGTGATGGGATCCCCCTCTGGCAGGGTGCCGGAACAGGGTCCCGGTTGGTTTTTGGTGGCTACAGAGGCTTGCGGCGGTGGAACTCCCGATCTATTTTCTGTTCTGGAAGTTTTAGGGTACGTAGGTATATATGGGTGCAGGGAGAACGTCGGTGGAGCTACGGGGGCCCCACGAGGCAGGGGGCGTGCCCCCCACCCTCATGAGCACCTCCCGTATCTTCTGACGTGGGGTCCAAGTCCATCAGGTGGGTTTCCTTCCAAAATTAACTTCTCCAGTTGATTTCGTTCCATTTTGACTCCGTCTGATATTCCTTTTCCTCGAAACACTGAAATAGGCATAAAATAGCAAATCTGGGCTGGGCCTACGGTTAATAGGTTAGTCCCAAAAATAATATAAAAGTGAATAATAAAGCTCAATATTGCCTAAAACAGTAGATAAAGTAGCATGGAGCAATAAAAAATTATAGATACCTTGGAGACGTATCGATGATTCAGACATGCCTAGAAACACAAATCGGCAAAAAAGTTGAGCCATACGTCGATGACGTGGTCATCAAAACCAGACACGTCGAGTCTTTAATAGAAGACCTGAGGCTTACGTTCGACAATCTCCGAACATATGACATCAAGCTCAACCCGGAAAAATGCGTTTTCGGCATCCCTGCCGGAAAGCTGCTGGGCTTCATCGTTTCCAATAGAGGAATTGAAGCAAATCCGGCTAAAATCCGAGCTCTGTCATAGTTGGCTACCCCAACAGACCTCAAGCAAATCCAGAAGTTAACTGGATGTGTGGCTGCCTTAAGCCGCTTTATCTCCCGATTGGGAGAAAAGGCACTACCTCTCTATTGCCTTCTTCAACGCACCAAACACTTCGAGTGGACGGATGCGGCCACGGCCAGACTGGAAGAAATAAAGGCCCTCTTGGCTAGCAATCCAATCCTGGCCGCACCAAACATCGGCGAACCCATGCTGTTATATATAGCTGCAACGCACCAAGTTGTAAGCGCAATGCTCATCGTCGAACAAGAGGAGGACGGACATAAGTTCCCGCTTCAAAAGCCGGTATACTATGTATCCACTGTCCTCACACCATGCAAGTCACGGTACCCACATTATCAAAAGATAGCATACGCGGTCTTCATGGCATCCCGGAAACTATGACACTACTTTCAAGAGTGATCAATCACGGTGGCCACTCAACGATATAATAAATAACCGCGATGCCACGTGCCGGATTTCTAAGTGGGCCATCGAGCTCCTCCCGTTCAACATCATATATAAACCACGACGAGCCATTAAATCGCAAGTACTGGCTGACTTTGTCGCCGAATGGACAGAAGTCGAACTCCCTAAAGAGTACGGCGCATACTCCAATTGGATCATGCACTTTGATGGCTCTAAGATGCTGGCTGGTCTGGGAGCGGCTGTTGTCCTGACATCCCCCACCGGAGATACAGTCCAATACGTACTACAAATACTATACACAGACTCCAACAATGTAGCCGAATACAAGGCTCTGTTGCACGGTCTTCGGATGGCGGTCTCCATGGGCATTCAACGCCTAGAGGTGCGGGGGGATTCAAACCTCTCAGTATCTCAAATAAATGGAGACTTTGACGCCAAGGACCCGAAAATGGAAGCTTACCACAATACCGTCCTCAAAATGTCAGCTTGGTTCGAGGGGCTCGAATTCCGTCATGTGGTCCGAGAAAACAATCAAGCGGCGGATATCCTCGCCTGCATCGGCGCTAAGCGCGACCCTGTCCCACCTAATATCTTCTTGGAAAGGCTGTTCAAGCCATCTGTGGTGTGGGAAGGGGAGACTGGCAATACTAGTCTGGATCCGACCAAAACCCAGATCCCGAACACTTTGACATAATCGGAGGCTCCGCCACCGAAACAACACCTTCGGCCCACATGAGCATGGCTGTCATCGCCCCGTGGACAGAGCCCTTCTTAGCCTACCTAAATAGGCAAGAACTCCCTGAGGACCAAAATGAAGCACGTTGCATTGTGCGGCACTCTAAAGCCTACAAGGTTCACGAGGGAGAGATTTATAAGAAAAGCGCTACCGGAGTACTCCAAAGGTGCATATCCGAAGAGGAAGGGCGGCAGCTTTTGGCCGAAATTCATGCTGGACTCGGCGGCCACCACGCCGCATCTTGGGCCCTTGTAAGCAAGGCCTTCCATACAGGTTTCTACTGGCCGACAGCCCGAGCAGACGAACAGGACCTCGTCCAACATTGCATCGGCTGCCAGCTTTTTGCAAATCAAAGCCATATGCCACCTACCGCTCTCCAAACCATTCCCATAACTTGGCCCTTTGCGGTCCGGGGGCTTGATATGGTTGGACCCCTTAAAGGAGTAAGCCATAAGAAAAAATACGTGTTGGTCATGGTGGATAAATTCACCAAATGGATAGAAGCCAAACCAGTTAAAACGGCCAAATCCGGACCAGTGATAGACTTCATATCAGGGGTCGTACACCGTTATGGTGTCCCCCACAGCATCATCACCGATAATGGCTCCAACTTCACAGCCGACGAGGTGAAAACTTGGTGCGGCAACATGGGCATTAAGCTCGATTATGCCTCCGTCTATCACCCCCAAATAAACGGTCAAGTCGAACGAGCAAATGGTCTTATTATGAGCGGCATCAAACCCAGACTAGTGCGATCCTTGAAGGAATCAGATACGCACTGGGTCGACGAGCTCGACTCCGTACTATGGGGGCTGCGGACCACGCCGAATCGCACTACCGGATACACACCATTTTTATGGTGTACGGCGCAGAGGCGGTATTGCCCTGCGATATCATTCATGACTCACCTCGAGTGCGCATGTACGGAGAGAGAGAAGTCGAGCTTGATCAGCAGACAATTTAGATGCCCTGGAGGAGGAGCGCGACGTCGCAAAAGCCCGTTTCGCATTCTATCAGCAACAGACTCGAAGGTATCAAAGCAGAGAAGTACGGGCCAAAACTTATAATGTTGGCGAACTCGTTCTATGCATACCGGAGAAGAAAAAGTACAAGCTCAAGCCCAAGTGGGAGGGTCCCTTCATCATTGATAAAGTTCTCATCGGAGGAGTGTACCGTCTGCGTGATGCATCAAATAATCGACTCAAGCCAAACCCGTGGAACGCGGCCAAACTTCAAAGATTCTACACCTAGTGCCGAACTCTGTGTTCGTCTCCTTACCTCCGCCTTTATTTTTTAAGTCATATCCTCTTTCTCTCTTTCTTTCTTTCTTCCTTTTTTATGGCCCTAAAAGGCTTCAAGTGTGTCTTGACTACACAATCTTGACGCGCTATGCGCGCTCATTTTACCTGGGGGCTTCTTATACAGAAGCTTAAAATAATTATCTCCCGGGCTTTATGCCCACTACATATGTGTCACTTTTCCATATGTACCTTTTTCGTCATTATATGCATCGATGTGACTTAAGTTTTGGCCAAGCTGGGTTGCCTGGCTCCTGTGTTTATGCCCTACGTTCTCGTTAGTTCGGCTAGGGCATAAGGGGGAGCACCTCCGCGATTGTTACTGTCGGGTCAGCCGGATGTGTACCTCGGACTGGGTGAAGCCGAAATCTAGCATTCTTAAGGGAATATTCGGTCGGTGAACAAAAGATGTTTCTTACCTATTTACAATATAAACCCCCTGACGTTTCATATCCCGCGTCCCTGTTCGTAGTTTGGACATGCACATTAATGCATGCGTACCCAGGGAAAGGAACCCTTAACGGAACTATTCTCCCTGGAAGATGTTTCTTACTATCCATGTAATATAACATAACTAGTTGGGTACTTGTCTGTTCAAGCACTTATGACCCCTATGTCTGGTTTCCACGCGTACCCCGGTTTTACATAACTGAGCGGGTATTCGGATACACTCCGGACTGTCGGGTCCAGAGGTGAAGCGAAAAGTTCCGCCATGACAAATGATTTACAACCCGGCTAGGGACAAAATATGTCATTTGAAGTACAAAGTCACTTAGACTGACTAAATTTTTCTTCTATACCATCCAACAGGCTATCTAGCCTACAATCCTGTTGGGAATACTTTGCGGCTAATCCTACCTGGTCATATACCAGACTAACGGGGATCTCTTTCCCATCTGACCCTACAGGTCCATCCTCGGCCATGTGATTCGGGTCAACCTTGGTGTACCGCGTCTTCACCATGGCCCAGGCTTCCCTCGCACCTTGTCGGCAGGCCGATATCTTCCATAATCGGTGGCCCCACACTCCCTTGAGCATCTCTACAAGATCCCCCATGCCTCCTGGCAGGGAGGCGGATGGCCACAAGGCCTGGGCAATACCCTACATCACCTGCCAAACTTGTTCGTGCAGTTGTGAGAGCTCTTGCAGAAGATCGTCTGCGGATCCGGGCATCTCCTCTTTGGGACGACCCGTCAGCATACCTACAGACATAACTCTGTTAGCCCGTTTCTTCGCCGAACTGTATAAAGGTTCGTTCGAGCACTTACTAAAAATGCCATGTCGAAGCCTCTTATTCTCCTTCACGGAGTCAGCAAGCCGAGCCCGAACATCTTTTAATTCAACGCCCAGCCGGGTATTGGCATCTTGGAGCTCGTTTTTCTCCCGCCTAACCCATGTAAGCACACGCTCACCAGCCTCTAGCTGTCGTTGAGCATGTTGCTCATCCCCTTGTACGATCCCCGTATTCCCTTCGGGAATATCTACAGAATCTATTGTTAGATTCACAAGCATGCTGAATACTAACTGGTACATGTAATTACATTCTTTTTGAGACAAGTATTACCAGATGAGGCCTCCTTAGATTCTTCCATTCCGGCAACTGCGGCCCTTAGCTGGGCTTTGCACTCCTCCAGCTTTTGGGGAAAATGGGTGTTCTTCTCTGTAAGAACCTACGCATACAATGATCCTTAAATCAGTTGTGCCAACTGTTTCAAGTCTCAGGGGCTACTGATATACATAATTATCAGATTTTCTTACCCGTATATCCTTTAAATATTGGTCAGTGGCTCTAGCAAGACCACCTTGAGCAGCTCGGATGTACGCATCTCCTAAATTGAAGGCATTGAACGCCTCTTCGGAGAAATTAGGGTCGCGGAGTACGGCCCGTCGACGCCTGTGATTCATGGCACTCTCCACTTTGAAATTGGTAGCGGATATCCTATCTGCATCCTCTGTAGGAGGACCTTCCGGCGTTGTCCCCGCATTAGCCTCCGCCCTTAAGTCTGGCTGGTGGAGGCGTGTCCGGCAGGCTCTCCAGACACATTCCGGCGAGCGCTTTTTCTGTCAGGGGACCATGGACATTGTTATATTTTAAAGATGATCATCACGGAGCAGGTTTTTAATCATACCTCTATGAGGACGTCTCGGTCCTAACCGCCTTCCTTTTAAGCCTACCCGGCTTCGGTGCCCCTTGCTGGCGAGTCACCGCGGATTCGGCACGGCGCCCCAATGGCCTTCCATGTAAAACGCAATACATGTGCGGTGGGTAAGGCACAAAGAAGGGATCCTTCTCGGAAGTTAGGACTCCACTTTTACTTACATGTGATATAGGGAGTAGGCCAGAATAATCAGCTATGATGGCCACTAAGGCACCATCACAGCTTAACTGATAGAACGTCCTGTCGACGAGCTCCACAAATACGTCCGGATCTTCTTTGAGTCCGGGGTCGAGGGCCCGGTCAGGGTCCTCTGGCTGTGGAGAAGGGTTGTGGACCTCCCTCACAGCTTTTCGCAACTCCTGCTATGAATTAGCAAGGTAAATATTCGTGGTGAAAAATGCGGGAATGAACAGAGTTGAGTAAAGGATAGCAGCTCACCCAGCTAGGGGGGTTGTACATGGAAAATCCATCCCGTGGCTTAATGCGGGAGAACTCCTCTTCTTCTCCTTTATACAAAACAGATAGTATTTTCGCCAGAGCGGTGGCGGAGTCTGGACCTTTACGATCGTAGCGGGTGGCATCGTCTACTCTGTTGAAGTGCCACATGGGTTTCCCCCGATACTGAAGTGGCTGCACCCCCCGCATTATGCATATTGACATAAGCTCGATTATTGTCAATCCTGATTTGGCCAGCGTTTTTATCCTGCTCATCAGATAAAGGACTCTCTGTTATCTTCCTCCTGGGGGCGCTAGCTGTGGCGTTTCTTCAGTGGGGCATTGGCAAACTCAGGAAGGCCCATCCGGATAGGGTCCGGAAGGGGGACGTCCTCCATATAAAACCACTCCGAAGCCTAGTCTTCGGATGTCTTCTTCAGAGTACCTGTGACGCCCCCGATTTAATCGTACACTAATCATACACGCAAATGTGTACGATCAAGATCAGGGACTCACGGGAAGATATCACAACACAACTCTACAAATAAAATAAGTCATACAAGCATCATATTACAAGCCAGGGGCCTCGAAGGCTCGAATACAAGAGCTCGATCATAGACGAGTCAGCGGAAGCAACAATATCTGAGTACAGACATAAGTTAAACAAGTTTGCCTTAAGAAGGCTAGCACAAACTGGAATACAGATCGAAAGAGGCGCAGGCCTCCTGCCTGGGATCCTCCTAAACTACTCCTGGTCGTCGTCAGCGGGCTGCACGTAGTAGTAGGCACCTCCGGTGTAGTAGGGGTCGTCGTCGACGGTGGCGTCTGGCTCCTGGACTCCAGCATCTGGTTGCGACAACCAGAAAGAAAGGAAAGGGGGAAAAGGGGGAAGAAAGCAACCGTGAGTACTCATCCAAAGTACTCGCAAGCAAGGAGCTACACTACATATGCATGGGTATATGTGTAAAGGGCCATATCAGTGGACTGAACTGCAGAATGCCAGAATAAGAGGGGGATAGCTAATCCTGTCGAAGACTACGCTTCTGGCAGCATCCATCTTGCAGCGTGTAGAAGAAAGTAGATTGAAGTCCTCCAAGTAGCATCTCCAAGTAGCATCTCCAGGTAGCATCTCCAAGTAGCATCGCATAGCATAATCCTACCCGGCGATCCTCCCCTCGTTGCCCTGTGGAAAAGCGATCACCGGGTTGTCTGTGGAACTTGGAAGGGTGTGTTTTATTAAGTATCCGGTTCTAGTTGTCATAACGTCAAGGTACAACTCCAAGTCGTCCTGTTACCGAAGATCACGGCTATTCGAATAGATTAACTTCCCTGCAGGGGTGCACCAACTTACCCAGCACGCTTGATCCCATTTGGCCGGACACACTTTCCTGGGTCATGCCCGGCCGCGGAAGATCAACACGTCGCAGCCCCACCTAGGCACAACAGAGAGGCCAGCACGCCGGTCTAAACCTAAGCGCGCAGGGGTCTGGGCCCATCGCCCTGAGCACACCTACACGTTGCGTGGGCGGCTGAAAGCAGACCTAGCCTAGTGGCGTTCCAGTCCAATTCGGCGTGCGCCGCTCCGTCGCTGACGTCTGAAGTGCTTCGGCTGATACCACGACGTCGGGATACCCATAACTACTCCCGCGTAGATGGTTAGTGCGTATAGGCTCGTAGCCAACTCAGATCAAATACCAAGATCTCGTTAGGCGTGTTAAGTATCCGCGAACGCCGAACAGGGCCAGGCCCACCTCTATCCTAGGCGGTCTCAACCTGCCCTGCCGCTCCGCCTCAAAGATCCACTCGCGGGTGCTCCACCAGCCGACCCGACTTTAGTCTCCACATATATCATGTATAAAGTATATAGTATATACCCGTGATCACCTCCCGAGTGATCACGGCCCGATAGTATAGCACGGCAGACGGACAAGAATGTAGGGCCACTGATGGAACTCTAGCATCCTATACTAAGCATATAGGATTGCAGGTAAAGGTATCAACAGTAGTAACAAGGACAGGCTATGCATCAGGATAGGTATAACATAAAGCAGTAACATGCTACACTACTCTAATGCAAGTAGTATAGAGTAGAATAGGCGATATCTGGTGATCAAGGGGGGGCTTGCCTGGTTGCTCTGGCAAGAGAGAGGGGTCGTCAACTCCGTAGTCGAACTGGGCAGCAGCAGCGTCGGTCTCGTAGTCTACCGGAGAGAAGAGGGGGGAAGAAACAATGAATACCATGTAAACAGATGCATATCGATGCATGACAAGACAAGTAACGATGCTAGGCGTGACCTAACGTGGTATGAGGTGATGCCGGTTAAGGGGGGAAACATCCGGGAAAATATCCCCGGTGTTTCATGTTTTCGGGCAGAGGAGCCGGAGGGGGAAAGTTGCGAGTTCGATAGGTTAGGGGTGTGTGGCGGACGAACGGACTGCGTATCCGGATTTGTCTCGTCGTTCAGAGTAACTTTCATGTAGAAAGTATTTTCATCCGAGTTACGGATTAAAAGATATGATTTTCTAAAGATTTAAATCATTTTCTGATTTTTATTTAATTCATTTAAATCAACATTATCCAAAACAGTGTTTGCTGACGTCAGCATGACGTCAGCAGTCAACAGAGGTGTTGACTGGTCAACTAACGTGTGGGTCCCACATGTCATTGACTGTTAACTATCCTAACAGATTAATTAACTAAACTAGGTGATTAGGTTAATCTAATCAGGATCAATTAAGTTAATTAAATATTTAATTATTAATTATTTGTTTACTTCTTTTATTAAATCTTTTTTTAATCTTTTTTTTTAATTTGCGTTCCGAGGGGTGGGGCCCCCTAGTCAGTGACCTAGAGGGCCATCGCAGGGCGGTTGCTAGCGGGCGCTGGGGCGCTAGCCCGTCTGGGTTACAAGCTTTGCCTGTGCGGGCGCGGCGCCGGTGGGGCGCCGGCGGCCAAGTGCCCGGCCGGAGGCGCCGACCGGACCGGCGAGCGGGAGGCGCAGTGGCCGCAAGGGGGGGCACTGCGGCAGTGGCCGCTCGGGGCATAGAGGGAGCAGGGCGGCATCGGAGCGGTGACAGTGGGCGCGAGGTGAGCGCGGCCACGACGTTGGCGGCCTGGGAGGCACGCGGGAAAACGGGGTCAGGCCGGTGCGGCGGCGACCGGAGAAAGCCCCGGCGGCGGCGAGCGGGGAGGGGGAACAAGGCGTGCGCGAATCAGGCGCGGTCTGGGTTGGCGTCCGCGGGGAGGAACGGGGCGGCGCGGGCGAGACAGGGCCGCGGTGATGCGGTGGCTGGCCGGGACGGGGACGCAGGCGTAGAGAGGCATCGGGGGTGACCGCGGGCGCGGTCAGTGCGGCGATCACGGGCGTAGGGAGCAGAGGGGAGTGGAGAGGGGCGAGGCCTCACAGAGGTTTGTAGGGTCCATGGCAACGGGGCGCGAGGAGGAGGTGGAGACGACGCGTCGGAGGAGGCAGACCGGTGGGGTGGAGGAAGCAGGCCGGTGAGGTAGTCCGACGTGGTTGTCCGGCGGCTCGGGCTCCAGGCGGCGTCAGCGAGGCAACGAGGCGATGGGGTCGGGGCAGCGATGAGGCGCGGCCGCGGCTTCAGGTGGGTGTCGCGCGAGGAGAGGAGGGCGAGGAGGCAACGACGACGGCAGGCGTCAGCGATCCGGGCGGTGGCATCGACAGGGTCGGGTGCGTGGTCGCCCCGATCTCGATCTAGATCGGGGAAGTGAGGGGAGAGTGGGGGGAGTGGGGATCGGGTGAGGGTTTCGGTGGGTGAGGAGATAAGGAGGAGTGGGGGAGTGGCCGGCTGGGCCTGGTGGGTTGGCCCGGTGGGGTTGTGGCCTGCTGGGCCGAAGCCCAGTGGGGGGGGTTGCTTTCTCTTTTTATAGCTTTGTTTTCTGTTTTCTTTTCTTTATCTATTTTCTTTTAATTTCTGTTTTATAAAATATAAATACAACTCCTAATTTAATGTTATAATTTATTCTACTGCCCCAAAAGTTTGACACCTAATTAAAATAGTTTGCATTATTATTATTTTTAAAAGGCATTTAATTAATTGCCATAGCTGCTATTTTAATTAGTTTAGAGCCTTTAAACATTTTATAAAATTTGTGGTTTCTCCACCATAATTACCTATGCAATATTTGGTTCACTCTGAACATTTTAGTTTTAATATTTGAAAACTTTTATTGTTTGCTTGATTTTGAATTTGAATTTGAATCGATTTCGAACTAATGTGAGAGTAGCAACAGTAATAGAAGTGACGTGGCACCATTAGCAGAGAATTACTGTAGCTTAATTATCCGGGCGTCACAATTCTCCTCCACTACAAGAAATCTCGTCCCGAGATTTAAGCAGGAGAGTAGGGGGGGTGGTGCTGGTAGCGAGAAACCTAACGAGTCTTCTCGGTCTTGGTTGTCCTTTCGAAGAGGTTGATCCCTTTCGTTGATGTCTTCATTTCTCTGCTTCAAATCACCATGATCAACTCGTCATCCTTTCTTCGGGATCTCCATCGTACTTACGATAGAATAAGGCGGGGTTATTCCGAGAGAATGAACGTCAGCAAGGTTGACTATCGGGTCGACAACATCGAGGAAGGTGGCGGAAAGTAACTCTCGAATCGAATCTTAAGAAATTATCGAGAGCAAAGTAAGGAGGTAACCTGGAAAGTTTCGAGCGGGCAGGCAATCATTCGATGCCTGTAATAGGGCGTGAAAGGGTCAAAACAACGGGAATAAGTATTGTGTCCGATATCAGACCTGAAGGTGGCTCGTGAATTACATACGAGGTCACGCGTGAGGAACAACCTTGGGAACAGGGGGTGTAGGAGAGTCAGGTTTCGATCCTGTGGAACTGTGGGTTATGGGCCCACCATGTGGGTTAAGAGTAGGAAGGGAGGTAACGTCTTGCACGATCATGTAAGCAAGGCATGTCAGAGGATAGCCTGTCAGTTATGTCGGCAACAACGTCGGTACCAAGGGCGAGGGACGAAGAGAACCATTTTCCTGCTCGTTGAACGAGGCGGACCAATAGGCAAAGTTCTCATCCATCAGTGGTTATCGGAATGTCATCAACAATAGAAACAGGGTCTTACTGACACGGTTGTACACCAAGGTGTTTTACATATAGATCACAAGAAGGGTTAAGCAAACCAATGGAAAGTAAAATATGATTATCATATTAAACAGAACAATGGAAAGGAAAATGTGTTTAAACACATATTTCAGGGATATATCCTTCCCAAGGACAAGCAGAGCATGATATCCGTGGCAGGATATAATGTAGAAAACTCTTTAGGTAAGGGGGGAGGAATCTCATGATATTACCCATACAACGGTGTTAGGATAAATGATAAATAAAATTTAGCATCGTGCTTCAAATGTTCCTGTTGAAAATCGGAGTACCATTGACATGCTTCGAGATAGCATTGACATGGTCTTCAGGTGAAGATCAGACTTTGGAAACACGAAGGATCCATCAGGAATAACTTGTAGAATAAGTCTTACAATTTCCTCATGGATGAACGGATAACCTTGCTGAAAAGGAATCTATAATGATAGGTCCTCCAGCCGGGGGGTGCTAGGCATGACATCAGGTTACCGGGTCACCAAAGGATCAACATCATAACTCTCGGAAAGTTGTCCCAACCATCATATCTGACCGAGATTCATATCCAATTGGTGTCATGATACCTCAAACTCAGGGGGTCCGAGAGGAAAAGGTGCAACACAAACTGACAAAATGACCTTGCAAGATTCTCGAGAAATGAACTATGGGAGCGGGTTTCTGAAGCAATAGTTCATCATTACACCAAGGAGGGGATGAGAAGGTGGCTGATGGGCTCAGCGACAATTCATCGAGAATTCCAAACGGATGGATTTCCACGATAATGTGAACAAGAAGATGACATTTGTTGGATCAAATGATATAATGGGATTTGCTCGAGGAAAACATACATAATTAAACATTGGTTGAACGGTGCACCCGAAATATGGGTTGGGTTGCACGGCCAATGTTAGAATGGTAATTCAATTCTCGAAAGACTTAGAATGAACTATCGCCCATTGACTTCAAAGCAATAGGGTTGCTAGAAGTT
Organism: Triticum aestivum; assembly: GCF_018294505.1. Lineage (NCBI taxonomy): Eukaryota > Viridiplantae > Streptophyta > Magnoliopsida > Poales > Poaceae > Triticum > Triticum aestivum. Next base: position 383,879,974 of record NC_057801.1, read on the forward strand.
TTGAATTCACACGTCATAGCTCAATTGTCGGTATTCCGGTTGAAAACAATACGGGGACCAAGGAATGAACGAAGATGGCAAGAAGTATTATGATATCAAGAATTCTTAAGAGGTGGTGAAATTCTCACCACATTCTTGACAAAAAGAGATGGTAATACTTCTGAGGTAAGGAAGATCAACTGCTGGGTAGCAGGGATCTCAAGGTTTGCACAAAACACGAACAAGTTGTGTTGGACGGAAGGCAATAAAGTGGTCGATGAGAACATGAATCATCGAGGGGCAAGGATGGTATTACCCATCATGAATTCATTTGAATTTCTGGAAGAGCTCATAAGGTTGATGATGATCATGACACAATTGTCGAGAGATTTCATGCAGACGTAATCAATCAGCAACGACATCAAGTCAAAGGAATGGTGAAGCAAGAGGTTATTGGATCCACAGTTACGACACAAACTCGAACTCAAGCTTGTTGTTTAAGGTGAAAGGGTATGACGAGGAAAATCGACGTAAGCTTAGCTATCGTCGCAAATTGGTGCTCCGAGAATAAGGGCCGGGTTGCACAGTTAAGATCATCACGACAATGATATAGCCAAACAGGCTAGGAATGGCGTGATCGGGTACAAACTCGTACTTATAGAAGCTTACTGAAGAGTTATTGAACCGTAGAGCGGACTCGGTTTAGTTATCGGTGTCTTTGAGTGTTTAATAACTTAGAGCCCGTGAAAAATTGGAATCAGTGGGAAGGTAGCACTTGATGAAGAACTCATAAGAAGTTATGCAGTTCCAAGATAATCTCGAGATACCAGGGGGGTAATACTCGATGACATATCAAAGTAGAGGTTGGACGGGGGGTATTGCTCTACAAAAGACAAGTGTTAAAACTTGCACGAGAAATGGTATTTAAAAGAGAACATGGTCGGAACCACGATTGCAAAAGGCCAGATCCCTGATATAAGATGAACTTATACCAAAGGAATAATTAATTTAAGAGAAGCTGTAATGATAAGATCTACATCGTGTCCATGGGCATGAACACAAGTTCAAGGTCGACTCCCACTTCTCCAATGCATAACCTTTCATTCACTTCTCACGTTTGATGAAGTTGCAGTGTTGAAATTTTATCTGGCGAAGCACCAGAAGAGTATGATTCGTGAAAACTTTTGGGTTCACACGGTTTAGTGAAGGTATATGTTCAACCCATAGGGGCTTCTTGGAATCATATACCAGAATCTTTAGAAATAATTAACTCAAGCTCGAAGGCAGAGCATGGTTGAGAAAGCAGAGGATACAATTTACCAAAGGCATTATGTATCAGAGGAAAGGCTCACAAGGTTATTGAATATGAAGGAAAATGTCGGATAAAATCCATTAAAGGATCTGTCGGTCCATAACAGAGCTGATGTGAGCAACAACACACAATCAGAGGAAGTAACGATGCAAGGGCATTGGATTATAGAAACAACTGTCTAATCCAGAGCTCAAATGCAAAGGAATTATGATTTCCAAATTAAGGGAACAGAAGCAATGTTCTGATTAGGGGTGGATAAGTTAAATAGCCTTAGGGGTACTATCGACGACATTTGGATTGGTTGAGAACCAGCTCATGTTTAAAATGACGCCTGACCGGAAAGATAATTTAAAAGGATCAACTGATGATTGCGTGCATTGGCACTCATGTTGAATCAAAAGGATCAAAATGACGATGCCTAAGGATACTAACGAATATTGCCAGACATATGGAAAGCATCCATCATGCAAGTAGACAATCATGATAGAGCAATAGTTTGAAGAGGATGCTCAGAAGGTCGGATAGTATTTCAGAGTATCTTATGAAGCATACGAACAACGGGGGATGAACAGATACTCAATAAGTGCAAGGAATTTTCAATAGGGATATTCATGTGGTAAAGAACTGCAAGGCAGTAAGCTTAAAGGATTTTCGGAACAACGGGGAGCAATTTAGGGCATCTTGTAATAACAAGAGCAACTGAGGATGAAGGTATGAACGGCAATTGTAGGTAGTTATCCATAAGGATATTTCGGTGGTAGGGAATTGCAAATGCGACGGACACAGAGTCTCGAGAGAACATCAGAGAGTATCTTCAAAATCTTCTGGTGCAGCCGACGATCATCGGTAATAAGGGGCTCTTCGGGTGAAAGTGATCACGAGATCCTAATGTTAGATTTAGTAAAATTCATTAAACCCGAATAGAAGAGAGATCAGAGTCCCAGAGTATAGACGAGGAGTAAAAGATCCTAATACCACCCAATTGGCGACGTGGGCCCATGGGCCGCACAGCCAAGTTAGTAAAACAATTTTCATCGACTAGACTCAACTTCGACCAAGGAGTTGGAAAGGGGGATTCCTACAGGCAGTCGGCTCTGATACCAACTTGTGACACCCCCGATTTAATCATACACTAATCATACACGCAAATATGTACGATCAAGATCAGGGACTCACGGGAAGATATCACAACACAACTCTACAAATAAAATAAGTCATACAAGCATCATATTACAAGCCAGGGGCCTCGAAGGCTCGAATACAAGAGCTCGATCATAGACGAGTCAGCGGAAGCAACAATATCTGAGTACAGACATAAGTTAAACAAGTTTGCCTTAAGAAGGCTAGCACAAACTGGGATACAGATCGAAAGAGGCGCAGGCCTCCTGCCTGGGAACCTCCTAAACTACTCCTGGTCGTCGTCAGCGGGTTGCACGTAGTAGTAGGCACCTCCGGTGTAGTAGGGGTCGTCGTCGACGGTGGCGTCTGGCTCCTGGACTCCAGCATCTGGTTGCGACAACCAGAAAGAAAGGAAAGGGGGAAAAGGGGGAAGAAAGCAACCGTGAGTACTCATCCAAAGTACTCGCAAGCAAGGAGCCACACTACATATGCATGGGTATATGTGTAAAGGGCCATATCAGTGGACTGAACTGCAGAATGCCAGAATAAGAGGGGGATAGCTAATCCTGTCGAAGACTACGCTTCTGGCAGCCTCCGTCTTGCAGCGTGTAGAAGAAAGTAGATTGAAGTCCTCCAAGTAGCATCTCCAAGTAGCATCTCCAGGTAGCATCTCCAAGTAGCATCGCATAGCATAATCCTACCCGGCGATCCTCCCCTCGTCGCCCTGTGGAAAAGCGATCACCGGGTTGTCTGTGGAACTTGGAAGGGTGTGTTTTATTAAGTATCCGGTTCTAGTTGTCATAAGGTCAAGGTACAACTCCAAGTCGTCCTGTTACCGAAGATCACAGCTATTCGAATAGATTAACTTCCCTACAGGGGTGCACCAACTTACCCAGCACGCTTGATCCCATTTGGCCGGACACACTTTCCTGGGTCATGCCCGGCCGCGGAAGATCAACACGTCGCAGCCCCACCTAGGCACAACAGAGAGGCCAGCACGCCGGTCTAAACCTAAGCGCGCAGGGGTCTGGGCCCATCGCCCTGAGCACACCTGCACGTTGCGTGGGCGGCCGAAAGCAGACCTAGCCTAGTGGCGTTCCAGTCCAATTCGGCGCGCGCCGCTCCATCGCTGACGTCTGAAGTGCTTCGGCTGATACCACGACGTCGGGATACCCATAACTACTCCCGCGTAGATGGTTAGTGCGTATAGGCTCGTAGCCAACTCAGATCAAATACCAAGATCTCGTTAAGCGTGTTAAGTATCCGCGAACGCCGAATGGGGCCAGGCCCACCTCTCTCCTAGGCGGTCTCAACCTGCCCTGCTGCTCCGCCTCAAAGATCCACTCGCGGGTGCTCCACCAGCCGACCCGACTTTAGTCTCCACATGTATCATGTATAAAGTATATAGTATATACCCGTGATCACCTCCCGAGTGATCACGGCCCAATAGTATAGCACGGCAGACGGACAAGAATGTAGGGCCACTGATGGAACTCTAGCATCCTATACTAAGCATATAGGATTGCAGGTAAAGGTATCAACGGTAGTAACAAGGACAGGCTATGCATCAGGATAGGTATAACGGAAAGCAGTAACATGCTACACTACTCTAATGCAAGTAGTATAGAGTAGAATAGGCGACATCTAGTGATCAAGGGGGGGGCTTGCCTGGTTGCTCTGGCAAGAGAGAGGGGTCGTCAACTCCGTAGTCGAACTGGGCAGCAGCAGCGTCGGTCTCGTAGTCTACCGGAGAGAAGAGGGGGGAAGAAACAATGAATACCATGTAAACAGATGCATATCGATGCATGACAAGACAAGTAACGATGCTAGGCGTGACCTAACGTGGTATGAGGTGATGCCGGTTAAGGGGGGAAACATCCGGGAAAATATCCCCGGTGTTTCATGTTTTCGGGCAGAGGAGCCGGAGGGGGAAAGTTGCGAGTTCGATAGGTTAGGGGTGTGTGGCGGACGAACGGACTGCATATCCGGATTCGTCTCGTTGTTCAGAGTAACTTTCATGTAGAAAGTATTTTCATCCGAGTTACGGATTAAAAGATATGATTTTCTAAAGATTTAAATCATTTTCTGATTTTTATTTAATTCATTTAAATCAACATTATCCAAAACAGTGTTTGCTGACGTCAGCATGATGTCAGCAGTCAACAGAGGTGTTGACTGGTCAACTAACGTGTGGGTCCCGCATGTCATTGACTGTTAACTATCCTAACAGATTAATTAACTAAACTAGGTGATTAGGTTAATCTAATCAGGATCAATTAAGTTAATTAATTATTTAATTAATTAACTATTTAATTATTAATTATTTATTTACTTCTTTTATTAAATATTTTTTTAATATTTTTTTTTAATTTGCATTCCGAGGGGTGGGGCCCCCTAGTCAGTGACCTAGAGGGCCATCGCAGGGCGGTTGCTAGCGGGCGCTGGGGCGCTAGCCCATCTGGGTTACAGGCTTTGCCTGTGCGGGCGCGGCGCCGGTGGGGCGCCGGCGGCCAAGTGCCCGGCCAGAGGCGCCGACCGGACCGGCGAGCGGGAGGTGTAGTGGCCGCAAGGGGGGGGGGCACTGCGGCAGTGGCCGCTCGGGGCATAGAGGGAGCAGGGCGGCATCGGAGCGGTGACAGTGGGCGCGAGGTGAGCGCGGCCACGACGTTGGCGGCCTGGGAGGCACGGGGGAAAACGGGATCAGGCCGGTGCGGCGGCGACTGGAGAAAGCCCCGGCGGCGGCGAGCGGGGAGGGGGGACAAGGCGTGCGCGAATCAGGCGCGGTCGGGGTTGGCGTCCACGGGGAGGAACGGGGCGGCACGGGCGAGACAGGGCCGCGGTGATGTGGTGGCTGGCCGGGACGGGGACGCAGGCGTAGAGAGGCGTCGGGGGTGACCGCGGGCGCGGTCAGTGCGGCGACCACGGGCGTAGGGAGCAGAGGGGAGTGGAGAGGGGCGAGGCCTCACAGGGGTTCGTAGGGTCCATGGCAACGGGGCGCGAGGAGGAGGTGGAGACGACGCGTCGGAGGAGGCAGACCGGTGGGGTGGAGGAAGCAGGCCGGTGAGGTAGTCCGACGTGGTCGTCCGGCGGCTCGGGCTCAGCGAGGCAATGAGGCGATGGGGTCGGGGCAGCGATGAGGCGCGGCCGCGGCTTCAGGTGGATGTCGCGCGAGGAGAGGAGGGCGAGGAGGCAACGACGACGGCAGGCGTCAGCGATCCGGGGCGGTGGCATCGACAGGGTCGGGTGCGTGGTCGCCCCGATCTCGATCTAGATCGGGGAAGTGAGGGGAGAGTGGGGGGAGTGGGGATCGGGTGAGGGTTTCGGTGGGTGAGGAGATAAGGAGGAGTGGGGGAGTGGCCGGCTGGGCCTGGTGGGTTGGCCCGGTGGGGTTGTGGCCTGCTGGGCCGAAGCCCAGTGGGGGGGTTTGCTTTCTCTTTTTTTTAGCTTTGTTTTCTGTTTTCTTTTCTTTATCTATTTTCTTTTAATTTCTGTTTTATAAAATATAAATGCAACTCCTAATTTAATGTTATAATTTATTCTACTGCCCCAAAAGTTTGACACCTAATTAAAATAGTTTGCATTATTATTATTTTTAAAAGGCATTTAATTAATTGTCATAGCTGCTATTTTAATTAGTTTAGAGCCTTTAAACATTTTATAAAATTTGTGGTTTCTCCACCATAATTACCTATGCAATATTTGGTTCACTCCGAACATTTTAGTTTTAATATTTGAAAACTTTTATTGTTTGCTTGATTTTGAATTTGAATTTGAATCGATTTCGAACTAACGTGAGAGTAGCAACAGTAATAGAAGTGACGTGGCACCATTAGCAGAGAATTACTGTAGCTTAATTATCCGGGCGTCACAGTACCGGCGACGCGCCATATTTCGCCTCCACCCACTTGATATATTGATCCGCCCTGAGTGCGGGAGACGAGGCAGAATAGCCTCATCCATAGCTCGAAATGAGCTTTGCAACCCAGAAATAGCTCGCAAAGGGCGACATAGCCTGCGATGTGTAGAATGGAGTGATGTCTACTACACAACCTTCTTCTTGTAGACGTTGTTGGGCCTGCAAGTGCACAGGTTTGTAGGACAGTAGCAAATTTCCCTCAAGTGGATGACCTAAGGTTTATCAATCCGTGGGACGCGTAGGATGAAGATGGTCTCTCTTAAACAACCCTGCAACCAAATAACAAAGAGTCTCTTATGTCCCCAACACACCCAATACAATGGTAGATTGTATAGGTGCACTAGTTCGGCGAAGAGATGGTGATACAAGTGCAATATGGATGGTAGATATAGGTTTTTGTAATCTGAAAATATAAAAACAGCAAGGTAACTAATGATAAAAGTGAGCGTAAACGGTATTGCAGTGGTAGGAAACAAGGCATAAGGTTCATACTTTCACTAGTGCAAGTTCTCTCAACAATAATAACATAGATAGATCATATAACAATCCCTCAACATGCAACAAGGAGTCACTCCAAAGCCACTAGTAGCGGAGAACAAACGAAGAGATTATGGTAGGGTACGAAACCACCTCAAAGTTATCCTTTCTGTTCTATCTATTCAAGAGTCCATAGTAAAATAACATGAAGCTATTCTTTCCGTTCAATCTATTATAGAGTTCATACTAGAATAACACCTTAAGACACAAATCAACCAAAACCCTAATGTCACCTAGATACTCCATTGTCACCTCAAGTGTCCATGGGCATGATTATATGATATGCATCACACAATCTCATATTCATCTATTCAACCAACACAAAGTACTTCAAAGAGTGCCCCAGAGTTTCTACCAGAGAGTCAAGACGAAAACGTGTGCCAACCCCTATGCATAGGTTCATGGGCGGAACCCGCAAGTTGATCACCAAAACATACATCAAGTGGATCACGTGAATATCCCATTGTCACCACAGATAAGCACGGCAAGACATACATCAAGTGTTCTCAAATCCTTAAAGACTCAATCCGACAATATAACTTCAAAGGGAAAACTCAATTCATCACAAGAGAGTAGAGGGGGAGAAACATCATAAGATCCAACTATAATAGCAAAGCTCGCGATACATCAAGATCGTGCAAAGTCAAGAACACGAGAGAGAGGGAGAGAGAGAGAGATCAAACACATAGCTACTGGTACATACCCTCAGCCCCGAGGGTGAACTACTCCCTCCTCGTCATGGAGAGCGTCGGGATGATGAAGATGACCACCGGTGAGGGATCCCCCCCCCCTCCGGCAGGGTGCCAGGACAGGCTCCTGAGAGGTTTTTGGTGGCTATAGAGGCTTGCGGCGGTGGAAATCCTGATCTATCTTGTTGTTCGATGGTTTTATGCTATATGGGAATATATAGGCGAAAGAAGTCGGTCGGGGGAGCCTCGAGGGGCCCACGAGATAGGGGGCACGCCCAGGGGGGAGGTGCACCCCCCACCCTCGTGGCCACCTCAAAGCTTCCTTGCCTTCAACTCCAAGTCTCCTGGATCGCGTTTGTTCCAAAAATCACGCTCCCGAAGGTTTCATTCCGTTTGGACTCCGTTTGATATTCCTTTTCTTCGAAACACTAAAATAGGCAAGAAAACAACAATATGGGTTGGGCCTCCGGTTAATAGGTTAGTCCCAAAAATAATATAAAAGTGTATAATAAAGCCCATAAACATTCAAAACAGATAATAAAATAGCATGAATGCTTCATAAATTATAGATACGTTGGAGACGTATCAGCATCCCCAAGATTAATTCCTGCTCGAACTCGAGTAGGTAAATGATAAAAGAAAGAATTTATGAAGTGTGAATGCTAGAAGGTGCACAAGTTTGATCAATGATAATTTCAATCACCTTTTCTAGCATGATTATATGTCATAACTAGTAGTTCATCTCATAAAACTTCTCACGATCAAGTAACAAGCTATTCACATGTTAAAGCATAGACATAAACTTTCTTGAAAACTAGCAAACTTCATTCTCAGTCATCAAACAATTACAATTCATCTTATTTTCAGGAAGGGTCTATGTCAGAGCTTTGATTTAGCAAACTCCACATACTCAACTATCATATAGTCTTCTACAATTGCTAACACTCACGCAATACTTATGCTTATGGAGTTTTAATCGGACACTGAGAAAGATAGGGGCTTATAGTGTTGCCTCCCAACGTATTCACCTTTGGGTGATGTCAACAATAATAGTTCATGCTAACTTACATCCAATTGGATATATATATCAGGATCTTTCCAACACGAGGTGCTTGCCAAAGGATAAAATGAAAAGGGAAAGGTGAAGATCACCTTGACTCTTGCATAAAGTAAAATAAGATAGGCCCTTCGCAGAGGGAAGCAGAGGTTGTCATGCGCTTTTATGGTTGGATGCACAAAGTCTTAATGCAAAAGAACGTCACTTTGTATTGCCACTTGTATATGGACCTTTATTATGCAGTCCGTCGCTTTTATTGCTTCCATAACAAGATCGTACAAAGCTTATTTTCTTCACACTAATAGATCATACATATTTAGAGAGCAATTTTTATTGCTTGCACTGATGACAACTTACTTGAAGGATCTTACTCAATCCATAGGTAGGTATGGTGGACTCTCATGGCAAAACTGGGTTTAAGGATATTTGGAAGCACAAGTAGTATCTCTACTTGGTGCAAGGAAATTTGGCTAGCATGAGGGGGAAAGGCAAGCTCAACATGTTTGAATGATCCATGACAATATACTTTAACTGAGATGTGAGAAAACATAACCCATTACGTTGTCTTCCTTATCCAACATTAACTCTTTAGCATGTCATAATTAATGAGTGCTCACAATTATAAAAGATGTCTAGGATAGTATATTTATGTTAAATCTCTCTTCCTTCAATATTCTTTCATGAATTGTTCAAGTGACCAATACAATGCTTGCTAACCTTCAATAAATTTACAACCTCTACTTCTTAGATGTGAAGTCATTACTCCCCATGGGATAAGCAAATGAAACATATATAATTTCAGATTTATGACATTCAACTCATTCAACCATTTACTCACAGGATATAAGTGAAGCACATGAATAAATGACAAACTACTCCAAAAAGGTATAAGTGAAGATCAATGAGTAGCTAAATAATTATGTAACTATGTGAAGACTCTCTCTCATTTAAGAATTTCAGATCTTAAGTACTTTATTCAAACAGCAAGCAAAGCAAGATAAAATGACATTGCAAGGATAGCATACCTCATGTGAAGAAGCAAAAACTTAGGTTCAACCGATACTAACCGATAGTTGTTGAAGAAGAAAGCTGGGATGCCTAACGGGGCATCCCCAAGCTTAGATGCTTGAGACTTCTTGAAATATTATCTTGGGGTGCCTTGGGCATCCCCAAGTTGAACTTTTGTGTCTCCTTAATTCCTCTCATATCATGGTTTCTCTTTTTATCAAAAGCTTCATCTACACCAAACTCAACAAGAACTCGTGAGATAGGTTAGTATAAACCAATGCAAAACCTTATCATTTTCTACTGTAACAAATCACTAAAATTATTATTCAACATTGTATACTAAATTCCTCTGCATATTTAATACTCCTATCCTTAAATAGAATCATTAAACAAGCAAACATATTCAAACAATGCAAACATAACAGCAGTCTGCCAAAACAGTACAGTCTGTAAAAAAATGCAAGATTCATCATACTTCCCTAACTCCAAAAATTATGAGAAAAATACATTAGTGTAGAAGATTTATCAGAGCTCAAAATGCAAAAAGTTTAAACATTATACTATTCTCTGACTTTTCTAGGGAATTTTTGCAACAGCGGTAAACTTTCTGTTTTCAAACAGCAACATGTATACTAGCAAAATAAGCATGGTAAAGGCTATCCTTGGCATTTTTATGAAAATAAAGATACAAAAAATTATTCTAAATAACAGAAAGCAAATACTAACAAAATAAAATGACGCTCCAAGCAAAACACATATCATGTGGTGAATAAAAATATAGCTCCAAGTAAAGTTACCGATGAACGAAGACGAAAGAGGGGATGCCATCCGGGGCATCCCCAAGCTTAGGCTCTTGGTTGTCCTTGAATATTACCTTGGGTTGCCTTGGGCATCCCCAATCTTAGGCTCTTGCCACTCCTTATTCCATAGTCCATCGAATCTTTACCCAAAACTTGAAAACTTCACAACACAAAACTCAACAGAGAACTCGTAAGCTCCGTTAGTATAAGAAAATAAAACCACCACTTAGGTACTGTAATGAACTCATTCTAAATTCATATTGGTGTAATATATACTGTATTCCAACTTCTCTATGGTTCATACCCTCCGATACTACTCATAGATTCATCAAAATAAGCAAACAACACATAGAAAACAGAATCTGTCAAAAACAGAACAGTCTGTAGTAATCTGTATCAAACGTATACTTATGAAACTCCAAACATCATACCAAATTAGTAAATACTAAGAAATTTGTGTAACAATCCGTATCAAGAAGAATCAGATCAAAAGCACGTTTTTTTGAATTATCAAAACTAATTTACTGGGTGCAAAAGTTTCTGATTTTCAGCAGGATCAACACAACTATCACCGTAAACTATCCTAAAGGTCTTACTTGGCACTTTATTGAAAAAAAACTATAAAACATGATTACTAAAGTAGCATAATCATGTGGACACACAAAAACAGTAAGGATAAATATTGGGTTGTCTCCGAACAAGCGCTTTTCTTTAATGCCTTTCTAGCTAGGCATGATGATGACAATGATGCTCACATAAAAGATAAGAATTGAAACATGGCGGGAGCATCATGAAGCATAATACTAGCACATTTAAGTCTAACCCACTTCCTATGCATAGGGATTTTGTGAACAAACAACTTATGGGAACAATAATCAACTAGCATAGGAAGGTGAAACAAGCATAGCTTCAAAATTTTCAACACATAGAGAGGAAACTTGATATTATTGCAATTCCTACAAACATATGTTCCTTCCTCATAATAATTTTCAGTAGCATCATGAATGAATTCAACAATATAACCAGCACCTAAAGCATTCTTTTCATGATCTACTTGCATAGAAAATTTACTACTCTCCACATAAGCATAATTCTTCTCATTCGGAGAAGTGGGAGTATCATAAGAGACTTGAATACTATAAATTGTTTCCACATTAAAAGGGTGATCATAATCATGACAAGTTTTATAAATATAATCATCACTACTTTTTATAGCTTAAGTTTCATCACAATAATCATCATAAGTAGCAACTTCGTTCTCATCATAATCGATTGAAACCTCTTCCAATATAGTGGAATCATCACTAAATAAAGTTGACACTCTTCCAAATCCACTTTCATATTCATCACAATAAGGTTCGACATCCTCCAAAATAGTGGGATCACTACTTCCTAAAGTTGACACTCTTCCAAACCCACTTTCATCAATATAATCATCATAGATAAGAGGCATGCTATCATCATAAAAACTTTGCATATCAAAACTTGGGGGACAAAAATATCATCTTCATAAAACATAGCTTCCCCAAGCTTGTGGCTTTGCATATCATTAGCATCATGGATATTCAAGGAATTCATACTAACAACATTGCAATCATGCTCATCATTCAAAGATCTAGTACCAAACATTTTAATGCATTCTTCTTCTAGCAATTGAGCACAAATTTCCTTTTTCATCATACTCACAAAAGATATTAAAAAGATGAAGTGTATGAGATAAACTCAATTCCATTTTTTGTAGTTTTCTTTTATAAACTAAACTAGTGATAAAACAAGAAACAAAAAGATTCGATTGCAAGATCTAGAGATATACCTTCAAGCACTCACCTCCCCGGCAACGGTGCCAGAAAAGAGCTTAGTTGACGGGGTGTGAGTGCCGCTTACCTAGCCTCCCCGGCAACGGCGCCAGAAAAGAGCTTGATGTCTACTACACAACCTTCTTCTTATAGACGTTGTTGGGCCTGCAAGTGCACAGGTTTGTAGGACAGTAGCAAATTTCCCTCAAGTGGATGACCTAAGGTTTATCAATCCGTGGGAGGCGTAGGATGAAGATGGTCTCTCTCAAACAACCCTGCAACCAAATAAAAAAGAGTCTCTTGTGTCCCCAACACACCCAATACAATGGTAGATTGTATAGGTGCACTAGTTCGGCGAAGAGATGGTGATACAAGTGCAATATGGATGGTAGATATAGGTTTTTGTAATCTGAAAATATAAAAACAGCAAGGTAACTAATGATAAAAGTGAGCCTAAACGGTATTGCAATGGTAGGAAACAAGGCATAAGGTTCATACTTTCACTAGTGCAAGTTCTCTCAACAATAATACCATAGATAGATCATATAACAATCCCTCAACATCCAACAAAGAGTCACTCCAAAGCCACTAATAGCGGAGACTAAACAAAGAGATTATGGTAGGGTACGAAACCACCTCAAAGTTATCCTTTCTGTTCTATCTATTCAAGAGTCCGTAGTAAAATTACATGAAGCTATTCTTTCCATTCAATCTATCATAGAGTTCATACTAGAATAACACCTTAAGACACAAATCAACCAAAACCCTAATGTCACCAAGATACTCCATTGTCACCTCAAGTATCCATGGGCATGATTATACGATATGCATCACACAATCTCAGATTCATCTATTCAACCAACACAAAGTACTTCAAAGAGTGCCCCAAAGTTTCTAGCGGAGAGTCAAGACAAAAACGTGTGCCAACCCCTATGCATAGGTTCATGGGCAGAACCCGCAAGTTGATCACCAAAACATACATCAAGTGGATCACATGAATATGCCATTGTCACCACAGATAAGCACGGCAAGACATACATCAAGTGTTCTCAAATCCTTAAAGACTCAATCCGACAAGATAACTTCAAAGGGAAAAATCAATTCATCACAAGAGAGTAGAGGGGGAGAAACATCATAAGATCCAACTATAATAGCAAAGATCATGATACATCAAGACCGTGTGAAGTCAAGAACACGAGAGAGAGAGAGAGATCAAACACATAGCTATTGGTACATACCCTGAGCCCCGAGGGTGAACTACTCCCTCCTCGTCATGGAGAGCGCCGGGATGATGAAGGTGGCCACCGGTGAGGGATCCCCCCTCCGGCAGGGTGCCAGAATGGGCTCCTGAGAGGTTTTTGGTGGCTACAGAGGCCTGCGGCGGCGGAACTCCCGATCTATCTTGTTGTTCGATGGTTTTAGTCTATATGGGAATATATAGGCGAAAGAAGTCGGTCGGGGGAGCCTCGAGGGGCCCACGAGACAGGGGGTGCGCCCAGGGGTGGGAGCGCCCCCACCCTCGTGGCCACCTCGAAGCTTTCTTGCCTTCAACACCAAGTCTCCTGGATCACGTTTGTTACAAAAATCACGCTCCCAAAGGTTTTATTCCGTTTGGACTCCATTTGATATTCCTTTTCTTCGAAACACTGAAATAGGCAAGAAAAAAACAATATGGGCTGGGCCTCCGGTTAATAGGTTAGTCCCAAAAATAATATAAAAGTGTATAATAAAGCCCATAAACATTCAAAACAGATAATAAAATAGCATGAATGCTTCATAAGTTATAGATACGTTGGAGACTTATCATGGAGGCCGGAGTGAAGTTATGCAGCTGGAGGCCGTAGTACTCCAGGAGCCCACAGAGGAACGGATGGATTGGAAATCCGAGGACCCTCGGCAAGTAAGGGACAAGGCATACTCGCTCCCCCTGGATGCGTTGGGGAAACTCTCTGCTTGCTCAGCGCCATTGTAAGTGGCTAATCCGGCTCGGACGGGGACCATATATGCAGGCGGAAGAAACCCCTGGGTCTGCAACTCCACCAATCGGCCATGGGGGACAGTGCACTTCACCCAATCACCTGGCTTGGTGCTGTGGGAGCGAGAGGAGGAGCTGCGTTGGCTAGCCATGATGGGATGGTTTTTTCGGGCGCGCTCTGGTAATTCATCGCTTGGGGAAGATGGTGTGATTTGGATCTGAGGATCCCCGTCTCTTTAAATAGACGATTTACTAACATGGTTAGGGTGGAAAATGTAAAAATGCCCCGACTTCTCGCATTCGCTCGACACGTGGAGACTGCCATTATTAAGGTACAGAAGCCAAGGAGTGCAACATTAATGGGAAGCCGGACACTACTCGTCACAACAGGTACTCTGGATTTGGAGAAGAACTCGCCTTGCAATGCCGAAGACAATCTGCGCGCCGGATGCATCCTCATTGAAGCCTGGTTCAAGGGCTACTGAGGGAGTCCTGGATTAGGGGGTCCTCAGACAGCCGGACTATATACTTTGGCCGGACTATTGGACTATGAAGATACAAGATTGAAGACTTCGTCCCGTGTCCGGGTGGGACTCTCCTTTGCGTGGAAGGCAAGCTTGGCAATTCAGATATGTAGATCTCCTTCTCTGTAACCGACTCTGTGTAACCCTAGCCCCCTCCGGCGTCTATATAAACCAGAGGGTTTAGTCCATAGGACAACAACAATCATAATCATAGGCTAGCTTCTAGGGTTTAGCCTCTACGATCTCGTGGTAGATCAACTCTTGTAATACTCATATCATCAAGATCAATCAAGCAGGAAGTAGGGTATTACCTCCATCGAGAGGGCCCGAACCTGGGTAAACATTGTGTCCCCCGCCTCATGTTACCATTAGCCTTAGACGCACAGTTCAGGACCCCCTACCCGAGACCCGCCGGTTTTGACACCGACACCTGCATTACCAAATAAATTGATAAGCTCGATGAATGATTATTCAAATGCATTTATGGTGACAGATTGAGATAGTGTTACTTACCAAAGATGGCAGCTGTCATGGTATTAGTTTGATGCTTTAAGCCAGAAAGCTCTTTAGCCACCGGCTTAAGGGCCGCTTCTGCTTCTTCTTCTCTTTTCAACAGAGTTGTCTTTTCAGTCTCCCAGTTTGTCCCGTCAGCCTTGAATTCCTTTTTCAACTTCTCCATCTCTTCCAAGGCGATTGTCAATTCTGATTTGGCCTTGGAAGTTTCATATTGTTGAGACTTGATATTTTCCTGAAGATCGGCGACTTGGGATTCTTTCACATTGAGTTCAGCTTGTAGTATGCAAACGATAGGCGGTATTACAATCACTTAAAAGTCCCAAGTACAATACAAGTATTTCACTTGGCACTTGGGGGCTAATGCACATTGCTCTTTTTGAAGACAATTCTATGATGACCCAGCTATACTATTATGACTATAGCCGACTCATAGGGGCTACATATTTGGATTTTAGTGACAATTATGTTGATAAGTCCCGGCTTATCCATGCTGATTAAGCCGGCCCTTGGGGGCTACAGGTGCAAAGTTGCTCACTAATATTCGAAGTCCTGGCTTATCTTCACAGTTCAAGCGGCCCTTGGGGGCTACTTGTTTTGATCTACATATCTATAAGGCTATTTAAAGTCTACCGTACATTCAATTCTATCATATCCAGTAGACTTGGCGGCTGATAAAAGTATATTTATATGAAGAAGACTAGTGTTTCCCTCAAAATGTTCCTTCATGAGATTGACTAAGCCGGCCTCAAAGTCACGGCTTGTGTGCAGACGCTTCAGATACCCAGAGTGGATCTCTTGGGCGCTATATTGGGCATAGCATTCCAATTTACCGACCAATTGCCTTTGTCAGCAGCGAAGATTTCATCCTTAGCACTTAACTTTGACAAGACAGTGGGGTTGCCCGGTGCCATGTAACCAATCCAGTAATGAAAACATCATCAACCTTTTCTTCAGTAGGCTTGATGGGACTTGGTGGCTTGATAGTGGTCGGGTCAACATCCATATGATCGATGGTGACGTTGTGCTCTTCTGGTGGCGGATCATCATTGCTGGCCTCAGCGGCTTGGGGAGAAGTTTCTGTTGATTGCTTCTCCGGTTCATTAAGGGTTTCAGCTGTTTTGGTCACCTTCAACTTTTTGATGGGCTTTGCCATAGCTCTGTAAATAAAGCACAAGATAGGGTTAATACGACAATTGAGTACATGATTGAAAGCAGAGACTTAACATTCTTACCCAGGCACGGTCTTGAAGACTGGGACGTGAGTCCCGTTGAGTCGCCGGATGAGGAATGAGATGTTCCCTGGTAATTTGAGTCAGGAGGATTAAGAGGTTGTCAAAAAAGACCCGCCTTGGGATAAGCTAAGTCAGAAATTGGTGAAACCTCTGGACGAAGCTTGCGAGGAGCTAGTGTATTTGGTAAGCCGGAGGAGAGAATTCCGCCTCTGCTATTTCGGGTCGTGCAGCAAGCTTCAAGTTACTGCTTCTTCAAAATAAAGTTGGGATCCAAATAAGCTAAAAGATGAGAAAACCTTACTTTCCGGCTTGCTTGTCAATTTTTCTATTTTGGCATAGGTTCTGAGCCAGAGGAAAGAACAATTACCTCTTCATCATCAGCACATCTGGCCTTAAGGATGGCAATTTTACCCATGGGTATGGGTCCCGCGGATACCGTACCCGCATGGGCAGGGTATGGGCACAATTTTATACCCATGGGTTGTACCCATGCCCTACCCGTTAAGTCATGGTAGGGCACCGGTATAGCCTTCTACCCATGGATATACCCATACCCTACCCATTTATACTGAAATGTGTACCTTACCCGTGAAACGTGTCGTGAGATTGTGAACCTATGTTAAAGTTGTCACCAATCATCAATTTGAATTGAGATAATTGTTATGTACTCATCTATTTGTTACTGAGTTGAGATAAATATTTTTTTGGTCAAATGTGATATTGATGAATGTGAAATTGTGAATAACTTGTGTACTATTTGATCTACCCGTTGGGTACCCAATGGGTATGGGTACCCGCCGAGTATGGGTACGGGTAAAGTTTCATACCCGTGGGTACAGGTATGGGTAGAATTTTGTGCCCATGGACTACACGGGTATGGGTATGGTATTGCTCTACCCGCCCCATACCCTACCCATTGCCATCCTTAGCTGGCCTCCGCGTCATCCTGATAATGGTCATTGTCAATGAGATGTACAAAAAATGAGCCAAGAGAGTCAAGTTCTACCTCCGACTCATCATCATCATCATCATCATCATCATCATCATCTAAGTTAAATAACTCGGAGGAGTTGTTCTTCTTCTTGGCAGGCTTTTTAGGAGCCTTGTTGTTTGTCCGGGTCTTCCTGGTCGGCTTGTCCTATAGCTTCTTCTTCCAAAAAGGAGAATCGGCCTATGGAAATCATACGACTATAAGAGGACAGTTTAAATGAAAACATGATTCAACTAAAAATTATGTGCAAAACTTACAGCTGGCGGCTTGTTGAGAGTGCAGAAAGGATTCAGTCCGGCTTTGCTGCAATCTGCCAAGCTCTCGTTCAATAGAGTCTTGGTCATTTCATTGATATCCTCATCAGTCAATTGAGTCTCGCAGTGGCGTTGTGGATCTTTTAAGTCGCCGGTGTACTCGCAAGATAAGCCGGGGCGACGGCTTAAGGGAAAAACTCTCCAGGCGACTCGGCACCGGCCTACATTGATTCCGCTCAAACCATTGGCCATCAAGGCTCGGATCTTTGAAAAAATGAGCATATATTTTCTCTGTTCTGATGTGGTGATGCGTTCTGGAAGAGGATATCTATTGCTAAGTCAGTTGGCATGATAGCCCGGTAGTGGGTTTCCCCTTCTGGAGAAGTTTCTTGGAAATAAAACCAAGTTTGGTTCCAGTCTTTGGGATGGCTGGGCAGTCTGGCGGCTGGTAAAGTGGCTTGTTTTCGTCTTTGAATAGAAATGCCACCTAATTCCAGACTAGGCCCGTTTGTGAATTTGGTCTACCGGTTCAAGTAATAAAATTCTCTGAATAGTTCTACAGCGGGTTCCTGTTGAAGGTACACCTCGCAGAACACTTGAAAATTACAGATGTTTGAAACGGAATTTGGCACAATATCTTGAGGATGGAGCTAGAAAAAGTGTAGGACGTCACAGAAGAATTTTGAACCGGACGGAGTGAACCCCCAAATCATATGATCAGTAAAAACAATTACTTCGCCGTCCTTGGGCTCAGGAGGATTTTCAATGCCTCGGACCCTCCAGTGGATGACATCTTTTTTGGCTAAGACGCCTGTCTGCACAAACTCGTTCAAATCCTCCTCGGTGACCCGGGAAGCTACCCAATTGCATGAAGTGATGGTCTTAGTCATTGTTGAGGATGAAGGTCTGAAAAGAAAATATTGCCGGTTTAAGATTATGTTGTTAAGCCGGCCATTGATTCAACGGTAAGAACTACAAATAAGCAATGCGTTAAGCCGGAGGATAGCGTTGAGTTATGCGGATATATCTATTGGCAGCTTAAAAGGGGACTAATGGTACATGGCGGGTTATGGTTTTATCAGTTAAGCCGCCCAAACAACGGTTAGTTTTCAGATCTATAAGTTAAGGATTGCTAAGTATTGGACAAGCAGTTTTCACAGATTGGTATTATAATTTTGGATTTGCAGCAGTTCAAAAAATGAAGAAAAATTATAAACCTAAGGTGGCGGCGGCAGAAAAGTTCATGTGCTCAGATGAGATCTTCTATGGAGGGGAGGTATTCAGATATTAAAAATGAGTGCTACGTTGCTACCGCACAAGTTTCGTACCATGGTCAGATAAAAAATTACTCGATCTAGAGGAGAAAACGAGGAATGGTGAACAACACCAATGAACAAGTGAAAACCCTAACTACAGATCTGTTCTGAGGTGAAGTCGACCTTGCCAAACGTTGATGGACAGCGGAGGTGCGCCGCGGAGCTCTGGTCTGTTCAGGGTGATGCAGCGGCCGGAGTTGGTGCAATGAAAGAAGGTCGACGGCGGCGGAGGAGCTCGGGCGCGTGTGGCGTTGCGAGGAAGAGGACGAAGACAAGAAGGCAAGGGAAAAAATGAAACAGACCCTTGCCCCTATTTATAAGGCAGTGGATAGATGGCATGCGAGAGAATCGAGGAGGCCAGAAAATGATTATGTAGTTGCACGGACGCCTCGATTTTCGGGAAGTTCATTAAAGATGAAGATATATTGAGATGTTTTTTGGGCCTCGTGTGAGATTAATGCGAGATGACGTCATGGCGGGTTAGTGCAATTCTGTGAAGCTGACGTCATGGCGGGTTACCGCAAATTCATAAAGTTGATGATAAAAGATTCTGCTAAGTCAAGTACTGATTGATATGAACAAGTTCAAATCAACCTGGGACCTAATGTTGGGGATATAACTATTGGGTATGACCCGCCCAGGAAGGGCCGGGTCATACCGTTGGCGACTCAAGGACGAAGATGGCGGGTTATGAAGCAAGACTATTGAAGGCCCAAGACCCAGAGGCGACTTGAGGCCCAAGAGGATAAACCGCCATATGTGTAACTTGTATTGTAAGGCAAGCTTAGTTAGTCACCGAGCCTGACACGTTGTGTATGAGCCGCCCGGGACTCTGTAAGCCGCCGAGCATCAACCTGTGTGTACAAAGGGGTGACCCGGTGGCGGATTGGGGCAAGAAACAACCAGTCGAGAACTAGAACAAGCATATTCGCTCCCTGGTAATCGAACCCCAAGCAATACAACCTAAAGCAGGAGTAGGCCTTTACCTCGTTGAGAGGGGCTGAACCTGGGTAAAACTATGTGTGTCATTTGTCCCGTTTTAACCCCTTCAAGTTAACCTAGCGACGATGGCTCCACACCTAAGTCTTTTTGCTAGGGCATCTGTTGTGTTAAGTCCACGACAGGAATCGTAGTGCAAATGGAAACCATTCAAGGCACATGATCTACGTGCCAAAGGTAGAACCTTAGTCATGGGATAAGTAGAAATCCAATTGGCCGAAGTGAAGAACCAACCAAACTGCTCCAAAAGGGGATTATCCTACATGTTCGACCATGTAGAAGACCCGCCCTCAAGAGACAATTCCAAAAGCCCAAGATGATCAATCACTTCATTATAAATAAATATATCATTAACATCGCCTCCAAGCATAGTTATATTGTTCACATGCCAAATAAAATTAAAATTCTCAACAAATAATCAATTTTCATCAACATGAATGTCCGAAGGATATAACCGAAAGATAAACTCATCACGAGCTTGTCCTTGGCCCATGAATTGCAACCATAGACCTAGCATCATTGTTGTGCCTGAAGATACAATTAACCACAATACAATATTGGCGAATCTCAACAAGATTTTCTTGCAAGATAGGAGAATTCCAGAGCAATAAAATTCCCTGAAGTACACACCCAACGAGCATACACATATACAAAATTTATGAATTGATTTCTGATCTAAGAAATCACATTTAATTTCCTAAAAACAAATAACAACACAATGACTTTCTTGATTTTTTCATCTAACCAAATATTCTTGAGCATCTGAATTTAAACCACGAATATTTCAACAGAGCATCATTCAAAGCACATTAGTACGTGTAAGAAAAGCACAAACAAGAATATATATGTAATTTACTCATAACAAAGCAAAAAGATAAAGAGGTTGAAAAGGAACTAATAAAAAGGGGGAAATCCTCGCAAGAAAAGCGAGTGACCATAGAAATTGGGTTGCCTAGACCAGCAAGCAAACACATACTAGCACAATATAACAGTGTATATATAAATGCGTCCACTTATTGCGCCCAACTTCTTCGCGTCCCCCCCCCCCCCCCCCCCCCCCAAGTCTCTTTTACTCTCCCCTTCTCCTTCCCCCCAAGCCAAGCAGAAGCAGCAGAGGCCAAGAAATGGGCGACCGGGCGTACGGGCCGTCCTCCAAGCCGGTTCCTGTGGCGGCGCCGCGGTCGGCCAACGGCACGGCGAACGGCGGCGGCGTAGGGACACCTCGGCCTCCGTCCATGGTGCCCGGTCGCGTCCCGCCCCCGCCGATGTACCGACCGAAGCCGATGCAACCGCCACCGGGCCGTCGGCGGAGCGGGCGCGGGTGGTGCTGCGCGTGTTGCCTGTGGCTGACGCTGGTGTTGGTGGGGCTGGTGTTCCTTGGAGCAATAGCGTTGGGGGTGTTCTACGTGATTTACCACCCGGAGCTTCCGACCTTCGCCGTGACGTCGCTCCGTCTGGCGGCGCTGAACGTCTCCGACTCCGACTCCGTCACCTCCCGCATCGAATTCACAGTGACCGCGCGCAACCCCAACGAGAAGATCGCGTTCGTGTACGGCGACATCGGGGCTGCCTTCGCGGCCGACGGCACGGACATCGGGGACGGCACCGTGCCGGGCTTCCTCCACCCCAGCCGCAACACGACGGTCATCAAGGGGTCGGCTTCGGCGGCGGCCGCGACGGTGGACCCCGTGCAGGCGGCCAGTCTCAGATCCAAGAAGTCCCATGCGATGTCAGTGGAGATGGACTCCAAGGTGGGTTTCCAGATCGGGCAGTTCAAGTCGAAGCGCATCAGCGTCCGTGTGCTGTGCGGTGGCTTCAGCGCGGGGCTGGCCAAGCCGGCGCCCTCCCCGGCGCCGATCATCGTGGCCGCGGCGCCTGCGCCGACCCGGTCAAAAATCAGGCTGTCGTCGTCTTCCACCGGAGGCGGCGGGTCGGCGACGACGGACGCAAAGTGTAAGCTCCGCGTCAAGATCTGGATTTGGACGTTTTGATGCATCTGCGGGTAGGGAGAGGAGGGATTTTTTCGGTTTGGTTTAACCTTTTTCACACTGTATGTGGATTTATTGGAGTATAGTTTATATGATTTTATCTTCCTCTTGGTTTCTTTGCTTGCTACTCTCATCCATCCTTTCTTTGTCACAAGCAAAAACGAGCCGAGTATGCCGCGTAGATCTATGCTACAGTTGGGCATAATTCTGCAAGAACGGGAGTACTAGTTAACCACACCACAGTGAAACCTGCAGCCGAGAAGAAATGGAAGTGAACTCCAGTACGCGAGCGAGGGATTCGGCGCACGCACGTCGGTGGCGTCAACAGAAGCGGGCGATCTCCAGCTCGATTTCCTTTTTGGTTTCTCTCCCTCCCGTTTCCTCAATCTCTCCTCTCCTCTCCTCTCCTCTCATCCGGGGCACAGCTGTACCTTGGCTGGCAGCCGACGCCGACGTGCGGGCCCATCGGTTTCCGGAACAGCATGTAGTGAACTGTGGATAGGCGGCTGGGCCTGGGAAGAAAAAAATGCTGTTGGTTTTGTGCGTGGCGAGGCGATATGACGTGTGTCGGGGAGAGGATGAGGGAGAGAGAAACGGTGGACGTCACTCTCGCTCCAGTCCAGTGACTTGGCTCGGCTCGGCAGTGCAGCAGGGGTCTCCTAGTCCTAAGTGAACAGTGACAACCGCTGAGTGCTGATAGTGGTAGTACAATCCGAGAGAGAGGAGGTGATTTTTTTTATTTCAAGAATTCCAGAAGAAAGGAGATAAGGGACGGATGATTAGTCAGTGAGAATTGCTAAGCGCAGTGGACCACGTGAGGTGTGAATGCTGGGTACGCGACCTCGCCGAGATTTGCTAAGCGCACATGAGTCGCATACGCCATGCATAACGGTCACATAATCATCTGTGTAGTTTCTTAATCAGTACGGTTGGCGAGCAACGGAAGAAGCGGGGTGATCATAGGCGTGTGCAGGGCATGTGCAGTACTTCGTGCGTTCACTTTTTTTCCTGAGCATAATACAGACGCCGACGCTCATATACCCTCATTTCTATTAACGCGCGCGCACATCCTATCTTTATGAGTACCTTAGGGAGATTCAGCAGATACGTAATCTTAATTTTGACGAAGTTGCCAGAAAAGCCTTCGTAGTTGACGGAACGTCTACTCATATTGAACGCAATATTGTCGGAAGGCCTGAAATAAATCGCTAAAAATACGAGCACCAGTGTAAGTCTAGAACTTGAACTTGTTAGAGTTATATTAGTGATGTCCTTTGATCTTTTACATTCTAGTCTTTTGGCATCCTCTTGTACTCATATATATGTTGGCTTTGGCCTTCCAATAATATTAAGTTGTTCTCGTCTCAACATGGTATTAGAGCTCTAGGCTTTTTTTTGATCCAATCTCCCACCGGCCCGTTCTGTTCCTCCGCTCCTGCGGGCGTCCACACATCGATCCATAGCTGGCTGTTGGATCCCATCGAGACTTGGTCTCATCGATCCAGTCGCTGCTGCTCCTCTCCGTGAAGTCAATATCTTTGCTCTGTCGTCGATCCCGTTTGCCAGATCGTGCCAGTGCTCCTGACGCGTCTCGTAGCCGATCTCCGTCTCGTCTCTACCCGCCAGACAGCGAAGTCCGGCTGCTCGAGGCACCCTGCCGCCTCGAGGTCCGGCATCCCCCATTGGCCTTCTGCTCTTCCAGGTCAGGCCGCCGCCATCGCGTCTCGGGCTGGTGCTCGAGGTCCGGCCGCCGCCGCCGCCGTGTCTCGGGCTGGTGCTCGAGGTCCGGCCGCCCTCGCCGCGTCTCAGACTGGCGCTCGGGTCCGGCCGCCGCCTCCGCGTCTCTGACTGGCGTTCTGGTCCGGCCGCCGCTGGCCTTTGGCTCACCCAGGTCGGGTCGCCGCAGCTTTGCTCCTCTGATTCTGGTGTACGAGCGCTGCGGGCGCTGCTTCTATCGTTTGACTTACTCTGGATTCATCGATCGGTTGTGGGGATTGATTAAAAAAAAGAAGGTTAAAAAAAGGAACAGAGAGCGCACCATGTCTTCGACCTCGTTGGGCTATGTCGCCATTCTGCGCTGCCCGGTGATTTTTGATGGGGCTAACTATGCTGAGTTTGCTGCTTTTATGCGCATTCACATGCATGGCCTTCGTCTCTGGGAGTTCTTTCCGGCGAGGTTCCTTGTCCTCAGCGTCCGGTTCCTTCTGTGGCTCCTATCCCACCGTCGCCTCCACCTGCTCTTGCCGCAAATCTTCTGATGATGATAGGGCTGCAGCCCGAATTGCTGATGATGATGCGGTTGCTGCTTATGACCAGCAGGTCGTGGTTTATTCGGATGCTCTTTCCGTTTATCGTGATGATCTGGCTGCTTACACTCAGTGGTGTGATGATGATGCTCGTGCAGCGGCTGTCCTCACTGCCAATGTTCTACCACAGTTTGCTTCTGAGTTTATGGGTCTCAGCGCTGTGTTTGAGATGTGGACTCGTCTTCGTCAGCGCTATCAGCCCTCTGGTGATGCTCTTTACTTGTCTGTGGTACGTCAGGAGCATGCTCTTCAGCAGAGAGACTCCACTATTGATGAGTTCTACACTCAGAGTTCCGCTATCTGGCGCCAGCTTGACTCCCTTCGCACTGCTGTTTGTGGCACTTGCGCCTGTTGCCAGACTGTGAGGTCCGACTTGGAGTTTCAGCGTGTCTATGAGTTCCTGTCGCGGCTTCGTGGGGAGTTTGAGCCTCAGCGTGCTCGGTTGTTTTCTCGTGGCCATGTTCCTATTTCTGAGGTGCTTTCTGAGCTTCTGCTGAGGGGACTCGCCTCCGTGGTGCTGGGTTGCTTCAGGTTCCCTCTGTGCTTGCTGCTCGAGCTGCTCCACCAGTGCTTTCTCGCTCCAGTGCTCCGCCGCTACTACCCACTCCTGGTAGTGAGGGACACTCTCGTGAGGGTCGCTCTCGTCCTCATACTCATTGCGGCTATTGCAACAAGGATGGTCACCCTGAGTCTGACTGCTTCCAGAAAAATTGTGATATGCATAATAGGGAGCGCAATTCTTTTTCTGGGACTCGTGGTTCTTCCTCTACGTCGTCTACTGTCTCCCTCACCGAGCAGGATATTGTGAAGCTTAAGCGTCTACTTGTTGCTTCGGGTTCTTCAACAGGTACTGCAGGCTCTGTGACTGGCGCTTCTAGTGCTGAGCGACCACCGTTTACACAGTCAGGTACATCCCCATGGGTTCTGGATTCTGGAGCTTCATTTCATATGTCTTCTGATTCTTCTATCTTGTCCTCTCTTAGATCTCTTGAGTTTCCTATTAATGTTCTTACTGCTGATGGTACTCCTCTCCCTGTTGCTAGTCAAGGCACTCCATCCACTCCATTTTATGTTCCAGATGTTTCTCATGTTCCTCGCCTTACCATGAACCTATTTTCCGCAAGTCAGCTTACTGATTCTGGTTGTCGTGTCATTCTTGACGTTGATTCTTACACTATTCAGGATCGTCACACGAAGGCTTTGGTTGGGGCTGGCCCTCGCCGCCGTGATTCTCAGGGGCTTTGGGAGTTAGACTGGCTTCATGCTCCTTCCGCTGCCACCACACTTGCCAATCCATCTTCCTTCGTCGCTTCAGCTACTAGCTCCTTCCAGCAATGGCATCATCGACTTGGTCACCTTTGTGGTTCTCGACTATCGTCTTTAGTTCGTCGTGGTCTATTGGGGCATGTCTCAGGAGATGTCTCTTTACAGTGTCAGGGTTGTAGGCTTGGTAAACAGGTCCAGTTACCATATCCTACTAGCGAGTCAGTGTCTCATCGACCTTTTGATCTGGTACATTCCAATGTGTGGGGTCCGACACCCTTCTCTTCCAAAGGGGGTCATCGATATTATATTATTTTTATAGATGATTTCTCTTGTTACACTTGGCTTTACTTTATGTCCCCTCGTAGTGAGGTCCTCTCTATTTATAAGCGTTTTGCTGGCATGGTTCACACTCAGTTCTCTACACCTATTCGTGTGTTCCGTGCTGATTCTGCCAGCGAGTATATCTCCAAAATGTTGCATGGTTTTCTTGCTGAGCAGGGTACTATTGCTCAGTTCTCTTGTCCTAGTGCTCACGCTCAAAATGGTGTGGCTGAGCGGAAACATCGTCACCTTCTTGAGACAGCTCATGCAATGATGATTGCCGCCTCTCTTCCGCCTCATTTTTGGGCCGAGGCTGTCTCCACTGCCACATATCTCATAAACATTCAACCCTCATCTGCTCTGCAGGGTGGTATTCCTCTAGAACGTCTTTCTGATCGTTCTCCTGATTATTCAGCGCTTCGGCTTTTTGGTTGTGTTTGCAATGTTCTCCTTGCCCCCCGAGAACACAACAAACTGACCACTGAGTCTGTCGAGTGTGTTTTTCTAGGCTACAGTGATGCGCATAAGGGTTATCGGTGTTGGGATCTGGTTGGTCGTCGAATGCGTATGGGACGTGACTTTTGATGAGTCTCATCCATTCTACCCACGATCATCTTCTTCAACTTTTTCTGTAGAGGATATCTCCTTTCTGACATTTCCTGATACACCTCTCACTGTGCCTCGTATTCCTACTCCTCCTTCTCGCCCTACTATTACAGATCCGACACTGTCATCTCCTACGGTTTCCTCTCCTCCCTTGCTACATGACTCCCCACCTTCAACACCTATGTCATTCCCACCTTCATCACCAACGATGTCACCCCCATCTCCATCACCTCCGATGGTTTCTTCTCGTCCCACTTTTCCTTCTCATTATACTCGACGTTCATGTGTTGTGGATAAATCTACTGACGTATCATCTACTTCTGGTGCACCGTCTTCCTCGTCCCAGCCGACTTATGGTCTTAGGGCTCGACCTTGCCCTCAACCCGACCGCTATTGTGACGCCCCCGATTCAATCGTACACTAATCATGCACGCAAATGTGTACGATCAAGATCAGGGACTCACGGGAAGATATCACAACACAACTCTAAAACATAAATAAGTCATACAAGCATCATAATACAAGCCAGGGGCCTCGAGGGCTCGAATACAAGTGCTCGATCATAGACGAGTCAGCGGAAGCAACAATATCTGAGTACAGACATAAGTTAAACAAGTTTGCCTTAAGAAGGCTAGCACAAACTGGGATACAGATCGAAAGAGGCGCAGGCCTCCTGCCTGGGATCCTCCTAAACTACTCCTGGTCGTCATCAGCGGGCTGCACGTAGTAGTAGGCACCTCCGGTGTAGTAGGGGTCGTCGTCGACGGTGGCGTCTGGCTCCTGGACTCCAGCATCTGGTTGCGACAACCAGAAAGAAAGGAAAGGGGGAAAAAGGGGGAGAAAGCAACCGTGAGTACTCATCCAAAGTACTCGCAAGCAAGGAACTACACTACATATGCATGGGTATATGTGTAAGGAGGCCATATCGGTGGACTGAACTGCAGAATGCCAGAATAAGAGGGGGATAGCTAGTCCTATCGAAGACTACGCTTCTGGCAGCCTCCGTCTTGCAGCATGTAGGAGAGAGTAGATTGAAGTCCTCCAAATAGTATCTCCAAGTAGCATCTCCAGTAGCATCGCATAGCATAATCCTACCCGGCAATCCTCTCCTCGTCGCCCTGCGGAAAAGCGATCACCGGGTTGTCTGTGGAACTTGGAAGGGTGTGTTTTATTAAGTATCCGGTTCTAGTTGTCATAAGGTCAAGGTACAACTCCAAGTCGTCCTGTTACCGAAGATCACGGCTATTCGAATAGATTAACTTCCCTGCAGGGGTGCACCACATAACCCAACACGCTTGATCCCATTTGGCCGGACACACTTTCCTGGGTCATGCCCGGCCGCGGAAGATCAACACGTCGCAGCCCCACCTAGGCAAAACAGAGAGGCCAGCGTCTAAACCTAAGCGCACAGGGGTCTGGGCCCATCGCCCATAGCACACCTGCACGTTGCGTACGCGGTCGAAAGCAGACCTAGCCTAGTGGCGTTCCAGTCCAATTCGGCGCGCGCCGCTCCGTCGCTGACGTCTGAAGTGCTTCGGCTGATACCACGACGTCGGGATACCCATAACTACTCCCGCGTAGATGGTTAGTGCGTATAGGCTCGTAGCCAACTCAGATCAAATACTAAGATCTCGTTAAGCGTGTTAAATATCCGCGAACGCCGAACAGGGCCAGGCCCACCTGTCTCCTAGGTGGTCTCAACCTGCCCTGTCGCTCCGCCACCAAGTAACAGTCGGGGGCCGTCGGGAACCCAGGCCCACCTCTACCGGGATGGAGCCACCTGCCCCTTCAGCCCCCAACTCCGAACAGTATCACAGGTAATGTAACAGTGTAAGGTATATAGTATGCCCGTGATCACCTCCCGAAGGGATCACAGCCCAGTAGTATAGCATGGCAGACGGACAAGAGTGTAGGGCCACTGATGGAACACTAGCATCCTATACTAAGCATTTAGGATTGCGGGTAAGGTATCAATGACTGTAGCAGCAATGACAGGCTATGCATCAGAATAGGATTAACGGAAAGCAGTAACATGCTACACTACTCTAATGCAAGCAGTATAGAGAAGAGTAGGCGATATCTGGTGACAAAAGGGGGGGCTTGCCTGGTTGCTCTGGCAAGAGAGAGAGGGGTCGTCGGTGATGTAGTCAACCACAGGGGCATCAACATCGTCACGGGGTCTACCGGAGAGAAGAGGGGGGAGAACAGTAAATACATAGCAATCAAGTGCATATCAGGACAACAAGCAGAGCTAGACGTGTTCTAACGCGGTAGTAGGTGATACCGACGAAGGGGGAAAGCATTCGGGAAAGTGTTCCCGGTGTTTCGTGTTTTCGGACAGATGAACCGGAGGGGGAAAGTTGCGTGTTTGATATGTTAGGGGTGTGTGGTGGACGAACGGGCTGCGTATCCGGAATCGTCTCATCGTTCTGAGCAACTTTCATGTTGAAAATATTTTAATCCGAGTTACGGATTAAAAGATATGATTTTCTAAAGATTTTATTAATTTCTGGAATTTAATTAATTATTTAAATTCAACATTATCCAAAACAGTATTTGCTGACGTCATCATGACGTCAGCATGACGTCAGCAGTCAACAGAGGTGTTGACTGGTCAACTGACGTGTGGGTCCCACTAGTCATTGACTGTTTAGTCTAATTAGTGTTTAACTAATCTAACTACTGTTTAATTAAACTAATTAGTTAGTTAGGTTAATGTAATTATGATTAATTAACTTAATTTATTCCTTAATTAATTAATTAATTAAATTATTATTATCTATTTATTTATTTTATTTATTATATATATTATTTTTAATTCCTTTTTTTAACACCTATTTTTTTGTAAAAAGGAAGGGGCTGTGGGGCCCGCTGTTAGTGGCCCATCTAGCCACTGGAGCGGGTGCGCTAACGGGCGCTGGGGCGGGGCGCACCCAGGCGCACATCACGCAGGGGGCGAGGCAGTGGCCACGGCGGGGCTCGCCGGCCGGCCGTTTCCGGCGATGAAAGCCGGCGCGGCGGGGGCGCGTTGGGTAGCGCGGGCGGGGATGTGGCCGAAGACGAGGCCTGGGGCGTAGGCGCGGGCCGCGGTGGCGAACAGCGCGAGCGGGGTGAGGACGACAGGCGAGGCCACATGCGTGGGAGCGGACGGAGAGTTTCAGGGGCATAGGTGGTGGCGTCCTACGGCGACGGGAGGGGGAGAGGAAGGGGATGAGGGCTCACAGGGCCCTGTAGATGTGCAAAGGCGTGCTCGGGGCAGCCGGTCGGGGGAGAGGCAGGAAGGCGACGCCGACAAGGTGACGACGAGCGGCAACGGCGCGACGTCGGGGCAGTTCGGCGCGAGGGCGAGGAGGCGTCGGCGTTGACGGAGTCCGGCGTCGCCGGGGTGGGCGCCGGTGTCGTGGGGTGGGAAGGCGCGGTCGCCGGGGAGAGGCAGCGGGGTCGGGCACCTTGGCCGCGGGCGCGCGTCAGATCAAGCGAGGGAGCGGGAGGAGGGGATCGGGGCGAGTGGCGAGGTCGGGGCGTCGCCCGATCCAGATCCTGAATCGGGGGGAGGAGAGGAGCGAGGGGAGTGGCCGTCGTGCGGGGGGGGGGGGGGGATGGGCGAGTGGGGCGTGGGGAATCGGGGCGGCCTAGGGTTTGCCCTATAGGCCAGAGGGAGGGGCCGGCTGGGCCAAGTGGGTCGGCCAGCTGGGCCGTCTGGCCCAGTTGGGGGGGGGGTGTCTGTTTTTTTTGTGTTCTTTTTGTTTTGAGCTTTTTCCTTTTATCTATTTTTCCTTTCTAACTTAGTTTCTATTTATTTTAGTTTTATTAAGTATACCACTAGCCCCTAAATTAATATTTATAAATACTCTATTGCCACATGAATTTCTCATACCTAATAAAATAGTTTAATGTTTTATAAAATGCATTTAATTATTTGTTTAAGCCACTGTTTTATTTAGTTTAGTGCTTTTAATTATTATTATTTTTTTTAAAATGTGATCCTCCACCATAATTACCTAAGCATCATTTGCCACCTCTAGAACATTTTAATTTTAATGTTTGAAAACTTTACCATTTGACTTGATTTTAAATTTTGAATTCGAACGGGATTGAATCATCGTGAGATTTACAACAGTAAGAGTGGTGACGTGGCCTCATTAGCAGAGGTTACTGTAGCTTGATTATCCGGGCGTCACAATTCTCCTCCACTACAAGAAATCTCGTCCCGAGATTTAAGAGGTAGTGAAAGGGGGGAAGGTTTGGTAACGAATCTAGCGGGTCTTCTCATTCTGGCTTGCTCTTCTCGAAGAGATCGGTCCAATACATTGATGTCTTCATTTCTCCGCTTTAGGTCATCATGATGAAGTCGGCATCCTTTCTTCGGGATCTTCATCGTATTTACGAATAGGTAACGAGGCAGGTCAGCAATGACAGAATGTTATAAGGTTAATGATCTGGGATTAATCCATGAAGGAGCATATGAGTACCTCTCGAGTTGAACAAATAAAACACATCGAGAGTGAAGTTGGAAGGTACAATAAGAAGTTTCAAGCAGCCAGGCAATCGTTCAATGCCTAGACCTAAGGTGAAAATGGTTTCAAAGCCACGGAATAATTATTGTGTCTGATGCCAGAATTGATGATCTCATCGGAAGGTGGCTCATGAATTACATACGAGTCCACGCGGGAGGAATAACTTTGGAAACAGGGGGTGTACAGGAGAGTCAGGTTTCGATCCTGTGGAACTGTGGGTTATGGGCCCACCATGTGGGTAAAAAAATTTAGGAAGGGTGTTGTGATCATGCACGATCATGATAGCAATGCAGGTCAGAGGAAAGCCTGTCAGTTATGTCAATGTCAACATCGGTACCAAGGGCGAGGGACGAAGAGAACTATTTTCCTACTCGTTGAACGAGGCAGACCAATAGGCAAAGTTCTCGTCCATCAGTGGTCACCGGAATTCATCAACAGTAGAAATAGGGTTACACCAGACAGGAAGGTACACCGAGGTGTTTACCTAAGCAGGGGATTACCACTACTCGGTTAAGTAGTTTACAAGAAAGTTTGAACAAAACAACGGGAAGGAAAATGTGCTTAAACATGTATAACAGGGGTATATCCTTCCCAAGGACAAGTAGAGCAAGATATCCATGACAGGATATTATGTAGAAAACTCCTTAGGTAGGGGAGAGAAATTTCATGACATTACCCATACAACGGTGTTTGGATAATTGAGCAAGAAACATTTAGCATTGGGCTTCAAATGTTCTTGTTGAAAATTAGAGTATCACAGACATGCTTCGAGATAGCATTGACATGGTCTTCAAGCAAAGGCCGGTTTTTTAGATGCTCAATGGATCCATCAGGAACAGTTTATAACATAGGTCTTACAATTTCCTCCAAGAAGAATGGTTATCCTTGCAAATAAACCATAATGATAGGTCCTCCAGCCAGGGGGGGGGTGCT
The DNA here is from genome assembly GCF_018294505.1 of Triticum aestivum. Classification (NCBI taxonomy): domain Eukaryota; kingdom Viridiplantae; phylum Streptophyta; class Magnoliopsida; order Poales; family Poaceae; genus Triticum; species Triticum aestivum. Next base: position 383,911,931 of record NC_057801.1, read on the forward strand.
AGGCATGACATCAGGTTACCGGTCACCAAAGGATCAACATCATAACTCTTGGAAAGTTGTCCCAACCATCATATCTGACCGAGATTCATATCCAATTGGTGTCATGATACCTCAAACTCAGGGGGTCCGAGAGGAAAAGGTGCAACACATACCGACAAAATGACATTGCAAGATTCTCGAGGAATGAACTATGGGAGCGGGTTTCTGAAGCAATAGTTCATCATTAAACCAAGGAGGGGATGAGAAGGTGGCTGATGGGCTCAGCGACAATTCATTGAGAATTCCAAACGGATGGATTTCCACGATAATGTGAACAAGAAGATGACATTTGTTAGATCAAATGATATAATGGGATATGCTCGAGGAAAACATACATAATTAAACATTGGTTGAACGGTGCACCCGAAATATGGGTTGGGTTGCACGGCCAATGTTAGAATGGTGATTTAATTATCGAAAGACTTAGAATGAACTATCGCCCATTCACTTCAAAGCAATAGGGTTGCTAGAAGTTTTGAATTCACACGTCATAGCTCAATTGTCGGTATTCCGGTTGAAAACAATACGGGGACCAAGGAATGTACGAAGATGGAAAGAAGTATTATGTTATCAAGAATTCTTAAGAGGTGGTGAAATTCTCACCACATTCTTGACAAAAAGAGATGGTAATACTTCCGAGGTAAGGAAGATCAACTGCTGGGTAGCAGGGATCTCAAGGTTTACACAAAACACGAACAAGTTGTGTTGAACGGAAGGCAATAAAGTGGTCGATGAGAACAGGAATCATCGAGGGGCAAGGATGGTATTACCCATCATGAATTCAATTGAATTCCTGGAAGAGCATCAGAATGTAGATGGTGATCATGACACATTTGTCGAGAGATTCCACGAAGATGTAATCGATCCGCGATCACACCAAGTCAAAAGAATGATGAAGCAAGAGGTTATTGGAACCATAGGTACGACACAAACTTGAAATCAAGATTGTTGTTCAAGGCGAACTGATATGACGAGGAAGATCGACGTAAGCTTAGCTCATTGTCAAAAGTTGTGCTCCGGGATTAAGGACCAGGTAGCACAGTTAAAATTTAGCATGGTAATGATATGGCCGATCAGGCTAGGAATGACATGATCGGGTACAAACTCGTAAGTAAAGAATATTAGTAAGAGTTGTTGAACCGTAATGCGGACTCGGTTTAGTTATCGGTGTCTTTGAGTGTTTAATAACTCAGAGCCCATGAAAAATTGTAATCAGTGAGTATGTAGTACTTGATGAAGAACTCATAGGAAGTTATGCAGTTCCAAGATAATCTCGAGATACCATGGGGTAATACTCGACGACAGATCAAGGTAGAGGTTGTACCGGGGTATTGATCCACGGAAGACAAGTGCTTACACTTGCATCGAAAATGGTATTTAAAGGAGAACATGGTCGGAACCACGATTGCAAAAGGCCAAATCCCAGATATAAGAACTTATACCAAGGGAATAATTAATTTAAGAGAAGCTTTAATGATATGATCTACATCATGTCCATGGGCATGAACACAAAGTTCAAGGTCAACTCCCACTTCGTCAATGCATAACCTTTCATTCACCTCTCGTATTTCGAAAATGACATTAGTTATTGAAAGTGTTTTTTTTACCTGGTGCAATACCAGATGAGTATGACTCGTGAAAACTTCCGAGTTCACACATATTAAGGAAGGCATAGGTTCAACCCATCAGGGCATCTTAGGAACATATACCACAACTTAGGAGTAAATAATACAAGCTCGAAAGTAGAGCATTGTTCAAAAGCAGATGATACAATTTACCAAAGGCATTATATATCCGAGGAAAGGCTCGCAAGGTTATTGAATATGAAGGGCGTTGTCAGATAAATCCAACAAAGGACTTGATGGTCCACAAGGGATCTGATACGAGTATCGGTACTCAACTAGAGGAAGAAGAATGCAAGGAGATCAGATTATAGAAACAACTGACTAACTCAATTGTCAAATGCAAAGGAATTATGATTTCCAAATCAAGGGATCAAAAGCAATGCTCTGATTAGGGATGGATAAGTTGAATAGCCTTAGGGTACAACCAACAACAATTGGATTGGTCGAGAACCAACTCCAGTTAAAAGAATGGAGGCTCAGCCAGAAAGGTAATTTATAAGGATCAATGATGATTGCGTGTATTCGCAAACATATTGAGTCAACAGACTCAAAATGATAATGACAATGAATGTCATTAAGACTACGAGACTTATGGGATTAACCATAATGCAAGCAAGCAAGAATTTCAAGAGCCAAAGGCTCTAGAGGGTTTTCGGAAGATCGAATATTATTTTGAAGACTTTTGTGAAACACAAGAACAACTGGGGATGAGCGGATACTCGGCAAGCGCGAGTAATTATCCGTAGGGGTATTCATGCAGCAAGGAACTGCAGGGCAGTAAGCGTAAAGAATTCTCGGAATATCGAAGAGTATTTCAGGACATCTTGTAATAACAAGAGCAACTGGGGATGACAATATGAACGATAGGTGTAAGTAGTTATCCAGAGGGATTTATCGATGGAAGTGAATTGCAAAAGCGATGGCACATAGTCTCGAGAGCACATCATAGAGTATCTTCGGAATCTTCTGGTGCAGCAGGCGGTCATCGGTAACAAGTGGCTCTCCGGGAGAAAGTACTTGCGAGAACCTAAAGTTAGTTTTGTTTTTAGCGAAATCATTTAACCCGAATAGAAGAGAGCTCAGAGTCCCAGAGTAAAGGTCGAGGAATAAAAGATCCTAATACCTCCCGATGGCGACGTGGGCCCATGGGCCACACAGCCATGTTAGTAAAAGTTTTTCAACGACTGGACTCGACTTCGGCCAAGGAGTTGGAAAGGGGATTCCTACAGGCAGTCGGCTCTGAAACCAACTTGTGATGCCCCCGATTCAATCGTACACTAATCATGCACGCAAATGTGTACGATCAAGATCAGGGACTCACGGGAAGATATCACAACACAACTCTAAAACATAAATAAGTCATACAAGCATCATAATACAAGCCAGGGGCCTCGAGGGCTCGAATACAAGTGCTCGATCATAGACGAGTCAGCGGAAGCAACAATATCTGAGTACAGACATAAGTTAAACAAGTTTGCCTTAAGAAGGCTAGCACAAACTGGGATACAGATCGAAAGAGGCGCAGGCCTCCTGCCTGGGATCCTCCTAACTACTCCTGGTCGTCGTCAGCGGGCTGCACGTAGTAGTAGGCACCTCCGGTGTAGTAGGGGTCGTCGTCGACGGTGGCGTCTGGCTCCTGGACTCCAGCATCTGGTTGCGACAACCAGAAAGAAAGGAAAGGGGAAAAAGGGGGAGAAAGCAACCGTGAGTACTCATCCAAAGTACTCGCAAGCAAGGAACTACACTACATATGCATGGGTATATGTGTAAGGAGGCCATATCGGTGGACTGAACTGCAGAATGCCAGAATAAGAGGGGGATAGCTAGTCCTATCGAAGACTACGCTTCTGGCAGCCTCCGTCTTGCAGCATGTAGGAGAGAGTAGATTGAAGTCCTCCAAATAGCATCTCCAAGTAGCATCTCCAGTAGCATCGCATAGCATAATCCTACCCGGCAATCCTCTCCTCGTCGCCCTGCGGAAAAGCGATCACCGGGTTGTCTGTGGAACTTGGAAGGGTGTGTTTTATTAAGTATCCGGTTCTAGTTGTCATAAGGTCAAGGTACAACTCCAAGTCGTCCTGTTACCGAAGATCACGGCTATTTGAATAGATTAACTTCCCTGCAGGGGTGCACCACATAACCCAACACGCTTGATCCCATTTGGCCGGACACACTTTCCTGGGTCATGCCCGGCCTCGGAAGATCAACACGTCGCAGCCCCACCTAGGCAAAACAGAGAGGCCAGCACGCCGGTCTAAACCTAAGCGCACAGGGGTCTGGGCCCATCGCCCATAGCACACCTGCACGTTGCGTGGGCGGCCGAAAGCAGACCTAGCCTAGTGGCGTTCCAGTCCAATTCGGCGCGCGCCGCTCCGTCGCTGACGTCTGAAGTGCTTCGGCTGATACCACGACGTCGGGATACCCATAACTACTCCCGCGTAGATGGTTAGTGCGTATAGGCTCGTAGCCAACTCAGATCAAATACCAAGATCTCGTTAAGCGTGTTAAATATCCGCGAACGCCGAACAGGGCCAGGCCCGCCTGTCTCCTAGGTGGTCTCAACCTGCCCTGTCGCTCCGCCACCAAGTAACAGTCGGGGGCCGTCGGGAACCCAGGCCCACCTCTACCGGGATGGAGCCACCTGCCCCTTCAGCCCCCAACTTCGAACAATATCACAGGTAATGTAACAGTGTAAGGTATATAGTATGCCCGTGATCACCTCCCGAAGGGATCACATCCCAGTAGTATAGCATGGCAGACGGACAAGAGTGTAGGGCCACTGATGGAACACTAGCATCCTATACTAAGCATTTAGGATTGCGGGTAAGGTATCAATGACTGTAGCAGCAATGACAGGCTATGCATCAGAATAGGATTAACGGAAAGCAGTAACATGCTACACTACTCTAATGCAAGCAGTATAGAGAAGAGTAGGCGATATCTGGTGACAAAAGGGGGGGCTTGCCTGGTTGCTCTGGCAAGAGAGAGAGGGGTCGTCGGTGATGTAGTCAACCACAGGGGCATCAGCATCGTCACGGGGTCTACCGGAGAGAAGAGGGGGGAGAACAGTAAATACATAGCAATCAAGTGCATAACAGGACAACAAGCAGAGCTAGACGTGTTCTAACGCGGTAGTAGGTGATACCGACGAAGGGGGAAAGCATTCGAGAAAGTGTTCCCGGTGTTTCGTGTTTTCGGACAGATGAACCGGAGGGGGAAAGTTGCGTGTTTGATATGTTAGGGGTGTGTGGTGGACGAACGGGCTGCGTATCCGGAATTGTCTCGTCGTTCTGAGCAACTTTCATGTTGAAAATATTTTAATCCGAGTTACGGATTAAAAGATATGATTTTCTAAAGATTTTATTAATTTCTGGAATTTAATTAATTATTTAAATTCAACATTATCCAAAACAGTATTTGCTGACGTCATCATGACGTCAGCAGTCAACAGAGGTGTTGACTGGTCAACTGACGTGTGGGTCCCACTAGTCATTGACTGTTTAGTCTAATTAGTGTTTAACTAATCTAACTACTGTTTAATTAAACTAATTAGTTAGTTAGGTTAATGTAATTATGATTAATTAACTTAATTTATTCCTTAATTAATTAATTAATTAAATTATTATTATCTATTTATTTATTTTATTTATTATATATATTATTTTTAATTCCTTTTTTTTAACACCTATTTTTTTGTAAAAAGGAAGGGGCTGTGGGGCCCGCTGTTAGTGGCCCATCTAGCCACTGGAGCGGGTGCGCTAACGGGCGCTGGGGCGGGGCGCACCCAGGCGCACATCACGCAGGGGGCGAGGCAGTGGCCACGGCGGGGCTTGCCGGCCGGCCGTTTCCGGCGATGAAAGCCGGCGCGGCGGGGGCGCGTTGGGTAGCGCGGGCGGGGAGGTGGCCGAAGACGAGGCCTGGGGCGTAGGCGCGGGCCGCGGTGGCGAACAGCGCGAGCGGGGTGAGGACGACAGGCGAGGCCACACGCGCGGGAGCGGACGGAGAGTTTCAGGGGCATAGGTGGTGGCGTCCTACGGCGACGGGAGGGGGAGAGGAAGGGGATGAGGGCTCACAGGGCCCTGTAGATGTGCAAAGGCGTGCTCGGGGCAGCCGGTCGGGGGAGAGGCAGGAAGGCGACGCCGACAAGGTGACGGCGAGCGGCAACGGCGCGACGTCGGGGCAGTTCGGCGCGAGGGCGAGGAGGCGTCGGCGTTGACGGAGTCCGGCGTCGCCGGGGTGGGCGCCGGTGTCGTGGGGTGGGAAGGCGCGGTCGCCGGGGAGAGGCAGCGGGGTCGGGCACCTTGGCCGCGGGCGCGCGTCAGATCAAGCGAGGGAGCGGGAGGAGGGGATCGGGGCGAGTGGCGAGGTCGGGGCGTCGCCCGATCCAGATCCTGAATCGGGGGGAGGAGAGGAGCGAGGGGAGTGGCCGTCGTGCGGGGGGGGGGGGAGTGGGCGAGTGGGGCGTGGGGAATCGGGGCGGCCTAGGGTTTGCCCTATAGGCCAGAGGGAGGGGCCGGCTGGGCCAAGTGGGTCGGCCAGCTGGGCCGTCTGGCCCAGTTGGGGGGGGGGGGTGTCTGTTTTTTGTGTGTTCTTTTTGTTTTGAGCTTTTTCCTTTTATCTATTTTTCCTTTCTAACTTAGTTTCTATTTATTTTAGTTTTATTAAGTATACCACTAGCCCCTAAATTAGTATTTATAAATACTCTATTGCCACATGAATTTCTCATACCTAATAAAATAGTTTAATGTTTTATGAAATGCATTTAATTATTTGTTTAAGCCACTGTTTTATTTAGTTTAGTGCTTTTAATTATTATTATTTTTTTTAAAATGTGATCCTCCACCATAATTACCTAAGCATCATTTGCCACCTCTAGAACATTTTAATTTTAATGTTTGAAAACTTTACCATTTGACTTGATTTTAAATTTTGAATTCGAACGGGATTGAATCATCGTGAGATTTACAACAGTAAGAGTGGTGACGTGGCCTCATTAGCAGAGGTTGCTGTAGCTTGATTATCCGGGCGTCACAGCTATTCTCCTAGTCAATATGGTCTTTCAGCTATTGTTGAGCCTACCTCTTATCGTGATGCTTTTGTTCATCCTGAATGGCAGCTTGCGATGGCAGAGGAGATTGCTGCACTTGAGCGCACTGGCACGTGGGATCTGGTTTCTCTTCCTCCCCATGTTCGTCGGATAACTTGTAAGTGGGTCTATAAGATTAAGACTCGCTCCGACGGTTCTCTTGAGCGTTATAAAGCTCGTCTTGTGGCTCGTGGATTTCAGCAGGAGCATGGTCGTGATTACGATGAGACTTTTGCTCCTGTGGCCCATATGACCACTGTCCGCACACTTCTTGCCGTAGCCTCTGCTCGCCACTGGTCTGTGTCTCAACTTGATGTTAAGAATGCTTTTCTTAATGGTGAGTTGCGTGAGGAGGTTTATATGGAGCCACCACCTGGGTATTCAGTTCCTGATGGCATGGTTTGCCGTCTTCGTCGCTCTCTCTATGGCCTTAAGCAAGCCCTCCACACTTGGTTTGAGCGTTTTGCCTCTGTGGTCACTACAGCTAGTTTTTCACCCAGTGCTCATGATCCCGCGTTGTTTGTTCACCTTTCTGCTCGTGGCCGCACTCTTCTTCTTCTATATGTTGATGATATGATCATCACTTGCGATGATTCTGAGTACATTGCCTTTGTCAAGGCCCGTCTCAGTGAGCAGTTCCTTATGTCTGATCTTGGTCCTCTTTGTTACTTTTTTGGGATTGAGGTTTCCTCCACCTCTGATGCCTTTTTTATTTCCCAAGAAAGTATATCCAGGATCTTCTTACTCATGCGACTGTTAGTGACGAGCACACTGCTGAGACTCCTGTGGAGCTCAATGTTCACCGTCGTGCTTCTCATGGTGATCCTTTGTCTGATCCGACACGTTATCGTCATCTTGTCGGGAGTCTTGTCTATCTTGCTGTCACTCGTCTAGATATCTCCTATCCCGTCCATATTCTGAGTCAGTTTGTTTCTGCTCCCACTTCAATTCACTACAGTCACCTTCTTCGTGTTCTACGATATCTTCGTGGCACGATCTCTCATCGTCTCTTTTTTCCCTGTTCCAGCTCGTTACAGCTCCAGGCCTATTAAGATGCTACATGGGCTAGTGATCCTATGGATCGCCGTTCACTTTCTGCCTACTGTGTTTTTCTTGGTGGTTCTCTCATTGCCTGGAAGACGAAGAAATAGACTGCAGTTTTCCATTCGAGTGCAGAGGCTGAATTGCGAGCTATGGCTCTCCTGACGGCAGAGGTTACTTGGTTACGATGGTTATTGGAGGATTTTGGTGTTTCTGTTACTACACCTACCACCCTCTTGTCACATAGTACTGGTGCTATCAGTATTGCGCGGGATCATGTGAAGCATGAGCTTACCAAGCATATTGGTGTCGATGCTTCTTATGTGCGTGCTGCTGTGCAGGATCATGTTATTGCTCTTCAGTATGTGCCTTCGGAGTTACAGCTAGCAGACTTCTTCACGAAGGCCCAGACTAGAGCGCAACATGGATTTCACCTCTCCAAACTCAGTGTTGTGAATCCACCATGAGTTTGAGGGGGGGGGGTTAGAGTTATATTAGTGATGTCCTTTGGTCTTTTACATTCTAGTCTCTTGGCATCCTCTTGTACTCATATATATGTTGGCTTTGGCCTCCCAATAATATTAAGTTATTCTCCTCTCAACAGAACTGTCGTGGTCTATGGATACCGATGTCTTCTTAACCATCCATCCACATATGTTGGTTTGTCCCCTCTGTTCACGATTTAGAAACAAAAAAGTTCACTGATAATGTAAGATGTTTTTGTTTTTAAATCGGAGGTATATAGACATGTTTTAGTTTGCTTGTGGATCCATTTTAGTACGTATGTAATTTATATTAAAATATCTAAAATATCTTATAATTTGACTTGCAAGTAGTTATTAAGGCAGTCTTATCTTAAATATGCCATATGTTCTAGAGAAAACAGTGAAACGGTATATACACTGGGCTATTTTCTGGTCTTATACTATCCCGTAGTTACATGTCTATAACAAATGGTAAGAGATATTGTTGCTAGAAGACAAGCTTTTTCTCTCTTCACATTTATCTTACGTGTCATTTCTAAGATAACATCATAGTATATATCTATTCTAAAACGAGGCAAAGATATTGCGTTGTCTTTTCTAAATCACAGTATGGATGTAGACACCCACGAACACGTTCACTGATCCCTATGAGCATACACATATTTCCACTTCTAAAAGATTAAGTCGTCGGGTCCTGAAATTGACGAAGTCACCACAGCCACCTAGCTACCGAAAGAAACATCGCCTACCACTAAAAAATATTCCACCTTTATGAGGTACCAAAGCATCAGATCTAGGGTTTGATCCCTAGTGGGTTGAAGCACGTGCCACATCAATGTTATTAAATGGTATTCAAACATGCATGCATGCATCACCTCCATACATATGCATGTAGTGGTTGTCTTCAAACGGTACACTCCCTCGCGTGGTTATCGGCGACAAGCCTATATATTCATGGGCCCGCGTGGACATCCATGATCACTTTGACCGACTACGAGATAGGTTACTTCTACATCTTGAGCTTGCGTTGGTTTTCCTTGAAGAGGAAAGGGTGATGCAGCAATAGTAGCATAAGTATTTCCCTCAGTTTTTGAGAACGAAGGTATCAATCCAGTAGGAATCTCCTCAAAAGTCCCACGCACCTACACAAACAAACAAAGAACTCGCAACCAACACAATAAAGGGGTTGTCAATCCCTTCACGGCCACTTGCGAAAGTGAGATATGATAGAGATAGTATGATAAGATAAATATATTTTTGGTATTTTATAGATTGGAAAAGTAAAGATGCAAATAAAAGTAGATTGAAAGCTTATATGATAAAAGATAGACCCGGGGGCCATAGGTTTCACTAGTGGCTTCTCTCAAGATAGCATAAGTATTACGGTGGGTGAACAAATTACAGTCGAGCAATTGATAGAAAAGCGAATAATTATGAGATTATCTAGGCATGATCATGTATATAGGCATCACGTCCGTGACAAGTAGACCGACTCCTGCCTGCATCTACTACTATTACTCCATACATCGACCACTATCCAGCATGCATCTAGAGTATTAAGTTCATAAAGAACGGAGTAACGCATTAAGAAAGATGACATGATGTAGAGGGATAAACTCATGCAATATGATATAAACCCCATCTTTTTATCCTCGATGGCAACAATACAATACGTGCCTTGCTGCCCCTGCTGTCACTGGGAAAGGACACCGCAAGATTGAACCCAAAGCTAAGCACTTCTCCCATTGCAAGAAAGATCAATCTAGTAGGCCAAACCAAACCGATAATTCGAAGAGACTTGCAAAGATAACTTAATCACACATAAAAGAAATCAGAGGAGATTCAAATATTTCTCATAGATAAACTTGATTATAAACCCACAATTCATCGGATCTCGACAAACACACCGCAAAAAGAGTTACATCGAATAGATCTCCAAGAAGATCGAGGAGAACATGGTATTGAGGTCCAAGAAGAGAGAAGAAGCCATCTAGCTAATAACTATGGACCCGAAGGTCTGTGGTAAACTACTCACAACTCATCGGAGGGGCTATGGTGTTGATGTAGAAGCCCTCCGTGGTCGATTCCCCCTCCAGCGGAGCACCGACGAAGGCTCCAAGATGGGATCTCGCAGATACAGAAGGATGCGGCGGTGGAATTAGGTTTCGTGGCTTGTTCTGATGTTCTCGGGGTACATGGCTATATATAGGAGGAAGAAGTAGGTCGGTGGCCGCTCGAGGGGCCCACGAGATAGGGGGCGCGCCCTGTAGGGGTGGGTGCGCCCTCCACCCTCGTAGCCGCCCCGGCTGCTTCTTGACTTGCACTCCAAGTCCTCTGGATGATGTTCGTTCCAAAAATCACGCTCCCGAAGGTTTCATTGCATTTGGACTCTGTTTGATATTTCTTTTCTTCGAAATACTGAAATAGGCAAAAAAACAGCAACACGGGCTAGGCCTCCGGTTAGTAGGTTAGTCCCCAAAATGATATAAATGTGTAAAGTAAAGCCCATAAACATCCAAAACGGGTATATATAGCATGGAACAATAAAAAATTATAGATATGTTGGAGACGTATCAAGCATCCCCAAGCTTAATTCCTGCTCGTCCTCGAGTAGGTAAATGATAAAAACTGAATTTTTGATGTGGAATGCTACCTAGCATAATTCTCAATGTAATTTTCTTTATTGTGGCATGAATGTTCAGATCCAAATGATTCAAAAATAAAAGTTCATATTGACATAAGAAATAATAATACTTCAAGCATACTAATCAAAGCAATCATGTCTTCTCAAAATAACATGGCTAAAGAAAGTTATCCCTACAAAATCATATAGTCTGGATGTTGCTCTATCTTCATCACACAAAGTATTTAATCATGCACAACCCCGATGACAAGCCAAGCAATTGTTTCATACTTTAGAAATCTCAAACTTTTTTAACTTTCACGCAATACATGAGCGTGAGCCATGGACATAGCACTATATGTGGAATAGAATGGTCGTTGTGGAGAAAACAAAAAGGAAGAAGATAGTCTCACATCAACTAGGCGTATCAACGGGCTATGGAGATGCCCATTAATAGATATCAATGTGAGCGAGTAGGGATTGCCATGCAACGGATGCACTAGAGCTATAAATGTATGAAAACTCAACAAAAGAAAACTAAGTGGGTGTGCATCCAACTCGCTTGCTCACGAAGACCTAGGGCATTTTGAGAAAGCCCATCATTGGAATATACAAGCCAAGTTCTATAATGAAAAATTCCCACTAGTATATGAAAGTGAACATAGGAGACTCTCTATCATGAAGATCATGGTGCTACTTTGAAGCACAAGTGTGGTAAAAAGGATAGTAGCATTGTCCCTTCTCTCTTTTTCTCTCATTTTTTTCTTTTTTTTCTTTTTTTTTCTTTTGGGTCTTTCTCTTTTTTGGCCTTTTTTTTCTTTTTTTTCTTGTAAAGTCCGAAGTCTCATCCCGACTTGTGGGGGAATCATAGTCTCCATCATCCTTTCCTTACTGGGACAATGCTCTAATAATGAAGATCATCATACTTTTATTTACTTACAACTCAAGATTACAACTCAGTACTTAGAACAAGATATGCCTCTATATGAATGCCTCCGGCGGTGTACCGGGATATGCAATGAATCAAGAGCGACATGTATGAAAATTATGAAGGTGTCCATGCCACAAATATGATGTCAACTACATGATCATGCAAAGAGATTATTACAATGATAATGCGCATCATATAAACGGAACGGTGGAAAGGTGCATGGCAATATATCTCGGAATGGCTATGGAAATGCCATAATAGGTAGGTATGGTGGCTGTTTTGAGGAAGGTATATGGTGGGTGTATGGTACCGGCGAAAGTTGCACGGCACAAGAGAGGCTAGCAATGGTGGAAGGGTGAGAGTGCGTATAATCCATGGACTCAACATTAGTCATAAAGAACTCATGTACTTATTGCAAAAATCTACAAGTCATCAAAAACAAAGTATTACGCACATGCTCCTAGGGGGATAGATTGGTAGGAAAAGACCATCGCTCGTCCCCGACCGCCACTCATAAGGAAGACAATCAATAAATAAAATTGTGCTCCAACTTCATCACAAAGCGGTTCACCATACGTGCATGCTATGGGAATCACAAGCTTCAACACAAGTATTCTTTAGATCCATAATCACCCAACTAGCATGACTCTAATATTACCACCTCTAATATCTCAAAACAATTATCAAGTATCAAATTGATCATAGCATCCAATTCACTTTCTATGATAGTTTTTATTATACCCAACTTGGATGCCTACCATTCTAGGACCAATTTTATAACCATAGCAAATACCATGCTGTTCTAAGAGACTCTCAAAATAATATAAGTGAAGCATGAGATACTAGCAATTTCTACAAAATTAAGCCACCGCCGTGCTCTAAAAGATATAAGTGAAGCACTAGAGCAAAAACTATCAAGCTCAAAAGATATAAGTGAAGCACATAGCATATTCTAGTAAATTCTAATCAAGTGGGCTTCTTCCCAAAAGGTGTGTACAGCAAGGATGATTGTGGAAAACTAAAAAGCAAAAACTAATATCATAGAAGACGCTCCAAGCAAAACACATATCATGTGGCGAATAAAAATATAGCTCCAAGTAAAGTTACCAATGAACGAAAACGAAAGAGGGGATGCCTTCCGGGGGCATCCCCAAGCTTAGGCTTTTGGCTATTCTTGAATATCTTGGGGTGACTTGAGCATCCCCAAGCTTAGGCTATTTCCACTCCTTATTCCATAGTCCATCAAAATCTTTACCCAAAACTTGAAAACTTCACAATACAAAACTCAACAGGAAATCTCATAAGCTCCGTTAGTGAAAGAAAGTAAAACCACCACATAAGGTACTGTAATGAACTCATTCTTTATTTATATTGGTGTTAAACCTACTGTATTTCAAGTTCTCTATGGTTCATACCACTTAATACTATCCATAGATGCATCAAAATAAGCAAACAACACGCGAAAAACAGAACCTATCAAAAACAGAATAGTCTGTAGCAATCTGTAACCCACGAATACTTATGGAACTCTAAAAATCCTACAAAAATAGGAAGTCCTGTGCAATTTGTCTATTGACCTACAGCAAAACGAATCAACGCAAAATCACATTTCTGTGAATTAACAAAACTAAATTCGTGCATGCAAAGTTTCTGTTTTTCAGCAGAATCAAATTAACTATCACCATAGGTTATCCTATAGGTTTTACTTGGCACAAACACTAATTAAAATATAAAAACACATCTAAACAGAAGGTAGATGCAAGATTTATTACTAAACAGAAACAAAAACAAAAAAACACAAATAAAATTGGGTTGCCTCCCAACTAGCGCTATCGTTTAACGCCCCTAGCTAGGCATAAAAGCAAGGACAGATCTAACTAGTGCCATAATAATAAGATAGATCTTGAAAACTCATCTCATATTCTCTACGTTCAGCAACAAGTTTTCTTTGAGGCAAGCAAAAGTAATCAAAAAGGGCTAAATTTAATGAGACAAAAGTCCCCAAGACCAATCACAGGAGGAATGGGTTCCTCCTTTGGCCCTACATATTGCATAAGTAATTCATCATTATAAGCATTCTTTTGGCAGAATTTAATGAGCCTATACTCAAGAGAGTATCCTAGCTCATTATTTCGAAGAGCAAAATCATTATTAAGTTCGGAAATTCTATCAACTAGGACATTGGTAGGAACCTTTTTTCTAAGGTTTTCATTGAAAGCAACATAGTCCAAAGAATGAAAATGCCTAATTTCCTCTTGATCGACGAGGATCGCTTCTATGGGAGGATGACCGGTGTCCACCCTATAGTGCGCAAAGATTTCTTTGGCCTCTCTTATTATAAATCTAAACTCATGAGCCAAAAAGATAGTAACAACGCGCTTAACGGAAGAATGCTCAATATTAGAAAATTCCAGGAAAATTCTTTGTATGCAAGGATGCATATGCATAAATTGTCTTTCAAGCTCAACTAAAAGCATAGCGATAGCATCCGCAAGACTACTAGTTCTATGAAGAATAGAACCACCCACGGAAGGTAAAGCACCGGCACAAGTAAAGAAATCTTGAATAACACCTTTTCCAATAATGTTACCACTACCGATTCGAAACTTGTTAGTATGCAAGATAGGGGGTTCTTCAGCAGGAGCATCAGAATTTTCCATGTTATCATTATTGTCCATATCAACGATAATCTCCCCAATTTCAGACATAAAGGCAAACAAAAGTGAGGAAGAAGAGAGCAAGCGAAAGAAAGAAGAGATTGGGAAAAAGAGGGCAAATAAAACGGCAAGGGTGAAGTGGGGGAGAGGAAAACGAGAGGCAAATGGCAAATAATGTAAATGCGAGGGAGATGAGTTTGTGATGGGTACTTGGTATGTCTTGACTTGAGCGAAGACCTCCACGGCAACGGCGCCAGAAATCCTTCTTGCTACGTCTTGAGCTTGCGTTGGTTTTCCTTGAAGAGGAAAGGGTGATGCAGCAATACTAGCGTAAGTATTTCTCTCAGTTTTTGAGAACCAAGGTATCAATCCAGTAGGAGGCTCCTCAACAGTCCCACGCACCTACACAAACAAACAAATAACTTGCAACCAACACAATAAATGGGTTGTCAATCCCTTCACGGCCACTTGCGAAAGTGAGATCTGATAAAGATAGTATGATAAGATAAATATATTTTTGGTATTTTATAGATTGGAAAAGTAAAGATGCAAATAAAAGTAGATTGAAAGCTTATATGATAAAAGATAGACCCGGGGGCCATAGGTTTCACCAGTGGCTTCTCTCAAGATAGCATAAGTATTACGGTGGGTGAACAAATTACTGTCGAGCAATTGATAGAAAAGCGAATAATTATGAGATTATCTAGGCATGATGATGTATATAGGCATCACGTCCGCGATAAGTAGACCGACTCCTGCCTGCAATATGATATAAACCCCATCTTTTTATCCTCGATGGCAACAATACAATACGTGCCTTGCTGCCCCTGTTGTCACTGGGAAAGGACACCGCAAGATTGAACCCAAAGCTAAGCACTTCTCCCATTGCAAGAAAGATCAATCTAGTAGGCCAAACCAAACTGATAATTCGAAGAGACTTTTAAAGATAACTTAATCACACATAAAAGAATTCAGAGGAGATTCAAATATTTCTCATAGATAAACTTGATCATAAACCCACAATTCATCGGATCTCGACAAACACACCGCAAAAAGAGTTACATCGAATAGATCTCCAAGAAGATCGAGGAGAACATGGTATTGAGATCCAAAAAGAGAGAAGAAGACATCTAGCTAATAACTATGGACCCGAAGGTCTGTGGTAAACTACTCACAACTCATCGGAGGGGATATGGTGTTGATGTAGAAGCCCTCCATGGTTGATTCCCCCTCCGACGGAGTGCCAGCGAAGGCTCCAAGATGGGATCTCGCATATACAGAAGGTTGTGGCGGTGGAATTAGGTTTTCGTGGCTTGTTCTGATGTTCTCGGGGAACGTGGCTATATATAGGAGGAAGAATTAGGTTGGTGGCCGCCCGAGGGGCCCATGAGATAGGGGGTGCGCCCTGTAGGGGTGGGCGCGCCCTCCACCCTCGTGTCCGCCTCGGCTGCTTCTTGACTTGCACTCCAAGTCCTCCGGATCACGTCCGTTCCGAAAATCACGCTCCCGAAGGTTTCATTGCATTTGGACTCCGTTTGATATTCCTTTTCTTCGCAATACTGAAATAGGCAAAAAAAAACAGCAATACGGGCTGGGCCTCCGGTTAGTAGGTTAGTCCCAAAAATGATATAAATGTGTAAAGTAAAGCCCATAAACATCCAAAACGGGTAATATAATAGCATGGAACAATAAAAAATTATAGATACATTGGAGACATATCAGTTACACATGGCGGATTCTTCCTTTGGTTTGTGTTATCGTAGTATAGGTCACTGTGAGATTCAGACCTAATTAAGTTTGAGCGCATACTATGCATGCATGCATGCATGAATCCCCATCATCGGATTAAAGTGTGGCGTGACTTACATATGCATCGTCAACTAACCCTCGTTCCATTGGGGATTTCTAGTTTGAAAGCACGGTGCCACATCAAAGTTGTTCCATTGTGTATTCAAACACACCTCTCCATACATATGTCTCGGCCACGCGCACGCAGTGGTTGTCTTCGGGGACTAGCTACTTGCGTGATTATTGGCGAGCTAGCCCATCTCTGGGGTCGCATGGACGACCATCACTTTGACCAACAACAAGAGAGAGGTTGTACGACCAAGGTGGATTATTCTTGGTCTGTTTTACAATACATCTTGGTGCGATGCTCTCCCCAGCCCGCTGACTAAAAGTGCGTGTGTGGGGGGGGGGGACTGCTACATCGCACTTTGCTAGGTGAACCTCCGTGAGGGGGAGCATGCATTCATAGCTTAGGACTCCCCTCCTACTAACACGAGGGGGGGGCAAGCAATCATTACTGCAGGATGCTGCTAACGTGACACTACAATCAGAGACCCTTTGACGAAACTGCGTGCGATGCATTAATCACAAATGATGATGTAAAAAACCGTCAAAAAGATGCAAAATGTTTGCGATGAAGGATACATCAAACACGGTTCAGATTTTAGTTGCGTGTGCATACGGTTCAGTTAGAATAAACTGTTTGCGATGAGGCAGAACAAAAGAAACGGGCAGCCAGATGAAGGCATGTGCGATGTACGACATACAATTCACTTGGATGAACTGTTTGTGATGAGGCGGAACAACAGAAACGGGCAGTCAGATGAAGGTGTGTGTGATATACGGCATACAATTCACTGGGATGAACTGTTTGTGATTAGGCAACACAAAAGAAACGGTCAGCCAGGTCAAGGTGTTTGCGATATACGGCATATGGTTCATTGCGATAAATGTTTGTGTTGAGCCAAGAGAACAGAAATGTTTCACATAAACTAGATGTGTGTAATACGCGACAAACATCCAATTACAAAGGTGGCTAGTACACACATGACATTTCCACACACCAAAGTAAACTATTACATGCATAATTAACTAGGATAAATGATCATCTGATCATCATCTACTTCTTGTGCTAGCTCGATGTTCCATCTATGCCAAGTTTCCATTAATTGATGGGTTTTATGAACACGCCACCATTTCCCGCCATTTCTTCACCGGTTTCCCGTCACTCAGCAATATCGCGCATAAACCTAGGCGGGGCGCGACGAACGGAGGCAATAAGCGCAACCTGTAACACATCCACCTTTTCCAAGCATGCTAACCCACCAAAATGCTGCCTCTGCCATCAACCTTGTCGACGAGGAAAATGAGAAGGCGCCACGGCCCATCGAGACCGAGGCGCTCCCCGACAACGTGATGGACGACGTCATGATGCGTGTCATCGCCATGGTTGAGTAGACCCTTGGCGCATGGTGCTTTAGCGCCGCGGATCAAGATAGACATGTCAGCACCGAGAGGCTACAGCTCGCCGCACAACATGATCGATGGCACACCGCAGAGCAAGCTAAGCGCGTCCACGCTGATAGGCTGCGGCTCGCCGCACGGCGAGACCGTTGGAGCGCCGCAGAGAGAGAGGCGCGTCGCGCCGCACAGCAAGAGCGGATCCATCGGCGCTTGCCTGCTGTCGACAGGGCGTCGCAGCTGGGTACACGTCCCGTCAGTACCCCCATTCCTCGCCAGGAGTGGGCAGTGGCCCTCTGCATCGTACTTGCAACAGAGGCCGTCCACACCATACTTGCACCGGACTCCCACCGTGCCATTCGCATGGGTTGTGCCGTTCGCGTTGTCTGCGGCTCGCTCGATGACAACACGCTGGTCGCTAGGCTCGACCGCCTCCTTGGCCCAGGTGTCCACCTGGGCTCAATAGAGGAACATGGCCGTCGCATCCTCGAGATGGTGATCTCCGATGAAATAGCCAATTTGGAGCTCGAGATCATGCTCCAGATGTACCACGAGTGTGTCAACCGCTTGGACGAACGCCTGCACGAGTTCAGGCAGAGCCAAGAGCTACCGTAGGCAAGGACTGCTGGTCATGGTCTCATGGACGCATTTTATTTTGTTGAGTCGTTTCGACGTGGGTCGCTATGTTTCACAACAATCATAATATTGCTCTGTTTATTGCTCTGTTTCAATGTGTGTACTATGTTTTCCGTTCTTATATGTTCTGTTTCAATGTGTGTATATATGATTTCCATTCTGTATATGTGGATGATAACAGCTAGATACAAATTAGTAGACAAAAACAGATAGAAAATGAAATTCATAATATATATATATATATATATACAGACGGTCTATTCTGATAATATTAGTAGAATAACTATTCTGATAACACTTCTGCACTGCACGCTCAACGCAAGTACACGTCATTCTTTGAACCAAGTGTGCTGCAGTACTTACACGAGTGAACTTCCCGTCAGAAAAAACTACATGCGTTGTTTTTTTGGTACTGTTTTCGCTCTATTTTTTAACCGTTTATCGGAACGAGGCGTGTAATATACCGTTGAAAAGCTATGGATTAGGCGCAACTTTGACATGTTGAACACTTTTCAAGATTCCACATGGTTTAAGAGCAATTTTGAAAATGGTGTGGCGGATGACGAGTGGCAGCGAGCGTTTTTTCACGTTTTTTTAAAACGCTTGTCGGAATGAAGCAAATGATACGTCGTTGGATAGATATCGCCGAGGCGCATCTTTTTTATATATAATTTTTTCTCTAATTCGTTACGGTTTAAGAGCAGTTTTAAATTTATTAAATCGCGGAATTGTGTTTTTCAAAAAAATTCAAAATTTTAGTACTGTTTTCGCTACAGTTTTTGAAACGAGGCGCAACTTTCATATGTTGAAATATTTTTAAGATTCCTTACGCTTTTGAGTTAACTTTGAAAATCGTGCGGCGGATGACGAGTGGTAGCGGCCATTTTTTGCGAAATTTTTGCAAACCGCTGGTCCGAATGATTCAAACGATACGCCGTTGGAAAGATATCGACGAGACGCAACTCTTTCATGGAGAACACTCTCTCTAATTCTTTACGGTTTAAGAGGAATTTCGAATTTATCGAAATGTGGACACTATATTTTTCGCGACACCCAAATCGACGTGGGTACTTCATCCGACTGAAAACCGCACTACATCATACGGGTAAGAGAACTGCATGGTTTCTTTTATTCAAATGTAATTTTTTTCAAGAACAAAAAAGTAGAGTGCACTTCGCATCGGGTGTAAATGAACCACAACACTCTCAAGAAGTGAACCGCATTACTTTTTTTCGCTTCCGTAATAATTTTTTTGCACTTACGGGATGAACAACATCATACGATCAACCGCACTGCATCTGACAGGCAAGCGAGCTGCATAATTTCTTTTGTCGAATGTTATTTTTCTCATACGAGTTTTTGTTGTCCATTTTAACTTTTTTTTATGGACGAGAGGGGACCGCAGAGACTAGGGCAAGTGAACAGCGACATATATCAGAGTGAATCACATTACTTTTGTTGTTCTTTTCCTAACATTTTTTCGCACTTCACATTGGGCGCAAGTGAACAGTATCACTCTCGAAAGTGAACCACATCAGGGGGCAAAATGCACTGCAGGACCAAGTTTTGAAACACAGAAACACACGAACAAAACAATCTTAAAAAAGTAACATTTTTTGAACTTCACACATTAGCCGGGCGACCCGCAAAGTGCACCGGAGCATTGCATTTTTCTAAACTGCATAGATGAGCTGGGCGACCCGCAAAGTGCACCGGAGCACTGCATTTTCTGAACTACACGGGCGTCGTCATCGCTGTTTGACCTTCACTGCGATGGAAGAGGCCGCCCTCCATAGCCAGGCCGATTAGGCCGCCGGTGACGACTCCTAGAGACCAGCCAGCTGCACAACAACATAGATACACATATGTGAAAAACAAAAGTGCACTGCATAACAATTTTACATTTTCTTTTTTCTGTTGTTTCTCCCCTCTCCTGCAAATAACAAAAATTGTTGTGCACTAGACCGTCTCGCTCCCAAATGTAAAAAGTTAGCAACCTCGTTGTCACTCATGTGTTTTTGCCTGTTCGTGGATGTCGAGTAGATTCTAGAGCCCACTGGCATCCCGGAACTCCAAACAATCAGGACGTGCACTGCATACCCATTGCCAGCAGACTTCAATTCTCGTTGAAGGTCATGGGGGTTGAAGAAGTAAAAAAGCAGGGTAGAAGAAGGAGCAGGTGAGGGAGTCCTGGATTAGGGGGTATCCGGACAGCCGGACTGTGTACAACGTCCGGACTATTGAAGCGTGAAGATTCAAGACTCAAGACTTCGACCCGTGTCCGGATGGGACTCTCCTTTGCGTGGAAGGCAAGCTTGGTGATCCGGATATTATGTTTCCTTCCTTGTAACCGACTCCATGTAAACCCTAGCCCTCTCCGGTGTCTATATAAACCGGAGAGGTTGGTCCTTAGAAGGCCGATCACAATTACGATCATACCATCATAGGCTAGCTCTTAGGGTTTAGCCTCTACGATCTCGTGGTAGATCTACTCTTGTACTACCCATATCATCTATATTAATCAAGCAGGAAGTAGGGTTTTACCTCCATCGAGAGGGCCCGGACCTGGGTAAACATCTGTGTCCCTTGCTTCCTGTTACCATCAGCCTTGACGCACAGATCGGGACCTCCTACCCGAGATCCGCCGGTTTTGACACTAACATTGGTGCTTTCATTGAGAGTTCCTCTATGTCGTCGCTATCAGGCTCGATGGCTCCTTCAATCATCATCAACGACGCTGTCCAGGGCGAGACTTTCCTCCCCGGACAGATCTTCGTGTTCGGCGGCTTCGCACTGCGGGCCAATTCGCTTGGCCACCTGGAGCAGATCGATAGCTATGCCCCCGGCCACCAGGTCAGGTTCGGAAACTTGAACCACACAGCGGATATTCGCGGAGACTTGATCTTCAACGGATTCAGGCCAATGCCAGGAGCGCCGAACAGTCACAATGAGCACGGCTTAGACCTACTGTCAGACGATGCTCGGGATATCACCCCTGCAGAAGCCTCGGATCTAAATCCGGGGCAGGTTGCGTTGCCTAAGGATGGAGGGCTGGACCCCGCCCCGCAGGCCGTACCCTCATCGGCGATGGAGCCGAACACATGCCTCACTTCTGAGGTTGCCTGTGACTCCGGACCCCCGGATTCATATCCGGTTGTAGGTTCCAGTCCGCATGTCCCCGAGCCCGCCGAACCTGGTTGGGCTACGGTGATGGAGTTCACCGCGGCGGACGTCTTTCAGCACTCGCCCTTTGGCGACATACTAAACTCATTTAAATTTCTCTCTTTGACAGAGAATTCCGGGCCGAACTATGTCCGGCTCGAGTGGGAAGCATGCGATGAAGAAATTCGTTACCCACCCACCACCCACTTGATAGCCACGGTCGATGATTTAACAGACGTACTTGACTTCGACTCCGAAGGCATCGACGGTATGGACGACGATGCAAGAGAAGACTCAGAATTTATGGGGTACCGGATTCCCGCCTCGTCACATGACATATACATGGTGGATACGCCCAAGGAAGACGGCGGCGACAATCCGGAAGATAAAACCCTTGGGCAAAAACCAAAGCGACGACGCAGACGCCGTTCCAAATCCAGCAATAGTAAAAATATCAGCAAGAGCGCCAGAAGGATGGATACTCCAGTCAACCCCGAAGGCAACAACGACCAAACGGAACCAGCGATGGAGCAGGACGAACCAGGTCACGCCGAGCATAGTTCGAAGCAGACACCCGAAGACAATGATCCAGAAGGAAAAGTTCATCAAACCGCCCCAGCACAAGAAGACAGTCCAAACGACGACGCATTCATCATCCCGGAAGAACGCGTGGAACAAGAGAACCTCCACAGAAAGCATATGACCAAAGCGAGAAGTCTGAAGAGGCAGAAGCAACGGCTTAAAGCCGCACAGGAAACGCTCAATCGTAGATGGAACAAAGTGCTAGACACTGAAGAAAGATATGGCGACGATCGCCACACAAAGAGCTACCCAAAACGTAAGCTACTGCCAGAATTCGACGATGAGGCCGTTCCACCAAAGAATAACACGACCAGGAGACAAGACGTACCACTTCATAACCGCAATAAAGCAACTACCGAAGACGCGCACGATCTACGTGAGCACCTGGACAAGAAAGCTGGCGCAGCTAGGTCCATCTACGGATCTAAAGGACACACCGCGGCGGGGAACTGTGGTCGTCAAAACAGTTATGACAACCAAACACCAGTTCGGAATAAACACCGAACACATCAACAGCCGACAACATGCCATAGTACGTCCAAATACAGAGGGGCTGCTCACCCCCTGTGCTTTACTGATGAAGTAATGGACCATAAATTCCCACAGGGCTTCAAACCTGTGAACATAGAGGCATACGACGGAACGACAGACCCAGGGGTCTGGATCGAGGACTTTATCCTGCACATACATATGGCTCATGGGGATGACCTTCACGCCATCAAATACCTCCCCCTCAAGCTAAAGGGACCAGCCAGACACTGGTTGAAAGGCCTCCCCGAAAATTTAATTGGGAGTTGGGAGGAACTCGAGGACGCTTTCAGGGCCAGTTTTCAAGGGACTTATGTCCGGCCTCCGGATGATGACAATTTAAGTCACATAATCCAACAGCCCGGAGAGTCCGCCCGAAAGCTTTGGAACAGATTCCTCACTAAGAAGAATCAAATCGTTGCTTGTCCGGATTCCGAAGCCCTAGCGGCATTCAAACACAGCATCCGTGATGAGTGGCTCGCCAGACACCTCGGCCAAGAAAAGCCAAGGACAACGGCAGCCCTAACAAGCCTTATGACCCGCTTTTGCGCGTGAGAAGATAGCTGGCTAGCCCGTAAAGGCACCAGCGACCCCAGCACATCCGAAATAAGGGATGGCAACGGGAAGCCACGGCGTAATAAAAATAAACGCCAAAACAAGGAAGAGAGCCCGGATAACACAACGGTTAATGCCAGATTCAGGGGCTCTCGACCTAATCAGCAAAATAAGCCATCTAAAGGCAGTAAAGAGGGACTGTCCGGACTGAATAGAGTCCTAGACAGATTGTGCCAAATCCATGGCACCCCTGACAAACCTGCAAACCACACGCACAAAGAGTGTTGGGTCTTCAAGCAGGATGGCAAATTGAATGCCGAACACAAGGGAAGGGAAACACCAAGTGAGGATGAGGATGAACCTCGCCAGCCGAACACTGCGGGACAGAAAAAATTCCCGCCAGAGGTCAAAACAGTAAACATGATCCACGCGACTCATACATCCGTGAGGGGGCACGAACATGCGCATAGAGACGCGCATGATACAGAGCCCATCATACCCACACCTAACTACTGGATGTCTTATCCGATCACTTGGATGGCCGGACTAATATTCGGCACGGCGGACCAGAAGCCTTGGTGCTTGACCCAATGATCAACGGATACCGTCTCACCCGGGTCCTTATGGACGGCGACAGTAGTCTCAATTTAATATACGAGGACACTGTCCGCAGGATGGGGATAAACCCATCTAGAATCAGCCAAAGCAGCACCACCTTTGAAGGGGTGATACCAGGCGTTCAAGCCTACAGCAGGGGCTCCGTTATACTGGAGGTAACATTCGGCTCTGCAGGCAACTCCAGAAGCAAAGAACTACTCTTCATCATCGCACCCTTCCAAAGCGACTATCACGCAGTGCTCGGAAGAACGTCCTTCGCCCGCTTCAACGCATTGCCGCACTATGGCTACCTTACGCTTAAGATGCCCGGTCCACGTGGTGTCATCACCGTCAGTGGAATAACAGAGCGCTCGTCATGCGCAGAGGAATACGCGACGGCCCTCGCGGCCAGACTATAAGCGACCTCCAACATCAAAAAAATATGACCGGTCGTTAAGACCATGGACACGGTTAGACGAGTTTGGTAGCCCAGATCGAACCAGGGCACCGTATATGTAATCCTATAGCGCATACCAGGGGCTATAACTACCTAATAAAGCCCCACACTTGGCTTAACCTTATTGGCAGGCCAACGGCTTACACTTTTATCCATCGCGTACTAACGTTGTAACCTCCTATGAGTTTTCTTCTTTCCACAGACAACGTTCGTGAGATACCCTTCCAGGATATGGCACAACGGAGACAAAGGCGCAGACGTGCAGCAGGGCCCCGTTCAACAGGTTTCTTTTTAGATTAAGCCCCCCGTGTAAACCTTTTTATTGCCTCTTGTTGTTTAACCATCCCATGGGTTCTGTACCCACACAGGATACTGTCGTTTTTGGCATTTCGCCACGACAGATCAACGCACGTACCTGGAAACACAGGGTTTACAATGAATGGGCATTCTAGAGCCCATCATCTGTTATAAAGTCCGTATACCTTCAGGAGTGTTCGGCGTCACGAGTTTGGCCTTATAAGCATCAGCTCCGAATCATGTCTTTGGTCAAATGTTGGGTTAGCCCGGCTCCTAGGTTTTCCGCCTTACGTTCCATTAATATCGGCTAAGGTGGCCAAAGGAGAACTACTGCGATTGTGCCCTAGTTATTCCGAATGAGCACCTCAGTAGAGAAAGCCGAAAACAGACTGTCATGATACAGCGAGAGACTGGTCAACCACTCGACGACTCACCGGAATCTTTAGGATTCCTCCGCATTAACGAAGGGCCATTTCCCGGCCAGGTACACACGCACCCGTATTTGGAGGCACGCGAAGGTACCAGGGGCTACGTAGTAGCCCCACTTTAGAATCCCATGGCTAAGCGAAAGTGTTACAACTATATAGTCTGGTTGCCTAGTTCGTCGTGCGATCACCTCCTTAATGGACCAAGACGTTCGATCAAGTGTGATTAAGCATATTTTTTCGCGAACACCCCCGTATTCTATGCGTGAGGGCTGAAGCCAACGACTGCTAACTTTCGGATTACATATTTATATATACATATATATAAAAACGGCCGCACATGGGAAATAATCATATTCTCAGGCAAATAGTATAAATCTAGCCTCATAACCAAAATAAACATTGTTTTTACAATAATTTTGTTCATCATTCGAACAAGACATTCTTCGAGCACTGCACCTCTATCAGGCGGGCACCTTCTGTGACCTGCGCCAAATAGTGCTCGGCCGGATATTGGCCTCCCACTGGATTCTGGGACATTATAATAGTGGCATCCATATCCGTCCAATACGCTTTCACGTGGGCAAGGGCCATCCGCGCACCCTCTATGCACGCCGACCTCCTCATGGCATTGATCCGAGGCACGGCCCCAAGGAACTGTTGCACCAAACCAAAGTAGCTGTCCGGCTTAGGCCCCTTCGGCCAAAGATGGTATATTACAGATTGCATTGCAAGACCGGACAGCCTATGAAGCTCCGCTACAGCAGCCATCTTATCACTTAACGGCAGCGGGTGAGTGGGAGCATTGAACTGCGACCAAAAAAGCTTCTCCACTTTGTTCTCACCCTGATCTTTGAAGAACTCCACAGCATCGGCCGTACTCTTCGCCAGGTCCGCGTATGCGTCTGCCGAACTCCAGCGTCCATCTAGGGGAGCGTACTTCGGATCGAAGAACTTCGTCCGCAGCAAATAGGAGCCCCCAGCCGCGATTTTACCGGCCTGTTGAAGCTCCTCCCGCGCACCCCTGAGCTCGGTCCGTATTTCCTTGTTGACATTAAGTGCCTTGCTCAGGTCGGTCGATTTATCTTCATGCTCCTTTTTCAGGAGCTCATACCGGTCAGCGGCATTTTTTAACTCAATAGCCATTTCGGCTATCTTTTCCTCGCTCCGGCAATGAGCAGCTTGTTCGGCTCTCAATTCCTCGGTCGCCTTTAGGGCAGCCGCATTGCTCACCCGAGCTTGCTCCTTGGCTAGAGCAAGCTCCGCCCTCAGGGCCTCCACGGCAGCAACACCATCTGCAGTCCGAATATATTATATTAATATGTGCCACCTTAATATTTCCCTATGCAATGGAAGACAGGGCACATATCTTGTGATTTATCCAGCCGCTCATTCATTAGAGTGATATGGCATCAATCGACTCAATTTGCCTCGTCAGTTCGGCAACTTCAACGGACGGGCCGGTGGCCGGACCCACAGGTACCTACACATATTTGCAACACAAATTATTGGTTGATGATCCCCCGTTTGCCACCTAGGGCGGGCAACCAGAGTCTCAGGAACTACTATCTATACGGTGTATTCTTCACTACATACCTCAAAGCCTCTGAGCAGGCTTGTGAATGCTTCATTCAAACCACTTGTAGTGGATGAAATCTTCTTGAGCACCGCGCTCATTAATGAGCGGTGCTCCTCCGAGAGCGCAGCTCGCTCCAGCAAGCCTGTCAGTACGTCCGGCCGGACATCGAACTGCGCCGAACTCTTTCCATCGCCCCCCATTGTAGCCAAATGCTCCGGGTGCAGGGCGGCTGACAGATTAACTTCCGGCTTCGGCAGATCCGGACTCCTCCGTGACGACACCTCGGTGTCGCCCGCCTCATGAGTCGGAGAAGGGGGTGGGGTCTCGCTCTCCATCATCTCCGGAGGAAGGTCCCCCGAAGACGAACCCTGTTGAGAGGAGCTGCTGGCCAGACTGCAAAAAGTTGAATCCTGGTTATTGATCTAGGAGAAACACAGTACCTTCGGATTGTAGATTGACTTACAGCTCGGTGGAGGGCTGGCCCGTTGGAGGGCATGGTGCGGTAAGGGTGCCCGTCAGGGCAAGGCCCCCTGGGGATGTCTTTTCCCCTAATTTGGGCATCTCCGCCTCCAAATCCTCGGAGGCGGCCCTCTTCTTCCCGCGCAGGGAGGAGGCCTTAGCCTCCCCTCCCCGACTATCCTCCTTGGGGGAGGTAACAATTCCCCCGGTTTGGGTGCGTAGCATGTGGGGTTCGGTTTCTTCGTTCCTTCCCTTGTCTTTCCCAGAGGGCACTTTGCTGAGTACCCGGTCGAGCATCTTGGCCATGGTGGGGGTGGGCGAGCCTTCGGGGAGTGGCGACGGACACCTGATCCTCTCCGCCTTGCTGAGCCATTCCTGGACACGGATGAATTT
Source organism: Triticum aestivum (assembly GCF_018294505.1). NCBI lineage: Eukaryota > Viridiplantae > Streptophyta > Magnoliopsida > Poales > Poaceae > Triticum > Triticum aestivum. Next base: position 383,939,337 of record NC_057801.1, read on the forward strand.
CAGAATAAACAATCATGACAAATACAAAATAGGGTGTCCAGTATCAAGGCTACTTACTCGAGTATCTAGGCGATTGCAGCTTAGGCCCGCATCCTCGGTGGTGTCCGGACACACTACTTCCCGTCCGAAGAATAATTTGCACGTCTCTTCGAGCTTTAAGACGAAGAAGTGCTTGACAGTCCGCGGACCCTCCGGATTGAACTCCCACATCCGGAGAGGCCGGTGTTGGCACGGCAACATCCGTCGGATTAACATCACTTGCATTATGCTGACAAGGTTAATGTCCCTCGCAAGAAGCTCCCGGATGCGATTCTGCAGTACTGGTATATCACCAGCGGGCCCCCAATTCTGTCCTACGTCTGTCCAAGACGCCAAGTGTGATGGAGGGCCCGAGCAAAACTCGGGGGCAGCCACCCACTTTGTGCCTCTGGGAGCCGTGACATAAAACCATCTCCGTTGCCATACGTCGGATACTTCTGGGAAAGAACCCTCTGGCCATGGGGCATCGGTGTTTCTGCTTATTACAGCACCTCTGCACTCCGCATGTCGCCCCTCGATCATCTTCGGTGTCACATTGAAGGTCTTGAGCCATAAGCCGAAGTGTGGGGTGACGTGGAGAAATGCCTCGCACACGATAATGAACGACGAATATGGAGGATAGCGTCTAGAGCCAGATCATGAAAATCCAACCCATAATAAAACATGAGCCCCCTCACAAAGGGATCGAGGGTGAAGCCTAGGCCGCGGAGGAAGTGCGGGAAAAAAACGATGCACTCATTAGGCTCCGGTGTGGGGATGACCTGGCCTGGTGCAGGAAGCCTGTGTCGGATGTCGGCGGTCAGGTATCCGACCTCCCTAAGCTTCGCAATGTCGTCCTCTTGAATCGAGGAGGCCACCCACTGGCCTTGAGCGACGGATCCGGACATGGTGGAGGATCTGGGGTGTGGAGGCTTGGGTTTCGGGTGTTAGAACTTGAGGTGCAAGAAGGCGCGGGGAAGGTGGAAAAGAGGCATAGGCCTCGATCCCTTTTATAAAGGGGGGTGAATATCAAGAGTCCTTGGTGTGGCCGTTTGAGGCTTATCTAAAAACACGCGGGGTAATACAACGGCCATCATGGGGTCACGCACGCCCATATTAATGGAAAATCCCGTAATAAGAGGAACACGATCTCTGCCTCGACGGGACGTGCCAATAAAACCGCCTCGTAACACGAGTTGAGGCGGGTTAAGAAACGCCGGTCTGCGTTGGACCAGGCCACGATGCGAGGGCAAGACGCCCGAAGATTGCCAGCGGATCGGGTTTATGCTATGTGAAGATCATCTTGCAGATCCGGACACGGTCTACGTGTTCAATAATTACTTTGGAGTATTCGAAGAAGGAACCCGCCTTGCAATGCCGAAGACAATACTGCGTGCCGGACTCATCGTCATTGAAGCCTGGTTCAGGGGCTACTAAGGGAGTCCTGGAATAGGGGGTATCCGGACAGCCGTATTGTGTACACCATCCGGACTATTGAAGCGGGAAGATTCAAGACTCAAGACTTTGGCCCGTGTCCCGATGGGACTCTCCTTTGCATGGAAGGCAAGCTTGGCGATCCGGATATTATGTTTCCTTCCTTGTAACCGACTCCATGTAAACCCTAGCCCTCTTTGTTGTCTATATAAACAGGAAAGGTTGGTCCTTAGAAGGCCGATCACAATTACGATCATACCATCATAGGCTAGCTCTTAGGGTTTAGCCTCTATGATCTCGTGGTAGATCTACTCTTGTACTACCCATATCATCAATATTAATCAAGCAGGAAGTAGGGTTTTACCTCCATCGAGAGGGCCCGAACCTGGGTAAACATCTGTGTCCCTTGCTTCCTGTTACCATCAGCCTTGACGCACAGATCGGGACCTCCTACCCGAGATCTGCCGGTTTTGACACCGACAGCAGGGGAGAGGGCCATGAGAAGATCATGTCCTTCAGACACAAATCGCACGCACTGCATTGGCAAAATCTAAAACAAAAATAGCTCCAAAATGAAATTGTATCCCTGGAGAAGTGCACATTGAATAGAAGAGTTGGTGCACGGCGGGTCGGGGGGGGGGGGGGGTGAGCTGCATGCCCGGGGCGAGCTGCACTGCATGCCACAGTCGTCGGCACTGCATGCAGTGTCGGGATCCGGGGTGGCCGCGTAGGAGGAGGGTGGCGCCCAGGCCTCGCCGGAGAGGAGGAAGAGAGCCGGGTGCTCTCCTCCATCGGCTGGATCGATGGGAGATTGGGAGGATGGAGAGGTGGGGCGCCGATACGATTCCGTGTGGAGGGCCAGTCTGGTGGAGGGCCGGATCCCGTGGCCGCGGGCCAGATCCATGCCGGCTGCTGCGCGGGCGCGCTTGGATCGGCGCCGCGGTGGCGTGCAGTTGCGGTAGAATGATGGAGGGGACGCGGGTGGGAGGATTCGGCGGAGAGGACGCCGGGTGTGACAGCGGAGGGCAATGCGGGGTGCAGCGACATAGGTGCGGGGTGCGGCGGCGGCTTGCAGAGGGGCGGTGGCGCGGGGGAAACAGGTGGCCGGCGGCGCGGGGGAAGGTGGCGCCGGGGCAGCGCGGGGAAAGGAGGTTTGGCACCGCGGGGGAATCCACGGGAGAGAGAGAGGATGGGGGAGGGGGAGGATAAGGTCGGGTGTCTTTTTAGCGTGAGCAGTTCGGTTGGGTTCCTTTTGGGGTTTGTCTGTAGCTAGGTCAGCTCGCTAGTGTTAGCAGAATAAGCTTTTTTTGTTAGCAGAATAAGGTCTTAAGGGGTGTTATCATAATAGACCCATCCTATATATATATACATACATATATATATATATATACATACGTATATATATATATACATATATATATGTACATATATATATATATATATATATATATAAATTGTTCATTAGTTCATCACAGAATATATACAATATCATCACATATACGTGATGATACTTAACTACTACGTAAGATGTGTAAAATTGAAAACGAACAATACTAAAGCTAATAATCCCTCATAGGGGCAGTATTCCGGTGGCCCCTTGCCAGCAGTTCTCTGGTGCGCGACGTCTTCCCAGCGTAGAGGCAGTACTCCGCTTCCTCCGTCTTGCAGCGCTTGACGTACTGATTTGCCTCTTGCTGGAGGACGAGCACGAAGGATCTTGCCATTTCGTTGGGCGCCCACCGGAGCTCCTCGTCGGTGGCACGCTGGAGCTTATCGGCCCACCTCCACGCAGCAATGAGGCGCCTAGCGCCTTTGACCTTCCTCGCGAAGTACCCGTCTTCGTACACCTCCTCCGCACGACGACGCGCCCGCTGTGGGAGTTCTGGACTAGGGGGTCCTCGGGCGTCCGGTCTATTGGATGTGGGCCGGACTGATGGGCCGTCGAGATACAAGACAGAAGGTCACCTCTCGTGTCCGGTAGGGACTCCCGTATGCGTGGACGACAAGTATAGGTGTCCGGGTATATTATTCCTTTCTGTAAAACTGACTTTGTACAACCCTAAGCCCCTCCGGTGTCTATATAAACTGGAGGGTAGATCGGAGGTAGGATCACAACATTGCTAGGCTAGCCAATCTAGGGTTAGCCAACTCGATCTCGTGGTAGATCAACTCTTGTAACCCCTATACCCTTGAATATAATCAAGCAGGAGTAGGGTTTTACCCCTATTAAGAGGGCCTGGACCTGGGTAAGCACTGTGTCCTTTGTTCATAGTTACCTTCGGTCCTCAGACATACAACTCTGGCCCCCTACCCGAGATCTGCCGGTTTTGACACCAACACCCGCCCCCAAAGCTCCACTGCCTCATTTTCCCAAGCGCCATCACGGGCTTCACAGGCCGCCTAGTACCTGGCTTCCTCCTCCGCCATCTCCTTCTTGAACGCCACTTGCCTGGCTTTCTCAGCCAGCGGCAACGACTTCCACAAACAAAGATTGTAATTGCCCCAAAACCAATCTAAAGTTGGGTAGTCCGACGCAACCTCGTCCAGCGGCGCGTAGGGGTCCTCCTCATCGCTGCTTTTCGACTAAGCATCCTCGGGGGGCGGCAACTCCTCGTCGGTGCGTGGGCAGATCAGCGGTGCCATGGCAGAGATTAGAGAGAGAGAGAGAGAGAGGGTGAGCGAGGGGAGGATGTAGATGAGAATGCAGGCAGGACGACATGATCAAGGTAGTATTTATTGGCAGCCGGAATCTAGATCGACGGGAATAGTACACACGTCGGTCGTCAGAATTTATGAGTACTATAGTTTGAATTATACACGATTCTCGCAGCAAAATCCGTGTGTGAACTTAATAGCTGATGGTTTTAATATAGATCTGTGTCTGATTAATAACCCGTGCCACTCACCTTCCGAACCTCGAGGCGCGAAATAGAGTGCCAATCGTGTGGGGGCCGGTTGTCTTGCCAGATCTTTGTATTTTCTTTTTTGAACACCAGATATTTACATCGTCTGATGACTTTTAAACTCGCACACAAGTACACAAAAATATGATTTTTCAAACCTTTATGGTTAGCCATTGCATGTAGATGTAGCTCAAATTTCAATTACGGTCATTAAATGGCTAGAAAATCACTTAAATGTCTTTAAAAGGTCAAATGACCACTAGAATTTTCCAAATTTTCACATGACAATTGTATTAGTGCATGTTAGATGTAGAAAAAAATTGAAGGCCGTAAGAGGAAGCTATCTCCCGTTCCTCATCAAACGTGCATTGTTCCCTGTCTGGCCTTCTTGTGAGTTACTCCAGTTTGTGAGGGGTGTGTGTCCAAACTTTCGTCAAACATGCCAATTTTTTTACCACATCATCTTGGTGGCATGACATTACATCAAGCAAGGTTTCATGTTTCTCTAATCATTTTAAATTTAAATGCCATGGCACTCCATACATGTGTCCATGCCGTGACACCAATATGTTTGAAAATTCCTTCTAATTTACTGCACATGGAATTAACTCGCACACAAGTACACAAATATGATTTTTCAAGATGTTATGGTTAGCCATTGCACGTAGATGTACTTCAAATTTGAATTACGGTCATTAAATGGCTAGAAAATCACTTAAATGTCTTTAAAAGGTCAAATGACCCCTAGAATTTTCCAAATTTTCACATGACAGTTGTATTAGTTCACATTAAATGTAGAAAAAATTGAAGGCCGTAAGAGGAAGCCATCTCTCATTCATCATCAAACATGCATTGTTCCCTCTCGGAACCACGAGCCTTCTAGTGAGTTGCTCCGGTTTGTGAGGGGTGTGTGTCCAAACTTTCGTCAAACATGTCAATTTTTTTACCACATCATCTTGGTGGCATGACATTACATCAAGCAAGGTTTCATGTTTTTCTGATCATTTTTGAATTTTTTGGAATTAAAATGCCATGGCACTTCATGCATGTGTCCATGCCGTGACACCAATATGTTTGAAAATTGCTTCTAATTTACTGCACATGGAATTAACTCGCACACAAGTACACAAATATGATTTTTCAATCCATTATGGTTACCCGTTGCATGTAGATGTAGTTCAAATTTGAATTTCGGTCATTAAATGGCTAGAAAATCACTTAAATGTCTTTAAAAGGTCAGATGACACCTAAAATTTTCCAAATTTTCACATGACAGTTGTATTAGTGCATGCTAAATGTAAAAAAAATTGAAGGCCGTAAGAGGAAGCTATCTCCCGTTCATCATCAAACATGAATTGTTCCCTCTCGGAACCACGAGCCTTCAAGTGAGTTGCTTCGGTTTGTGAGGGTGTGTGTACAAACTTTCGTCAAACATGCCAAGTTTTTTACTACATCATCTTGGTGGCATTAAATTACATCAAGTAAGGTTTCATGTGCTTCTGATCTTTGGTTTTTTGGAATTTAAATGCCATGGCACTCCATGCTTAATTGTTCATAGCCGTGAGACGGATATGTTTGAAAATTCCTTCCAATTTACTGCACATGGGATTAACTCGCACAGAAGTACATAAAATATGACTTTTCAAACTGTTATGGTTAGCTGTTGCATGTACATGTAGTTCAAATTTGAATTACCGTCATTAAATGGCTAGAAAATCACTTAAATGACTTAAAAGGTCAAATGATCCCTGGAATTTTCCAAAATTTGACATGACAGTTGTATTAGTACTACAAATTTTCTCTTACATATAAAACACCATCCGTTGCCACTTTACTCCAAATTCGTCTTTCACAGCTAATAAAAAATGTCAACAACATCACACACAGATTTTTGTAGGAACCTTTTGCGAGGAAAATTCCTGGGTCTATTTAAGTGTTCCTCCTTAAGCTTCGCCGGTTCGTCCGCTCCAGTGCCGGCAACCCCGAATCCATGAATCTCGATTCCCATTCCCGCAACCCCTTCTTGCAAAGATGACACCGTGGAAATGCTTCGTGAAGCCCGTACGGTGGCCGCATCGTCCCCGAGCGCCGCCACCTACGCCGAGAGCACGTCCACCTACGCCAAGAGTACCATCGCATCCGCATTGAGCGCGTCCACATCTGGCGAGAGGGCGTCTGTGGCAGCTGCAGCAGCCAAGGCAGCTGCAGCAGCCAAGGCAGCTGCAGCTGCTGTTGCAACATTGACTGCAAACACCGAGAGCGTTGGAGATGCCGTCTGTGCCGCCGATGTCGCCCTGGCCTGGGTCGAGGCCATCCACGCCAAGATCGACAACGCAAACGCCAAGATATTCCAGGCCACCTCGAAATCCAGCATGCAACCCATGTCCGAAAAGGCGAGGTGGCCATGGAGCACCTGCTTCCTCATGAGATCGCCGAGCGGGAGCTGGAGATGAAGGAGACGACAGAGATTGAGGAGCGCCAGGAGGGGGAGTTGAGCGTGGGCGAGGTGGAGGTAGAGAAGTGTATGTTCGTCGACGAATCAACGGTGGAGTACCAACACGAGCTCTGGCGCAGCCACTACTACGAGTACTACAACCTTAAGGGTGGCACCGAGGACGAGGATGCAGTCGACTTCAGCAAGGGGGACACAGAGTCCACCAACAGTGGCATGTCGCCAGGACAAGTCATCGATGTCTCATCTCACACCAGGGATGCATAGGCCGGTGCGGCGGCGGATGTTAAAATTATGTGTACTTAGGCTTTGTTTTTAATGCTAGTATTTTGTTAGAGCAATGTTTAGGTCAACTAGATCTGTTTAATTACTAAAATTTCTTAGTTCAGTAAGTGTGGTCTGTGTGTTGTATGTTCTTGTGTGCCCAAATTAGCAAGCGATGTTAAATTATGTAATGACGTGGATAAGGACAGTACCTAGTGAAATTTCCACCAAAACTTGAATTATCAAGCTCATCCCATGCACGTAAAGCAGAAGAATCGTTTGCGATGCACACAAATTGTTCGAAGTGAATGGTGTCCAGCGGCACCGCGCGCAAAGTTTCCCTCCACATTCCAATTTTTTTGGCCTACTGCCGAAATACCTACCCCCGCCCGCCTTCCCCACCCCCTTTTCTGCCCGACCACAAGTCACATTTCCCTTGTTTCCTCCTTCCTTTCTTCCTTCTTAAGCTATAGCCGCTTCCTCGCTTTCTTCCTCACTCTCACCGTCTCGCATCCGACCGTCGGGGTCGCCATGGTCTTCTTTAATGACCTCTCCAGCAGTTCCTCCTCCGATGACAACTCCTTCACCACCCGGGTATGCCTCTCTTCTCTCTCTCTCGGGCTATGACTTGGAATGAAGGATTTTAACCCGATGGTCGATATGAGTCATGTCTTCCTCTTGCAGCTCACTAGGACCATCAGTTGCAAAAAATGGAGTGGGGTGGCTGAAGATCTGTCTGCTCGTTGTCACCATCAATCTCCATGCTTGAAGCTAGTTGTGTTTGAATTTGTGGACAGTGGGAGGAAGTTTCTGGCATGTGTAGAGAAGGTTAGCCCCTCTTTCGTTGTTATAAATCATTTGTTAGATGTGATTAAGACACTGTCATGGTCCCAACCCATTCATACCACACCTTCAACCAAACGTATCCTAAGACAGTGTCACAGTTTGTACCTAGTACCTAAAAATGTTGCCATCTCATTAGCGGTGCCATTAGAAATTATTTGACACTGCTTTAGCAGTTTTTGCAGCCAACTTTGGTTCACACATCCGAGCAGCCAAGCAGTAAAATACTAAATCATTATGTCACGAAGGAACTAAGCATCAAAGCAATAAGGTGCTCCAGAGTTCGGGTCCCTGATTTTTTTTCGCTGCATCGGCTCGCCAGTGTAGGGCACTGGTGCAAAATGTAGCAATAGTTGTATTTACACCGGTTTTGGCATACATAGTGGACGGCCTTAGTGCTATGAGTTCTATGTTACTAAATTTGTGCATATAGACACCTGTTAGTATCAATTTGCTGTCATCCAAACACCGTCGCTATATTGTTGCAGTTATATTTAGCTTCCTCATAAAATGTTCAATTTATTATTTATAGTACATGGGTAAGAACTTGTTGCGCTGTTGTAGTTAATTATAGCTTCTAATGTTTCAGAATTTGGTTGTTGTCTTAGTAGCGATTAATTCATTTGCACATTGATCTTTTTGAGAAGATATGTCATAATTAACACGTTTCTTCAGTTTTTCAAAATAAGTATTGGTGATTTTCTATGTTGCTATAAACCCATCTCCCCTACAATTGTTACTAATCTAGTTTTAAATATTATAGGATGAACGGAAGTGTTCTTACTTGGAGTGGATTGATCAGGATGTGCCTGGCAAAGCTCTGAAGCATGTATGAGGAAGAGAATAGAGGTAGGCTTAGAGAAAGTGTTGTCAACGCTGAAGAATATTAGAAGATGCGAGATAAAAAGAGGAAGGTGGAGAATGAGCTCAGGTTTTTTAAATCAGACTTTGCTAAGATGGTGTTGGCCGAGGAGGAGGCACTTTCCCAGTTGGCCAATGCAAAACAGGTTCTTACTGAACTGAAAGCAGAGGTGGATAAGATGAGCCTGGATGATCTCGATTAGGGAAATGCATAATTGTTCTAATATTGTTCTTATGAAGCGGAACTAGCTATACGATGTACTGTGCTGTTTTCAGGTAGCTATCGTACTGTGATGTTAAAATATATTTATGTGCCTGATATGAAATTGGCAAACAACTGTTTGATATGAAATGTGAATTTGCATAATACTATAATTATTAATTGTGAACTAATAAACCTGCTAAATGGGTCATGGAACTTTGCAAACGGTTCTAGCAGTAAAAGCACTTGTGATGGATAACCCAATGCCACATAGTTGTCTTCATCAAATCATGTATGATGTAGTTGAATAAAAGCAAACGGTTAACCAAGGCAGAGCGTGTGTGATAGTTACACCTATCACACACGAGCCTATACATAAAACTGTGTGGGATGTGCATATGAACGGAAACGTTTTCCCTAGATTGACTATGTGGGATGTACATATGAACAGAAATGATTTCCTTGGATTGATTGTGTGGGATGTACGTAAGAACGGAAACGTATTCCTTGGATTGACTGTGTGGAATGTACATAACAGACGGAAACATTTGTTTGGGACTGACTGTGTGGGATGTACCTACGACCGGAACCGATCGGGCTTGTATAATCGTATTTGATCGCTCCCCGTCGCACACGGCCTCATTTTTCTGAGCATGTGTGCCAGGAGAGCCTATCCCCTATGGTTTTTGGGTCGTGTGGGAAGGACCCCCTCTCGCCCACACTCACTAGGCGCCGGTTCCAAATGCCGTCGCGGAAAGGGGTTAAAAGCCATTTGTATAGCACCTCATTGTACTAGTGAATATCGTGCGCTTTGCGAGATAGATGCCACATCAAAGTTGCATTTGGTATTTGAACATCAAACCATCCTTTTCATACATATATTTGGTCCACATGCAAGTGTGTTCGTGTTCTGACCCTTTCTCGCGTCATTTTTGCCAAATTAATGAATATTAGACAAGTCGGATGACGCAACAGACATGGTTCACTCACACTAACCATGTGCCATGCCTGTGCCCCTGTCACGCACATCCGCATAGTACATTGGGCTCCTCGAGGCTTCCCCTCTCAAAATTATCTACTCGCGTGCAGGTTTTTTTGTTTGATAACACATGGTTATTATGTTTTGACCATGTGTGATGTTTTTTGTTCCCGCTCCCGATTGGGTTTTTCTGTTTCATAACACCCGGTTGTTATTCATTTCCGAAACGTGTGCGATGCACCATCATCCAAATTTTCAATAGCCCCGGATTTCACTCCCGCATAGTAAAATTTTTAGTAGTCACGTCATTTCCTCAAACAAATACCCCACCCCCCTCCACACACACACACCAAAACCTCCTCGGGCACGCGCACGCACCCACACACACACACCTCTCCCTCGCTTGAAACCCTAGCAAGGTCGCCGCCGCCGCAGCAAGGCCTCCATTGTCAACATATGTCGGTTTGCCCATGCAGCCTACCCACAGATCTCCATACCAAGGCCGCCCTGGGTTTCTTTGATGACGCCTGACAAACGCCCCCTTTCCCACAGAACCCCATCCACACCCCCATCCCCCACTCCAGAGCGTCACAGCCTAAGCCCGGCTACGCTTCCCGTGGAGCTCGAGGAGCGACTGGCCCAAGAGAGGTGTATCATGGTCTCTTCGCTCGACGTCACCGAGGTGGCCGTCGAGGAAGTTGACAACCATTACTAGTCGGAGGCACTCAATCAACATGCTAGAGTATGCGGGTATGTCGCGGATGCCGACTACGACATCGAGGTTGCCGACAGCGACAGCCTGACGCGGGATATGTCACAGGTTAAGTGGCCCACCCCCAACCCCTCGGATTCAACCGCCGTCTATCTCATCCATGGCCCCGCCGCTGATCTCCTCTGGCTCGCTATCAAAAATTTGCCATCCTACATCGCCATCGAGCCCCTTTTGTCATTTCTGAAGGACACGTTCTGTGATGCTAGCTTGGCATCCACAACTTCCAAGTCAGACCTCGTCGACGACGACCATGAGGAGGGCGCCCTCTGCATCTCTTCCAAGGGGAAAGAGACCATCTTCTCTTCCAAGGGGAAAGAGCCCATCTGTGACATCATGGAGGGCACCCTACAGCCGTGCTCTTCCAAGGGGAAGGAGCCCATCTGCAACAACATGGAGCGCATCCAGGGTCCGTGATCTTCCCACGGGAATGAGCCCATCTATGACAAGTGAGGAAACCGATGATTTGTTTTGCAGTGCCTCTTCACAGGGGGAACCCATGATTTGTTTTGTCGAGTCCGTTTTGTAGTGTAGTGAGAATATGTCCAGTTTTAATTTGGTTGGTTGCAGTTTGCCTTGTTTATTTCAGTTGTTCACAATGTGATGCTCTATATGTGCAACTATTTATTGTGCAGTACATTTCATCAATCCAGTTTTAAACATACCGATAGGAATGCATATATTTGCTTGTTGTTAAGCCTGTTATAGCTAGTATATGCCTCTTTTAAAGTTTTTTGATCGTCGATTGTTTGTAGTTAGCATATGTCCAGTTTAAAATGCTATCTTCGGTTGTTCATAGTATGCCTTGTTTATTCTAGTTATTCATGTGATGTTCTATATGTGCAAGTATGAACTGTGCAGTTCAATTTCATCAATACCAGTTTCAAGAATACCACTATGAATGACTACATTTGGTTGCTTCATCTTGTAGTTAACACGCCTTTCCAATTTTACTTAACAATAACCAGTGTACTTAGACAGGCACAATACCAGTTTGAATGACTATGTTTGCTTGTTGTTAAATGTTAGGCCTATTGCAGTGAACACACCGTTCCACTTGTTTTGCTTTACTAGCATGCTTAAACCTGCACATGGAAGCTATCTTTTGGAGATTATTTTGACTGCCATGGATATATTTGGTTGATGTTTAGCCTATTGTGCTTAACATGCCTCTCGATGTACTTACACAGGACAATTTTGGGAATGACTGTTGTTTTCCATCGAGGTTAGTTTCATCCCATGGCTTATATATACTCACTGTTCAGGATATCGGTAGCTGGTACCATATAGGCCTCGGGCTGATAAGGGACTAATTGGTGAATCAGACTTTTTACTGAATATATCCGTAACCCATTTGTCGTTAGGTTAACTAGGGACATATGTAATATATCTGAGGCTACATAGCGACATGCACTGTACTTAATGTCTAAATATGCAATCCTAGGCTACATAGCAACAAGGAAGAGTGTTACCTTAATGTTATGATGATGTCTAGATATACGTAGAAGAGTAGCAGCAGCAACAACAAAAACAACAACAACAACAACAACACATCCCTGCTTGGATACTCAACTTAGCTAGAGGTTAGAGTTAGTTTCTAGCTCATGATTAACCCTGAACTAACTCCATCCAAAGAGGTGTTTGGATGAAAAGGTTAGATTGACAATAAATGCACTAGGAGAACTAGCTCCAATTAGCACCTCTTGGGTGGGATAGTTTTTTTGGGTGGGTTAGATGCAACTAGCTCAAACTAGCCCTCATGTTTCGATATACTTTAGGCTATTTGAGCCCAAACTAGCTCAAACTAACTCTAACCCATGGATACAACAGCAGTTAATCAGCTGATAATTTGTAAAAATGCAAGAAACTCCTTCCTGCCCATAGTATAAGATGTTAATTCATCTAATATGTGAGTATATTGGATGTTATAAGATATTATAAATGAGTGTTGTACTACATCATTGTGCAATTGCTATTTAGTTTCTAATATTAACTTGGTGCTTTTAGGTACATATGTCATTGGTAAAGATCCGCGCTTCGACCCTTTCTGCGTATGGAACAATGAGATATCGATGAAACAGCATCAAGTGAGGAAGCTGATAAAGATTCTTAGTAAAATGGGTCAAAATATGGCAATTAAACTATTTCTTTACACTTTATCCAAGACAACAGCGAACCACATGATGGTAAGTAAGAACTCTGCAACCTTCTTTTTACTGCCCACAAGGAGTTGCGATAGATGACAATTTCTGAATCTTTTTCCTTTGCCGTGGTTCCCAAAGCAGTTTACTCAAGATTACCTCTCAAACTACATGATTGGTGCGCATGCAAAGGTTAAAGTATTTCTACCAGAACTCGGTGATTATCTAGATGTTTTCCTGAAGACCGTGAAGGATGGGCGGTCGGCCAACACAAGGGGTTTGAGTAGAGTCGTGCATGCCTTCTGCATGGAGGAGGGCACAATATGGGCATTCTGCCTCATCTTGTTCAGCAACCAGAATGTATTTCGCCTCTTTCTTTAGCGTCTTTTATAGTACAAGTATACAACTGTGGCTCATCATTCTTTATTTGGTGCTTATGTAATTCTTGAACATATGTACCTATGAACCGAATAATGTATTGGTTGTTTGAACCTGATGAATATGAATAAAGCTATATCAAACTTTCAAATTCAAATTTGGTACAATTTGAAATAGCAGCAATTAAATTATGGTGAAATTACACTCTGCAGGCCGTTACGAAACACATAGTTGGTAAAACACAAACTTTTGTGATATACACCATAATCCGACACGGTTCACATAGAGGAAACGTGTGCAAGCATGCACATAGTTGCTGTTTGCAAAGCGTGTGCGATGTCAGACAATATCACCAATGGTGCGGGCAAACTAAATGTTTGTGATAGTTGCCTTATATACACGATTCGCAACCATGAGTTGTTTCTGATGTGCACTGCTACAGGATGCTACTAACATGATACTACGATTAGATACTCTTTAACGAGACTGTGTGTGATGCATTCATCGCAAACGGGGATATAAAAACCCGTCAAAAAAGATGCAAAATGTTTGCGATGGCGGGGACATCAAACATGGTTCAGAGTTTAGTTACGTGTGCAATGCGGGGCATACGATTGATCCAGAACAACTGTTTGCGATGAGGCAGAACAATAGAAACGGGCAGCCATATCAGTGTGTGTGCGATATACGGCATACAGTTCACTTTGATGAACTGTGTGCTACTAGGGGATGCAATAGAAACGGTCAGCCAGATTAAGGTGTGTGTGATATACGGCATACGGTTCACTCGGACGAACTGTATTCGATTAGGGAAGAGAACAGAAACGGTTCAACTTAACAAGATGTGTGTGATATGCGGCATTTGCGATGAGATAAAAGAACACAAACGATTCGTGTAGACAAGATGTGTGTGATAGACAACAAACAACACACTCGGATGAATTGTTTGCGATGAGAAATTATAACACAGATGGTTACTATAGTTAGTTCATGTGCGATTCTATTCGTACAAAAAACTTTGAAAAATGCAAACTAGTTGCTTGCGGTGTCTAGGAGTATTGCACACGACGCGTCCGCAGTACTCATGTGCGATGATTAGTAAGTTACACATACGTTTCCTTATGTTGACACATGTGTGATAAATAACATGTGGCACCGCATACGGTATTCAGGTTGTGTGTGTGCTCCACTTAGTCTTCCTGCGCTCTAGCGAATGCTTCCCGCGCTCCACATGGGTGAATAGAAAAATCCACGCCTCTTCCCTCATCGGTTTCCCGCCACCAGCTAATGGCTTGCTGCATATAACCCAGGCGGCAACGCATCGTTGCGATACTCTGCGCAGATCTAGTCCTCACCCATCTACCATTAGTTATTCCAAGCATGCCAGACAACGACCAAAGCTTCGACGTCGACCCCTACCTGCGTTACATCTTCGGCGAGGAGAACGAGCCGGAGCAAGTTGGGGAGTAAGTGCTTCATCGGCCGGTGCAGGCACCATGGCCCATCGGCAGTGAAATCGGTGTGACAGTCCTTGCGCGCACAATTGACATATTGCAGAGGAGGTGTGATGAGCAGTTTTCCATCCACCATGCAAAAGATCCAGAGCTGCTCGGCGGCATGATCGACGACCCACCCGAAGAGCCGCCGTCACTAGCGCTCATCGAGAGCCTGATGCCCCGCAAGGAATGGCAGAGGACCTCTGCGAATCAGTCAAGACACAGGCGGCCTGCGGCTTCATCATTGCCCACGGCGGTTGTGTCAACCTCGATCCCGATGATGTGGTGGCCAGGATCGAGCGCATCCTTGGCGGAGTGGACATCCCCAACAAAGTGGAACATCGCCAACATGATATCTTGAGGTTGCAGGTGATGGACCGAATTTGCTACCAGGCCAGAGACATGGAAATGGAGCGGTTCCGCGGAGATATCATGCACGTGATTCCATGCTGTCAAGCTCTTCTGGAAGAGGCCCAACAACCCCAAGAGCCTCCCAACACCAGTAGCTCCGTAGGCGGAGGCAGGTCGGGACACTTGGAATGAATTGCCGCAAGGGTTCTATGCTGATCATGGAGTCCGAGAAGACCGTCATCGGAGGGCCGCCGACTTAGCCTTTTAGCCTATATTTTATTATAATTCTATGCATATGTAGGTCGTGAGTGTTTTGCGCCTTGCCACATGTGGCATTTTAAATTATCCTGAATATGTAATAAAATTATTAACCGTTGCCATTGTAAATTTGCCTCAACAGCGAGTGCATAGGGACGCCAGAGCGGAGCGCGCCACGGCCACCTCAATGCCTAGCAAAACGCGCAGACGGACACGAGCAGAGTGCACCACGGTTGCCTCAACGGTGAGCAACCACGTGGTCAACCTTCTGGCACCCCGTGGGAGACGCGATGACGCATCCATAGGACACGATGGTGATATCTTGACCATGTGTGATAGTGGGCACACACATACACGCACATACGAGAATGCGGGCCCACATTTCGGGCTTCTGATGTGTGGCATACAGTTGATCCAAAAGAACTGTTTGCGATGAGCCAGAACAACAGAAACGGGCTTTTAGGCCCAGAACCATCAATAAGTTTTGACCTTGTTTCTTGTCACATTGCAGATTACAATGCAATAAGTAACTGCAAGTCTCATCACACCTATCAAACTAATATGTGTTCACACTTAGCACCGGGCTATAAAAAAACTACCCACTCGAAAATTACTTCACAGTTCCTCTCCTCATCACCCACAAAACTCGTCTTCCCTGTCAAGTCGTTCCGCCATGACCGGTAGGAGGAGTTTTGGGTGGACATATAACCAGGCACCAAAGACCAAGGCCATGGAAGCACTAGAGATGTCCCGCTGTGAAGCGGCAACCGCAGTAGAGATGTATTGGTGCACCACAGAGCCCTCTAACAAGCTCTCACGGGCACGCGAGGGCTCTCACAAGCGCACTTGCGGCATCGGCGATCGCGAAGAGCTGGCATTGCTGAAGTCCTTGGCTGGCGACGACGACATTCTCGCTGGCCTCATTAAGAGCAAGGGCTCTCACAAGCGCACTCGCGGCGTCGGCGATCGCGACGAGCTGGCATTGCTGAAGTCCTTGGCCGGCGACGACGACATTCTCGCTGGCCTCATTAAGCAGCAGGAGCTAGTCGACGGCTTGATGAAGCTGCTCGAGATCAGTGATGCCTCGGTTGACAAGGCGACCAGCCTCGTCAAGCAACTGATGGGTGACAATGCAAAGCTCCTCAAGGCGCTTGCCGAGAAGGAGGAGGAGGCCGCTGGCTGGAAGATGTTGCATGAGCAGAGCAGTGCCTTGGGGATGACACTGACAACGGTCGTCGAGGAACTGATGGGTGACTTGAGCAAGCTCCGGATCGAGCGCGAGCAAGAGGTGGAGGAATCCGTTGCCGCTTTCAAGCAAATCTGTGAGGAATTGAAGATGGAGCTGGAGGATGTCGTCGCCCGACAATCCATCGACGAGTAGAGACAGTAGCGACCCAAATCGTTGTCTGCGATTTCCTTCTTCTCTTGCCCCCGTGTCTTCCGGGCTTTGCCGCATGTGGCATTTTAAATTATCCAGAATATGTAAGACAATTGTTATATGCGCATTGTAAATTTGTCATCATATTATCCGTTGCCATTTTATTTGTCGTCGTATTATCCATTGCCCCATGTGGCAATTTAAATTAGGCTGGAATACGAGTTGAAAACATGAACAAAGCAAATGCTGCCATGGGATCACAAGCAAACACCCTCCGTCCAGGTGCTTCAGTTAACCCATTAATGGAGAAGTTGTGAGCGAGGCGGGCGGCGGTTGGTGGATGGAGGTCAAAGAGCTTCCTTCCCGGTGAGCATGGGCGGCCTTGCTGCTCGCATGTGTCCCATCGAGCCTGCAAGGTGGACAGGATGCACACGTCCCATTGAGCCTACGCGGCGGGTTGCTCGCACGTGTCCCATTGAGCCTGCACGGCGGACTTCTCGCGCTCGTCCCATCTAATCAAACAGCTGCACGCATGCCACCGAGTATGGTTAAATTTTGGCAGAGGTAGTGGTCTCACTTAAATGGTTACGGGGGCACACAGTTCATATAATACAATCGTTTGCTATATTAACGTGTCAGCTATTTGTTTCAAAAGGACTATGTTGGCTATTAATGTGTGCGCCTTGCCTCAAACTGGATGATTTTTTTACCACGACATATATGTGTCGTGTCATGAAACCATGCCAAGTTTCATGTTTTTTGGGTGAATTTTCGATTTACTGGGATTTAAAAACCAAGATTCTGAATGTTTCAGGACGATGAGAAGTTTGTAATTCATTCCCATTCCTTAAATGAGACCTAAACATGCATCCAAATACATATGTACGATTTCCCACCCATTTTGCTTCACTGGAGCATGTGCTTGTAGTTCAAATTTCAGTTATGGACCGCTTTAAATGCCTAGAAAACTTAATTAGTATATACAATGGCCAAACAAACCCTGAACAGTTTCAAATTTCAGCACGACACTCCTGTTATTCTATGTTGCCTGTAGAAAACAAAGTTCAAGGTGAGAAGAGGCAGCGATTATCATCTTCGCCCACAAGAGGGGCATATTTCCCTACCAGAACCATGAGGGTTGCGAGAAGCTTTAGTTTGTAAGAGGCTTATAATATAGCTTGGCGCAAATTGTACAATTATATGTGCCATGTAGTGACACCATGCCAAGTTTCCAAATTTCCTGGTGAGTTTTGGATTTATAGAGATTTAAAAACCAAGATTCGCAATGTTTGTGGCCAAGCCAGCACGACGAGACAGTTGAATTCATTCCCATTCGTTCCATGGGACCTAAACATGCACCCCAAGGACACATGTACATTTTTTCTAGCCATTTTGGTGCACTGGAACTTGTATTTGTAGTTAGGATTTGAATTATGGACATTAAATGCCAAGAAAACCCAATTAATGAATAAAAAGGTCAAACGAACCCTGAATAATTTCAAAGTTCAGCGCAAATCTCCCGTTATTCCGTGTTGCATGTAGAAGTAAATACAAGGCTAGAAGAAGGAGCGATTGTCGTTTCGCCCACAAGGGGACATGTTTCCCTATTGAAACCACGAGGGTTCTTACGACAGGCTCCGATTTGTAATAAAGCTTGGCCCAAATTGGCAATGTTTTTACCACGACATATATGTGCCATGACGTGACACCATGCCACCTTTGATGACTTTCTGGTGAGTTTTGGATTTATGGGGATTTAGAAACCGAGGTTCCAAATGTTTGAGGAAGAGCCAGGACGCCGGTACGGTTGTAATTCATTCCCATTCCTGGCATGGGACCTAAACATTCACCCAAGGACACATGTATAATTTTTCTAGCCATTTTGGTGAACTGGAGCATGTATTTGTAGTTCAGATTTGAATTACGGACATTAAATGCCTAGGAAACTCAATTAGTGTATAAAAAGGCCAAACGAACCCTGGATAAGTTTAAATTTCAGCACAGATATCCTGTCGTTCCATCTTGCGCGTAGAAGAAAATACAAGGCGAAAAGCGGCAGTGATTGTGTTTCGCCCACAAGGGGAACACGTTTCCCTATCGTAACCACAAGGCTTCTTTGAGAGAAGCTCCGGTTTGTAATAAAGCTTGGCCCAAATTGGCCAATGTTTATACCACGACATATATGTGCCATGATGTGACACCATGCCAACTTTCACGACTTTCTGGTGAGTTTAGGATTTCTGGAGATTTAAAAACTGAGATTCCAAATGTATGAGGACAAGCCAGGCACCGGTACGATTGTAATTCGTTCCCATTCCTTGCATGGGACCCAAACATGCACCCAAGGACCCATGTATAATTTTTCTAGCCATTTTGGTGAACTGGAGCATGTATTTGAAGTTCAGATTTGAATTATGGACATTAAATGCCTAGGAAACTCAATTAGTGTATAATAAGGCCAAACGAACCCTGAATAAGTTTAAATTTCATAACGGATATCCCGTCGTTCCATGTTGCCCGTAGAAGAAAATACAAGTCAAAAGGAGGCAGTGATTATCGTTTTGCCCACAAGGGGGACATGTTTCCCTATCAGAACCACGAGGCTTCTTTGAGAGAAGCTCTAGTTTGTAAGAGGCTTGTAATAAAACTTGCGCCAAAATGGACGAAAAAATTCCTCGACATATATGTGCCATGTCATGACATCATGCCAAGTTTCACGATTTTTGGGTGAGTTTTGGATTTACAGGGATTTAAAAACCAAGATTCTTCTCATGAAATGTTTTCAAATAGCACACGGTTCACTCGCGAAAGCCATGTGCCTACCAAACCTTGGTCGATGCCCCCCATGTTCTGATTGGCCAGAACCCAAACCCCACGGATCGTACGTCTGCACCCTTGGATGCTCCCAGATCGAACGACAATCCTCATCCCTTTCGACAGCACATGCAGTACATGGGTAAGGACTGTGCGCGTGCGTCGTGCTAGCTCACACTTCCTTCTCTACTAAGTTTTTTGTATTATAATGTTGTTATATATGTAAATAGGCTACCGTTTCCCGCCACTCCTCTCATCGGTTTCCCGCCTCTTCTCCCATCGTTTTCCCGCTACCAGTGCACCATGAATCACCATGACTGCGCAAGTGATACGTCTCCAACGTATCTATAATTTGTGAAGTATTGATGCCATGATTACAACAATTTTATATGGTTTTGGTATGGTTTGCATTGAACTAACCCGGACTGACGCTGCTTTCAGCAGAACTACCGTGGTGTTGTTTTCTTTGCAGAAATGAAAGTTCTCCAAATGAGCTGAAACTTTTTGACGATTTTTTTTGGAACAAAAGAGACCCCTGAAGCTTCGTGGAAGGACTAGAAAGTGAAGGAGTAGGGCACAAGACACCGGGGCGTGCCTGGTGGGCCCGGCTTGTCCCGGTGGTTGTGCTCACCTCGAGGCCCATCTTCACATGAAACCAACGCCAAAAAATCCTATAAATAGAGAAACCATCAGAAGTAGCACTAGATCAGAAGTTCCGCTGCTGCAAGCTTCTGTAGCCACGAAAAACAAATCTAGACCCCGTTCGACACTCTGCCAGAGGGGGAGATCATCACCGGTAGCCATCTTCATCATCCCGACGGCCACCATGATGAGGAAGGAGTAGTCCACCCTCGGGCTTGAGGGTTTGTACTAGTAGCTATGTGTTTAATCTCTCTCTCTCTCTCTCTCTCTCTCTCTCTCTCTCTTTCTCCCTCTCTCTCTCTCGTGTTCTTGAGATGTCATGATCTTGATGTATCGTGGGCTTTGTTAATATAGTTGGATCATATGGTGTTTCCCCCTCTCTATCTTGTTGTGATGAATTGAGTTTTCCCTTTGAGATTTCGTTGTTATCAGATTGAATACTTTTATGGATTTGAGAGCACTTGATATATGTCTTGCATATGAATACTCGTGGTGACAATGGGGTATCATATTGATTCACTTGATATGTGTTTTGGCACTCAACTCACGGATTCCCGAGGTGACATTGGGGTAATCTAGGCATAGGGGTTGATGCACGTTCTCGTCTTTTGTTTCTCTGGTAGAAATCTAGGGGCACTCTTTGAGATTCTTTTCGTTGGATTGAGTATTATGAATATGAATTTGCTTTGGTGTTATTCTAGTATGAACTCTTGGTAGATCGATCGGAAATAATAACTTGGTGTTATTTTAGTACGAACTCTTGATAGATTGATCGGAAAGAATAACTTGGTGTTATTTTAGTACGAACTCTTGGACAGATCGATCAGAAAGAATAGATACAAAAAATTTCTTCTTATGTTCTCCGCTAGATAAGAACTTTGGAGTGATTCTTCATCGCACTTTGAGGGATGGTTATATGATCCAATTATATTAGCATTGTTGAGATATTGCACTAGCGAAAGTACGGACCCTAGGCCTCATTTTCAAGCATTGCAATACCGTTTGTGCTCACTTTTGTCAATTGCCACCTGGTTGTTTTTTATTGTTCCTATCACAAAAATCAAATCTACTATCATTACCACACTTTTATTATCATCTCTTCACCGAACTAGTTCACCTATACAAATTACCACTATATTTGGTGTGTTGGGAACACAAGAGACATTTTGTTATGGTTGCAGGGTTGTTTGAGAGAGACTATCTTCATCCCACGCCTCTCACAGATTGATAAACCTTAGGTCATCTACTTGAGGGAAAATTGCTACTGTCCTACAAAACTCTGCGCTTGGAGGCCCAACACAAGTCTGCAAGAACAAGTTGTGTAGTAGACATCAAGCACTTTTCTGGCGCCGTTGCCTGGGAGGTGAGTGCTTGAAGGTATATATTTAGATCTTGCAATCAAATCTTTTAGTTTCTTGCTTTATCACTAGTTTGGTTAAAAAAAGAATTAAATGGAGATTGGGTTACCTCATATTGTTCGTTATCTTTATAGTGTCTATCTTGAGAATAAGGGTTCTGATGATTGTGCTCAATTGCTAGAAAAAGAACTCAATAAAATTTATGGTATAAAAACTTTGAATGATGAGCACGATTGCAATATTGTTAGTATGAATTCCTTGAATATCCATGAGGTTAATGATGATTGCACTAGCCATGATAATGACGTCTCCTATAATGATGTCAATTTTTGTGGAGTAAATTGGGAGTGCACACACACACCAAAAAGGGAAGATAGATTTTGTAAGAAGCATAAATACTTAGAAACAAAAAATTTGCAAGAGAGGCTAGATGATTGGTGCTGAATGGTTTAATTTTTTTTGCCATCCTTGTGAACTTTCCAATGAACGTGGTCATTTAAATCTCCAATGCTATTTGTTTCATGATCAAATCGTGTCCAAAAATTGTGATAACTTGATTACCCTTGAGCATCATAAAGAGCTTAGTCTTCTTTTGGGGTATGAAGAAATGAAACGTATAAATAAGGGTATTCCAAAATCTAATCTCAATAGGTTTCTTGATTTTGATCTAGAGGAAATTTATATGTTTCGTGCGGTAAATTGCATTGAAAATCCATATATTGCCAATTACATAAATACAAGAAAACAAATAGAACACTAATGAAAGGGGAAATATTTCCCAATACCCTCCTAGTGTTTCTTATGATGAATCAGGTAATGAGGAGGAGCTTCCTATACAATCAATCTCTTCAATGAGAAGCTCGAAAAAATTGATTAAACCCACACGTGAGGTGGTGAAGAAGAAAAAGAAAAGAAGAAAAATTAGAGGTAAAAAGGTAACTCTCCCAAGTAATATTGCTCCTATCACCATTGTGCCTCATGAAAGTGAATCAAATATGTTGATGGAGGATGATGATGTTGAGTATGATTTTGTGATGCCTACTACTTGTTGTGATAATTGGGAAGACAATGATGTCTCTTATGATCTTGAAAATCTTTTTGTCACTTGCTTGGAATAATATGATAATAGTGTTTACTATACTATAGGTGCCACTCATGCTATTGCTAAGAATGATTATGATGATATGCAAAACCACAAGCTTGGGGATGCTATGTTTGATGAGTATGAAATGTTTGAAGATTTATTTGCTGAAAATAATGCTTGTACCAAGCTTGGGGATGCTTTGCATAAAGAATATGATCCTTTGATTCCTTCTACTTTCGATAAGAAAATTTATTATGATGATAGCATGCCTCCTATTTATGATGATTACAATCATGAAAGTAGGGTTGGAAGAGTGTCAACTCTAGGTAGTAGTGATCCCACTATTTTGTAGGGTGTTGAATCTTATTACAATATTGATGAAAGTGGATTTGGAGAGGTCATGACTTTATTTAGTGATACATCCACTATTTTGGAAGAGGTTTCAATTGACTATGACAATAATGTTGCTATCTATGATGATTATATGATGACATATATGCCAAAAGAGTAATAAATCTTCTATGCTTGTGCATCATGAAAAAAGTGCTGTATGTGATGGTTATATGGATGAACTATTCATGATGCTACTGAAAATTATTATGAGAGAGGAACTTATGATTCATGATACTCTTGTTATGTTTCAATCCCGATCTTTTATGTGAGCATCATTGAAATCATGATGCCTAGCTAAAAGGCATTAAAGAAAAGCGCTTGTTGGGAGACAACCCAACATTTTTACCTATAGTTTTTGCGTGTTCACATGATTATGCTACTGTAGTAATCATGTTTTATTGCTTTTGTTTCAATAAAGTGCCAAGTAAAGCCTTTGGGATAGTGTGGATGATAGTTGACTTGATTCTGTGCAAAAACAGAAACTTTTGCGCCAGGTACAATAATTTCTAAAATTCACTAGAATGTGCTTTTGATCTGAAGTTTTTATAGGTGATAGATATACAAATTGTCTACGTTGTCCTAAGTTTTCAGAATTTTTGGAGTAGCATAAGTATGGTTGGAGTACAGATTACTACAGACTATTGTGTTTTTGACAGATTCTGTTTTCAATGCATAGTTTGCTTGTTTCCTTGTTTCTATGGCTTATATTGCTCAATATAAATTGTGGAATGATATGCTACAGTAGGAATTGTGTCGAAACAATTATGAATCTTGTTTTTGATAGTACTAGAGTGAAATGGTTTGCTCTTTATCATACTAACCTATCTCACGAAGTTCTGTTAAGTTTTGTGTGATTGAAGTTTTCAAGTTTTGGATGAGATGTCGATATGAGGAGAATAATGAGTGAAAATCCCCTAAGCTTGGGGATACCCAAGGCACCCGAAGGTAATATTCAAGGAAGATCCAAGCAACTAAGCTTGGGGATGCCCCAGAAGGCATCCCCTCTTCCGTCTCCAACATTATCGGTAACCTCACTTGGAGCTATATTTTCATTCGTCACGTGATATGAGTTTTTCTTGGAGCGCCATTTTATTTTGCTAGGATTTGGTTGTTGTTATTTAGAATAATGTTTTGCATCTTTTATTTCAATAAAAGTGGCAATGATAGCCTTTGTCATGATTATTTTGCAAGTTGATACGTCTCCATCGTATCTACTTTTCCAAACACTTTTGCCCTTGTTTTGCACTCTAACTTGCATGATTTGAATGGAACTAACCGGACTGACGTTGTTTTTAGCAGAATTGCCATGGTGTTATTTTTGTGCAGAAATAAAAGTTTTCGGAATGACCTGAAACTTCACGGAGATTATTTTTGGAATTTATAAAAATACTGGCGAAAGAATCAAGACCAGGGGGCCCACACCCTGTCCACGAGGGTGGGGGCGCGCCTACCCCCCTGGGCGCGCCCCCTACCTCGTGGGCCCCCTGATGCTCCACCGACCTCAACTCCAACTCAATATATTCATGTTCGGGGAGAAAAAAAATTAGAGAGAAGGATTCAGCGTGTTTTACGATATGGAGCCGCTGCCAAGCCCTAATCTCTCTCGGGAGGGCTGATCTAGAGTCCGTGCGGGGCTCCGGAGAGGGGAATCCGTTGCCGTCGTAATCATCAACCATCCTCCATCACCAATTTCATGATGCTCACCGCCGTGCATGAGTAATTCCATCGTAGGCTTGCTAGACGGTGATGGGTTGGATGAGATTTACCATGTAATCGAGTTAGTTTTGTTAGGGTTTGATCCCTAGTATCCATTATGTTCTAAGATTGATGTTGCTAGACTTTTCTATGCTTAATGCTTGTCACTAGGGCCCGAGTGCCATGATTTGAGATCTGAACCTATTATGTTTTCATGAATATATGTGAGTTCTTGATCCTATCTTGCAAGTCAATAGTCACCTACTACGTGTTATGATCTGGTAGCCCCGAAGTGACAATAATAGGGACCACTCCTGGCGATGACCGTAGTTTGAGGAGTTCATGTATTCAGTAAGTGTTAATGCTTTGGTCAGGTACTCTATTAAAAGGAGGCCTTAATATCCCTTAGTTTCCAATAGGATACCGCTGCCACAGGAGGGTAGGACAAAAGATGTCATGCAAGTTCTTTTCCATAAGCACGTATGACTATATTCGGTATACATGCCTACATTACAGTGATGAACTGGAGCTAGTTCTGTGTCATCCTTTATTATAACTATTACATGAGGAATTGCATCCGTCATAATTATCCATCATTGATCCATTGCCTACGAGCTCTTCACATATTGATCTTTGCTTAGTTACTTCACCGTTGTCACTGTTACAATTACTACAAAACTGCTATTGTTACTTTTGCCATTGTTACTGTTACTTACATACTACTTTGCTACTAAATACTTTGCTGCAGATATTAAGTCTTTCAGGTGTGGTTGAATTGACAACTCAACTGCTAATACTTGAGGTTATTCTTTGGCTCCCCTTGTGTCGAATCAATAAATTTGGGTTGAATACTCTACCCTCGAAAACTGTTGCGATCCCCTATACTTGTGGGTTATCAAGACTATTTTCCGGCGCCTTTGCCGGGGAGTGATGACCCGCAAGTGTAGGGGATAAATTGTAGTCCTTTCGATAAGTAAGAGTGTCGAACCCAATGAGGAGCAGAAGGAAATGATAAGCGGTTTTCAGTAAGGTTTTCTCTACAAGCATTGAAATTGTAGGTGATAGATAGTTTTGTGATAAGATAAATAGCAACGAGTAACAAGTAAATAAAGTAAATAAAGTGCAGCAAGGTGGCCAATCCCTTATGTAGCAAAGGATAAGCCTAGAAAATTTCTAATAATGAGAAAGGAGCTCCTGAGGACACATGGGAATTATCGTCAAGCTAGTTTTCATCACGTTCATATGATTCGCGTTCGGTACTTTGATAATTTGATATGTGGGTGGACCAGTACTTGGGTACTTCCCTAACTTGGACAAGCATCCCACTTATGATTAACCCCTATTGCAAGCGTCCGCAACTACAAAAGAAGTATTAAGGTAAACCTAACCACAACATTAAACATATGGATCCATATCAGCCCCTAACGAAGCAACGCATAAACTAGGGTTTAAGCTTCTGTCACTCTAGCAACCCATCATATACTTATTACTTCCCCATGCCTTCCTCTAGGCCCAAATAATGGTTAAGTGTCATGTAGTCGACATTCACATAACACCACTAGAGGAAAAGACAACATACATCTCATAAAAATATCGAACGAATACCAAATTCACATGACTACTAATAGCAAGACTTCACCCATGTCCTCAGGAACAAACATAACTACTCACAAAGCGTATTCATGTTCATAATCAGAGGAGTAATAATATGCATAAAGGATCTAAACATATGATCTTCCACCAAGTAAACCAATTAGCATCAACTACAAGGAGTAATCAACACTACTAGCAACCCACAGGTACCAATTTGTGGTTTTGATACAAGATTGGATACAATAGATGAACTAGGGTTTTGAGAGGAGATTGTGCTGATGAAGATGTTGATGGAGATTGACCCCCTCCCAATGAGAGGATTGTCGGTGATGACGTTGGTGATGATTTCCCCCTCCCGAAGGGAAGTGTCCCCGGCAGAACAGCTCCCCCGGAGCCCTAGATTGATTCCGCCAAGGTTCCGCCTCGTGGCGCCAGAGTTTCGTCCCGTAAGCTTGCCCTCGATTTTTTTCAGGGTAAAAGCGATGATATAGCAGAAGATGGACACCGGAAGCCCACCAGGGGGGCCAGGAGATAGGGGGGCGCGCCCTATAGGGGGGGGGGCGCCCCCTGTCTCCTGGACAGTGTGTGGCCCCCCTGGTGTATTTCTTTCGCTCAAAAATTCTTATTAATTCCAAAAAGTTGTTTCGTGGAGTTTCAGGACTTTTGGAGCTGTGCAGAATAGGTTTCCAACGTTTGCTCCTTTTCTAGCCAGAATTCCAGCTGCCGGCATTCCCCCTCTTCATGGTAAACCTTGTAAAATAAGAGAGAATAGACGTAAGTATTGAGATATAATGTGTAATAATAGCCCATAATGCAATAAATATTGATATAAAAGCATGATGCAAAATGGACGTATCAACTCCCCCAAGCTTAGACATCGCTTGTCCTCAAGCGGAAGCCGAAATCGAAAAATATGTCCACATGTTTAGAGATAGAGGTGTCGATAAAAATAAAATACGGACATCAGAGCATCATGATCATTCTAATAACAACAGCATAAATAGATTTTGTCGTATCATTTCCTATGCTCAAGTGACAATCAATTCACAATGTCAAGTATGGTTCAGAAACTTCATTGGGAACTAACAAACTATAATCTCAGTCATTGAAGCAATTGCAATTTATCATAACATCAGAAAGAGTCAACAATAGAACTTTTCAGCAAGTTCACATACTCAACTATCTTGTAGCCCTCTACAATTTCTAACACTCACGCAGTACTTGTGGTTATGGAGTTTCAGCCGGACAGTGAGAAAGATAGGGGCTTATTGTGTTGCCTCCCAACATATTCACCTTTAGGTGATGTCAACAATAATAGCTATGCTAACTAACATCCAATTAGATATATATATATATCATGATCTTTCAAACACGAGGAGCTTGCCAAAGGATAAAATGAAAAAGGGAAAGGTGAGGATCACCTTGACTCAAGCATAAAGTAAAAAAACATAAAGTAAAAGATAGGCCCTTCGCAGAGGGAAGCAGAGGTTGTCATGTGCATTTAGGGTTGATGCACAAAATCTTAATGCAAAAGAACGCCACTTTATACCGCCCCTTGTATGTGGACCTTTATTATGCAGTCCGTCGCTTTTATTACTTCCACAACAAGTTCACACAAAGCTTATTTTCTCTGCACTAATAAGTCATACATATTTAGATAGCAATTTTTATTACTTGCAACATGAAAACTTACTTGAAGGATCTTACTCAATCCATAAGTAGGTATGGTGGACTCTGATGGCAAAATTGGGTTTAAGGATATTTGGAAGCACAAGTAGTATCTCTACTTGGTGCAAGGAATTTGGCTAGCATGAGGGGAAAAGGCAAGCTCAACATGTTTGGAAGGTCAATGACAATATACTTTAATTGAGATGCATGAAAACATAAACCATTACGTTGTCTTCCTTGTCCAACGTCAACTCTTTTAGCATGTCATACCTAATGAGTGCTCCCAATTATAAAAAGGTGTCCAAGATAATATATTTATATGTGAACCCCTCTTTCCTTATCACTTCCTATTAATTGCAACGATGACCAAAACTACGTTCATCAACTCTCAACAATTTTTATGCCTCATACTTTCTATATGTGAAGTTATCACTATCCATAAGATCAATATGAACTCTTTTATTCTTTCTACTTTCTCAAGATCATAGCAACATAGCAAAGCCCTTGACTCAACACTAATCTTTATTATAGATAGCTCACGGACTCGATTACAAAAAGAGATCACAATGCGAAACTCAAAACTACTTGATAACAAAACTTCAATCTACTAGATCAAGATACTACTAAAAGGATCGAACTAAATAAAATGGTAAAGATAGGAGTGTGATGGTGATGCGATACCGGGGCACCTCCCCCAAGCTTGGCAGTTGCCAAGGGGAGTGCCCATACCCATGTGATTATGTCCTCGGGGGTGATGGAGGTGGTGATGATGATGGTGGATAATCGCACATTGAGCGTAAAAGCTCCTCCAACTTGCGGATAATGCCCTTGAGTCCGAAGATATGATCCTTCAACGGGATATTCTCCTGTGTGAGATACTTGTTCTGTATGTGGGCTAACTCAATCATCTTGAAAGCTTCAATCTCTGTTGGACTGAAAAGGTTAGGTAAAGGTTGAGGGGTATCTTCTTCTTTCACCGCTGGAGCTTGAACCTCCATGGCCTTCTTGATCCCTTCATCCTTGTTGATCTCTTCTGGTTCTTCTCTTTTCAGCTCTATCTTGAATAGCCAAGCATCCTTGTCTTCGTTGTTGAAGGAGGGCGACATCATGGTGCTCTGAATCTGCAACAGAAACAACTCGAAATGAAAACAGAGGATATTTGCGTGATACGGTGGTCAAAACCTTCGGGTGTATATATAATGAATTTTTACTAACCAAAATACGTAATATGCAAGAAAATGGAGTCCAGGAGGCACACGAGGTGCCCACGAGACAGGGGGCGCGCCCAGTAGGGGGGGGGGGCGCCCTCCGCTCTCGTGGGAGCCTCGTGTCCCTTTCGGACTACTTCAGTCTTCCTAAAATTCTTAAATATTCCAAAACTGATAAAAATTGCCATTGGAATCGCTTTGGAGTCGGTTTACTTACCATACCACATACCTATACCTTTTCGGAGTCTGGAACGTTCTGGAAAGTGTCCCTTATGTATTCCTCATGGGTTACGGTTTCAATAATATTAGTTTCAACATTGATAGGATTACCTGAGATATAGTGTTTAATTCTTTGACAGTTTACCACCCTTGGATTTGTGCCTTCGAAGTTGTTGATTTTTATAGCACCAGAACAATAGACCTCCTTGATAACGTAGGGACCTTCCCATTTTGAGAGAAGTTTTCCTGCAAAAAATCTTAAACGAGAGTTGAATAATAACACATAATCTCCTACGTTAAACTCGCGCTTTTGTATCCTCTTATCATGCCAGTGTTTGAGTTTTTCTTTGAAAAGCTTGGCATTCTCGTAGGCTTGGGTTCTCCATTCATCAAGTGAGCTAATATCAAACAACCTGTTCTCACCGACAAGTTTGAAGTCATAGTTGAGCTCTTTAATAGCCCAATATGCCTTATGTTCAAGTTCAAGAGGTAAATGACACGCTTTTCCATAAACCATCATATATGGAGACATACCCATAGGATTTTTGTATGCAGTTCTATAAGCCCATAATGCATCATCAAGTTTTTTGGACCAATTCTTTCTAGATCTATTCACAGTCTTTTGTAAAATTAATTTGAGCTCTCTATTGCTCAACTCTACTTGACCACTATACTGCGGATGATAAGGAGATGCTATTCTACAATTGACATCATACTTAGCAAGCATCTTACGGAAACCACCATGAATAAAATGTGAACCACCATCAGTCATAAGATATCTAGGGACTCCAAACCTCGGAAAAATGTCTTCCTTAAGCATTTTAATAGAAGTGTTATGATCAGCACTACTAGTTGGAATATCTTCTACCCACTTAGTAATGTAATCAACAACAACGAAAATATGTGTATAACCATTAGAGGCAGGAAAAGGTCCCATATAATGTCTTAAATCATAAAAGAACTTTTTCTTTTGCTGGTATGTGAGACTAGGCGGTATATTTAGCAACAATGTAATTAGCATAATTAGCATACCAAGGAGCAGCACGAGAAGCATTAACGACCGCTAATTGTTCATTAGGAAAGCTACCATTAATAGGCAGTGGGTCATCAAGAACATTCTCTAACCTAGACAAGTTGTCTGCAACGGGGTTCTCAGCTCCCTTTCTATCAATAATATGCAAGTCAAATTCTTGGAGCAAGAGAACCCATCTAATGAGTCTAGGCTTAGCATCTTTCTTTTCCATAAGATATTTAGTAGCAGCATGATCAGTGTGAATAGTAACTTTGGAATCAACAATATAAGGTCTTAACTTATCACATGCAAACACAACTGCTAAGAACTCTTTTTCAGTAGTAGCATAATTTCTCTGGGCAGTATCAAGGGTCTTACTAGCATACTGGATAACATTCAATTTCTTATCGACTCTTTGCCCTAGAACAACACCTACAGCATAATCACTAGCATCACACATAATTTCAAAAGGTAAATTCCAATCAGGCAGCTGAACAATAGGTGCAGTGATCAAAGCTTTCTTAAGTACTTCAAATGCTTCTATACAATCATCATCAAAGACAAAAGGAATATCTTTTTGCAATAAATTAGTCAGAGGCCTAAAGATTTTAGAAAAGTCCTTAATGAACCTCCTATAAAAACCGGCGTGACCAAGGAAACTTCTTATACCTTTTATGTCCTTGGGACATGGCATCTTTTCAATAGCATCAACTTTGGCTTTATCAACTTTAATACCTCTCTCGGAGATCTTGTGCCCCAAGACAATGCCTTCATTCACCATAAAGTGACACTTTTACCAATTCAAGACGAGACTAGTGTCTTCGCATCTCTGCAAAACTCGATCAAGGTTGCTCAAGCAATCATCAAAAGAGGATCCATAGACAGAGAAGTCATCCATGAATACCTCACAAATCTTATCACAAAAATCAGAGAATATAGCCATCATGCATCTTTGAAAGGTAGCAGGTGCATTACATAAACCAAAAGGCATACGTCTATAAGCAAAAGTACCAAAAGGGCAAGTAAAAGTAGTTTTAGATTGATCCTTCACTGACACGGGTATTTGAGAGAAACCAGAATAACCATCTAGAAAGCAGAAATGTGTGTGTTTGGATAGTCTTTCTAGCATTTGATCTATAAAAGGTAAAGGGTAATGATCTTTCTTAGTGGCTTTATTTAACTTATAGAAATCAATTACCATCCTATAACCTGTAATAATTCTTTGCGGGATCAATTCATCTTTATCTTTAGGAACAACGGTAATACCTCCCTTTTTAGGAACACAATGGACAGGGCTTATCCATTCACTATCAGCAACGGGATTTAATCGTCTTTGAGGATCTCTAACTGGCTTGGCATCTTTCTCCACTGAAATTTTGTGTTGGCATAATGTGGGACTAATGCCCTTAAGATCATCCAGAGTATATCCAATAGCTGCGCGGTGCTTCTTTAGAGTTTTCAATAATCTTTCTTCTTCTTTCTGTGAAAGGTTAGCACTAATTATAACAGGATATATTTCTTTTTCATCAAGATAAGCATACTTAAGATTATCAGGTAATGGTTTGAGTTCAAACACGGGATCACCCTTGGGTGGAGGGGGATCCTCAAGAATTTCAACGGGAAGGTTATGTTTCAGCACAGGTTCCTGTTTAAGGAACACTTCATCTATTTCCTCCCTTTCCTTCATAAACATATCGTTTTCATGGTCTAGCAAATATTGTTCTAACGGATCAGTTGGAGGAACAACAATGGAAGCAAGACCAATAATCTCATCCTTACTAGGTGGTTCCCTATCACGAGGTTGTCTACTAAACTTAGCAAAATTAAACTCATGAGACATACCATCAATGCCAACAGTGACAATATTCTTTACGCAATTAATCTTAGCACTAGCCATATTCAAGAAGGGTCTACCAAAAATAACGGGACAAAAGTCATCTTGTGGGGAACCAAGAACAAGAAAATCAGCAGGGTATTTAACCTTCGCACACAAAACTTCAACATCTCTAACAATCCCACATGGTTTAATGGTATCCCTATTAGCAAGCTTAATAGTAACATCAATGTCTTCTAATTCAATGGGTGCAATGTCATGCATAATTTCTTGATACAAGGTATAAGGTATTGCACTAGCACTAGCACCCATATCACATAAGCCATGATAACAATGATCTCCTATTTGAACAGAAATAACAGGCATGCCTACGACATGTCTACGTGTCTTAGTATCAGGTCTAGCAATATTAGCAGTCTCACCACAGAAAGAAATAACATGCCCATCTAAATCCTCATCCAAGAGATCTTTAACCATAGCAATACTAGGTTCAACATTAATTTGCTCAGGAGGTGTATAAGTCCTAGTATTACTCTTACGAACAACAGTCGAAGCTTTAGCATGATCCTTTATCCTAACAGGAAAAGGAGGTTTTTCAACATAAGGAGTAGGAACAATAGGATCACTATAGGTAATAGTCTTTTCTTCGACTGTAATAGGTGCAACTACTTTCACTTCAAAAGGAGGATTATATTTAAACCACTTCTCTTTAGGGAGATCAACGTGAGTAGCAAAATATTCATAGAAAGAAGCTACTATCTCAGAGCCAAGTCCATACTTAGAGCTAAATCCATGGAAAGCATCGGTATCCACAAAAGATTTAACACAATCGAACTTAGGTGTCATACCTGACTCCTTACCATCGTCAGAACCCCAATCTTCAGAGTTGCGTTTAATTCTTTCCACTAAGTCCCATTTGAAATCAATAGTCTTCAGTATATAAGAACCAGCACAGGAAGTATCGAGCAGGTTGCGATTATCAAGAGAAAGCCGAGCATAAAAGTTCTTAATAATCATTTCCCGAGAGAGCTCATGATTGGGGCATGAATATAACATTGACTTAAGCCTCCCCCAAGCTTGAGCGGTGCTTTCTCCTTCGCGAGGCCAGAAATTATATATGTAATTCGATCACGATGAACAAGATGCATAGGTTAGAACTTCTGGTGAAATTCCAACTTCAATCGCTTATAATTCCAAGATCTTGTATCATCACATAGCCTATACCATGTCAATGCATCTCCCTTCAAAGATAAAGGGAAGACCTTCCTTTTGACAACATCATCGGGAATACCTGCAAGCTTAAATAATCCACAAACTTCATCCACAAAGATAAGGTGTAAATCGGGATGCAATGTTCCATCTCCTGCAAATGGATTAGCTAGTAGTTTCTCTATCATACCCGAAGGAATCTCAAAGTGAATATTTTCATAAAGTTCACTAGGTTGAGGAGCAACTCTTTGCTCTTCTGGTTGGGGTCTAGATACCCCAAACAAGCCCCTTAACGGATTAGTTTCCATATTGACAAGTAACAGAAAATTTTAGCACATTATATAATTGTTTCCTTACCAAGTTCCACTCACCAAAAGCGCTACACTCCCCGGCAACGGTGCCAGAAAAGAGTCTTGATGACCCACAAGTGTAGGGGATCAATCGTAGTCCTTTCAAAAAGTAAGAGTGTCGAACCCAAAGAGGAGCAGAAGGAAATGATAAGCGGTTTTCAGTAAGGTTTTCTCTGCAAGCACTGAAATTTTAGGTGATAGATAGTTTTGTGATAAGATAAATAGCAACAAGTAACAAGTAAATAAAGTAAATAAAGTGCAGCAAGGTGGCCCAATCCCTTATGTAGCAAAGGATAAGCCTGGAAAATTTCTAATAATGAGAAAGGAGCTCCCGAGGACACATGGGAATTATTGTCAAGCTAGTTTTCATCACGTTCATATGATTCGCGTTCGGTACTTTGATAATTTGATATGTGGGTGGACCAGTACTTGGGTACTGCCCTAACTTGGACAAGCATCCCACTTATGATTAACCCCTATTAAGGTAACTACAAAAGAAGTATTAAGGTAAATCTAACCACAACATTAAACATATGGATCCATATCAGCCCCTAACAAAGCAACGCATAAACTAGGGTTTAAGCTTCTGTCACTCTAGCAAGCCATCTTCTACTTATTACTTCTCCATGCCTTCCTTTAGGCCCAAATAATGGTGAAGTGTCATGTAGTCGACGTTTACATAACACCACTAGAGGAAAAGACAAATACATCTCATAAAAATATCGAACGATTACCAAATTCACATGACTACTAATAGCAAGACTTCACCCATGTCCTCAGGAACAAACGTAACTACTCACAAAGCATATTCATGTTCATAATCAGAGGAGTAATAATATGCATAAAGGATCTGAACATATGATCTTCCACCAAGTAAACCAATTAGCATCAACTACAAGGAGTAATCAACACTACTAGCAACCCACAGATACCAATTTGTGGTTTTGATACAAGATTGGATACAAGAGATGAACTAGGGTTTTGAGAGGAGATTGTGCTAGTGAAGATGTTGATGGAGATTGACCCCCTCTTGATGGGAGGATCGTTGGTGATGATCTCCCCCTCCCGGAGGGAAGTGTCCCCGGCAAAACAGCTCCGCTGGAGCCCTAGATTGATTCCGCCAAGGTTCCGCCTCGTGGCGGCGGAGTTTTATCCTGTAAGCTTGCCCCCAGTTTTTTCCAGGGTAAAAGCGATGATATAGCAGAATATGGACACCGGAAGCCCACCAGGGGGCCCAGGAGATAGGGGGCGCGCCCTATAGGGGGGGGGGGGCGCCCCAGGTCTCCTGGATAGGGTGTGGGCCCCCTGGTGTATTTCTTTCGCTCAAAAATTCTTATTAATTCCAAAAAGTTGTTTCGTGGAGTTTCAGGACTTTTGGAGCTGTGCAGAATAGGTTTCCAACGTTTGCTCCTTTTCCAGCCAGAATTCCAGCTGCCGGCATTCCCCCTCTTCATGGTAAACCTTGTAAAATGAGAGAGAATAGCCATAAGTATTGAGATATAATGTGTAATAACAGCCCATAATGCAATAAATATTGATATAAAAGCATGATGCAAAATGGACGTATCAGGGAGCATAGCTCTATTCTTTGAGTCACTTGGGATTTATATCTGCTGATCACTATGAGGAACTTGAAAGTCGAGAAAACCAAGATTTATCCCTCAACTACGAGGGGAGGTAAGGAACTGCCATCTAGCTCTACACTTGATTCTCCTTCTGTTTTGAGTAAACTTGCGACACCTAAACCTGCTTCTACTATTAATTCTGATATGTCGCATGTTATTGATGATGCCACTTCTGCTATGCATGATGCTTATGATGAAACTACTTCTATGCTTGATAATACTGTGCCATTAGGTGAATTTCTTGATGAACAACTTGCCAGGGCTAGAGAGAATGAAATTATTGAAACTGATAATATTGATGAAAGTGATGATGAAGATTCTCCCCCTAGATATGAATTGCCTGTTGTGCTTGAGGGTTATGTTATGGATGAAGAAACTGCTAGAGATTTTCTTGCTTGCAATGATAGATATGATCTTAAGAAATTATTAGCTAAACTGAAAGAAAAGTCTTTCAATGCTAGAATGAAATATGACCCTGCTTTTGCTACTTCACCTATCTGCGTTACTGATAAGGATTATTATTTCTCTGTCGATCCTGAGATAATTACTTTGGTTGAATCCGATCCTTTTTATGGCTATGAATCTGAAACTGTTGTGGCACATCTTACTAAATTGAATGATATAGCCACCCTATTCACTCATGAGGAAAAAATTCGTTACTACTATATCCTTAAGCTATTTCCATTCTCATTAAAGGGTGATGCTAAAACATGGTTTAATTCTCTTTATCCTAGTTGTGTGCGTAGTCCCCAGGATACGATTTGTTACTTCTATGCTAAATATTTCTCTGCTCATAAGAAACAAGCTGCCTTAACGGAAATATGTAATTTTGTGCAAATTGAAGAAGAGAGTCTCCAACAAGCTTGGGGGAGGCTTCTCCAATTACTTAATCCCTTGCCTGATCATCCTCTCAAGAAAAATGAAATACTTGATATCTTTTATAATGGACTAACCGGTGCTTCCAGAGATCACCTGGATAGTTGTGCTGGTTGTGTTTTTAGGAAAAGAACTGTTGATCAAGCTGAATTGTTATTGAATAATATGTTGACTAACGAAAACTATTGGACACTTCGTGAACCAACTCCTAAGCCAACTCCGAAGAAAAGGGGTATTCTATTTCTCAGTCCTGAAGATATGCAAGAGGCAAAGAAATCTATGAAAGAAAAGGGTATTAAAGCTGAAGATGTTAAGAATTTACCGCCTATTGAAGAAATACATGGTCTTGATAACCCGACACAGGTAGTAAAGGTAAATTCTCTCTATAGATTTGATGAAGGTGATATTCCTTGTTATAAGTCTGCTAGTCAATGCTTGTATGAGTTTGATAATTTTATTGTTAAACAAGAAAACTTCAATGCTTATGTTGGTAGACTATTGAAACGTAGTGCTTGTAAGATTGAACACTTGAGTGATTATATGTCTAGAGTTAAAGGTGAACTTAAACTTATTAGTAAACATGCTTCCATGATTACCACTCAAGTAGAACAAGTGCTAAAAGCTCAAAATGATTTGCTCAATGAATTAAATAATAAGAAAAATGATAATGTTGTTAGAGTTATGACTAGAGGGGGTAAAATGACTCAGGAAACTTTGCTTCCTGAGGGCCACCCTAAGAGAATTGAGCAAGATTCTTGCTATGTCTTGAGCTTGCATTAGTTTTCCTTTAAGAGGAAAGGGTGATGCAGCAATAGTAGCGTAAGTAGTTCCCTCAGTTTTTGAGAATCGATTTATCAATCCAGTAGGAGGCTCCTCAAAAGTCACACGCACCTACACAAACAAACAAAGAACTCGCAACCAACGCAATAAAGGGGTTGTCAATCCCTTCACGGCCACTTGTGAAAGTGAGATCTGATAGAGATAGTATGATAAGATAAATATATTTTGGGTATTTTATGATATAGTTTGGAAAAATAAAGATGCAAATAAAAGTAGATTGAAAGCTTATATGATAAAAGATAGACCCGGGGGCCATAGGTTTCACTAGTGGCTTCTCTCAGGATAGCATAAGTATTACAGTGGGTGAACAAATTACTGTCAAGCAATTGATAGAAAAGCAAATAATTATGAGATTATCTAGGCATGATCATGTATATAGGCATCACGTCCGCGACAAGTAGACCGACTCCTGCCTGTATCTACTACTATTACTCCACACATCGACCGCTATCCAGCATGCATCTAGAGTATTAAGTTCATAAGAAGAGAGTAACGCAATAAGAAAGATGAAATGATGTAGAGGGATAAACTCATGCAATATGATATAAAACCCATCTTTTTATCCCCGATGGCAATAATACAATACGTGCCTTGCTGCCCCTGCTGTCATTGGGAAAGGACACCGCAAGATTGAACCCAAAGCTAAGCACTTCTCACATTGCAAGAAAGATCAATCTAGCAGGCCAAACCGAACTATTAATTCGAAGAGACTTGCAAAGATAACTGAATCATACATAAAAGAATTCAGAGGAGATTCAAATATTTCTCATAGATAAACTTGATCATAAACCCACAATTCATCGGATCTCGACAAACACACTTCAAAAAGAATTAAATTGAATAGATCTCCAAGAAGATCGAGGAGAACATGGTATTGAGATCCAAAAAGAGAGAAGAAGCCATCTAGCTAATAACTATGGACCCGAAGGTGTGTGGTAAACTACCCACAACTCATCAGAGGGGCTATGGTGTTGATGTAGAAGCCCTCCATGGTCTATTCCCCCTCCGGTGGAGCGCCGACGAAGGCTCCAAGATGGGATCTTGCGGATACAGAAGGTTATGGCGGTTGAAATAGTTTTTCGTTGGCTCCCTGGATGTTCTCGGTGTACGTGGGTATATATAGGAGGAAGAAGTAGCTCGGTGGCCGCCCGAGGGGCCCACGAGATAGGGGGCGCGCCCTCCACCCTTGTGGCCTCCTCGACTGCTTCTTGACTTGCACTCCAAGTCCTCTGGATCACGTTCGCTCCAAAAATCACTCTCCCGAAGGTTTCATTCTGTTTGGACTCCGTTTGATATTCCTTTTCTTCGAAATACGGAAATAGGCAAAAAAACAGCAATACGGGCTGGGCCTCCGGTTAGTAGGTTAGTCCCAAAAATGATATAAATGTGTAAAGTAAAGCCCATAAACATCCAAAAAGGGTAATATAATAGCATGGAACAATCAAAAATTATAGATACGTTGGAGACGTATCAATTCTGAGGAAACTAATGTTGACGCACCTAGTCCTTCTAAGAAGAAGAAAGAGAAAAATTATAGGACTTTGCATGCCTCTAGTGAACCTGTTGTTGACATACCTGAGAATCCCAATGATATTTCTATTTCTGATGCTGAAACACAATCTGGTAATGAACATGAACCTAGTGATAATTTTAATGATGATGTTCATGTTGATGCTCGACCTAGCAATAACAATGACGTAGAAATTGAATGTGCTGTTGATCTTGATAACCCACAATCAAAGAATCAACATTATGATAAGAGAGACTTCGTTGCTAGGAAGCACGGTAAAGAAAGAGAACCATGAGTTCAGAAACCCATGCCTTTTCCTCCTAAATCATCCAAGAAAAAGGATGATGAGGATTTTGAGCGCTTTGCTGAAATGATTAGACCTATCTTTTTGCGTATGCGTTTGACTGATATGCTTAAAATGAATCCTTATGCTAAGTACATGAAAGATATTTTTACAAATAAAAGAAAGATACCGGAAGCTGAAATTTCCACCATGCTTGCTAATTATACTTTTAAGGGTGGAATACCAAAGAAACTAGGAGATCGAGGAGTACCAACTATACCATGCTCCATTAAAAGAAACTATGTCAAAACTGCTTTATGTGATCTTGGAGCCGGTGTTAGTGTTATGCCTCTCTCTTTATATCATTGACTTGATTTGAATAAGTTGACACCTACTGAAATATCGATGCAAATGGCCGATAAATCAACTGTTATACCTGTCGGTATTTGTGAGGATGTGCGTGTTGTGGTTGCAAATGTGACTATTTTAACGGACTTTGTTATTCTTGATATTACCGAGGACGATAGTATGTCAATTATCCTTGGTAGACCCTTTTTGAATACTGCAGGGGCTGTTATTTACTGCAACAAAGGCAATGTCACTTTTCGTGTTAATGGTAATGAGCATACGGTTCACTTTCCGAGGAAACACCCTCAAGTCCACAATATCAATTGTATTGGAAAATTTTCAACGATTACTATTGGAGGTTTTGAATATCCTCTTCCTACTGTCAAGAAGAAATATGATATTCTTATTGTTGGGGACATGCATATCCCCGTTGAGGTAACTTAGTGCTATTCGAAGATTCTCCGGTTTCATGCGATTCGGAATGAGTTTGTTAACAAGACTTGATCAACCTTGTTAGTGGATTCGTTTTGATGAGGATGAGATGGATGAAGTTAGAAAGCACAACTCTCTGTACCCTCCTTTTACTTTCTGTTATTTAGATTAAATAAAGCAAATATAGTATTTTTCTGTCTGTTTTCTGATTTACCCTTGCAATAAAAAATACCTCGAAAATAAAAGTTCTCCAAATGTCCTGAAAATGAAAGATGATTTTTTGTAGAATATTTAAGAATATTTGGCACTAAGAACACATCAGGGGGCCACACCACCTGGCCAAAAGGGTCCAGGGCGCACCCTCCCCCTGGGGGCGCCCCCTGCCTCGTGGGCCCCACGTGGTCCCCCTCCACTTATTCCTGCACCCACACACTTCGTCTTCCTCCAAAAAAATCACCACATAGCTCAAACTCGTGTTCTAGTTCGTTTTGCTGTGATTTTCGATCTCCTTACTCAAAGCTTCATTCACGAAACTGTTTTGGGGGATTGTTCTTTGGTATGTGACTCCTCCAATTTATTGCAAATTTTTGATGCTAAGGTGATCGTGTTCTTGAGCATGCATGTCAAATTTATAGGGTCTCAAGTAGTTCTAATGCATGATGTAGGTTCTAGGCACTTATGGGAGTGGTTGCTATCAATCTTGTTGAGTTTTGTTCACTTTTATTGTGAGTCACTAAAAATTTCAGAAATTTTCACAGGAAGAAAATGTTGAGGAGATTGTTAAGAGGCTCTTGGAGTCAAAGCTCGAAGGGTAAACAAAATGTGGAGAATAAAAAGACCAAATACAATCTACATCGCACTTCGGAGGTTCGGCCGTGCGAATGGCCTTGCGAAGAATTCTTGAGAGGTGCCAGAATTTATGATGATTTTTATTACTTGGCTGAGAATGCAAGGCCTCACCGACTTCCTCAACGACCAGCGCGAACAGTATCTCCTACTCACTAATATTTTCATGCAAATTTTTTACTTTCATGCTAGGAAATCACCACCTTTAGTGGAGTTTCATTTTGTGATGAGGTTAAGGAGATGCCACTATATGATTTTTGTCGGGTCTGCAAGATACCCTTTGAAGGCAACATAGAGGAACCACACTGTAATGATGTGGAGGGATTTATTAATGAAATTGCTGTAGGGGAAACAAGAAAAGTTTCAGGTGCAAGAATTACTAGCATACATTTTCCTATTCTATGTTACTTCGTAATATTTGCTAGTAGATGTTTAATTGGTCGCGAGAACAGTGAAAATCTTAGTGCCCCTGATATTGTTATTTTGCGCCATGCTTTGTTTCATGATACAACTTTGTAACATCCCAAATTTTCAATTTGGAATGTTATACATTAGGTCATCTTTGCATATCATATTTTATTGCATTTTGGTTGATCCTAGAAATTCTACGCAACTCAAGGATCCACGGAGAGAGTTGGGGATTTCGTTATTTTCATATTTGAGTTTTTCTCAAATTTTGAAAAGAGGATCATTTTGTTTTAATTATTTTTCTCTTCGAATATTTCTTATATGAAAATAAAAGAGAGGGGATAAAATGACTTCTCCAAAATAAAGAAATATTGGAGGTAAAATATTAAAATCAAATAAGAATTTTATTTGGAGTTTTATTGCTATTTTATTTGAATTAGGAAAAAAATGTGTTTTTTAAAATTTCATTAGAGGCCCAAATAAATGTTTACTTTGTCCGCAATATTATTAGAGGACCATGAAAATTTATTTCAGGATTTTTGGACTCCGTTTAGTATTTCTTTCGTTAGTTTTTCTGCGTCAGGATTATTTTTTTAATGAAAAAGAAAAAAAAGTGAACCGACCTACCGGGCGGTGTCCTACCCGGACACTGCGCCCGGCCGGCCTTTTTAAGCCGAGGCCACACCCCACCAGCCCACCCAACCCCACCACGCCAACCCTAGCCGCCGCCGCCAGCCCGCGCCGTGCCGTCGCTGCCGCGAGCCGCCGCCCCGTCGCCCCGCCGCCAGCCCGCTCCCCACCGTCGCTGCCGCGAGCCGTCGCCCTGTCGCCGCCGACCCCGCCGGCCTCGCTGGAGCCGCCCGCCGCCGCCAATCCCGCCGACGCCGAGGTAGCCGCCGCTGCCGTCCGGTTTTCTCAAGAAAACCGTTCATTTTTTTAGAAACCCTATGTCGGTGTACTAGATTAGGGGTACCCTAGTACCCCGAACTTGTGCACGGGCAGTTGCAGCACTCCGCGGCAAAGGCTTGCCGAGTGATCGCCAAGATCCCCCAAGGTTCCCTTGGAGCCATCCAAGAACAAAGTATTTAAGCTAAGGAGACAAGACCCCGGCAAGAGGAGCTTGCCGGGAAGGCCAACCAGGGCGCTCCAATGAACTTGCCGCGACGCGCCACACGCTCCGGCAAGGCAACAAGGCCCCAACAAGAGGAGCTTGCCGGGAAGACAAACCAAGGTACCTCGAAGCCCGGTGAGCGACAAGCTTCCGGACCCGACAAGATAACAACAGCGGCAAGGCGCTTGCCGCGGCAGGAGGCCACTCTGCGCCCACGCTCCAGCGCATCCACCAACGTGTCACACTGGGGGCCTCTCCGGGCGTGCGTGGCGGCAGGCTGTGCAGCCAGCGGTGCGCAGTGGCATGCTAAGCTGACAAGATTGCCATCGTGGCGAACGGTGGCGCCCCTAACGGTCCTCTTTTGCACTGTTCGGGCGACTCAGATGGGCATTTAATGCCCTTGTCCCCTGCCGTCAGGGTTAGGTAGGATGCACTGTACAAGCAACTGTATCAACTACCTCGCTTTTTACATTTTTACCCTCCTCTGCGTTGCCACCTGTCGGTGACCCCTTTAGCGTATAAAAGGAGGCCCATGCGCAACGTAGAGGGGGTTCGGCTCATAGGTTCGAAGCCTCAGACAGTTTGCTTCGATCCATCCGTAGCCCAGAGAACATCACACTCTCGCTTTGGAGAACAAGAACACCAGATAATACAACCAGACAAGCAGTAGTAGGAGTGTTATCTCTCCGGAGAGCTCCGAAGCTGGGTAAACTGCTCGTGTGCCTCGCCTCGATCTGCTCTTCGTGCGATCTCCGCCCCCCGCCGAACCGAAAGGGGCCCGGTCCGCCGGCCCCATAGGTGTTTGAGGATCAGTTTCCCCGACATCTTTGGCGCGCCAGGTAGGGGGCGTCGAGATTGTGTGAACCTGATCCGGTGTTCACACGAGCTAGATCTTCATTCCCTTCATCAACATGCCACCGAAGAAGAAGACTTCGGCGGCAGCCGCTCCGTCCACGTCATTTCTGCCACCGTTGGAGCAAACGGGTGGTGGAGTGGACGCCGGCGGAAGAACAGCCGTCGATGAGGGTGCTCATAGTGCTGCCAAGTCCAAGGACAAGGCTGCACAAACCTCGGCGACTGTACAAGTTCCGCGCCACTCACAAGAGGCGCAAGATCAACAACATCATGGCGCTCGCAGCACCATGCGCATGTTAGACCAAGGCCATGCTGGTGGATCTCGGGGCGCTCAAGACCAGCATGCACGCCAGCATGCTGGCACGAGCGAGGCATGGTCGCCTGGACGGGATACTGCTCCTTCTAACATAGCTAGAAGTTCGAGCACGTCCCGCTCCTCGCGCCGTCCGCCACTGCCACCCACTACCCCAGTAGAAGCTTTGGCGCGGGCTCAACTTCTCTTAGATTACCCTCCAACATCGGACAAGATCGACGAATGGAGGGCCACCATCCAGAGTCTCATCGGCTACGCCAACGGCGACACTCCACGGCGGCCGAGCGCGTCGCTGCCACGGCAGGACCGCCGAACGCGAGCCGGTGGCGACGAAACGGGCGGAGGTGCAACTAACATGCAATCACCGCCCCGAAGGCCAAGATCGCCGACTCGCCGGATC
Source organism: Triticum aestivum (assembly GCF_018294505.1). Classification (NCBI taxonomy): domain Eukaryota; kingdom Viridiplantae; phylum Streptophyta; class Magnoliopsida; order Poales; family Poaceae; genus Triticum; species Triticum aestivum. The sequence continues at coordinate 383,982,990 of NC_057801.1, forward strand.
CACCTCGACAGCGACTCCACTACATCGTCGGATCCACGAGCTCGTCGCGATCAGCGCCAAGTTCTTCATGATCAACAACAAGAAGACGCTCGAACCCGCATCGAGCGCCGAAGAGAAGCGCGACGTCAATCCGACAAGCGCGCTGGGCCCTCTGTTGACATGCATGCGCCAGGGGAACCAGGCGATCTGCCGTACGCGGTAGGTTGACCTGCGTTCACTCGTGAGCTGCGGCAAGTCCAGTGGCCCAGTACAAAGAACTTCAAGCCAGACGTACCGGAGAAGTACGACGGCAAGACGCATCCGTCAGAGTTCCTCAGCATCTACACCATTGCGGTGCAAGCTACCGGGGGACGAGATGACAAGATCCTTGCCAACTACTTCCCGCTGGTGCTCAAGCCCAATGTCAGATCTTGGCTCATGCAATTGCCGGACAACTCCATATCCTCTTGGGCTGATCTGTGCCATCAGTTTGTCGGCGCCTTTACAGGCGGACACAAGCCTCATGGCCAGGAGAGTGATCTTCATCTGCTTGCCCAGAAGGAAGGAGAACCTTTGCGCAAGTACATCCAAAGATTCAGTAGTGTGCAGCACAACATCCCAGACATCCACCCTGCCGCGGTGATCAGCGCGTTCCATCAGAACATGCGGAACCGCAGGATGTGGGAGGAAATGGCTATGTGCAAGATCAGGGACGTCAGTGAGTTATATGCACTGGCCGACAAGTGCGCGCGTGCTGAGGAAGGGAGGAGACTCCCCGGAGAAAATATAGGAGCGGGAGGATCTGACAGCGAAGATGCCGCCCCGACAAGGAAAACCCAGTGGCGGAACAACAGAAGGAGGAAAGGCAAAGAAGTGCTAGTTGTTGAGCAGTCCGGCAACGGTGGCGGCGCCAAGGAAGCCAAAGCTGGTGACTCCGGCAAGGAGGTTGCCGCGGAGGTGGCGGTCGCCGACAAGCAGGACGGCACAACAAGCAGTATTGCAAGATTCACCGCACCAAGGGCCATGATCTTCAGAACTGCAAGAGGGTCGAGCAGCTTGTTGAGCAACAGAAAGCTGAATACGAGCGGCGCGACAAGGAGAAAGCCCAGGAAGGAGCTGGTGGATCCGGCAAGAAACGTCCCGGTCGAGGAGGACGCCGCGGCAAGGCCAAGCAGCGGCAAGGTGACAGACCTCCTCGCGGCCGCGACAAGGATGAAGATGACGACGATGATGAAGATATGGATGATGAGGAAACTGATGAGCAGGAGTTCCAGAAAGCTACAGAGGTCCTGTGCGTTGACGGTGGTGCTTCTCTGCATGCCTTGCACCGCCAGCTCAAGCAGTGGATGCGGGAGGTTAATGCAGCAGAACCACCCGTCGAGTCACGCAGGCCTCTGAAATGGTCCAGCACGCCTATCATCTTTGATATTGAGGAGCACCCGGATCGCATAACTGCGGTCGGGTGCTTGCCGATGTTGGTTTCACCAACAATCCGCAACCTCAAAGTCACTAAGATGCTAGTTGACGGCGGGGCCGGTTTGAACTTGATCTCCTCCATGGTGCTCCAGAAGCTCCAGATCCCTGACAGCGAGCTCGAAGAGACCGACACATTTCAAGGAATCAACCCGGGAAGAAGCAAGCCAAAGGGAAAGATCATGTTGCCGGTAACATTTGGTAGTGAGCTGAACTTCAGGACTGAGATGGTCACGTTTGACGTTGCCGATTTTCCATTACCTTACAATGGAATCCTTGGCCGTCCGACACTCGCCAAGTTCATGGCAGCCTCTCACTATGCGTACAACGTACTGTAAATGCCAGGCCCAATAAGTGTCATCTCTGTCCCTGGCGACAAGAAGGATGCTCTTATCTGTGCCGACAAGATCTACCGGGAAGCAGCAGCCGCAGCAGAACGAAGGACACTTGCCGCTGAAGCTCCCGGGGGAAACAAGACCAAGTCCGGCAAGAGCTCTGATGCCCACTCCGGCAAGCGCACCTCTTCGGAGTGCTGCGCTACCGTCGAGGACGCAGCATCGAGCTCCACCGGCAAGTGCAAGAAGGCGATGGCAGCTCCACCTGCGACTAAGAAGGTGTCCGCTAAGGAGGATGGCACTGGTGGTACCTTCACCATCAGCGCCACTCTTGACCCCAAATAGGAAAGCGCGCTCGTTGCTTTCCTGCGGGCGAATGTCAACGTGTTTGCGTGGAAACCGTCTGATATCCCCGGTGTTCCCAGGAAAGTGATTGAGCACCACCTTGCCGTCTGTCCTCATGCGCGGCCCGTCAAGCAGAGAGTCAGGAAGCAGGCAGTTGAGCGCCAAGAATTCATCGCAGAAGAAATCAAGAAGTTGGAAGCAGCAGGCCTTGTCAGAGGAGTACTCCATCCCACGTGGTTGGCCAATCCTGTTGTTGTGCGCAAAGCTAACGGGAAATGGAGACTTTGTATTGACTTCACTGATGTTAATAAAGCTTGTCCCAAAGACCCATTTCCCTTGCCGCGTATTGACCAGATTGTTGACTCCACAGCCGGATGTGATTTGCTTTCATTTCTTGATGCATACTCAGGATATCATCAGATCTTCATGGCAGAAGAAGATGAAGAGAAAACCGCATTTATCACCCCGTGTGGCACATACTGCTTCGTACGGATGCCTTTCGGTTTGAAGAATGCTGGTTCAACATTCGCAAGGGTAGTTCACCATGCTTTTGAGCCACAAATACACAGAAATGTGGAAGCTTACATGGATGACATAGTGGTCAAGAGCAAGGACAAAGCGACCTTGATTCAAGATTTAGATGAGACATTTGCAAACCTGCGCAAGATCAACCTCAAGCTTAACCCCGAGAAGTGCGTGTTTGGAGTCCCTTCCGGCAAGCTTCTCGGGTTCTTCGTGTCTCAGCGGGGAATTGAAGCCAATCCCGACAAGATCAAAGCCATCGAGCAGATCGAAGCACCAAAGCGCGTCAAGGATGTACGAAGGCTTGCCGGTTGCGTGGCTGCTCTCAGCAGGTTTATCTCCAGATCTGCTGAGCGCGCCCTGCCATTTTTCAAAATTTTGAAAAAGGCAGGTCCAATGAAATGGACTCCGGAAGCGGAGGCTGCGCTGTAGGACTTGAAGAGATACCTGTCCTCCACTCCAACACTTGTCGCACCTAAGCCGCAAGAGAAGTTGCTGCTGTATATAGCAGCAACCAATCAAGTGGTTAGTGCTGCGTTAGTGGCAGAGAGGGAGGCAGATGACGAGCCAGCAACCACGGCAGATCCATCCAGCGACAAGCAGGGGGCTTCGCCGACAAGCTCTGGTCCCGACAAACATGGGTTTGCGCAGGAACATGATGAGATGCCAAGGAGAATGGTGCAGCGCCCAGTTTACTTTGTCAGTTGTCTTCTGCAGGGGCTAGATCAAGGTACTCTGGTGTACAGAAGTTGCTTTTCGGCCTCCTTATGGCCTCGAGAAAGCTGCGCCATTACTTCCAAGCACATGAGATCACAGTCGTCACTCGCTTTCCGCTGAAGAGGATACTGCAAAATCCAGAAGCAACAGGCAGGATTGTCGAGTGGGCGTTGGAACTGTCAAGCTTTGGCCACAAGTTTGAGAGCACCTCAACTATCCAAAGCAGAGCATTGGCAGAATTCATAGCAGAGTGGACGCCAACTCCAGATGAAGAAATTCCAGAAACAAGCATCCCCGTCAAAGAGGCAAGCAAAGAGTGGCTGGTGTACTTCGATGGAGCCTTCTCGCTGCAAGGCGCCGGTGCAGGCGTACTGCTTGTCGCACCCACCGGAGAGCACCTCAAGTACGTAGTCCAGATGCACTTTCCCAAAGAGCAAGCAACCAACAATACTGCAGAATATGAAGGATTGCTTGCCGGTCTCAGAATCGCAGCAGACCTTGGGATTAAGAAGCTCATCGTCAGGGGTGACTCACAGCTTGTCGTCCGACAAGTGAACAAGAACTACCAGAGTCCGTTGATGGAAGCATATGTTGATGAAGTGAGGAAGCTAGAAGAGCACTTTGACGGCCTACAAATGGAGCATATCCCAAGAGCTCAGAATGATATTGCTGATGGCCTGTCAAAGTGCGCTGCACTAAAATTACCTGTGGAACCAGGGATCTTTGTGCTTAAGTTGACTCAACCATCCGTAACACCATCAACTGGACAAAGCAAAAAGAGGAAGTTGGTTTCCGGTGACTACTTTCCGGCAGAGCTCCCCGAAGCCGCCGCCAAGAAAGTCCCCAAGATCAACACCAAGGATGCTGAGGGGTAGTCTGCTCCGGCAAGCCTAATGGTTTGTTCCGTTGAAGCAGACGCTCCCGACAAGTTTTGCTCCGGCAAGCTTGCTGGGGAACATCAAGCTCTGGCAGGGCCGCAAGTCCTTGCCGTAGAAGCAGATGTTCCCGCAGCAGCAGATGTGCCTTTAGTCCTTGTTGTCGAGCCACAGGCTCCAGCATGGGCACAGTAGATTGTCCGTTTCCTTCAGACAGGAGAACTTCCCGAAGAGCAAGAAGAAGCGGAAAGAGTAGCCCGACAGTCAAGTATGTACCAGTTTGTCGATAGCATACTGTACATAAGAAGACTCAATGGTGTGAAATTGAAGTGTATTCGCCGGGAAGATGGACAAAAGCTGTTGGCAGAGATACATGGAGGCATATGTGGCCACCACATCGGTGCAAGAGCACTTGCCGGCAAAGCTTTCCGGCAAGGTTTCTTTTGGCCGACAGCCCTCCAGGATGCAACTGCACAAGTAACCAAGTGTGAAGCGTGCCAGTTCCACTCCAAACAGATACACCAGCCAGCTCAAGCTCTCTAGACGATCCCTTTATCCTGGCCATTTTCGGTCTGCGGTTCGATATTCTCGGCCCCTTCCCCCGAGCTGCCGGGGGCTTTGAGTACTTGTACGTCGCAATCGACAAGTTCACAAAGTGGCCGGAAGTGCAGCCAGTGAGGAAGGTGACAGCACAGTCAGCAGTCAAGTTCTTCAGGTCAATTGTTTGCCGTTTCGGGATCCCTAACAGGATCATCACCGACAACGGCACGCAATTCACGAGCCGCACCTTCATGCAGTACGTCCAAGACCTTGGCGCCAAGGTCTGCTTCGCTTCTGTTGCTCATCCGAGAAGCAACGGTCAAGCAGAGAGGGCAAATGCTGAAGTGCTGCGCGGGCTCAAGACCAGAACTTTCGACAGGCTGCACAGGTGCGGAAGGAACTGGATCGAGGAGCTGCCGGTGGTTCTTTGGTCGATCAGAACGACGCCAAATCGAGCCACTGGCCAGACACCTTTCGCTCTAGTCTATGGAGCAGAGGCAGTTCTCCCCACGGAACTCGTATACGGATCACCTCGAGTGCTCGCTTATGATGAGCTTGAGCAAGAACAGCTGCGGCAAGACGACGCGCTGCTCCTTGAGGAAGATCGTCTTCAGGCTGCTGTACGAGCTGCTCGATACCAGCAAGCTTTGCGCCGCTATCATAGCCGCAAAGTTAAAGCCAGAAGCTTCGAGGAAGGCGACCTTGTTCTTCGGCGCGTTCAGTCCGCCAAGAATTCCAACAAGTTGACGCCGAAGTGGGAAGGCCCTTATCGGGTGAGACGAGTCACAAGGCCTGGTGCTGTCCGCCTTGAGACCGAAGATGGCATTCCAGTGAGCAACTCCTGGAACATAGAACATCTTCGTAAGTTTTTCCCATAAGGCGCGGTTGCCGGAACCCGTTCCGGCAACCACCTTTTGTACAAGTCTTGCCGCTGTTGCATGTAATCCTTTGTACAAAGCCGGGCGCAGATCCCGTGCATAAGTAAAAACCCATGTGCTCCGCACAGCTTGTCCATTTCATGCATTAGTTCCTTTCTTGCATGTGATTATCTGACACTTTGTGCAGCACTTACATCCGGTAAGCAGTAACGAGCCGAAGAGCTCCATATTATTATTTTCTCTTCTTTCTTTTTCTTTTAAAGGAAAAGAAGGTTCTCTCGCACACAAGTTTGCCGGGGGGAAGGAGAAGATTGTGGTATGGGCTAGGCGTTGTTCAAGCAAAGACTTGCCTTACCGGGAAGCAAATGACAGAAAAGCTAAGTTGCCAAAGTTTGAGCAATCACTTTTTTTTAATTTTTGAGTTATCTTCCTCGAACGACCCTGCTTTGTATGGAAAACCTGTGCGCGGAGGAACCAACTCGTGGCTAGTTGCGCCCTTACTTTGTTTCGAGTCCGCTCAACAGCTTAAGCGTGTTGCATCTAGTCACGACAAGGTTTCTTGTCGGAAGCAGCGCCGCCAGCAGGCTGCTGAAGTTCCGCACTCAGCGCTCGCGGCTCGGGCGCCTGCGCCGACAAGTTCCCTAGAAGCGTAGGGTGAAAAGATACAAAGGGAGGAATCTAGTAGAGGAAATAACATTGCAATTGATAGACAGAAATAAAGTTATATTACAAAGATAACTTGTCGCAGCTCTAATAGACTGTTTTCATGACATGACTAGCAGCGACAAGGGAAAAGAAGAAATGGGCGGCCTAATCTACGTGCCCGCCCTCGACTCGCTTGATCTCGCTCACCTTGTCCACAATGGGTGCGACAAGGGCCTTGAGTGCGTCCAGATCGGCGTCAAGCGGCAAGGATCGGAGGACGTTGGTGAAGCTGAGGCCTGGATTGCGGAAGGCCACCTTCATCAGCACCTTCTGGAGAACCCCAGCGTAGATTTTGCGCGACTCGTCGGCCAGCCGCTTTGGGATCCTCTCCCGGAGCTGCTGGAGTGCCGTCGCCACGCCCTTGAAGAATAGACTGAGCTTGGCGCTGGGTTGAAGGCTCTCGTCGGAAGGATACCCAAAGTCCTCCATCCCCAGCTACGCCAGCTCCTCGTTGATGACGGCGGTAGTGTTCACCAGACCCTCGGTCCAGTGCTCCACTGTGTCTCTGAAGGAGTTCTGAGTGACTGCAATGCTCTCCAACAGCGCCGCGTCAGCCTTGACCTTCTCCGCCAAGGTCTTCTCCCGCTCCTTGGCGGCCTCCAGCGTCTGCGTCAGCGTGGCCAACTTCAGCTCCAGGTCCGCTTTGGAATCCCTGGCGGCGCTAAGCTCTTTGCCCCTCTCAGCGAGAAGGCCTTGCAGCTCACCATGGGCGGCAGCATCCTTCTCGCGCTCACGCTTGAGCGCGGCAAGATCCTCGCCACTCTTCCCAATTTCGGCCTCCATCCGCGCCACCTTCTCCTCTAGTTCCCTCTTGGCGGCCTCTGCAGTTGCCGCGACATCCTTTGCCTCCTTGAGCGCCCCGCCAAGTGCTCGCTCGCGCTCGGCAAGCTCTTCCTCGTAGCTGTCGAGGTGGGCCTTCTGCTGCACTAGCTCGCCTTCTCGTGCGGACTGCTTCTCGGCAGCCAGCCTTTGTTCCTCTTCAGCCTCGGCCTTCTCGAGAAGAAAGGCCGTGCGCTCCTCGTCTACTCGCTCCCGCTCCTGCGCCAGGGATCGAAGAGCTTCTTGATTTTGGCTCCGGAGCTCCTCCGCGCGCTTCTCCATGTCAACTCCCGCCTTCGTGACAAGCGCTTCCCGGGAAGCCAGCTTGGCTTGCCGGGTGCGGTAGAGTGACAGCAGCTTCCGCAGCAGCTGCTCCTCCTCAGGCTCGCCACTGCTGCTGCCGGGTGTGTCAACCAATGACAGCCCAGCAGAGGCGAGCACCTCCCCGTCGAAAGTCTCCCCCTCGACTGGCGCCCTGGAGCTCGACGCCCAGGGTAGCTTGATGAAGATGTTGTCACCGGCCTACAAGTAGGCGCCGGGCTGGGGCTCCTCGAAGTCTGGCTCCGCAGAAGCGGCAGAGGGTTCGGCGGTCGATGCAGTGCCCGGCGCTCGTGCGGCCTCAGGGTCGTCAGTGCGATCGCCCGATCCCTCGCCGGCTTCCGCAGCAGCAGCCCCGACGGCCTCCTCGCCGGCGGTCTCATCAGCACCGGCACCTTCCTCGCCGGCGCCCTCTGTCTCCATTGGCTCAGCCGAAGATGGGTCTAAAGAACAAAGAAGGAAGGAAAATCAATCAGAAATTCAAGGAAAGAAAAACAGAAAAAGCAGAACCCAAGGGAAAGTTTTTGCGCAAGTGGATTACCTGCGCCAAGATCTTCAGCTGCGGCCTCAGTTGCCGCAGGATCAGCAGTGCCGTCCCTTGCCGGAGAGTCCCCCCTTGCCGGAGAGCGCTCCCTTGCCGGGGACTCCTCCCTTGGCGGCGCAGTCGAAGCAGGTGGCACTTCGGGATCGGCCTCCGGGCGCTCCTGATGAGGTTGCTCTGCTCCTGCACAAGTCAACAAGCAAGATATCAACAAAGGAAAAAGCACTCAAGCGCGCCCGACAGCAGAAGGATAAACTATGAACTTATGCTGGGGGCTGCGCTGGGGGCTGCTCCGAGGGGTGATTGCCGGGTCCGTCAAGGTGGTCTCGGACCCACCTCCTGCCGACGCGATGTCATCCTCGATGACGATCACCGCGGCCTTGGCCCTCTTCGCCACTCTCTGGGCCAGTGTTCTGAAAAGAAAAGAGTCCAGATTGGAGCAAGTCAGATACAAAATATAAACAACAAGATTGAAGGATTATAAGGGCGCCAAAGAAACTCACTCTTCTTCCTCCTCATCAGAGCCGAGCGCGGAAAGATCGAAGTCCGGCCCTCCTCCGGTGCGGCGAGGTGGAGGAGTAGGATCCCTTGCCCGCTTGGCGGGGGCGGGGGCAGTGGCCCGGGAAGGTCCCGCTCCAGTTGCCGCTGTTGCGTGAGGCGCTCCCGCGGCTACATTACTTGCCGCGGTAGAGCGCGTCACGCGGCTCGGTGGCTGTGGAGCCGGCTGCCGCCCTGCTGCGTCCCCGGCCCTGCGAAGGCGCCTCCTTGGCGGGGCCGGGGGCTCCGCCTGCGGCAAGCTCTCTGAAGGTTTAGCCTCCTCCTCGCCGGCCTCGCCTGACTCGGCTTCAGAACCGGCAGGCTCCTCCTCGCCCATGAACTCCGCGCGTTCGGCAAGGTTTGCCGCCTCTGCAGCCTCCGCCTCCTCCACAGTGAACCCAAACACACCCGCAGCAGCTGCGGCCGCGGCCTCTTCCGCCCTAGTAGCGATGAGCTGCAGCTCCTCGTCGGTGGTGTCACGGGTGAGGCTCTTCTGCTCGTCGGCGCGGACCGGCAATTCCTCCAAGGTGTCGAAGAACGCTCGCACAACGTCGTCCGCGGGCTCTTGCCAAGTCGGGACGATGCCGTGTGAATCGCACAACGGCATCATGGCGCGGATCCGGTCAAGCGAAGAGTTATTGCACAAAGGAACTACGCCCCTCGGCAGTGTGAATGGATGCTGGGGGTCGCGTTTGAATAATTCCAAGAGCATTGCATCCAACTCCAAGACAGTGAAGTTGTAGTTCAGGCCCGGCCGCAGCCTCATGATGTCCGCCGAATTCTTGAAGTCCCAGGCGGGCCTCCTCCTCTCCTGCAGGGGGGCAATGCGGCGGCGGAGGAAATCTGCCCCGACAGCACCTACGGTGAGCCCGGCAAGCCTGAGGCGAAGAATCCTAGTGATGGCGATCTTCAGCCTCTCGTCTTCCGGGGCCATGTTGCTCCAGTCATTGCCGCACACTATTGGAGTTTGGCGCACGGCGGTGAAGGGCTGCGGATGCTCCTCGACGATCCAACACCACTCCGCTCTCCACTCCTCCCACTTGCTGCGAAGCTCACCCTCCAAGTATGCCTCTTTCTTGCCGACTCTCGAGACCCAGGCAATCCCTCCGGCAAGCGGCTCTCCTCTCTCTACCCAAGGTATGAAGAAGTGGCGGGAAAGGGCTACACTAGGGTGGACTCTGACAAAGTTTTCGCACAAGTGTGAGAAAACTGCCATGGTCAAGACATCATTGGGGGTGAAGTCAAGGAGGCGGAAGCCATATGTGTTCATAATGTCACAAAAGAACTCCGAGAAGGGCGGGCAGAGCCCGCAGTAGAAGAATAGTGGGAAGAACGGGTACCCATTTGGAGCTGACTCCGAGGCAGCGGCCGGGAGTCCCCTCGTGCGCGGATGCACACGCGTCTCCGTCGCCCAAAAGAGGTAGAAGTACTCACTCAGCTCCTGCACGCCGAGCTGGGGGGTGAAGATCGCCCGCTCCTTCTGCAGCGCCGCAAGCCGCTGCGCCTCGGCCGACTTCACGCCCTTTCCCTTGTCGGCTTTCGGGGCCATGGCGGAGGTGGTGGAGAAGGTCGACGGCATGGTGATGCTAGTGGCAATGGGGGGGGGGGCGGAGCGCTGCTGTCTCGGCTTCGAGAAGAAGGGGGGAGCGGCGGAGTTTGTGAAGGAGTAGCAGCAAACAGCGAGGGGGGACGAACTGCCCCTGTTTCCTCTGCTTATAAAGAGGGACGGGGCAGACGTTTCAGCCTCCCGCTTAAACAACCACCCATGATCTCTCCCATGATGCCGCAATCAACGCATGCCATTATGGGAGAGTGCAGTGGATATCTAACAAGATTTGGCGTGGCCCAGCCCGCGTGTGCCCGTGCCCTGTATTGGGCCTGGCCCAACAGCGCTCGGCACCGTGTCTGGCCCAGGCCCGGGGGCTCCTGTCGGTGTACTAGATTAGGGGTACCCTAGTACCCCGAACTTGTGCATGGGCAGTTGCAGCACCCTGCGGCAAAGGCTTGCCGGGTGATCGCCAAGATCCCCCAAGGTTCCCTTGGAGCCATCCAAGAACAAAGTATTTAAGCTAAGGAGACAAGACCCCGGCAAGAGGAGCTTGCCGGGAAGGCCAACCAGGGCGCTCCAATGAACTTGCCGTGACGCGCCACGTGCTCCGGCAAGGCAACAAGGCCCCGGCAAGAGGAGCTTGCCGGGAAGACAAACCAAGGTACCTCGAAGCCCGGTGAGCGACAAGCTTCCGGACCCGACAAGATAACAACAGCGGCAAGGCGCTTGCCGCGGCAGGCGGCCACTCTGCGCCCACGCTCCAGCGCATCCACCAACGTGTAGCACTGGGGGCCTCTCCGGGCGTGCGTGGCGGGAGGCTGTGCAGCCAGCGGTGCGCAGTGGCATGCTAAGCTGACAAGATTGCCATCATGGCGAACAGTGGCGCCCCTAACGGTCCTTTTTTGCACTGTTCGGGCGACTCAGACGGGCATTTAATGCCCTTGTCCCCTACCGTCAGGGTTAGGTAGGATGCACTGTACAAGCAATTGTATCAACTACCTCGCTTTTTACGTTTTTACCCTCCTCTGCGTTGCCACCTGTCGGTGACCCCTTTAGCGTATAAAAGGAGGCCCATGCGCAACGTAGAGGGGGTTCGGCTCATAGGTTCGAAGCCTCAGACAGTTTGCTTCGATCCATCCGTAGCCGAGAGAACATCACACTCTCGCTTTGGAGAACAAGAACACCAGATAATACAACCAGACAAGCAGCAATAGGAGTGTTATCTCTCCGGAGAGCTCCGAAGCTGGGTAAACAGCTTGTGTGCCTCGCCTCGATCTGCTCTTCATGCGATCTCCGCCCCCCGCCGAACCGAAAGGGGCCCGGTCCGCCGGCCCCATAGGTGTTCGAGGATCAGTTTCCCCGACACCCTAATTCTAGTTTTTTTCCACATCGGTTCGTTTTTTTCGGTTTAGTTAAATAGCGGACGTCTGTCTGTACGTTCTTTTAACGAACGTTGTTCGTTAGTTAGCCGCAGACAGCGAACGTTCGTTCGTTAGCCTGTTCGTCGCGTTTTTTTTCCAGGGCTTTTCCGCAATTATTTTCGATCGCGATTTCTGCCCTGATCTTCGTTTTAGTTTATCTTTTTGCTCGTTTATCCGATTGAGGTGATTCAAGCGCCTAGATCTTTGTCTCGAAGCCCTCTTTCTGTTTAACCTACTTGAACGAGATTTTGGTACTGTAAAATTTGACTTTAGTCCAGATTAGCAAACGAATCTTGTTTCTTTCGTAGTTTGAGTTTCGTTTCTTCGTTTGATTTGATTCTTTTTGCAAACCGGAGTTCTTCAATTGAAATTTCTGGTTAGATCTTCTTATTTGAGTTTTACACGTGCATCTAGTTGAGTGCTTATGTATGTTATTGTTTGTTTGCGATAGAGTGCCCGGAGTGCGAAGCGTGCTACTACGAGTCTTTAGGTTTTGCGGATCATCAACATGGCTAGGATCAACCCTCAAACATGGCTACTTTGATCATCAACATGGCTACTTTGATCATGTCCCTTTATTACCCAATTTTTATGCATTAGATCAACCCTCAAACATTGCATGGTTAGGATCTGATATAACATGTGGGTTTTGGGAAGTAGATGATGAGGTAGAACCTATTGCCCTTTTATTATCAAACCTTTGGGAGTTACTTCTACGTTATGCTCAGGATTGCTATGCTATGCTCGTAGACGTGGATTGGGTGAGTGTATCCATGACAGATGTGAGTTTTTTTAATTAATGGTAACTTAAGGTGGCTACTTAAATACACATCTGTGTGGATTGGTTGAGGCACCCTAGAGTACCCAGTGGTTGTCAGGGCACCTGGAGAATCCAGTGTTGTCCTAGGATATCCCGGAGTACCTGTGTGATCATCCTACTATTCGCCACCCAGGCTCAAAGGGATCATAAGATTATTCATGCTAGAAACTTCCATGTGCAGCCACAAGCCAATATGGGCTCTGGCATAGTTGAGTATGTCGTGTGACCTCTTTCAGTGGTAGACTAGCAGATGTAGGGGATGTAGGTGGTACTGTCTACCCAGAGTAAAGAGTTAATGCTTCTGAAAGGCCATGTCTCGGTCATCCTTTTCTCAAACACCATGTAGTGCGAGAAATCCAACGGAGGAGGTTGAGTCTTGTGGGGAAAAGTGCGCAAACCTCTGCAGAGTGTATAAACTAATCATGGTTAGCAGAGTATCTGGTTCTTGGATTATCATGTTGATCTCATCACTCTAAATTAATTTGATTGGGTTTAATGATGATTTTTAATTGGGATTGAGTTGGAGGAACCTTCTCAATGTTTAACAACCACAATGATAGTTAAACAAAATATATTCCTTTGTTGTAGGGAAAAATTGGCTTTATGCAAAAATGTAACCATAGAGCTTTCCACCAGCCATATTTGCATGTACTGATAGCATTTATTCTGTTCATTACTCTATGTGTTACATTGCCAGCATATTCCATGTGCTGACCCGTTTCGGGCTGCAACATTTTATGTTGCAGACTTTTCAGACGACGAGTAAGGTGCCATAGGTCATTGTCGTTCACTCAGCTATGTCATTGGAGTTTGATGGACTCACTTTATCTTCCAAGCCTTCCGCTGTTATCTTATTTAGATGGCCTTAAGCCATATTATTGTAATAAGTTCTCTTTTGAGACATTCGATGTAATAAGTATGTGATTGAAACTCTGTTATAAATCCTCAAGTACTGTGCATGTCAGCATTACCGATCCAGGGATGACACTGATGCACAGAGACTAGACTGTTTGAGGTCTGGTCGCTACAAGATGGTATCAGAGCACACACTGACTGTACGACACGACCATTAAGCTAAAACCATAGACTACTCTTCTCTACTCATTTCTGACTCCTCTCCCTTTTCTACTCTATAGGATGGCGGACTCAAGGAACAAGTTTACACAACCGGATAAAGAAACTCCTTTTGGACGACACTTGAAGGAAGTTACTAGGTACCTGAACATCGGAATACCAAGCTTCACCGGGACCTACATCGCCACTTTACCAAAAGAGGAGCGTTGGATGGTTCGAGTTCAAGTTCCAGGAAGGACGTTCATGCCAGTCACTGAGCCCATAGAGTTTTCCTTTGATGCACCAACCTGGAGTCTAGGAAAGAGCATGGCAGCCCACATCACCATGGGACGCATTTGAAAAGTATACCACAAGGATCTTAAGGATACTATCTACCAGATTTGTGGGTGCCGAGATGATCAATGGGAGATGATTAGCACTAGGAGGGATAGGTCCATTGCAGCTTTCATCCAGGAGTTAAACCAGCACATTCGTCGCCAGGAGAACCAGATGTGCGCAGGCATGATAGATCTGAAGAAGGAAATGACCAGTATCACGGAGCTGGAGGAAGAACTCAAGTCTACACGCGATGGATATGAGGAGGAAATGGCGATACTAGTGGAGAAGAATGACGATCTAACGAGGAAGCTAGGAGTATTCATGGGAGACCCCGCGCTAGTAGGAGATGATGACAATTCCACAGAAATTCGGTCGGAGGACTACATCATCATTGACGACACCGACTCAGACCCCGATAATAGTGATGATGACTATGTTGATGAAGCTGGAGCGGATATCATGGAGTCTTCTACGATTAAAACTTCTAGTCAACCACCATATTAGTAGTAGTATTCCCCCATGTATATAGTATAGTCCGCGCACTTTTGTAACGATAGTTAGACCGATTGTATTCCCTTGTTTTAATTGAATGAAGTGATATGATTGTGTTTGTCTCATGTGCATATGGGTAGTGTTTTCCCTCTACACCTTATTATATTCTATTTTCTCACGTTTTCTAAACCCATCAGATGCCTCCGAGACATGACAATGGATTTTCTTTCCCACTGGAGCTCACTCAGTTGATCCAGCAGCAGAATACTTTGATGCAGCTACTAGTCCAGAATCAGAACCAGGGGAACAACAACAACAACAACAACCCACCACCACCACCACCACCTATTGACCACTTAGCCCGTTTTCTAAGGCTGAATCCCCTGATGTTCTCTAGCAGCACCGAGCCAATTGTTGCAGATGATTGGCTCCGCAAGATTGGAAGGGAGCTGACCACTGCAGGACGCATAGATGCAGAGAGAGTGCATTTCGCCACACATCAGCTTGATGGACCCGCAGCATCATGGTGGGAGAATTTCACAACCACTTACCCCATCGACATTGTTACATGGGACCGATTTCAGCAGGCTTTCCGCACTGCCCATGTTTCAGCTGGAGCTATGAACATGAAGAAGCGCAAGTTTCGCAACTTGCACCAAGGAGGACGCAGAGTGGGGCAGTATGTGGATGAGTTTAGTAAGTTAGGGCATTATGCCCCGGATGACGTAGCTACAGATGCCGCTAAGCAGGAGAAGTTTCTGGAAGGACTGAATGATGGGCTGAGCATGCAGTTGATGGTGGCAACCTTCAACAACTACTAGGAGTTGGTAGATAGAGGTCTTATAATTGAAGGGAAGCAGCAATAGATAGACAACCGCAAGAGGAAGTATGGACAAGGGAAGTCCAATTCAGGAGCTCAGCAGAGGCCCCGTTTTACCCCGAACTCGGGAGGACACATTCACCACAACCATGGAGGCCATAATTCCAATGGAGGAAGTTCGCATAACCATAGTGGCCCCAAGAATGGGAATGGGAATGGAGGAAGCAACGGCCATAACCATTCCAACCCAGCAATGCCCGCCAAGAAGGATTTAAGTCACATTACTTGTTTCAAGTGCGGGAAGAATGGACATTATGCCACGAAGTGTTCTGAAGCAAAGAATGGAAATGGCAATGGAAGCTCTGGGAAGAAGCCCAACCCTTTCAACAGGGGACAAGTGAACCACGTTAGCACAGAGGAGGTTGAAGCGCAACCCGATGTAGTTATAGGTAAGTTTTTGGTTAAGTCATTTACTTCAATCGTTCTTTTTGATACTGGTGCATCACATTCATACATATCAAGGGGATTTGTGGATAAGTATAACTTGCCAACCCAAGCCCTTAGGTCACCCATGTTAGTAACCTCGCCTGGAGCAGAGTATATGGCCGACCTATGGTGTGATCGGTTACCATTAAGGATTGGTAACTACGTGTTCCCCTCAGACCTAATAGTATTGGAGTCACAAGGATTGGATGTAATATTGGGCATGGATTGGTTATTAAAGTATGGAGGGAACATTGACTGGGCCAGTAAGTCGATTTTGCTCACCACCCCAGAAGGAAGAAGGATTGAGTATGTATCTCGGCATGTGTCGAAGAGGACTCAAGTGAATTCCTTATCAGGAGTTGTACAGGAGGAAGTACCAGTGGTGAAGGATTTCCCTGATGTATTTCCAGAGGAGTTGCCATGCATGCCACCGGATAGAGATATTGAGTTTTTTATTGAGCTTTTGCCAGGCACCGGGCCAATATCTAAGAGACTGTATCGGATGCCCACCCAGGATTTGGAGGAGATTAATAAGCAGATTAAGGAGTTACTGGATAAAGGTTATATTCGCCCAAGTTCGTCACCTTGGGGATCCCCAGTACTTCTAGTGGAGAAGAAGGATTGATCATTAAGGATGGTTGTTCATTATCGTGCGTTGAATGAAGTGCCGATCAAGAACAAGTACCCATTACCGATGATCAATGATTTGTTTGACCAGTTGCAAGGAGCTAAAGTATTTTCCAAGATCGATCTGCAATCAGGATACCACCAACTAAAGATTCGAGAGCAGGATATACCTAAGATAGCTTTTACCACAAGGTACGGGCTATATGAGTATACTGTTATGTCATTTGGCCTGACTAACGCGCCTGCCTATTTTATGAACATGATGAACAAGGTGTTTATGGAGTTTTTGGATAAGTTCGTCGTAGTGTTCATTGATGATATATTGGTCTACTCGAAGAATGAAGAGGAGCATAAGGAGCATTTGCGTTTTGTTCTCGAGAAGCTCAGGGAACATCAGTCATATGCCAAGTTCAACAAGTGTGAGTTTTGGTTGAAGGAAGTTGGATTCCTCGGACATGTTATACGCGGAGAAGGAATAGCAGTAGACCCCACCAAGGTTGTCACTGTGACTAAATGGGGATCACCCACATCAGTTGGAGAAATCAGGAGTTTTCTTGGACTCGCAGGATACTACCGGAGGTTCATTGAGAATTTCTCAAAGATTGCAAAGCCCATGACAGGAGTTGTTGAAAGAAGGACACCAAGTTCAATTGGACTGAGGAATGTGAGGCCAGTTTTCAGGAGTTGAAGAAACGTTTGGTTACATCACCGGTGTTGATTCTGCTAGACAACAGCAAGGATTATGAAGTGTATTGCGACGCTTCTCATCGAGGACTTGGAGCCGTACTTATGCAGGAGGGAAGAGTTGTTTCATATGCCTCAGGACAGCTTAAACCCCATGAGTTAAATTACGCTACGCATGATTTGGAGTTAGCAGCCGTAGTGCATGCGTTGAAGACATGGAGACATTTTCTCATCGGAAACCATTGTGAGGTATACACGGATCAAAAGAGTTTGAAGTATATCTTCACGCAGAAGGAGCTGAATCTCAGGCAGAGGAGATGGTTAGAGGTCATTAAGGATTATGATATTAAGTTGCATTATCATCCCGGAAAGGCTAACGTAGTAGTAGATGCGTTGAGTCCCAAGAGTCATGTCAATACGCTCATGACCAGAGGATTATCCTAGGAGTTAGTCGAAGATCTTCGTGAGCTATGTTTGGAAATAGTTCCGAGAGGTTTTGTAGCAGCGTTGGAATTCAGTCTACTTGGTGGATAAGATCAGAGAAGCTCAGAAGACTGACAAGGAGATTGCCGATATAAAGGAAATGATGAGCAAAGGAAAGGCTAAAGGATTTCGTGAGGATGAGCACGATACTTTATGGTTTGAGGACCGAGTATATGTGCCTAATGACCCCGAGATCAGGAAGTTGATTCTGCAGGAGGCCCATGATTCGCCGTATTCAATTCACCTAGGAAATACCAAGATGTATCTAGATTTGAAGGAAATTTTCTGGTGGACTGGAATGAAGAAAGATATTGCAGAGTATGTAGTAGTATGTGATGTATGTCAGAGAGTGAAGGCAGAGCATCACAAGCTAGCAGGATTTCTACAGCCATTGCCGATACCCGAATGGAAGTGGGATAAGCTAGGCATGGACTTTATCACGAGATTACCCAGGACTCGTTCAGGCTATGCCTCGATATGGGTTGTAGTCGATCGGTTGACGAATGTAGCTGATTTCATCCCAGTGAAGACCACTTATACCAGTGCTAAGTGGGCAAAGATATACATGACTAGGATCGTATGTCTGCACGGAGTTCCGAGGACCATTGTATCAGATAGAGGAACCCAGTTTACCTTAAAGTTTTGGAATCAGTTGCATGAGACTTTGGGTACCAGGCTAGAATTCAGTACAACCTTTCATCCACAGACAGATGGACAGACCGAGAGAGTCAATCAGATTCTGGAGGACATGTTGAGAGCTTGTGCGCTAGATTATGGATCTAGTTGGGACGACAATCTGCCGTATGCAGAGTTCTCTTACAATAACAGTTACCAAGCCAGTTTGAAGATGGCCCCTTTCGAAGCCCTGTAAGGAAGGAGGTGCAGGACACCGTTATTGTGGGATGAAGTTGGAGACCGTCAGTTGTTTGGACCAGATTTGATTAAGGAGTCTGAAGAGAAGGTTAAGTTGATTCGCGATAGACTCAAGGTAGCCTAGTCTAGGCAGAAGAGCTATGCGGATTCTAAACGCAAGGAGACAGTTTATGAAGTCGGAGACAGAGCATATCTTCGCGTGTCCCCACTTCGAGGAGTTAAGCGTTTTGCAGTTAAGGGAAAGTTAGCACCACGTTTTGTGGGACCATACAAAGATTTGGAGCATATGTGAGAAGTTGTTTACAAGTTGGAATTGCCAGAAGGATTGTCAGGAGTTCATGATGTGTTTCACATTTCCCAGTTGAAGAAGTGCCATGCAGAGATGGCCGATATTCCTCTGAGAGATACAGTGCCACTGGAAGCGATTCAGCTGGATAGCGATTTGACCTACGAGGAGAAACCAGTGAAGATTCTCGAGTTTGCCAGCCGAGTCACACACAGTAAAGTTATCAAGTTTTGCAAAGTCCAGTGGAGCCACCACACCGAGGATGAAGCCATCTGGGAAAGAGAGGAAGACTTACTGAAGGAGCACCTGCACCCATTTTCTAGCCAACCCGAATCTCGAGTGCGAGATTCATCTTAAGGGGGGGTAGGTTTGTAACATTCTCTTATAGCGACCAAACCTCAAACAGTCTAGTCTCTGTGCATCAGTGTCATCCCTGGATCGGTAATGCTGACACGCACAGTACTTGATGATTTATAACAGAGTTTCAATCACACACCTATTACATCAAATGTCTCAAAAAGAACTTATTACAATAATATGGCTTAAGGCCATCTAAATAAGATAACATCAAAAGGCTTGGAAGATAAGGTGAGTCCATCAAACTCCAACGACATAGCTGAGTGAACGACAACGACCTATGTCACCTTATTCGTCGTCTGAAAAGTCTGCAACATGAAATGTTGCAGCCCGAAACGGATCAGTGATACGTCTCCAACGTATCTATAATTTATGAAGCATTCATGCTATTTTATTATCTGTTTTGAATGATTACAGGCTTTATTATACACTTTTATATTACTTTTGGGACTAACCTACTAATCGGAGGCCCAACCCATATTGCTGTTTTATTGCCTATTTCAGTATTTCAAAGAAAAGGAATATCAAACGGAGTCCAAACGGAATGAAACCTTCGGGAGCGTGATTTTTGGAAAGGATATGATCCGGGAGACTTGGAGTTCAAGCCAGGGAAGGCTCGAGGAAGCCAGGAGATAGGAGGGCGCGCCCACCCCCCTGGGCGCGGCCCTGTCTCCTGGGCCCCTCGAGGCTCCCCCGACCGACTTCTTTTGCCTATATAAGTCCACGTACCCTAAAAACATCGAAGACGAAGATAGATCGGGAGTTCCGCTGCCGCAAGCCTCTGTAGCAACCAAAAACCTCTCGGGAGCCTGTTCCGGCACCCTACCGGAGGGGGACTCCCTCACCGGTGGCCATCTTCGTCATCCCGACGCTCTCCATGACTAGGAGGGAGTAGTTCACCCTCGGGGCCGAGGGTATGTACCAATAGCTATGTGTTTGATCTCTCTCTCTCTCTCTCGTGTTCTCTCTACGGCACGATCTTGATGTATCGCAAGCTTTGCTATTATAGTTGGATCTTATGATGTTTCTCCCCATCTACTCTCTTGTGATGAATTGAGTTTTCCCTTTGAAGTTATCTTATCGGATTGAGTCTTTAAGGATTTGAGAACACTTGATGTATGTCTTGCCGTGCTTATCTGTAGTGACAATGGGATATCACGTGATCCACTTGATGTATGTTTTGGTGATCAACTTGCGGGTTCCGCCTATGAACCTATGCATAGGGGTTGGCACACGTTTTCGCCTATGAAACTTTGGGGCACTCTTTGAAGTACTTTGTGTTGGTTGAATAGATGAATCTAAGATTGTATGATGCATATCTTCTAATCATGCCCACGGATACTTGAGGTGACAATGGAGTATCTAGGTGACATTAGGGTTTTGGTTGATTTGTGTCTTAAGGTTGTTATTCTAGTACGAACTCTTGAATAGATTGATCCGAAAGAATAACTTTGAGGTGGTTTCGTACCCTACCATAATCTCTTCGTTTGCTCTCCGCTATTAGTGGCTTTGGAGTGACTCTTTGTTGCATGTTGAGGGATTGTTATATGATCTATCTATGTTATTATTGTTGAGAGAACTTGCACTGGTGAAAGTATGAACCCTATGCCTTGTTTCCTACCATTGCAATACCGTTTACGCTCACTTTTATCACTTGTTACCTTGCTGTTTTTATAATTTCAGATTACAAAAACCTTTATCTCCCATCCATATTGCACTTGTATCACCATCTCTTCGCCGGACTAGTGCACCTATACAATTTGCCATTGTATTGGGTGTGTTGGGGACACAAGAGACTCTTTGTTATTTGGTTGCAGGGTTGATTGAGAGAGACCATCTTCATCCTACGCCTCCCACGGATTGATAAACCTTAGGTCATCAACTTGAGGGAAATTTGCTGCTGTCCTACAAACCTGTGCACTTGCAGGCCCAACAACGTCTACAAGAAGAAGGTTGTGTAGTAGACATCAAGCTCTTTTCTGGCGCCGTTGCCCAGGAGGTGAGTTCTTGAAGGTATATCTTTAGATCTTGCAATTGAGTCTTTTTGTTTCTTATTTTATCACTAGTTTAGTTTATAAAAGAAAACAACCAAAAAATGGAATTGAGTTTGTCTCATTCGCTTCATCTTTTTAATATCTTTCGTGAGAATGATGGAAAGGAAAATCGTGCTCAAGTGCTTGAAGGAGAATGCATTAGAATGTTTGGTACTAGATCTTTGTATGATGAGCATGATTGCAATGTTGTTAGTGTGAATTCCTTGAATATCCATGATGCTAATGATATGCAAAGCCACAAGCTTGGGGAAGCTATGTTTGATGAATATGATATGTTTAGTCCCCCAAGTTTTGATGAGAATATTTATTATGATGAAAGCATGCCTCCTATTTATGATGATTATATTGATGAAAGTGGATTTGGAGAGGTCATGACTTTATTTAGTGATGAATCCACTGTTTCGGAAGAGGTTCCAAATGATTATGAGAACAAAGTTGCTATCTATGATGATTATTGTGATGACTTGTATGCTATTAAGAATAATGATAACCATAAAACTTGTCATCATGATTTTAGTTTTCAATTGGATTATTCCTCACATGATAATTATTTTGTTGAGTTTACTCCCACTATTCCGAATGAGAAGGATTTTGCTTATGTGGAGAGTAGTAAATTTTCTATGCTTGTAGATCATGAAAAGAATGCTTTAGGTGTTGGTTATATTGTTTAATTCATTCATGATGCTACTGAAAATTATTACGGGGGAGGAACATTTGCTTGTAGGAATTGCAATAATGTCAAGTTTCCTCTCTATGTGCTTAAAGTCTTGAAGTTATGCTTGTTTTACCTTCCTATGCTAGTTGATTATTGTTCCCATAAGTTGTTTGCTCACAAAATCCCTAAGCGTAGGAAGTGGGTTAGACTTAAATGTGCTAGTCATATGCTTCATGATGCTCCCGTTATGTTTCAATTCTTATCTTTTATGTGAGCATCATTGTCATCATCATGCCTAGCTAGAAAGGCATTAAAGAAAAGGGCTTGTTGGGAGACAACCCAATATTTACCCATACTGTTTTTGTGTGTCCACATGATTATGCTACTGTAATAATCATGTTTTATAGCTTTTTTTCAATAAAGTGCCAACTAAGACCTTTAGGATAGCTTACGGTGATAGTTGTGTTGATCCTGCTGAGAATCAGAAACTTTTGCACCCAGTAAATTAGTGTTGTTAATTCACAGAAACGTGTTTCTGATCTGATTCTTTTTGATCTGGATTGGTACATGAATTGCTTAGGACTTCCTAATTTATAGAATTTTTGGAGTTCCAGAAGTATACGTTTGATACAGATTACTACAGACTGTTCTGTTTTTGACAGATTTTGTTTTCTATGTGTTGTTTGCTTATTTTGATGAATCTATGAGTAGTATCGGAAGGTACGAACCACAGAGAAGTTAGAATACAGTAGATATTACACCAATATGAATTTATAATGAGTTCATTACAGTACCTAAGTGGTGGTTTTATTTTCTTATACTAACGGAGCTTACGAGTTTTCTGTTGAGTTTTGTGTTGTGAAGTTTTCAAGTTTTGGGTAAAGATCCGATGGACTATGGAATAAGGAGTGGCAAGAGCCTAAGCTTGGGTATTCCCAAGGCACCCCAAGGTAATATTCAAGGACAACCAAGAGCCTAAGCTTGGGGATGCCCCGGATGGCATCCCCTCTTTCGTCTTCGTTCATCGGTAAACTTTACTTGGAGCTATATTTTTATTTACCACATGATATGTGTTTTGCTTGGAGCGTCATTTTATTTTGTTAGTAGTTGCTTGCTGTTATTTATAATAATGTTTTTCATCTATTGTTTCAATAAAAATGTCAAGGATAGCCTTTACCATGCTTATTTTGCTAGTATACATGTTGCTGTTCGAATACAGAAAGTTTACCGCTGTTGCAAAAATTTCCTAGAAAAGTAAGAGAATGATATAATGATGAAACATTTTGCATAATGAGCTATGATAAATTTACTACAGTGGGAATTTTCTATCATAATTTTTGGACTCAGGGAAGTATTGATACTCTTGCATTCTTTACAGACTATACTGTTTTGGAAGATTGCTGTTATGGTTGCATTGTTTGCATATGTTGGCTTGTTTAATGATTCTATTTGAGGATAGGAGTATTAAATATGCAGAGGCATTTAGTATGCAATGTTGAATAATAACTTTACTGATTTATTATAGTAGAAAATGATAAGGTTTTGCATTGGTTTATACTAACCTATCTCACGAGTTCTTGTTGAGTTTGTTGTGGATGAAGCTTTTGAGAAATAGAGAAACCATGATATGAGAGGAATTAAGGAGACACAAAAGTTCAAGCTTGGGGATGCCCAAGGCACCCCAAGATAATATTTCAAGAAGTCTCAAGCATCTAAGCTTGGGGATGCCCCGTTAGGCATCCCACCTTTCTTCTTCAACAACTATCGGTTAGTATCGATTGAGCCTAAGTTTTTGCTTCTTCACATGAGTTGTGTTATCCTTGCATTGTCATTTTATTTTTGCTTGCTGTTTGAATACAATACCAAGATCTGAAATTCTTTAATGAGAGAGAGTCTTCACATAGTTACATAATTATTTAGCTACTCATTGATCTTCACTTATATCTTGTTGGAGTAGTTTGTCATTTACTCGTGTGCTTCACTTATATCCTATGAATAAATCTGAAATTATATATGTCTCATTTGCATATCCCATGGGAGTAATGACTTCACATCTAAGAAGTAGAGGTTGTAAATTTATTGAAGGTTAGCAAGCATTGTATTGGTCATTTGAACAATTCATGAAAGAAAATTCAAGGAAGAGAGATTTCACATATAATACTATCTTAGACATCTTTTATAATTGTAAGCACTCATTAAGTATGACATGCTAAAGAGTTGATGTTGGACAAGGAAGACAACATAATGGGTTATGTTTTCTCACATCTCATTTAAAGTATATTGTCATGGATCATTCAAACATGTTGACCTTGGCTTTCCCCCTCATGCTAGCCAAATTCCTTGCACCAAGTAGAGATACTACTTGTGCTTCCAAATATCCTCAAACCCAGTTTTTGCCATGAGTGTCCACCATACCTACCTATGGTGGAGGAACATTTTCTTGTAGGAATTGCAATAATGTCAAGGTTCCTCTCTATGTGCTTAAAGTCTTGAAGTTATGCTTGTTTTACCTTCCTATGCTAGTTGATTATTGTTCCCATAAGTTGTTTGCTCACAAAATCCCTATGAATAGGAAGTGGGTTAGGCTTCAATGTGCTAGTCATATGCTTCATGATGCTCCCGTTATGTTTCAATTCTTATCTTTTATGTGAGGATCATTGTCATCATCATGCCTAGCTAGAATGGCATTAAAGAAAAGTGCTTGTTGGGAGACAACCCAATATTTATCCTTACAGTTTTTGTGTGTTCACATGATTATGCTACTGTAGTAATCATGTTTTATAGCTTTTGTTTCAATAAAGTGCCAAGTAAGACATTTATGATAGCTTATGGTGATAGTTGTGTTGATCCTGCTGAAAATCAGAAACTTTTGCACCCAGTAAATTAGTTTTGTTAATTCACATAAATGTGATTCTGATCTGATTCATTTTGCTCCGGATTAGTACACAAATTTATTAGGACTTCTTAAGTTTGTAGAATTTTTGGAGTTCCAGAAGTATACGTTTGATACAGATTACTATAGTCTGTTCTGTTTTTTGACAAATTCTGTTTTGTGTATGTTGTTTGCTTATTTTGATGCATCTACGAGTAGTACCGGAGGGTATGAACCATAGATAAGTTGGAGTACAGTAGATATTACACCAATATGAATTCAGAATGAGTTCACTACAGTACCTAAGTGGTGGTTTTATTTTCTTATATTAACAGAGCTTACGAGTTTTCTGTTGAGTTTTGTGTTCTGGAGTTTTCAAGTTTTGGGTAAAGATTCGATGGACTATGGAATAAGGAGAGCTAAGAGCCTAAGCTTGGGGATTCCCAAGGCACCCCAAGGTAATATTCAAGGACAACCAAGAGCCTAAGCTTGGGGATGCCCCGGATGGCATCCCCTCTTTCGTCTTCGTTCATCGGTAACTTTACTTGGAGCTATATTTTTATTAACCATATGATATGTGTTTTGCTTGGAGCGTCATTTTCTTTTGTTAGTATTTGTTTTCTGTTAGTTAGAATAATGTTTTGCGTCTTTAGTTTCAATAAAATGTCAAGGATAGCCTTTACCATGCTTATTTTGCTAGTATACATGTTGCTGTTTGAAAACAGAAAGTTTACCGCTGTTGCAAAAATTTCCTAGAAAAGTCAGAGAATGGTATAATGTTGAAACTTTTTGCATATTGATCTATGATCAATTTATTACAGTGGGAATTTTCTTTCATAACTTTTGGAGTTAGGGAAGTATGATGAATCTTGCATTCTTTACAGACTATACTGTTTTGGAAGATTGCTGTTATGTTTCATTGTTTGCATATGTTTGCTTGTTTAATGATTCTATTTGAGGTTAGGAGTATTAAATATGAAGAGGCATTTAGTATTCAATGTTGAATAATAATTTTAGTGATTTGTTACAGTAGAAAATGATAAGGTTTTGCATTGGTTTATACTAACCTATCTCACGAGTTCTTGTTGAGTTTGGTGTGGATGAAAGTTTTGAGAAATAGAGAAACCATGATATGAGAGGAATTAAGGAGACACAAAAGTTCAAGCTTGGGGATGCCCAAGGGACCCCATTATAATATTTCAAGAAGTCTCAAGCATCTAAGCTTGGGGATGCCCCATTAGGCATCCCACCTTTCTTCTTCAACAACTATCGGTTAGTATCGGTTGAGCGTAAGTTTTTGCTTCTTCACATGAGTTGTGCTATCCTTGCAATGCCATTTTATTTTGTTTTGCTTGCTGTTTGAATACAATACCAAGATCTGAATTTCTTTAATGAGAGAGAGTCTTCACATAGTTACATAATTATTTAGCTACTCATTGGTCTTCACTTTTATCTTTTTAGAGTAATTTGTCAATTTACTCGTGTGCTTCACTTATATCCTATGAGTAAATTGTTGAATGAGTTGATTGTCATAAATCTGAAATTATATATGTTTCATTTGCTTATCCCATGGGGAGTAATGACTTCACATCTAAGAAGTATAGGTTGTAGATTTATTGAAGGTTAGCAAGCGTTGTATTAGTCATTTGAACAATTCATGAAAGAATAATGAAGGAAGTGAGATTTCACATATAAATACACTATCCTAGACATCTTTTATAATTGGGAGCACTCATTAAGTATGACATGCTAAAGAGTTGATGTTGGACAAGGAAGACAACATAATGGTTTATGTTTTCCAACATCTCAGTTAAAGTATATTGTCATGGATCATTCAAACATGTTGAGCTTGCCTTTCCCCCTCATGCTAGCGAAATTCCTTGCACCAAGTAGAGATACTACTTGTGCTTTCAAATATCCTTAAACCCAGTTTTGCCATGAGACCTATGGATTGAGTAAGATCCTTCAAGTAAGTTGTCATCGGTGCAAGGAATAAAAATTGCTCTCTAAATATGTATGATATTTTTGTGTGAAGAAAATAGCTTTATACGATCTTGTTATGGAAGCAATAAAAGCGACGGACTGCATAATAAAGGTCCATATACAAGTGGCAATATAAAGTGATGTTCATTCACATTAAGATTTTGTGCATCCAACCCTAAAAGAGCATGACAACCTCTGCTTCCCTCTGCGAAGGGCCCATCTTTTACTTTATGTCTTTTACTTTAAGCAAGAGTCAAGGTGATCTTCACCTTTCCTTTTTCATTTTATCCTTAGGCAAGCACCTCGTGTTGGAAAGATCCTGATATATATATCCAATTGGATGTAAGTTAGCATGAACTATTGTTGTTGACATCACCCAAAGGTGAATACGTTGGGAGGCAACACTATAAGCCCCTATCTTTCTCAGTGTTCGATTGAAACTCCATAACCACTAATATTGCGTGAGTGTTAGCAATTGTAGAAGACTATATGATAGTTGAGTATGTGGAGTTTGCTATTCCTGAAAATAAGATTAATTGCAATTGTTTGATAACTAAGAATGAAGTTTGCTAGTTTCCAAGAAAGTTTATGGTCTATGCTTTAACATGTGAATTGCTTGTTACTTTATCGTGAGAAGTTTTATGAGATGAACTACTGTTATGACATATTATCATGCTAGAAAACGTGATTGAAATTATCATTGATCAAACTTGTGCACCTGCTAGCATTCACACTTCATAAATTCTTTCTTTTATCATTTACCTACTCGAGGACGAGTAGGAATTAAGCTTGGGGATGCTGATACGTCTCCAACGTATCTATAATTTATGAAGCATTCATGCTATTTTATTATCTGTTTTGAATGATTACGGGCTTTATTATACACATTTATATTACTTTTGGGACTAACCTATTAACCGGAGGCCCAACCCATATTGTTGTTTTATTGCATGTTTCAGTATTTCGAAGAAAAGGAATATCAAACGAGTCCAAACGCAATGAAACCTTCGGCGGCATGATTTTTTGGAAGAATATGATCCTGGAGACTTGGATTTCACGTCAGAAGATCCTCGAGGAGGAAAGGAGATAGGGGGCGCGCCCCCCTGTCTCGTGGGCCCATCGAGGCTCCTCCGACCGACTTCTTTCGCCTATATAGTCCCACGTACCCTAAAAACTTCCACAGAGAAGATAGATCGGGAGTTCCACTGTCGCAAGCCTCTGTAGCCACCAAAAACCTCCCGGGAGCTTGTTCCGGCACCCTGTCGGAGGGGGAACCCATCACCGATGGCCATCTTCATCATCCCGGTGCTATCCATGACGAGGAGGGAGTAGTTCACCCTCGGGGCTGAGGGTATTTACCAGTAGCTATGTGTTTGATCTCTCTCTCTCATGTTCTCTCTATGGCACGATCTTGATGTATCTCGAGCTTTGCTATTAGTTGGATCTTATGATGTTTCTCCCCCTCTACTCTCCTGTGATGAATTGGGTTTCCCTCTTGAAGTTATCTTATCGGATTGAGTCTTTATTTGAGAACACTTGATGTATGTCTTGCCGTGTTTATCTGTGGTGACAATGGGATATCACATGCCACTTGATGTATGTTTTGGTGACCAACTTGCGGGTTCCGCCCATGAACCTATGCATAGGGGCTGGCACACGTTTTCTCGACTCTCCGGTAGAAACTTTGGAGCACTCTTTGAAGTACTTTGTGTTGGTTGGATGAATCTGAGATTGTGTGATGCATATCGTATAATCATGCCCACAGATACTTGAGGTGATAATGGAGTATCTAGGTGACATTAGGGTTTTGGTTGATTTGTGTCTTAATGTGTTATTCTAGTACGAACTCTTGAATAGATCGATTAAAAAGGATAACTTTGAGGTGGTTTCGTACCCTACCACAATCTCTTCATTTGTTCTCCGCTATTAGTGGCTTTGGAGTGACTCTTTGTTGCATGTTGAGGGATTGTTATATGATCTATCTATGTTATTATTGTTGAGAGAACTTGCACTAGTGAAAGCATGAACCCTATGCCTTGTTTCCTATCATTGCAATACCGTTTACGCTCACTTTTATCATTAGTTACCTTGCCGTTTTTATATTTTCAGATTACAAAAACCTTTATCTACTATCCATATTGCACTTGTATCACCATCGCTTTGCCGAACTAGTGCACCTATACAACTTACCATTGTATTGGGTGTGTTGGGGACACAAGAGACTCTTTGTTATTTGGTTGCAGGGTTGTTTGAGAGAGACCATCTTCATCCTACGCCTCCCACGGATTGATAAACCTTAGGTCATCCACTTGAGGGAAATTTTCTACTGTCCTACAAACCTGTGCACTTCCAGGCCGAACAACGTCTACAAGAAGAAGGTTGTGTAGTAGACATCAGCAAGCACCTCGTGTTGGAAAGATCCCGATATATATATATATATCCAATTGGATGTAAGTTAGCATGAACTATAATTGTTGATATCACCCAAAAATGAATACGTTGGGAGGCAACACTATAAGCCCCTATCTTTCTCAGTGTCCGATTAAAACTCCATAACCATTAGTATTGCGTGAGTGTTAGCAATTGTAGAAGACTATATGATAGTTGAGTATGTGGAGTTTGCTAAATCAAAGCTCTGACATAGACCCTTCCTAAAAATAAGATGAATTGTAATTGTTTGATGACTAAGAATGAAGTTTGCTAGTTTTCAAGAAAGTTTATGGTCTATGCTTTAACATGTGAATTGCTTGTTACTTGTTCGTGAGAAGTTTTATGAGATGAACTACTGTTATGACATATAATCATGCTAGAAAGGGTGATTTAAATTATCATTGATCAAACTTGTGCACCTTCTAGCATTCACACTTCATAAATTCTTTCTTTTATCATTTACCTACTCGAGGACGAGCAGGAATTAAGCTTGGGGATGCTGATACGTCTCCAACGTACCTATAATTTATGAAGCATTCATGCTATTTTATTAACTATTTTGAATGATTACGGGCTTTATTATACACTTTTATATTACTTTTGGGACTAACCTACTAACCGGAGGCCCAACCGATATTCCTGTTTTACTGCCTGTTTTAGTATTTCGAAGAAAAGGAATATCAAACGGAGTCCAAACGGAATGAAACCTTCGGAAGCGTGATTTTTGGAAAGGATATGATCCGGGAGACTTGGAGTAAAGCCAGGGAAGGCTCAAGGAAGCCAGGAGATAGGAGGGCGCGCCCACCCCCTGAGCGCGCCCCCTGTCTCCTGGGCCCCTCGAGGCTCCCCCGGCCGACTTCTTTCGCCTATATAAGTCCAGGTACCCTAAAAACATCATAGACGAAGATAGATCGGGAGTTCCGCCGCCGCAAGCCTCTGTAGCCACTAAAAACCTCTCGGGAGCCTGTTTCGGCACCCTGCCGGAGGGGGAATCCCTCACCGGTGGCCATCTTCATCATCTCGGCGCTCTCCATGATGAGGAGGGAGTAGTTCACCCTCGGGGCTGAGGGTATGTAC
Source organism: Triticum aestivum (assembly GCF_018294505.1). Classification (NCBI taxonomy): domain Eukaryota; kingdom Viridiplantae; phylum Streptophyta; class Magnoliopsida; order Poales; family Poaceae; genus Triticum; species Triticum aestivum. The sequence continues at coordinate 384,012,935 of NC_057801.1, forward strand.
CAGTAGCTATGTGTTTGATATCTCTCTCTCTCTCGTGTTCTCTCTATGGCACGATCTTGATGTATCGCGAGCTTTGCTCTTATAGTTGGATCTTATGATGTTTCTCCCCCTCTACTCTCTTGTGATGAATTGAGTTTTCCCTTAGAAGTTATCTTATCGGAGTGAGTCTTTAAGGATTTGAGAACACTTGATGTATGTCTTGCTGTGCTTATCTGTGGTGACAATGGGATATCACATCATCCACTTGATGTATGTTTTGGTGATCAACTTGTGAGTTCCGCCTATGAACCTATGCATAGGGGTTGGCACACATTTTCGTCTTGACTCTCCGGTAGAAACTTTGGGGCACTCTTTGAAGTACTTTGTGTTGGTTGAATAGATGAATTTGAGATTGTTTGATGCGTATCTTATAATCATGCCCACGGATACTTGAGGTGACAATGGAGTATCTAGGTGACATTAGGGTTTTGGTTGATTTGTGTCTTAAGGTGTTATTCTAGTATGAACTCTTGAATAGATTGATCCGAAAGAATAACTTTGAGGTGGTTTCGTACCCTACCATAATCTCTTCGTTTGCTCTCCGCTATTAGTGGCTTTGGAGTGACTCTTTGTTGCATGTTGAGGGATTGTTATATGATCTATCTATGTTATTATTGTTGAGAGAACTTGCACTAGTGAAAGTATGAACCCTATGCCTTGTTTCCTACCATTGCAATACTGTTTACGCTCACTTTTATCACTTGTTACCTTGCTGGTTTTATAATTTCAGACTAAAAAAACCTTTATCTACCATCCGTATTGCACTTGTATCACCATCTCTTCGCCGAACTAGTGCATCTGTACAATTTAACATTGTATTGGTTGTGTTGGGGACACAAGAGACTCTTTATTATTTGGTTGCAGGGTTGATTGAGAGAGACCATCTTCATCCTATGCCTCCCACGGATTGATAAACCTTAGGTCATCCACTTGAGGGAAATTTGCTACTGTCCTACAAACCTGTGCACTTGCAGGCCCAACAACGTCTACAAGAAGAAGGTTGTGTAGTAGGCATCAAGCTCTTTTCTGGCGCCGTTGCCGGGGAGGTGAGTGCTTGAAGGTATATCTTTAGATCTTGCAATCAAATCTTTTTGTTTCTTGTTTTATCACTAATTTAGTTTATAAAGTAAAACTAAAAAAATGGAATTGAGTTTGTCTCATTCGCTTCATATTTTTAATATCTTTCGTGAGAATGATGGAATCGAAAATTGTGCTCAAGTGCTAGAAGAATAATGCATTAGAATTTTTGGTACTAGATCTTTGTATGATGAGCATGATTGCAATGTTGTTAGTATGAATTCCTTGAATATCCATGACGCTAATGATATGCAAAGCCACAAGCTTGGGGAAGCTATGTTTGATGAAGATGATATGTTTAGTTCCCCAAGTTTTGATGAGAATATTTATTATGATGAAAGCATGCCTCCTATTTATGATGATTATATTGATGAAAGTGGATTTGGAGAGGTCATGACTTTATTTAGTGATGAATCCACTATTTCGGAAGAGGTTCCAATTGATTATGAGAACAAAGTAGCTATCTATGATGATTATTGTGATGACTTGTATGCTATTAAGAATAATGATAACCATGAAACTTGTCATCATGATTTTAGTTTTCAATTGGATTATGCCTCACATGATAATTATTTTGTTGAGTTTACTCCCACTATTCCGAATGAGAAGGATTTTGCTTATGTGGAGAGTAGTAAATTTTCTATGCTTGTAGATCATGAAAAGAATGCTTTAGGTGCTGGTTATATTGTTGAATTCATTCACGATGCTACTGAAAATTATTATGGGGGAGGAACATTTGCTTGTAGGAATTGCAATAATGTCAAGGTTCCTCTCTATGTGCTTAAAGTCTTGAAGTTATGCTTGTTTTACCTTCCTATGCTAGTTGATTATTGTTCCCATAAGTTGTTTGCTCACAAAATCCCTAAGCGTAGTAAGTGGGTTAGACTTAAATGTGCTAGTCATATGCTTCATGATGCTCCCGTTATGTTTCAATTCGTATCTTTTATGTGAGCATATCATTGTCATCGTCATGCCTAGCTAGAAAGGCATTAAAGAAAAGCGCTTGTTGGGAGACAACCCAATATTTACCCTTACTGTTTTAGTGTGTCCACATGATTATGCTACTGTAATAATCATGTTTTATAGCTTTTGTTTCAATAAAGTGCCAAGTAAGACCTTTAGGATAGCTTACGGTGATAGTTGTGTTAATCCTGCTGAGCATCAGAAACTTTTGCACCCAGTAAATTAGTTTTGTTAATTCACAGAAACGTGTTTCTAATCTAATTCTTTTTGCTCTGGATTGGTACACGAATTTCTTAGGACTTATTAATTTGTAGAAGTTTTATAGTTCCATAAGTATACGTTTGATACAGATTACTACAGACTGTTCTGTTTTTGACAGATTCTGTTTTCTATGTGTTGTTTGCTTATTTTGATGAATCTATGAGTAGTACCGGAAGGTATGAACCATAGAGAAGTTAGAATACAGTACATATTACACCAATATGAATTTAGAATGAGTGCATTACAGTACCTAAGTGGTGGTTTTATTTTCTTATACTAACGGAGCTTACGAGTTTTCTGTTGAGTTTTGTGTTGTGATTTTTCAAGTTTTGGGTAAAGATCCGATGGACTATGGAATAAGGAGTGGCAAGAGCCTAAGCTTGGGGATTACCAAGGCACCCCAAGGTAATATTCAAGGTGAACCAAGAGCCTAAGCTTGGGGATGCCCCGGATTGCATCCCCTCTTTCGTCTTCGTTAACCGGTAAACTTTACTTGGAGCTATATTTTTATTTACCACATGATATGTGTTTTGCTTGGAGCGTCATTTTCTTTTGTTAGTAATTGCTTTCTGTTATTTAGAATAATGTTTTGCATCTATTTTTTCAATAAAAATGTCAAGGATAGCCTTTACCATGCTTATTTTGCTAGTATACATGTTGCTGTTTGAAAACAGAAAGTTTACCGCTGTTGCAAACATTCCCTAGAAAAGTCAGAGAATGATATAATGATGAAACCTTTTGCATAATGAGCTCTGATAAATTTAATATAGTGCGAATTTTCTCTCATAATTTTTGGAGTCAGGGAAGTATTGATACTCTTGAATTCTTTACAGACTATACTGTTTTGGAAGATTGCTGTTATGGTTGCATTGTTTGCATATGTTTGCTTGTTTAATGATTCTATTTGAGGATATGAGTATTAAATATGCAGATGAAATTAGTATGCAATGTTGAATAATAACTTTACTGATTTATTACAGTAGAAAATGATAAGGTTTTGCATTGGTTTACACTAACCTATCTCACGAGTTTTGTTGAGTTTGTTGTGGATGAAGGTTTTGAGAAATGGAGAAACCATGATATGAGAGGAATTAAGGAGACACAAAAGTTCAAGCTTGGGGATGCCCAAGGCATCCCAAGATAATATTTCAAGAAGTATCAACCATCTAAGCTTGGGGATGCCCCGTTAGGCATCCCACCTTTCTTCTTCAACAACAATCGGTTAGTATCGGTTGAGCCTAAGTTTTTGCTTCTTCACATGAGTTGTGCTATCCTTGCATTGTCATTTTATTTTTGCTTGCTGTTTGAATACAATACCAAGATCTGAACTTCTTTAATGAGAGAGAGTCTTCACATAGTTACATAATTATTTAGCTACTCATTGATCTTCACTTATATCTTGTTGGAGTAGTTTGTCATTTACTTGTGTGCTCCACTTATATCCTATGAGTAAATTGTTGAATGAATTGATTGTTATAAATCTGAAATTATATATGTCTCATTTGCATATCCCATGGGGAGTAATGACTTCACATCTAAGAAGTATAGGTTGTAAATTTATTGAAGGTTAGCAAGCATTGTATTGGTCATTTGAACAATTCATGAAATAACATTGAAGGAAGAGAGATTTCATATATAATACTATCTTAGACATCTTTTATAATTGTGAGCACTCATTAAGTATGACATGCTAAAGAGTTGATCTTTTACAAGGAAGACAACGTAATGGGTTATGTTTTCTCACATCTCATTTAAAGTATATTGTCATGGATCATTCAAACATGTTGAGCTTGCCTTTCCCCACTTATGCTAGCCAAATTCCTTGCACCAAGTAGAGATACTACTTATGCTTCCAAATATCCTCAAACCCAGTTTTTGCCGTGAGTGTCCACCATACCTACCTATATGCAGTATTTACCTGCCGTTCCAAGTAAATTTGCATGTGCCAAACTCTAAACCTTCGTATAATAATCTGTTTTGTATGCCCGAATCTCTTATGTAGCAACTAGGGGCTGTCAGTATCTTCCATGCTAGGTGGGTTATTCTCAAGATGAGTGGACTCCGCTCATCATGCATGAGAAAAATGGCTGGTAACCGGGATGCCCAGTCCCATGATCAAAAGATCAAAATCAAATCAACAATAATTGTAAAAAAACTCGCCCAGGTTTGATGTTAGTTGGAGGCACCCATTGTTTCGGGCAAGCCATGGATTGATGATTGTTGGTGGAGGGGGAGTAAAAACTTTTACCATTTTGTTTGGGAACCGCCTATAATGTATGTAGTATGGAAGATATTGGGAACTCTTGGTTGTTATGTTGACAATGAGATCATACCTCTCAAAAATATTTATCTCTATTTCAAAATTGAGCTCTGGCACCTCTGCAAATCCCTGCTTCCCTCTGCGAAGGGCCTATCTTTTACTTTATGTCTTTTACTTTATGCAAGAGTCAAAGTGATCTTCACCTTTCCCTTTGTCATTTTATCCTTTGGCAAGCACCTCGTGTTGGGAAGATCCTGATATATATATATATATATCCAATTGGATGTAAGTTAGCATGAACTATTATTGTTGACATCACCCAAAGGTGAATACATTGGGAGGCAACACTATAAGCCCCTATCTTTCTTAGTGTCCGATTAAAACTCCATAACCATTTGTATTGCGTGAGTGTTAGCAATTGTAGAAGACTATATGATAGTTGAGTATATCGAGTTTGCTAAATCAAAGCTCTGACATAGACCCTTCCTGAAAATAAGATGAACTGTAATTGTTTGATGACTAAGAATGAAGTTTGCTAGTTTTCAAGAAAGTTTATGGTCTATGCTTTAACATGTGAATTGCTTGTTACTTGTTCGTGAGAAGTTTTATGAGATGAACTACTGTTATGACATATAATCATGCTAGAAAGGGTGATAGAAATTATCATTGATCAAACTTGTGCACCTTCTAGCATTCACACTTCATAAATTCTTTCTTTTATCATTTACCTACTCGAGGACGAGCAGGAATTAAGCTTGGGGATGCTGATACATCTCCAACGTATCTATAATTTGTGAAGTATTCATCCTATTTTATTATCTATTTTGAATGATTACGGGCTTTATTATACACTTTTATATTACTTTTGGGACTAACCTACTAACCGGAGGCCCAACCCATATTGTTGTTTTATTGCCTGTTTCAGTATTTCGAAGAAAAGGAATATCAAATGGAGTCCAAACGGAATGAAACCTTCGGGAGCGTGATTTTTGGAAAGGATATGATCCGGGAGACTTGGAGTTCAAGTCTGGGAAGGCTTGAGGAAGCCAGGAGATAGGAGGGCGCGCCCACCCCCCTGGGCGTGCCCCCTGTCTCCTGGGCCCCTCGAGGCTCCTCCGACCGACTTCTTTCGCCTATATAAGTCCACGTACCCTAAAAACATCGAAGATGAAGATAGATCGGGAGTTTCGCCGCCGCAAGCCTTTGTAGCCACTAAAAACCTCTCGGGAGCCCGTTCCGGCACCCTGCCGATGGGGGAATCCCTCATCGGTGTCCATCTTCATCATCCCGGTGCTCTCCATGACGAGGAGGGAGTAGTTCACCCTCGGGGCTGAGGGTATGTACCAGTAGCTATGTGTTTGATCTCTCTCTCTCTCTCGTGTTCTCTCTATGGCACGATCTTGATGTATCGCGAGCTTTGCTATTATAGTTGGATCTTATGATGTTTCTCCCCCTCTACTCTCTTGTGATGAATTGAGTTTTCCCTTTGAAGTTATCTTATCAGATTGACTCTTTAAGGAGTTGAGAACACTTGATGTATGTCTTGCCGTTCTTATCTGTGGTGACAATGGGATATCACGTGATCCACTTGATGTATGTTTTGGTGATCAACTTGCGGGTTCCGCCTATGAACCTATGCTTAGGGGTTGGCACACGTTTTCGTCTTGACTCTGCGGTAGAAACTTTGGGGCACTCTTTGAAGTACTTTGTGTTGGTTGAATAGATGAATCTGAGATTGTGTGATGCATATCTTATAATCATGCCCACGGATACTTGAGGTGACAATGGAGTATCTAGGTGACTAGGGTTTTGGTTGATTTGTGTCTTAAGGTGTTATTCTAGTACGAACTCTTGAATAGATTGATCCGAAAGAATAACTTTGAGGTGGCTTCGTACCCTACCATAATCTCTTCGTTTGCTCTCCGCTATTAGTGGCTTTGGAGTGACTCTTTGTTGCATGTTGAGGGATTGTTATATGATCTATCTATGTTATTATTGTTGAGAGAACTTGCACTAGTGAAAGTATGAACCCTATGCCTTGTTTCCTCCCATTGCAATACCGTTTACGCTCACTTTTATCACTTGTTACCTTGCTGTTTTTATAATTTCAGATTACAAAAACCTTTATCTACCATCCATATTGCACTTGTATCACCATCTCTTCGCCGAATTAGTGCACCTATACAATTTGCCATTGTATTGGGTGTGTTGGGGACACAAGAGACTCTTTGTTATTTGGTTGCAGGGTTGATTAAGAGAGACCATCTTCATCCTACGCCTCCCACGGATTGATAAACCTTAGGTCATCAACTTGAGGTTAATTTGCTACTATCCTACAAACCTGTGCACTTGCAGGCCCAACAACGTCTACAAGAAGAAGGTTGTGTAGTAGACATCAATCAGCACATGGAATATGCTGGCAATGTAACACATAGAGTAATGAGCAGAATAAATGCCTACCACTACATGCAAATATGGCTGGTGGAAAGCTCTATGGTTACATTTTTGCATAAAGCCAATCTTTCCCTACTACAAAGGAATACATTTTGTTTAACTATCATCTTGGTTGTTAAAGATTGAGAAGGTTCCTCCAACTCAATCCCAATTAAACATCATCATTAAACCCAATCAAATTAATTTAGAGTGATGAGATCAACATGATAATCCAAGAACCAGATACTCAAAATGTCCATAACCGGGGACACGACAAACCATGATTAGTTTATACACTCTGTAGAGGTTTGCACACTTTTCGCCACAAGACTCGATCTCCTCAGTTGGATTTCTCGCACTACATGGTGTTTGAGAAACGGATGACCAAGACACAGTCTTTTAGAAGCATTAACTCTTTACTCTGGGTAGGCAGGACCACCTACATCCCCTACATCTGCTAGTCTACCAGTGAAAGGGGTCACACGACATACTCAACTATACCAGAGCCCATATTGTCTTATGGCTGCACATGGAAGTTTCTAGCATGAATAATCTTATGATCCCTTTAAGCCTGGGTGGCGAACCGTAGGATGATCACACGGGTACTCCGAGATATCCTAGGACAACACTGGATTCTCCAGGTGCCCTGACAACCACTGGGTACTCCAGGGTGCCTCAACCAATCCACCCAGATGTGTATTTAAGTAGCCACCTTAAGTTACCATTAATTAACAAAACTCACATCTGTCATGGATACACTCACCCAATCCACGTCTACGAGCATAGCATAGCAATCCTGAGCATAACGTAGAAGTAACTCCCAAAGGTTTGATAATAAAAGGGGAATAGGTTCTACCTCATCATCTACTTCCCAAAACCCACATGTTATATCAGATCCTAACCATGCAATGTTTGAGGGTTGATCTAATGCATAAAAACTGGGTAATAAAGGGATATGATCAAAGTGTTATTTGCCTTGCTGATGATCCGCAAAACCTAGAGACTTGTAGTAGCATGCTTCGCACTCCGGGTACTCTATCGCAAACAAACAATAACATACATAAGCACTCAACTAGAAGCAAGGGTAAAACACAAATAAGCAGATCTAAACAGAAAGTTCAACTAAAGAACTCCAGTTTGCAAAAAGAATCAAATCAAACGGAGCAACGAAACTCAAACTACGAAAGAAACATGATTCATTTACTAATCTGGACTAAAGTCAAATTTTACAGTACCAAAATCTCGTTCAAGTAGATTAAACAGAAAGAGGGCTTTGAGACGAAGATCTAGGTGCTTGAATGACCTGAATCCGATAAACGAACGAAAAGATAAACTAAAACGAAGATCAGGGCAGAAATCACGATCGAAAATAATCGCGGGAAGCCCCTGGAAAAAACGCGATGAACAGGATAATGAATGAACGTTCGCTGTCTGTGGCTAACTGACGAACAACATTCTTTAAAAGGAACGCACGGACGAACGTCCGCTATTTAACTAAACCGAAAAACCAAACCGATCTGAAAAAAAACTAGATCTAGGGTTTCTAAAAAACCCGAACGGTTTTCCCGAGAAAACCGGACGGCGACAATGGCTACCTCGGCGTTGGCAGGATCGGTGGTGGCGGGCGGCTCCAGCGAGGTGGGCAGGGTCGGCGAGGCGGGCGGGGTCGGCGGCAGCGGGGCAACGGGGCGGCGGCGATGACGGGCGACGGCGGCTCGCGGCGGCTGCGGCGGGATGCGGCAGCCGTGGCAGGGCGCGGGCTGGCGACGACAGCGGCTAGGGTTGGCGGGGTGGGGTCGGGTGGGCTGGTGGGCGGGGCCTTGGCTTAAAAAGGCCGGCCGGGCGCAGTGTCCGGGTAGGACACGGCCCGGTAGGTCGGTTCACTTTTTTTAAATAATCCTAACACAGAAAAACTAACGAAAGAAATACTAAACGGAGTCCAAAAATCCTGAAATAAATTTTCGCTATCCTCTACTAATATTGCGGACAAAGTGAACATTTATTTGGGCCTCTAATGAAATTTTAAAAAACACATTTTTCCCTAATTCAAATAAAATAGCAATAAAACTCCAAATAAAATTCTTATTTGATTTTAATATTTTACCTCCAATATTTCTTTATTTTGGAGAAGTCATTTTATCCCCTCTCTTTTACTTTCATATAAGAAATATTCAAAGAGAAAAATAATTAAAACCAAATGATCCTCTTTTCAAAATTTCAGAAAAACTCGAATATGAAAATAACGAAATCCCCAACTCTCTCCGTGGGTCCTTGAGTTGCGTAGAATTTCTAGGATCAACCAAAATGCAATAAAATATGATATGCAAAGATGACCTAATGTATAACATTCCAAATTGAAAATTTGGGATGTTACAAACTTTTAGTTTAGGTGTTGTTATTGCTAAGCGATTAAGTCTGAACCATACAAAGGGCCCCATCTTCGGTGGTATCTTTGCTTCGCGCCTTGCTGCACACTTTAATATACCTATTAGGCATTATGAGAAAGAAGAAAAGTTGCTTCACTTTGTTTTTCCAGATTATAAGAGTATGGTAACGCATGATTTTATTGTTAAAAATAAGAAGAAACTGCTTAAGTATAATTTGATATTTGATAAAAATTATTGTGAGATTATTACCTTGCCTACGCCTTCTTTGTTTAACATATTTCCAGGCACGTACCTCATCTTGCCGGAGGCCGTTTACGCATACTGGAGCCTGACACCAGCTCCAGATCCTGAGACGGAACCACCACTTGACCCTTATCGATAGTCCGTTTATTAGTGGGATTCGGAGAAGATCGCCAACCAGTGGCACCCAGATGACACTCCTCCGCACACCAGAGAAGGCAGCTTTGATCCGTGGGATTAGACCAACTTAGGCAAAAAGCCTAAGCTTGGGGGAGTATGTATTTCTCACCGACATTACATTCATGTTCACACACTCATTCCAGTTATCGGTGCTCATACTTTTCATTGTACTATCCATGCTAGTTTATTTTATTTTCTAAGCCTTCTTATTGTGTGTTTGAAAAACCTTAAGAAAAACCAAAAATAAAATAAAATTAGTTAGTCTACTTTCCATGCTTGTAGTACTAATTAAAAGAAAACCCAAAAAGAATTTTCGTTCTTCTTTTGCTTGTTGGGAGCTTTCCTGTGTAAATAATTTTATTTCTTTTCTTTTCTTTGCGGGTCGAGAGGATAAGACCATGAAGAAAATGTTGAGTGGCTCTCATATGCATTATTATTGATTTAACCAAGAGCCCATATTACCTTGTCTTCTCCCTTGTATTAATTGCTTGCAGATTCCAGCTTAGTCCAATGCACGTGCACTATTATTACTATCCACACCGTTCAGCCGTGCGAGTGAAAGGCAATAATGACGATATATGATGGACTGATTGAGATGAGAGAAGCTGGTATGAACTCGACATATCTTGTTTTTGTAAATATGAGTAGTTCATCGTTCCTGATTCAGCCTATTATGAATGAAACATGTTTGCAATGACAATTAGAGATTATAGTTGCTCATGCCATGCTTAATTAGCTAGGAGTTTATAATGGTTTACCTTGCGTGCCAACATGCTATTAAAATGGTTGTGATGTGGTATGATAGGGTGGTATCCTCCTTTGAACGATTCGAGTAGCTTGACTTGGCACATGTTCACGCATGTAGTTGAAACAAAATCAACATAATCTCCACAATATTCATGTTCATGGTGATTTATATCCTACTCATGCTTGCACTCAGTGTTGATTAATTTTAATGCATGTTCATGACTGTTGTCGCTCTCTAGTTGGTTGCTTCCCAGTCTTTTTCTAGCCTTCACTTGAACTAAGCGGGAATACTGCTTGTGCATCCACTTCCATAAACCCCAAAGTTATTCCATATGAGTCCACCATACCTTCCTATATGCGGTATCTACCTGTCGTTCCAAGTAAATTTGTATGTGCCAAACTCTAAACCTTCAAATGAAATTCTGTTTTGTATGCTCGATCAGCTCATGTATCAACTAGGGATGTCTATATCTTCCATGCTATGTGGGTTAATCTCATGAGGAGTGGACTCCTCTCCTCACTCATGAGAAAATGGCCGGTAACCGGGATGACCAGTCCCATGCTCAAATCAAAATAATTGCAAACAAAACTCCCCATGATTGTTGTTAGTTGGAGGCACCCGTTGTTTTGGGCAAGCCATGGATTGATGCTTGTTGGTGGTGGAGGAGTATAAACTTTACCATTCTGTTTGGGAACCGCCTATAATGTGTGTAGCATGGAAGATATCGAGATCTCTTGGTTGTTATATTGACAATGAAAGTATGCCACCCAACATATTATTTATCTCTATTTCAAAACTCAAGCTCTGGCACCTCTGCAAATACCCGCTTCCCTTTGCGAAGGGCCTATCTATTTACTTTTATGTTGAGTCATCATCTATTATTCAAAAGCACTAGTTGGAGAGCACCGCTGTCATTTGCATGCATTACTATTGATTTATATTGAGTATGACTATGACTGGATCTCTTTTACCATGAATTACAATGTCTAGTCAGTCCTTGATCTTCAGAGGTGCTCTGCATTTATGTTTTGTGGTCTTAAAAAGGGCTAGCGAGATACCATCTTGTTATATCATATTATTATTATTTTGAGAAAGTGTTGTGATCTGAGATTTATTATTATTTCTCGCTAGTTGATTATGCCATTGATATGAGTAAACATGAGACTTATATGTTATTATGAATGTGGTTAGTTCATAAAATTTGCTGAAAACTTGAATGGTGGCTTTACATATTTGCAACAACAAGAGCAAACAGGGTTTGTAAATTTTTTCTTTATCACTTTCAGTTTGTCAACTGAATTGCTTGAGGACAAACAAAGGTTTAAGCTTGGGGGAGTTGATACATCTCCATCATATCTACTTTTCAAAACACTTCTGCCCTTGTTTTCGCTTTCATGATTTGAATGGAACTAACCCAGACTGGCGCTATTTTCAGCAGAATTGCCGGTGTTATTTTTGTGCAGTAATAAGAGTTCTCGGAATGACCTGAAACTTCACGGAGATTATTTTTGGAATTTATAAAAAATACTGATGAAAGAATCAAGACCAGGGTCCCACACCTTGTCCACGAGGGTGGGGGCCCCGCCTACCCCCCTGGGCGTGTCCCCTGCCTCGTGGGCCCCTTGATGCTCAACCGACCTCAACTCCAACTCCATATATTCATGTTCGGGGATAAAAAAAATCTCAATAAGTTTTTTGATTTTGATCTAGAGGAAATTTATATGTTTCGTGCGGTAAATTGCATTGAAAATCCTTATATTGCCAATTACATATATACAAGAAAACAAATAGAAGATGAAGGGAACACTAATGAAAGGGGAAATATTTCCCAATACCCTCCTAGTGTTTCTTATGATGAATCAGGTAATGAGGAGGAGCTTCCTATACAATCAATATCTTCAACGAGAAGCTCAAAAAAATTGATTAAACCCACACGTGAGGTGGTGAAGAAGAAAAAGAAAAGAAGAAAAAATAGAGGTAAAAAGGTAACTCTCCCAAGTAATATTGCTCCTATCACCATTGTGCCTCATGAAAGTGAATCAAATATGTTGACAGAGGATGATGATATTGAGTATGATTTTGTGATGCCTACTACTTGTTGTGATGATTATGATTGGGAAGACAATGATGTCTCTTATGATCTTGAAAATCCTTTTGTCACTTGGTTGGAAGAATACGGTAATAATGTTTACTATACTATAGATTCCACTCATGCTATTGCTAAGAATGATTATGATGATACGCAAAACCACAAGCTTGGTGATGCTATGTTTGATGAGTATGAAATGTTTGAAGATTTATTTGCAGAAAATAATGCTTGTACCAAGATTGGGATGCTTTGCATAATGAATATGATCCTTTGATTCCTTCTACTTTCGATAAGAAAATTTATTATGATGATAGCATGCCTCCTATTTATGATGATTACAAGCATGAAAGTGGGGTTGGAAGAGTGTCAACTCTAGGTAGTAGTGATCCCACTATTTTGGAGGGTGTTGAATCTTATTACAATATTGATGAAAGTGGATTTGGAGAGGTCATGACTTTATTTAGTGACACATCCACTATTTTGGAAGAGGTTTCAATTTACTATGACAATAATGTTGCTATCTATGATGATTATTATGATGACACGTATGCCATAAAGAGTAATAAATCTTCTATACTTGTGCATCATGAAAAGATTGTTGTATGTGATGGTTATATGGATGAATCTATTCATGATGCTACTGAAAATTATTGTGAGAAAGGAACTTATGATTCATGATGCTCTTGCTATGTTTCAATTCTGATCTTTTATGTGAGCATCATTGAAATCATGATGCTTAGCTAAAAGGCATTAAAGAAAAGCGCTTGTTGGGAGACAACCCAACATTTTTACCTACTGTTTTTGTGTTTTCACATGATTATGCTACTGTAGTAATCATGTTTTATTGCTTCTGTTTCAATAAAGTGCCAAGTAAAGCCTTTGGGATAGTGTGGATGATAGTTGACTTGATTCTGTGCAAAAACAGAAACTTTTTCACCCAGTCGAGGAATTTCTAAAATTCACTAGAATGTGATTTTGGTCTGACATTTTTACAGGTGATAGATATACAAATTCTCTACGTTGTCCTAATTATTCAGAATTTTTGGAGAAGCAGAAGTATGGTTGGAGTACAGATTACTACAGATTGTTGTGTTTTTGACAGATTCTGTTTTCAATGCATAGTTTGCTTGTTTCCTTGTTTCTATGGCTTATATTGCTCAATATAAATTGTGGAAATGATATGCTACAGTAGGAATTGTGTCGAAACAATTATGAATCTTGTTTTTTGATAGTACTAGAGTGAAATGGTTTGCTCTTTATCATACTAACCTATCTCACGAAGTTCTGTTAAGTTTTGTGTGATTGAAGTTTTCAAGTTTTGGATGAGATGTCGATATGAGGAGAATAATGAGTGAAATGCCCTAAGCTTGGGGATGCCCAAGGCACCCCAAGGTAATATTCAAGGAAGATCCAAGAAACTAAGCTTGGGGATGCCCCAGAAGGCATCCCCTCTTTAGTCTCCAACATTATCGGTAACCTCACTTGGAGCTATATTTTCATTCGTCACGTGATATGAGTTTTTCTTGGAGCGCCATTTTATTTTGCTAGGATTTGCTTGTTGTTATTTAGAATGATGTTTTGCATATTTTATTTCAATAAAAGTGGCAATGATAGCCTTTGTCATGATTATTTTCAAGTTGATACGTCTCCATCATATCTACTTTTCCAAACATTTTTGCCCTTGTTTTGGACTCTAACTTGCATGATTTGAATGGAACTAACCTGGACTGACGTTGTTTTCAGCAGAATTGGCATGGTGTTATTTTTGTGCAGAAATAAAAGTTCTCGGAATGACCTGAAACTTCACGGAGATTATTTTTCGAATTTATAAAAAATACTGGCGAAAGAATCAAGACCAGGGGGCCCACAGCCTGTCCACGAGGGTGGAGGGCGCGCCTACCCCCCTGGGCGCGCCCCCTGCCTCCTGGGCGCCCTGATGCTCCACCGACCTTAACTCCAACTCCATATATTCATGTTCGGGGAGAAAAAATTGGAGAGAAGGATTCATCGTGTTTTACGATACGGAGCCGCCGTCAAGCCCTAATCTCTCTCGAGAGGGCTGATCTGGAGTCCGTGTGGGGCTCCGGAGAGGGGAATCCGCCGCCGTCGTCACCATCAACCATCCTCCATCAATAATTTCATGATGCTCACCATCGTGCGTGAGTAATTCCGTCGTAGGCTTGCTGGACGATGATGGGTTGAATGAGATTTACCATGTAATCGAGTTAGTTTTGTTAGGGTTTGATCCCTAGTATCCATTATGTTCTAAGATTGATGTTGCTATGACTTTGCTATGCTTAATGCTCGTCACTAGGGCCTGAGTGCCATGATTTCAGATCTGAACCTATTATGTTTTCATG
The DNA here is from genome assembly GCF_018294505.1 of Triticum aestivum. NCBI lineage: Eukaryota > Viridiplantae > Streptophyta > Magnoliopsida > Poales > Poaceae > Triticum > Triticum aestivum. Next base: position 384,027,972 of record NC_057801.1, read on the forward strand.
AATATATGTGAGTTCTTGATCCTATCTTGCAAGTCAATAGTCACATACTATGTGTTATGATCCGGTAACCCCGAAGTGACAATACCCGGGACCACTCCCGATGACGACTGTAGTTTGAGGATTTCATATATTCATTAAGTGTTAATGCTTTGGTCCGGTACTCTATTAAAAGGAGGCCTTCATATCCCTTAGTTTCCAATAGGACCCCGCTTCCACGGGAGGGTAGGACAAACGATGTCATGCAAGTTCTTTTCCATAAGCACGTATGACTATATTCGGAATACATGCCTACATTACATTGATGAACTGGAGCTAGTTCTGTGTCACCCTTTGTTATAACTATTGCATGAGGAATCACATCTGACATAATTATCCATCATTGATCAATTGCCTACGAGCTCTTCACGTATTGATCTTTGCTTAGTTACTTTACCATTCACTATTACAATGACTACAAAACTTCTACTGATACTTTTGCCATTGTTACCGTTTATTCCATACTACTTTGCTACTAAATATTTTGCTGCAGATATTAAGTCTTTCAGGTGTGGTTGAATTGACAACTCAACTGCTAATACTTGAGAATATTCTTTGGCTCCCCTTGTGTCGAATCAATAAATTTGGGTTGAATACTCTACCCTCAAAAACTGTTGCGATCCCCTATACTTGTGGGTTATCACAAGTCTATATGTTGCTGTTTGAAAACAGAAAGTTTGTCGCTGTTGCAAAAATTCCCGAGAAAAGTCAGAATATGATAAAAGGTTGAAACTTTTTGCACAGCAAGCTATGATAAATTTTCTACAATGTGGTAAAATTTTAGAATTTTTGGAGTTAGGGAAGTATGATGAATCTTGCATTCTTTACAGATTGCACTGTTTTGGCAGATTGCTGTTATGTTTGCATTGTTTGCATATGTTTGCTTATTTAATGATTATTTTTGAGGATAGTAGTATTCAATATGCAAAGGCATTTAATATGAAATTTTGAATAATAATTTTAGAAATTTTCTACAGTAGAGAATGATAAGGTTTTGTATTGATTTATACTAACTTATCTCATGAGTTCTTGTTGAGTTTTGTGTGGATGATGTTTTTAAGATTTAGGGAAACCGTGATATGAGAGGAATTAAGGAGACAAAAAAGCTCAAGCTTGGGGATGTCCAAGTCATCCCAAGTTAATATTCCAAGAAGTCTCAAGCTTCTAAGCTTGGGGATGCCCCGGCAGGCATCCCACCTTTCTTCTTCGACAATTATCGGTTAGTATCGGTTGAGCCTAAGTTTTTGCTTCTTCACATGAGTTGTGCTATTCTTTCAATGTCATTTTGTTTTGTTTTTCTCGCTGTTTTAATAAGATACTTAGATCTCAAAGTTTTAAATAAAAGAGAGTCCTCAAATAGCTACCCATTTACATAACTATTCGCATGATCTTCACTTATATCTTTTTGGAGTAGTTTGTCATTTACTCTTGTGCTTCACTTATATCCTATGAGTAAATTTTTGAATAAATTGAATGTAATGAAGTTGGAATTATATGTTCAATATCATGCATAGTGGTAGCTTCACATTGGGTTTAGAAAGTGAAATCTTTTGAGGCTTGTCAATCACAATATTGGTCATACAAACAATTCATGGATGATTAGTAGAAGGAAGTTACCTTTCACATGCAAATAAACTATCTTTGAAATCTTTTGTGATTGTGAGCCCCCATCAAAATATTATATGCCAAAATTGTTGACATTGGACAAGGAAGATAACATAATGATTTATGTTTGTTTATGTTCACATAGAAGTTATATTGTCATAGATCCTTCAACATGTGGTGGTTGCCCCCCATCTTTGCTAGACAAAAATTCCACACCAAGTAGAGATACTACTTGTGCATCCAAAAAACCCTTAAACCCAAATCTTATTTTCAAGAGTCCACCATACCTACCTAAGGATTGAGTAAGATCCTTCAAGTAAGTTGTCATCTGTGCAATAAGGCAATAAAAATTTCTTCTAAAAGTGTTAGATCACACTACAAAAAAATACACTTCCGCGATGATACGTGTTTGTCACAGTAGGTCACGTTTTCTGTCATGCATGTACATCCATGACAATTTGATGACAGAATCAAGATAGTCATACTTGTGCTGTCGTAGAAGTGTTCCTTGATATTACCAAAATTATCATCACGGAAGTGTCCACTTCCATGACGATAAATTGCGCGTCATGGAAATGCTTTCTTCAAGGGTCACCGACACGTGGCATCGACCGTAACGGGTCGTCGTTAAGCTATCGGTCCCGGTTTTGGATCTGATAACCCGCTAACAGCCATGACCAATGGGGATTTTCCACGTGTAAATTTCTGATTGGCCGGAGGAACCACGTGTCGGCTCACCGTTGGGACAGATATCATCCACTCATTGGACCGAAGGCGTCTATGATACGTCAACATGTGGCATGACCCAACAAGGCCCATTCCGGTGAAAAGGCCAGCCCGTTTAACTTGGTCAAAAGGTAGTGAGCCGGCCCACGGAAAGCCTGTTAACGGCCTGTTCGCATATAGCCATTTACAGCCCGCTAACTCATGGCCCGTTACGACCTACCGGAATTTGGCCCGGTAGCGTCATCTAGGCCATCCAATATGATTCCAGTCTGTTGTAACTTCTGGCCCATGTATGGCCCATGACGTCTTTTGGCCCATATGAGTCCCTTTGTATCTCTTGGCCCATTAACGCCCCGTAGTGAAACCGACCTGTAATGAATAGTGTATCACTTTGTACCCATTAAGGAGCCATTATTCCATGGCCGTTTCCAGCCCATGTTACCTTTCGGCCTTCTCAGGGCCACTTTATTCTTGGGCTCATTTCCAGCATTCAGTTACTTACGGCCTATTACTGGCCTTTTCTGCTTGTGGGACAAATCCAACCCATGGTAACAGTCAGCCCGTTTGTGGTCCGTTAATCCATTGGGCCATTTTCATAGCGTCACCAAATACAGCCTATTAACGGCCCATTATAGTCAGGCCATAAAACGTATGATTTCCACTCTAGCCCGTTTATGGCCAATTTTGCAGACCATTATTGGTCCACGAGTAGTACAACCCATGTTTGGCGAAACGATGATACGACCCGTACAAGGCCCATAGATTAGACGGCTTGTAGAAGGCCCATGGATCCTACGGCCCGTAGAAGGCCCATGGATCCTACGGCCCGTAGAAGGCCCATTGGTTGTTCGACTCGTAGAAGGCCCATGGATCTACAGCCTGTGGAGGGCCATGGTCACTACAAAAGGTAGTAGGACCATGGTTACAACAGTCTGTGTGTTGCCATGATTATTGTGGCCTAGTTATAAAAATAGGCCACCAGAAAAACACGGAAAAAGAACCGCAGTGACTACAAGAAAATAACTAAACAAGACAATAAGGAAATAAATAAGCAAGTAACTAACACTAGGCTATTACGGCTATTACACATATTACATCCACTGGGCATCAAAGTTCGCCCCTAGTGCAAATATAGGGAACAAAGCAACATATTACATACATTGACCATCTAAATTGCCCAGCAGTGCAAATAAACGCGGCAACAAAACAAGTCCATAACTGAAACAATATCAGAAGAGCTCAAGAAACGTTGTCCTGAGTATCCACCATGCTGGCAATAAGCTTAGCAAGCTTATTAGCTTTGTCCTGTTTGGCGCTAAAATCTTTCAACGCTTGCTGTTGCACTAGAAAGTATGCTTCTGAATGCTCCAGGGACTTCCACAGTCCTTCGGCTTCTTGTCGTAGCACCGCTAATCGATGTCTTTCAGCTTGTAGTTGAGACTCACGAAACCAAACTGATTCAGACAGTGAGTTTGAATAGCTTGTGCCAGCGGTAGTGGCTAGTAACTCGAACACTAAACCAAGACAGGACTTTGGGGTTGTCTCACTATCTTCATGATAGTTTTCCTATCCTGAACCTTATCTGCATTACTTCCTTTACTATTGCTTAATAAGGCACTCTTCCCCAATATTCTCTCAACATTCTAAAAGAAGGAACAAGCAGACACGTAATGGGTTTAGCATGTACTAGTATATGAAACTCATTTCGATGAACCAATTCATTAGTAAGGTGGACAGGATTAAACTACCAAGTCTTCTATTGCCAAGTAGTACATAATAAAAGCATCAAACAAACATATATCTATGTCCTATGGTCACTGCATTGTCTTCCCAAATCAAAATAGCGACACGGTTCAAATCATATCAGTTCAAGACAAAGCAACACTGAAAGAATACAAAGCATGGGAAACTACACGGCACAACAAGATTTCAGATGGGTAACACGGGTCTACATGCACAATAACACTATTGGCTCTGTTGTGATGCGAGTAATGTGCATGATATGAGAAGTCAGCTGTACACACAATTGAAATTGAAATCAACAGAGCTATTTATAAGAGCAAACCTGTTATAGAAACATGCGTAAACGTACCTGTTGTGCCATTGGAGTTTCGATTGGATCCTTCATTTAAAAATAAGTTTGTATGAGTAAACACAGTGATACAAGAGCAAAGCAGTATGCACGATAGCAATGGAATCTTAAATGAGAACAACTGTTCTTCAGGTTTAAGCACTTGTTTTACATGAATAGAGTACAGTTAGACATAGACATATAGTACTTAAAAATAAAATATGAGCTCGTAGACCTTACCACATTCTTGGTTCGGGACCAGTACAGAACAAGGCGTTCCCAGTCATCATCTAGTAAATGTGTCTCAGGAGAACGTAAGGGAATTTGATGAGTTTCTTTGCCACTGAAGTACATTTTCTTCAGGTAATTCCGATACTGCCACCAAGCATTCTTGAAGATAGCAGAGGTATTAGCACAGGTTATCTCATCCTATGTTTCCAAATTGGTCCTTCTCTATAGAAAAAAATGGGAAAATTTGTTGTATTATAACCATCATGGAGGTAGAATGTATGGGAGAAAGCAAAGTAATTGCCATGAATAACATTGCTTACACATAACTCCTGGACAAACACCTGCAACTGGCATTTTTTTCATCTTCAGTATAATATTTCCATGATGGGAAGATATGCACATAGGATTTAACAACATCAAATGCGATAGATGCTAAACTACGAATCGCTGGTTGTGCTTCCTCCACAGGAATAAGTGTACTAACTGGTGGAGTTGGGGTTCGCCGTGGTAGTACTAGCGCTTTAGGCAGTAGAGTTGCCTTACTAACTGCTCTTGTTTGTGAGCACTGTGGTGGAGATGGTGTTGTGTCAACAGGAACTGGGTTACTATCTGCTGGGGTTGGGGTTAGATTGGGTGAAGCTGGTTCTCTGTCCATCGCAGTAGGGGTACAATCTGCGAGTGTCTGGGTTATGTGTGGTAGGGCTGGTTCTCGTGCATGTACAAACGGGGTGCTATCTCCACCAAGAGGTAGCACTATTTTATTTGAAGACCCTGGTTTTACTCTGCTAGATACTGCCATCACCCACTCCAATTCAAATGACTGATAAACAGGAAACATAGTTGAATGTACAAACATTGTATGAGAGACAGATGCAATAGATAGCGTGGAAAAAAGAGGGCATGAAATAGTTGACATATATATTGTTTAACTAAAAAGGATAGCATGACATAATTTCACATATATGATGTCTATCTAAACTGGATAGCATAGCATGACATAATTCAAAGATATAATGACTAACTAAACAGGATGGCATGAGATAATTATATGATGTCTTTAGTAAACATGTTCGCATGACATAATTCACATACATGTTATCTAAGTAATCAGGATCGCATGATTTAATTCACATATGTGATTTATATGCTACGCAGAGGGCATTCGCATATATGATGTCTGAACTAAGAACATGGTGTTGAATATTGTGTATATGATGTCTAAACTATGCAATGCAAGACACCACATGCATGATATGAGCAGTGTAACCGTGCCAAGTTAGAGCATACACCTCGGTGGGGGAATAGGACTGGTCATCTGTCGCTGAATCCATCTCTGAGGAGCTATCGGGAACCAGCAAGAGATCTGCTTTGACACGTAGCACTGTCTTCTTTGAAGACCTTCTTTTCGCTCCAGATTTTCCCATCACCCACTCAAATGGCTGATTCACATGAAGAGTAGTTTAATGTACAAACATTGTCGACAAATGGAAATGTAATGAAGAAAAGGATGGGCAAGATATCATTCAAATATATGATGCCTGATTAAACATGATGGCATTTCATATTTCACATATATTATGTTTGGCTAAAAGAGATGAGATTCCATAATTCCCATATATGATATAGAAACTAAACAGGTGGCATTACGGAACATGTATAAACTAAGTAGATGACATACATGATGTCCAAATTAGGCACTGCAAGGCAACATATGCATGATATGACTAACATCATCATGCCAAGTTAGAGCAAACACCTTGGTAAATAGGAGTGGCTAGTTCCGTCTGAATCTGCCTCAGAACAGATATCTTCCTCTGGATTACAATCTGGGGAGGGGGGAGGGTTTGCCCCACCATGGAGCCATGTCTGCATGACATTGTATTGCCGCGCATAAACTCTTCTATTTTTCTCTACATGTTCACCATGACTGTGTAAAATATCTGACATGCATATGAAAAATATATAGTGAGATATGTAAGGAGAGCATGAAGAAATCTAGAGTGATGGTAACAACCAGTGAATGGATCCAAAAATAATGATTGCAGGCTGATGATAGCTTTAATTCAATAAAAATACAGATGATGATTGCTTTACTATTTCTTTCCCACCCAAGATGAACAACATAGGCAGATATACTATTCATTACTGCCTCGATATGTGCCAGATAATAGACAGAGATACTATTCATTGCTGCCTCGATATGTGCCCCACAACTAATTTTCAAACTCAAGTTTGAACGTTAATTTGGACCTGACTTGGAGTCTAAGAGGTGAATAGGACGATAAAGTAGTAGGTAATATTAAGCAATGCATAATATAAGCAGAAACAAAAGAGTGCGACCTCTCTTGTGGACCCATGTACTCCTCAGGTTCATCTGCTCAGTCGATGATGGTGAGTGGCTGTGAAATTCTCCCACCATGATGTTGCGGGTCCATCAAGCTGATGTGCGGCAAAACACACTCTCTCCGCATCTGTGCATCCTGCAGTGGTCAGCTCTCTTCCAATCTTGCGGAGCCAATCATCTGCAACAATCGGCTCGGTGCTACTAGAGAACACCGGCGGATTTAATCTTAGGAAACGGGCTAGGTGATCAATAGGGGGTGGCGGCGGTGGGTTGTTGTTGTTGTTGCCTTGGTTCTGATTCTGGACTAAAAGTTGCATTAGGGTATTCTGCTGCTGGATCAACTGAGTGCGCTCAGGTGGGAAGGCAAATCCATTGTCACGTCTCGGAGGCATCTGATGGGTTTAGAATGGGTGAGAAAACAGAATAGAAAAGGGGGTCTAAGAGAGATTCACTAACCATAATGCTCATGAGACAAACACAGTCGATTTCACTTCAATCAATAGCACACAAGATTACACAAAAAACGGTCTAACCTATAACTACTAACTCGATCGTTGCAACTACTTGGAGGAAAAATACTACTAATTACAATGGTGGTCGTCTAGAAATTTTCATCAGAAGAAGACTACATAATATCTGCTCCGGCTTCATCAACATAATCATCATCGCTATCAGGGTCGGAGTCGGTGTCGTCGAGGATGATGTAGTCTCCTGGCTGGTTGTCCTTCTTTCACACGGGGTCTCCCATGAATACTCCTAGCTTCCTTGTCAAGTCGTCATTCTTTTCCACCAATATAGCAATCTCCTCCTTGTATCCATCGCGTGTAGACTTGATCTCCTCTTCCATCTCGTTGTTTCTCCTCACCAGTTTCTTGATCCTCCTCATGTGGATAATTTGTTGATTCTCTTGTTAACGAATATGATCTCCCATCTCCTAAATGTAAGCTGCAATTGATCCATCCCTCCTGGTATGAATCATCTCCCATTCGTCATCTCGGCGGCTACATATCTGGTAGACGGTATTCTCCAGCTCCTTGTGATACACCTCACATATGCGTCTGAAGGTGGTATGCGCGGTTGTCGGTGTCAAAACCGGCGGATCTCGGGTAGGGGGTCCCGAACTGTGCGTCTAGGCAGATGGTAACAGGAGAGAAGGGAGACGATGTTTTTACCCAGGTTCAGGCCCTCTCGATGGAGGTAAAACCCTACTCCTTCTTGATTAATATTGATGATATGGGTAGTACAAGAGTTGATCTACCACGAGATCAGAGAGGCTAAACCTAGAAGTTAGACTGTGGTATGATTGTTGTTCGTCCTACGGACTAAAACTCTCCGGTTTATATAGACACCGGAGAGGGATAGGGTTACACAGAGTCGGTTACATTGGAAGGAGATATACATATCGTATCGCCAAGCTTGCCTTCCACGCCAAGGAAAGTCCTATCCGGAGACGGGACGAAGTCTTCAATCTTGTATCTTCATAGTCCGGGAGTCCGGCCAAAGGTCATAGTGCGGCCATTCGGACACCCCCTAATCCAGGACTCCCTCAGTAGCCCCTGAACCAGGCTTCAATGACGACGAGTCCAGCACGCAAATTGTCTTCGGCATGGCAAGGCGGGTTCCTCCTCCGAATATTTCATAGAAGATGTTGAACACAAGGATAGTGTCCGGCTCTGCAAAATAAGTTCCACATACCACCGTAGAGAGAATAATATTTACACAAATCTAATCTGCTGACGTATTCCATAGTGTGACATCACGCTACGGCCAAGCCTTTATTCGAATCGTTTTACTGTTCCACCTTAGCGCGTTTAGCGAGGCGGTTTCCTTGGCACGTCTTGTCAAAGCAGAGATCATGTCCCCTTATTCTGGGATCCTCATCAATACGAGCGTGGGTAACCCAACCGTGCCATTGGTATGACTTCTTAATTGAAAGTGAGTCCCAGACGGTTACGGAGAGGGATCTTGGTATTCAACCTCTTTATAAAGAGACCAAGGCTCGACTCCTTTCTTTTCAATCCAATCAAATCCGCCCCTCGCCTCGGGTTCCAACACTCAAAGCTCCAGATTCAGGCGCTTCGGACCTTCGATGATGTCCGGCTCCGACCTCCACGGCCGGTGGATGCCTTCCTCCGTTACGGAAGAAGACGTGCGAAATCTGAGAGATGCCAGGTATCTAACCGGCAAAATCTCGCATAGGCTGCCTGCTCAAGGGCAGGCTATTCCCACTCCCCAGCCCGGTGAGAGCGTGGTGTTCACATCCCACTTCCTTTGGGGGCTAGGCTTCCCGATTGATCCCTTCGTGAGGGGGCTCATGTTTTATTACGGGTTGGAATTTCACGACTTAGCTACGGAGTCCATCCTCCAAATCTCTTCGTTCATTGTCGTGTGTGAGGCCTTCCTCCATATTACTCCCCACTTCGGACTGTGGCTTAAAACCTTCCAGGTAGAACTGAAGATGATCGAGGGGCAGCACGCTGAGTGCGGAGGGGCTATTATAAGAAAGATTGCCGACGCTCCATGGCCCGAGGGCTCTTTTCAAGAGGAGTTCGGCTTATGGCAACGGGACTGGATTTACATCACAGCCCCCAGGGGCACCACATGGGTGGCGCCACCCACTTTTTGCTCGGGTCTCCCACCATGGCTAGCGTCATGGGTCAATAAAGGGCTTAACTGGGGGCCGTCCAAGGACGTGCCCTTGCTACAGGGCCGCATTCGAGATCTCCTAGAAAGAGATATCAATCTGGCGGTAGTGGCGCAGGTTATGCTGATTCGTCGCATACTGCCTGCAACGTCGCCCCCTCCGCCTGTGGGAATTTAATCCAGAAGGACCGCGAGCCCTCCAACACTTTATGGGCATGACGCCCATGGAGATGTACAAATTATTCTTCGGATCACAAGCAACGTGTCCAGACCTGTCCGAGGACGCTGGTCTGAGCTGCAATCGCCCGAACACTCAAGTAAGTAGCCCTGTACCCGGACACGCTATCCGTACATTTATCATGATACTGTCCTTAAAAGAGATGTCCTACAAACAGGAGTGGATAGCGAAAGCAAAGCTTATCAAGTGTCTGCCCCCCCTGCCTGAGACCACGCCGGATCCCATGTTGACTAGGATGCTGGAGATTGCGCCTTCAGAAGAAGGCGAAGAGGGGAACCAAGGAGCTACCGCTTCCGCGAAGGAGGCTGTTAGGAAGGAAGGAATCGAGAATTCCCCCAACCAGGGAAAGAAAAGGACCGCCTCTGAAGACCCGGAGGCGACGGCCTCAAAGCGGGGGAAGAAATCTTCGTCAAAGGGTCCGGCGCCGGAGAATGCCCCGGCCGCATTGTGCCCCAAGGGGATCATCTCTCCACCGAGCTGTAAGTAAAGAGAGGGGTTCCAAAATGAGTGACATCCCTGTTTTATTTCTAAGGAAGATAACGAAATTTTACCTTGCAGTTCGGATCTCAACCCCTCTCAGCAGAGCTCATCTTCAGGGGATCTTCGTCCGGAGATGATGGAGAGTGAAACGCCTCCCCTAGTTGTACCGTCTTGCGAGGCGGGCAACCCCGAGGTGTCGTCCCGGAGGGTTTCTCCAAATCTGGACCTTGAAAAAGGTCGTCGGACTAGTCCGGCACCCTTTGGTGCACGGTCGTATGGGCTGAAGGATCTGCTCGGGCGAGCGTCTATCTCATAAGAACACCATGTGCTGATGAACACGGTGATTAGAAGGATTTCATCCGCGGAAAGCGGATTATACAAGGCTGCCAGGAGTTTACTGACAGGTTTTGAGGTACGCGGAAAGATGTACCTTTTGACAGAGCCGCATAAATAAAATGCGCCCTGTATAAATAGTAGCCCCTGACACTCTGTGTGTTGTCAAAAATGATGGCGCACAGAGGATCATAATCCCAGGTATAATATGTCACCTCTCCTATGTAAGTGGCGAGGCGTTCGGCGGCTAGACGGACAGATGAATCTGCCGAGCTAAAGCGGCAACTTGACGTAGCAGATGCCGACATCGCGCTTGTAAACAGGCGGCTAGACGAGGCACAAGGTATGTAATGTCTCCAAAGACATCTGATAAGAGGAGCTTGATGCTCGTGCCTTATAATATATGTGCTTAATGCAGATGGTGCCGCTGCCGTGGAGAACCTTCGGGCGGAACTTGCCCGAGCCAAGGAGCAAGCGAGGAAAAGCGATGCGGCTGCCGTTAAAGCGGCTGAAGAGCTAAAAGCCGAACAGGCTGCTCACTGCCAGAGCAAGAAAGTAATAGCCGAGATGGCTATAAAATTGAAGGATGCTGCCGACCGCTGTAAACTTCTTGAAAAAGAAGATAGGGTGGCACAGAAGGACCTTGAAAAGGTCACTGCCGAGGCCAAGGACACTCGCTCTGCAATGAGAGCTATGAAGGAGGAGCTACGTCAGGCCGGAGATATCGCGGCTGGAAAGCCCTATATGCTGCGGATGAAGTTCGGGGATCCTAAGTATGCTCCATTAGACCGGAAGTGGAGTGCGGCGAACACTTATCTGGATTTGGCGGCGAGTGCCGCAGACGCGACCGAACACTTCCGGGGTCGAGGTGACCATGAATTGGAAGAACTTTTTTGGTCGCAGTTCCACAATCCAGAGCGCCCACTTTCGGTATCCGACCATTTGGCCGCTTGGGCGGAGCTGAACAGGTTATCCGGACTCGCCATGAGGTACGTCGCGAGTCGTCTGTGGCCGGAAGAGCCAGAGCCGAAGAGTTATTTTAGCTTGGTGCAGCAGTTCCTTGGTTCGGTGCCGCATGTTGATGCAATGAAGAGGTCAGCGTGCATAGAGGATGCACAGATGGCTCTTGCCCGTGTCAAGACATACTGGGCAGATATGGAGGCCAGTGTTGTTGCATCCCGGGATTCGGACGAAAGCCGAGTACCTGCCAAGCACTACTTTGAGGAAGTTCTGCAGGGCGCTCGTGCAATAGAGACGCAGTGCTCGAAGGATGTTGTGTTTGAATAGCATGTGCTATTGTAAAACAATATTTTTATGAAATATAAAAGCTTTTTATACTTGTGCTTTCAAGAATTAGAATGCCTCCTGTGCGGCCGTTAATGTATATGTGTATATAACCTGAAAGATGGCAGTCGTTGGCTTCAGCCCCCACGCATATGATACGGGGGTGTTCGCAGAAGGCGCCTTTTCACACTTAATCCAACGTCTTGGTCCTATAAAGGAGGTGATAGTGCAACGAACTAGGCAACCGGACTATAATGCTTTATCACTTTCACTTAGCCATAGGAGTTTGACAGTGGGGCTACTGAATAGCCCCTAGGGGCGCCGCGCTCGCCCGAATTCGGGGCGCGTGTGTGCCTGACCGGGAAACGGCCCTTCGTTAATGCGGAGGAATCCTAAAGATTCCGGAAGTCATCGAGTGGTTGACCAGTCTCTCTCTATATCACGACAGTCAGTTTTCGGCTTTCTCTACTGAGGTGCTCGCCTGGCCGAACCAGGGCACAATCGTAGTAGTTCTCCTGGTGCCGCCTTAGCCGATAGAGCGGAACGTAAGGCAGCAAAACACAGGAGCCGGGCAAACCCAACATTTGACCAAAGACATGATTCGGAGCTGATGCATATAAGGCCAAACTCGCGAAGCCGAACACTCCCTAAGGTATTCGGTCTTTATGAAAAATGGGCCGAACAAAAGCCCTTGGTAAAAAACCCCTGGTGCCCAGGTACGCGCAAAACTCTCGCGTGGCCACATGCCAAGACGCCAGCCTCCTCCTCGGTTATAGCAAAAACCGAGGGATGTTATCAACAAGAGAGAGTAGAAAAGGTTTACACAGGGTCTTAATCTGAAAAGAATCCTTGAGACGGGTCCCTACTGCACGTCTGCGCCTGTGTCTCCATTGTGCCGTATCCTGGACGGGTGTAGCACGGTGTTCGTCTGCAAAATAGAGGAACTTAGTGGAAAATAATCGTGCTAGAAATCTATGTTAAAATAAACAACATATAATACAGAAACATGAGTAGAGTTGGGCTGTATTGTCTCCTGGTGTAAACGCGCGGAGCCCCTTGTACAGGGTTGTGCAGCTATTAAGCCTTTTGTATGTTTACGCCGGACTCGTCGAGCCATGTCCGGGGTAGTAAAGCTAGATTAGTGTGCGGCTGTCAAGGCAGCCGCACCATCATCCGCACTCGGGGAACACTTGATATTTCCCTTTAATGAGATGATGCCTCGTGGACCGGGCATTTTGAGTGTAAGCGATGCGTAATGCGGTATTGCGTTAAAGCGGGCGAAAGCTTCGCGTCCCAGTAGCGCTTGATAGCGACTTATGAATGGGGCGATGTGGAAGGTTAGCTTTTCGCTTCGGAAGTTGTCGGGGGAGCCGAACATAACTTCTAACGAAAGGGAACCCATACTATGGGTATCTGGGCCTGGCGTGACTCCTTGAAAGGAAGTGTTGCCATGGCGAATTATTGCTGGGTTTACCCCCAGTTTGCGGATTGTGTCCTGATATAGCAGGTTTAGGTCACTGCCGCCGTCCATTAGGACTTGTGTAAAGTGGAGACCGTCAATTACCGGATCTAAGACCAAGGCAGTCCAGCCTGCGTTTAGGATACCTCTAGAGTAATCCTGATGACCGAAGGTGATTGGCTGTAACAACCAGTGGCGGGGCTCCTCTGGGGCAGGCCGTATGGCGCGTATCTTCGTAGGCGCCACTCTGTTTTTCCCTTTTGTCACCTGAAGTGAATTTACTGTTTTGACTTCTTGTGGGAACTTCTTTTGTTTTCCGGTGTTCTGCTTGTGGGGTGCGTCGTCATCCTCACTTGGTGTGCCGAGCCCCTTGTGTTCGGCGTTGAGTTTGCCGGATTGCTTGAAGACCCAACAATCTCTGTGGGTGTGGTTTGCAGGTCTCCCGGGAGTACTGTGGATTTGACATATTTTGTCCAAGATTTTGTTGAGGTTAGATAGCTCGTCCCTATCATCTTTGGGGGGTGGCTTTTTCTGATTCTGCCGAGAGCTTTTGAATCCGGCGTTTACTGTCGTGCTCTTCGGGCGGTTCTCCTTGAATCGTCACCGTTCCTTACTGCGGCGCGGTTTCCCGTTCCCATCTCTAACTTCGGATGTACTTGGGTCGCTGGTGCTACTTCTTGCCAACCAGCTATCCTCTCCGGCGCAAAAGCGGGTCATGAGGCTTGTCAATGCGGCCATTGTTCTTGTCTTTTCTTGGCCGAGGTGTCTGGCGAGCCATTCATCTCAGACGCTATGTTTGAAGGCTGCTAGGGCTTCGGCGTCCGGACAGTCGGCTATCTGATTCTTTTTGGTAAGAAATCTGTTCTAGAGTTTTCGGGCTGACTCTCCGGGTTGTTGGGTTATATGACTAGATCGTCTGCATCCGAAGGTCAGACATAGGTCCGTTGGAAATTTCCTCGAAAAGCATCCTCGAGCTCTTCCCAACTTCCTATGGTGTTTTCGGGAAGGCTTTTAAGCCAATGCCGGGCTGGCCCTTTGAGCTTGAGGGGTAAGTATTTTATGGCGTGGAGGTCATCTCCTCTAGCCATGTGTATGTGGAGGATATAATCCTCAATCCAGACTCCAGGGTCTGTTGTTCCATCGTATGCCTCTATGTTTACGGGCTTGAACCCCGCTGGAAATTCATGGTCCAGCACCTCATCGGTGAAACATAGGGGATGTGGGGCGCCCCTATATTTGGGTGTGCCGCGATGTTTGGATATTTGTTCCGTTGCATTGCTTACTAGAGCTTTCTTTCTTGGCCTGTAGATAGATCTGGTTGGGCCGACTTTTTGATGCGAATCCTTGTGCGGATCACTTGCTGGATTGAGTGCGGCACCCTTTTTCGCTAGATGTCGGTCGTGGGGTTGTCTATCCGACCTGGTGGCTTCCTTGTTTTTTGACTGTGGGGGCTCTAAGGCCTCCTCATCAAATACCGGTAGTAATTTTCGTGTCAGATAGCTCTTTGTGTGGTGACTGCCGCCGTACTTGTGTGCGGTGTTGAGTACTCTGTCCCATCTGATTCTGAGTGCGTCTTCCGCTGTCTTGAGCTTCCGCTTCTGCTTTTTCAGGCTATGCGCTGTGGCGACGAGCCTTTGGTGGAGGTTATTCTTCTCTAGCAATATGTTCGGAGTGAGGTCGTCCGGACTATTATCTTCGCCGGGGGCGGGATGTTTTGTTGGTTCATCCAAGTCGCCCTGTTCGGACGTTTGCTCGATGGTATGTTTGTCGTCCGCCGGCTCGTCCTGCTCTATGGTTGGGTCTCTGTCGAGGTGGGGTTTGGCGCGGCGTTTCCGCCGCTGCTTTGATTGCTTTTCGAGGGAATGATCCCTCATTGCGCCCTTTTGATCCTTGTCTTTGTTTCTTTTAAGTGTGTCCACCATATATACATCGTGAGATGAGGTGGTTCTCCAGTGCCCTATAGGCGCTGGTTCTTGGTTGTCTCCTTCCTCGGCGTCCATACCGTCGATGTCTTCGGAGTCGAAGTCGAGCGTGTCGGTTAAATCATCGACAGTGGCTACGAAGTGGATGGTGGGTGGGCGTCGAATTTCTTGGTCGTCCGCATCCCAACCTGGCTGACCATAGTCCGGCCAGGGCTCTCCTGATAAAGAGAGAGATTTTAGTGAATTCAGGATGTCGCCAAAGGGCGAGTGCTGAAAGACGTCCTCGGCGGTGAACTCCATGATCGGAGCCCAATTGGGTTCGATCGAAAGGGGTGTGGAAGATCCGGAGTCCGGAAAGGAGTCTGGCACCTTGGAGTCACTGGCCTCACAAAGGACTAGGCTGGTATTTGGCTCGATCGCCGTAGAGATTGCAGCTTCCGGGGCAGCATCCAACCGTTCGTCCCCGATTGGCGCGGTCGGCTCCGAGCTAAGGGTCGGGGCGGACACCTGAGCGGCGCTCTGGGCGCTGTCCAGCAGCAGAGCTAGATCATGCCCATCATGACAGTGCGGCACGCTCGGCCGTGGCTCGAGTCCGTCGTAGATCAAGTCCCCGCGGATGTCGGCTCTGCGGTTTAAGCTTCCAAATCTGACCTGATGGCCTGGGGCGTAGCTTTCGATCTGCTCCAGATGGCCAAGCGAATTGGCCGGCAGAGCGAAGCCGCCGAACACGAAGATCTATCCAGGGAGAAAAGTCTCACCCTGGACCGCGTCATGGTTGATGATCGAAGAAGCCATCGAGCCTAAAGGTGACGACAGAGAGGAACTCTCAATGAAAGCACCAATGTCGGTGTCAAAACCGGCGGATCTCGGGTAGGGGGTCCCGAACTGTGCGTCTAGGCGGATGGTAATTGGAGACAAGGGACATGATGTTTTTACCCAAGTTCGGGCCCTCTCGATGGAGGTAAAACCCTACTCCTGCTTGATTAATATTGATGATATGGGTAGTACAAGAGTTGATCTACCACGAGATCAGAGAGGCTAAACCCTAGAAGCTAGCCTATGGTATGATTGTTGTTCGTCCTACGGACTAAAACTCTCCGGTTTATATAGACACCAGAGAGGGCTAGGGTTACACAGAGTCGGTTACATTGGAAGGAGATCTACATATCGTATCGCCAAGCTTGCCTTCCACACCAAGGAAAGTCCTATCCGGACACGAGACAAAGTCTTCAATCTTGTATCTTCATATTCCGGGAGTCCGGCCAAAGGTCATAGTCCGACCATCCGGACACCCCCTAATCTAGGACTCCCTCAGCGGCCATGCTCTTTCTAATACTCCAGCTTGGTGCATCCAGGTAGAAATCAATAGGCTCCGTTGTTGGTGCAAAGGTCCTCCCAGGTATCCAGACTTTGATCTCCAGCGCTCCTCTTCTGGTACAGATGTAGCGAAAGTCCCCGTGAAGCTTGGCAATCCATTGTTCAGATATTTAGTGACTTTCTTCAAATGCTTTCCAAAAGGAGTGTCGTCATCTGGCTGAGTGAACTTGTCCCTGGGATCTGCCCTCTATAGAGTAGAAAAAGAGGAGAATTAGAAATGCGTAGAGAAGAGAAATCCTGTGGCTCATTCTAGTGGTCGCGTCCTACAGTCAGCGTGTGCTCTGATACCATCTTGCAGCGACCAGACCTCAAACGGCCAAGTCTCTGTGCATTAGTGTCATCCCTGGATCGGTAATGATGACACACACAGTACTCGAGGAATTATAACAGAATTTCAATCACACACTTATTACATCGAGTCCTCATAAAGAGTATTATTACATAAATAAATCATGGTTGAAGGCCATTTAAACTAAATAACAGCGGAAGGCTTCGAAGGTAAATGAGTCCATCAACTCCAACGGCATAGCTGAGTGCAAAACAATGACCTATCGCACCTTATTCGTCGTCTGAGTAGTCTGCAACATAACATGTTGCAGCCCAGAACGGGTCAGCACATGGAATATGCTGGCATAGTTACACTGTAAAGCAATGTTAATGCAAGAACTATATCTACGTGCAATATTTGGCTAGTCGAGACTGTAAGTTTCATGGTTTTGCGTAAAGATTTTCCCCTACAACAAAGGAATAAATTTATTTAACTACTCCCATGTTGCCCATTATTTGAAAAGGTTCCTCCAACTCAAATCCCAATTAAAAGTATCATATGTATAATGTGTTTATCACATTATGTATGGTGCCCCGCCCCCTACGCCTACAAGTATTTAGATGTGAGTTGCAAACACCACACATTACCACAAATTCAAATAAAATGTGAGAATGTTCGATATATAGTATTGTTTAGATTGTTCAATATTTAGTTGTAAGCTGCAAACGCCACACATTGTCAGAAATTCAAATAAAATGTGAGATTGTTCGATGTATAGTATTGTTTAGATTGTTCAACATTTAGCTAGAAGTTGCAAACGCCGTGCATTATCATATTATGGTATAACATGTGCAAAACCACAACACGTGTATCACCACTATATTCATGCATGCATATGTTTAAAACACTATGATCTCCTATTCAAATATATGAGTCCACTTTCCTATCAAATTATGATCTTTGTTAGTCTCTTACACCCACACAATCCTCTAACCTTTGTAACTACCACTAACTTTCTCCCGTGCATGCACACGCCCTCCCCCTCCCTCGGCATTCTATCCATCGCGCACATTCATTTTTTTCTTTAGGTCGTTCTCCCACGGTATCCACAACTCCTTTCTGTCGGATATCGGGTTCCGGCAAAACCCTTAAGGTTCGAACACTAGGGTGCGCATGAAGATCTCTCCCTACTGAAACACACCCTCAGCCTCGACATGATATCTAAGCTAGCACGAAGAACAAAACAAGAGACACAAGATTTATACAGGTTCGGGCTACCGTTGTGGTGTAATACCCTACTCCTGTGTGTGGTGTGGTGGATTGCCTCTTGGGCCAATGATAACCAGTATAGAGGAAGAACAACCTCACGAGGAGAGGCGTTCTTGTGTTTGATGGTGTGCTCGTGGAGGAATCGATCCGTCCTCTATGGTGGTGTCTAGCCCTATTTATAGAGGCCCTGGTCCTCTTCCCAAATATTGAGCAGGAAGGGATCCAACAACGGCCATTTTGAAAGGGGGCAACTAGTACAAGCTATCTTGACCAAAGGTGTCTTCGCCTGCCAAAGGCACTGGTGGTGACGCGTCTTGGGCTCCACGGTGACCTCCGTCCTGCTGCCCTGCTGGTCTTGGTCAGGTTGCACCGATAAGGAAACCTTTGCCTAATGCCTCGGTACTCCACACCTGCGCTTGCCCCCTGCGCGGAGTACCGAGGCATCAAGCAAAGGTTACCATATCGGTGCAACAAGACCAAGACCAGCAGAGTGTCAGGACGGAGGTCACCGTGGAGCCCAAGACGGCATCATTGCCAGTGCCTTTGCCAGTCGAAGACCAACTTTAGTCAGGATAGCTTGTACTAGTTGTTCCCCTTCAAAATGGCCGTTGTTGGCTCCCTTCCCGCTCGATATTTGGGAAGAGGACCAGGGAATCTATAAATAGAGATAACCACCACAGTAGAGACATCTCATCGAGGGACGATCAATCCTTTCTGGCAGCGTGCTTCCTATTCCCCTTTCTTCCTCGAATCTCTGCTTCCGCCCCCAATCTTATTTGAGCTCTGCCCCCACCATTTCCATGGCGCCAACTAGCAAGGAGAAGGGGAAGAAGCCTCTGTCCTCAACCAGTTCGTCCCCGACAATCGATCCCGCTGTCGGCCGGTCGTTGGTGCTCAACCTGGAGGCCCTGGGCAAGGTCTTCCCTGGGCTCGCTTCCAGCTTCAATGAGTGCAGAAAGACGATGGCCTGGTCTGCGTCCCATGCCTCCATTGACAGGACAGTCACCGAGGTTCGGTTCTTCGTCGACGCCCTGTGGGATGGCCTGGTTTCCTCTTTCTCTGCCTTCTTCAATGCAGTGCTCTCCCATTATCAGATACATATGATGCATCTTGATCCCCAATCCATTACCCTTCTCGCCCTCTCTGCCTTTGTTTGCGAAGCCATGGTGGGCATTGCTGCTTCCGTCGCCCTCTTGCGCCACTTCTTCTCGCTGCGCCTGACCGACCCCTCGCAGTGCTCGTGGTGCGTGAGCTTCCAAGCCATGGCGGAGACGGCCGCCTCAGAGATCGATTTTGACCTCCCACTGTCCATGAGTGGGTTCCAGACGTAGTGGCTGTATGTGGATGTCGGAGTGCTCAGCCCTCTTCTCTCGCCTCTGTCATTGCGTGCTGTCCCCAATCCCGGCTGTCTCCTTCGTCTGGTACCGACTGAGGAGGTTGAGAGACCTCGGCGCGATAGCGCCCCGGGTGGTGAAGGAGTTCCTTCAGTGTCGCATTGCTCCTCTCCAGCACCATTCCCGACCGATGTGGGCCCTGACCGGCGACCGGGACCGCATGAGGCTTCAGGAGGCGGAACTTGCACCCAAAATGCTGAGGACGGCGCTTGAGGTCCTGACTGGCGACCCCTCGCCAGGCGATATACGGCACGGGGGTAGCCTCCTGTATCTCTGCTCAAATAGGGCTAAGTTCGCGGGACAGATGCCTCTCTTCGATGAATGGGGGTTGCGTGTCGGCCTTGCGAGGACTCGCGAGAGTCCCGTCGCCGTGGCTCCCTTCCTTGCCGCCAGCACCGATCTTGCCCCAAGAGTGGGCGCAGGGGGGCAAGCATCGCTTGAGGCTGGAGGCTCGGGTGTCGTGGCGCCGACGCCGCACGGGGTTCCCGAAGCGTCGTCCTCCAGAACTCGTGAAGCCCGCCCTGAGGCGGTCGTCGATGGGGGACGCAAATCGCGGCTCCCGAGGCCTCGGCAGGCCATCGGGAAGTGGTGCCTGATTGCTCCTTCCAGCTTGGTGCCCCTGAGGTTGGCCGCCTGGGTGCTTCTCCCACCGCGCCACGCGCTGGTCCTCACGTTGAGCGCCTGGGTCGGTTCCGCGTGGACTTCGCTGCACTCTGCAAGAGGAAGGAGTCTTTGAGTTGCAGTGGTCGCACCTTCCGACTGCTGAAGCATAGGAAGTACTTCGCCATAGACGAGTAAGTACCTCATTCTTGTAATTCTTCAATCGCTGCTCCCTTTCCAAACTTGTGACTCTTCAGGATCCCTCCCGTCAAGCCTGTGGAGTCTCCCAAGAAGCAACCTCCTCCGGCCTTGCTTTCATCGTTGGCCTTGAGCGTCCCGAGCCTGCATGCTGTCCCTAACGCGGGGTTGGCCGGAGAAGCAAGCCTGCCCGTAGGGTGTCTTGAGCCTATGCCCTTGCCGCCTTTGCTTCGCAACCCTTCCTGGGGAGCAATCAGCTTGCCCAGGGTTCCTCCTCTGGTCGTGGATAGCGAATGGTTGGCGTCCATCCTTGGCTCTTCTTCAGTGGATGAGCCTACGCCGGTCCGGGTCCCTTGCGGGGCCCGGCCAGCGATCGTGGGGGCGCCAGCCCCCAGCCCCCTACTGAGAGGGGGCGAACCGCTTCAGGACCCGCCAACAGCATCGACGGCGGAGGACGACATCAACAGCGTGCTCAAGCTTGCGCGCAAGCGAAGCATCGTCCGCCACGAGTTCCTCCGAAAGGCGATGGACGCGATGGGTCGGCTTGGTGGAGAGCTTGCGGATGTGGACACGCGCCTTGATGCTTAGGTCCTGAGGCTGATTGAGGAGCAACGCAAGCTGAAGGTGGCCATCAACCTCGCACGCGACCAGTGCGAGCTTGACAATACGAAGGCTGAGGCTTCCCTTGCGACCTCGCGAGAGGCCTGCTCCCAGGCTCTGGAGGAGGCTCGAGAAGCAGATTATCGTCGCGAGATCATGGAGAAGCGCTCATGGGAGCTCCAAGCCTGGAGCACCTCCCTGGAGCAGCAAGTGGAGCTGCGTCAGGCCGCCCTTGCATCGCTGAAGGGGACGCCTGTCGAGGAGGAGGAGATTCGGAGGCGTGAGGAAGCGCTGACGCTGGAGGCCGCTGAGCGCAATCTTGACCTTGAGCGGTTGGAGACGAGGGAGCACCAGGTTACCCAGGCGGAGGACGATGTTGGCGCGCGCGATCCAGGAGGAGGTCGACTACCGCGTGGCCGAGTATTGCGCAGATCTTGTGAGCAGGTTTGACTTGAAGCTAAAGATGGTTGACACCGAAGCTGCGGGCAGGACTGCTGCCCTTAGGTCCAAGTTGACTGAAGCGGAGCGGCGCGCGGAGGCCTCCACAACTGCCCTGGTCTCGGCGCAGACTAAGTTGGCCTCCACCCGTGCCGTGCTGCTTCTTCTTCAACAACGGGTTGATGACGCAGAGTCCATTGCGCAGCAGAACAAAGAGGAAGTGTTGGAGCGGCAAACGCTGGAGCACATGCACGGCCCCATGCTCCAGGAAATCAGGAACGGGGCCAACACGGCCCTGGGCAATATCTGTGATGAGAACACCCCGCATCCCCATGCTACCAACTACGCCAATCATCTCTGCTTCTTCATTGACGTGGTGACGCGCTTGGAGAACCGCTCCGAGAGAGCTAACCAGCTTGTCGAGGAGAGGAGCCGCAGCCTGCTTGGACATGCATTCTCCCGTGTCTTCAGCCATCTTCAGAACACCGATCCCCACTTCAACTGTGACACCGTCATCACCCCGGTGCCCGAGGCCATCCAGGGCGACCTAGCGCGGTGGGAGGAGGACAATGTGGATGCGCTTGTTAGAGCCTTTGCTTCTGACAACGACAGGGTGGTAGCCACGGCGGATGGCGGCGACGTGGTCGACGGTGGTGACGGTAGTGCCGGTGATGGTGAGGTCAGTGATAGTGACAGCGGCGTCAGCGGTGCACCGGGAGGCGTCGATGAGTATGCGGTGAGCGACATATCTGACTGACCCCATGTTTCCCTACCGTTTATCCTGCACACAAAAATTCGGGCGCGACCCCAAAGGTTGCAAGAGCATTTTGGGAGGGGAAGCCCCACATGTAAAAAGATTGTCGTCCGCGTGCTTTTAGGAATGATGCTGAACATGCGCCTACACGATTCTACGGGCCCTGCGGTGAGATTGTTGTTGTGGTTTACCTTTAGCCAGGACAAATCTTGAATACACTCGCGAGGCCGTGAGCCACCGAGGGTCCCCTGAGGGGCCTGTTGTCCAGGTCGTGAAGGCCTCGCGAGAGCAAGTGTCGGCCGCGGTACGGCATGCGCGCAGCGCACGTGAGCTTTGCTCGGCCACGCCCGCGAGAGGCTCACGAGAGGGAGGCAGCTAGTGCGAACTCCAAACCAGGGCAGAAACCAGAACAAAAGAAATCACACGAGTGAGAAAAGACACCCCTCACACACACACGCAAATGCAAATTCAATTCAACTTAAATCCGAAGCAAGGAAGCTTGACCACAGAAAGGGAGGCGAAAAGCAAAAGGTCGCGTCTGGCACCTAGTCAAGTCTTTGATGTCTTCTCACCAGCGCGGAGCTATGTGCTGCCACAGGGCGTGGGAGGGAGCCCCCGAGGCCCGAGGGCGGCTCTACGGAGACTCTGGGGCGTGTACAGCCCCAGCTCATTATTATGTGAGAGTGTCACGGGCGGCGAGCTTCACAGGCACTAGGCCTTCTTCACAGGCACCAGGCCTTGCTTCATATTGCCAGACAAGGGCCCCGGCTTGCGCCACCCTCGACCACCATTGACAGCGACCGGAGACCAAGGCCGACGCCAATGGGGCAAAGGGGACGCCAGCGGCACCCTCGGCGACCACGGGTCCTCTGCCGGGGGTAGGCTTTTCAGAACCTCCCCGGCAGAGGGCCTACCTCCAGGGGATGCCTTGCTCCCTGCGCCGTGGGGAGGGGCCTGGCTCCCGGCCCCTCTCCTGCAGACCCTAGTGCGCTCCTCCTGGCAGAAGGGTGGCTGCTGAGCTGGGGCAGCCGTCCGCTGCAGTGACCTGAACCTCCTGCGACCCATGGTTAGCATAAGCCTGCTCTTGAGGAATTAGCGGTAACCGGTAGCTACTGCTGCGAGCGCGGTTGGTGAGGCTTGCTTGAGGCTCCTGAAAAGGCTCGCCCTCTGGCGTCTCTTCTTTCCAGCCTAATCCGAGGAACGAGCCAGGGTCGTCTTCCAGCGTGTACTCCCGATCCACCATGCGAGGCACGTAAGCCTCCAAGGTCGCCGCCTCGAAGAGTTCGCCATAGTGCCCCATGCTCCATGTGGCCTGGCCTAGCGCACTGTCTTGAGGATGGTAAGGCGGCGGCCCGCCCGGGCCATAGGTGGCGATGCGCATGCCCTCGCTCATCGAAGGTGGTGCTGGTGTAGCTTGATGCCCGGTGCGGATGGTTGAGCTGGTGTCGATGAAGCCTTGGTGCACGCCTCAGGGTGCGTGGGCGCGGAGAGGCCCACCGCGTGATCCGACCGGGGCCTGGGGTGGAAGCTGGAAACAGAAGGGTGGTGCCCCTGAGGCCGCGGCATCCAGGAGCTCTGGAACACGCTCCAGCAACACGTCTCGGCCGCTCTCTTGCAACCTGCACCGCAGTAGCTCCCGAGCCACAGTGAGCGCGGCCATCATATATGCTTGTTCCCGTCGAGTGTGCGTCGCCATGGCCGCGGTGTGGCTTGAGGCCCTTGCGGCTGATCGCGCCTGCCGCAGAGTAAGGGCAGGCAGTGCTTGACCGTGTCGCCCGTGCCCCGCAATGATCTGCGGCGCGCGGGCTGCCTGGGGCGTGGGATTGAGATCACCTTGGGCAGGCGGCATGGCACGGCCTGGCCATGCCGCCCAGCGGTTGGTGTTGGACATCGGGTCGCCGGACATGGATGCGATGAAGTAGTGGAACGCAGATCGATGGAAGGAAGACTCCGACGCACCCCTACCTGGCGCGCCAAATGTCGGATATCGGGTTCCGGCAAAACCCTTAAGGTTCGAACACTGGGTGCGGACGAAAACACGCCCTCAACCTCGCCACGATCTCTAAGCTAGCACGAAGAACAGCACGAGACACAAGATTTATACAGGTTCGGGCCACCGTTGTGGTGTAATACCCTACTCCTGTGTGTGGTGTGGTGGATTGCCTCTTGGGCCGATGATGAACAGTACAGAGGAAGAACAACCTCGCGACGAGAGGTGTTCTTGTGTTTGATGGTGTGCTTGCGGAGGAATCGATCCGCCCTCTCTATGGTGGTGGCTAGCCCTATTTATAGAGGCCCTGGTCGTCTTCCCAAATATTGAGTGTGAAGGGATCCAACAACGGCCATTTTGAAAGGGGACAGCTAGTACAAGCTATCATGACTAAAGGTGGTCTTCGCCTGCCAAAGGCACTGGTGATGATGCTGTCTTGGGCTCCACGGTGACCTCCGTCCTGCCGCCCTGCTGGTCTTGGTCTCGTTGCACCGATAAGGAAACCTTTGCCTGATGCCTCGGTACTCCACGCCTATGCTTGCCCCCTTTGCACCAAAGAGGAAACGAGGACACTGTGCGGGCTGGCGCCCGCCTAGTCTTGATCATGATGGCTTGCATCATGGGCACCTCGCGAGGT
This sequence comes from Triticum aestivum, assembly GCF_018294505.1. Lineage (NCBI taxonomy): Eukaryota > Viridiplantae > Streptophyta > Magnoliopsida > Poales > Poaceae > Triticum > Triticum aestivum. Next base: position 384,052,869 of record NC_057801.1, read on the forward strand.
ACCCCTTGCCTTGATCTCTCTGCCTCCTCGCGAGCCTGCCTAGTGAGGCCACCCCTAAGGAGTCCTTGCGTCATCCTCCCGCGAGGCTTGGCCCCTCGCGAGGGTCTTGAGTGTTGGTTGATGAAGATGGGCCGTACTGGGCCACTGATTGAGCCACACAACAGGCCGCAGGCAGGCAAGTGTGGGGACCCCCGTTCCCAGAACGCCGACACTTTTCGACACACACCGATCGATAAACCTCTCCAGCGATGTCTGCCTACAACATACACATGCACCTTCAATCTCCTCCTTTATGTGTCATTGCCTCGTGTCTCTCATACGGTCCCACACACCTGTAAACTCTCGCCCCTCTTTTCATCGATCTCACAACCGCACACTCCTCCCCTATCTAGCTAGTAGCCGGGCCTCTCGCACCACCTCCTAGTTCCATTCTCTCTATCTATCCGTCTTGCTTGGCCTTATTTGCCTCTAACAAGTGGACGTGCACCGACCGATCTCCCTCTATACATATAGCTAGCTAGGTCCTTATAACTCGTTTTCCCCCACGCGTCGATTGATATACCTCATTAGTCATGTCTCTCCCTTCCTCCGACAAACAACAATTGATCTACCAATCTAGTTAGATTTGCTTACCAAACACATGGTGCCCCTTCATCATCCATGGATGCATCCCGACAGATCTATCACGCATAGGCACACACAGAAACACATCCCCACTCTTATTGATAATAGTGCAGTTCCACCCTCAGTTTGTCTAGTAGGCCTCTCCCACCATCTTCGAGAAGCAACTCCATCACCCATCCAGCACTGTACCCCTCTCCCTCCCCTCTCCTCTCTCTCTCTCTGTCCCATCCTATTTCCCGTCCTTCAGTTATGTATGGATGTCGACCGATCTCCCTCAAGACATAGCTAGGTCTCTCCTTCTCAACACATATACATGTCATTCTACCTCTATAGTTAGGCCTCTGCCTACCCCCCACCCCTCCCCCCACACACACCGATACATCGAGCGCTCTAGTCATGTCTCCTTGCTACACACAAACTTGACCTGTGCCCTCTGAAGTTCCGGTAGGTCAGTCGCCCTATATCCTTGACTTGCACACACACACACACACACAATTTCGATGGCTCTCTTCATCGATCTTGCACCCACCCACTTGATCCTCTCTTCGACTCTATCGATATCCATGACCCCTCCCTCTCTTCTCGTGGATCGCTCGGCCCTCTATATATGATATGGATAGGCCTCCATTTCACACACATTGCATGCAATTTTTTTTGAGATGTCATCGACACATATTCCCACAAATACATTCACGAAATCAACCCCCCCCCCCCCCAAAAAACAAAAAACACTCACGAACGCGGTTTGTATCTCTCACACACACCCACGTAGTTGGGGGACGTGCACGAAGAGAAGCGGTGCACACACGACGCACGTACTCCCGTCTCTTTCCCAACCACACCCGCGTGGGTACACGGTGGAGCTCATTTCTGTATGAAAAGGCAGCCCACGTGGTAATTTGACACATGTACTTGTTGTCCACTTGATGGAGGGAGGATTGTCTACCACAGGTGAACAAAAAAATTGTGACTTGACGTGTTATGTTAAAAAAGAGGCAAACCATGTGGGGCCTACCTTAGAGGCAAGGCTCTATACATTGGAGTACTTTTGATGTGTCCCGTCAACTAGAAGAACAAGGAGAAGCTTGCTTAGTACGCCGTATCCCCCGCCCACGAGCACGGTGGCTCGCAGGATGAGGTGAAGCTTGCTTACTAGTAGTACTACTACTATACGCCTTACGCCCGCTCCCTCGCCCACACACGCGGTGGCTCGCAGGACGAGGAGAAATTTTTACTACTCCCTCCGTTTACTCCTCGTCCCTACTACCTTGGTTAGAGAAATTATCATATTTTTTGGAATATATATGTCCTTTAGTAGATTTCAATATGAACTACTAGTACATACTCCAAACACTGATGTATATAGACGTATTATAGAGTGTAGATTCACTCATTTTGCTCCGTATGTAGTCCATATTGAGGCCCTGTTTGGTTCATAAGTCCTAGGAATTTTTCTAGTCCCAACTAAAAAGTCCCTACTCCTTAAAAATTCCCTCCATGTTTGTTTTCAAGGACTAAAAAGTCCCTAGTCCCTCCCAAGAGGTTATTGAATGACCATGTTACCCCTAGTATATAGAAAAATAACAACCAAACAACACCATGGGGCGGCGGGGCAATGGGTGCAGGGAGGGGCATTGTTGGAGAGGTCCCAAAAAAGACTCTCCTTGACAGTCTTCTTCATTAAGTCCCAAAAAGAAAGTTTTAGTCCCTAGTAGTCCCTCCTGTTTGGTTACAAAGTCTCTAAGAGTGACTTTTTCTAGTCCCTACACTAAAAAGTCCCTGGAAACAAACACCCCCTGAAACGTATGTAATAGTACGCACTCTCCCTCGCCCCTCAACCCTCGCCCATGTGGTGGACGTGCAGCAATTCATTCGGTCTAATATAGCCAGAACGATATATACTGCAGTACCATTATTGCTCGACTTCCCGAAGAGGCAAAGAGCCAATCGCAAGGTTAATATTTTGGAGATCCTAAGCGCAAGGTTTAGGCTAGTCACAGTGGGTAGTAACTTAGACTAGTAACATGCATATGTTACTGGTCTATGTTACTACCTCTATAGTGGGGAGTAACATATGTGCTGTATCATGCAATACTTCATTTATTAGGTTGTAGACTCATTTTGTACCTCTCACCTCATTAACTTCATGCCACATAAGCATACATATCTTCGGGTGTGTTATGTTACTACCTAAGTTACTCCCACTATGGCTAGCCTTATAGGAGAACGAGTAGTAGGTGTCGCGTCATTTATAAATAAAGATTTTTTATTCAGTGGCACTATACAATATGATAGGTTCATATGGAGGGAAAAGGAAACCGCTCCACTATATACATAGCCAGGACGGGCCAGCCTACATGGTTGCTTGCTGGGGTTGCTCTCTTCACACTCTCTCACACAAAACGACTATGGCCACATCTCTAACATCCCGGTGGATCATGTCCGCCGAGGGAAGGGGTGGATGATTAGTGTAGATGCGGTCCCCGTCGCCGATGGTGAAAACCCACTGTCGGCACGTCCCGATCAGGGGTCCCCGCCGTTCTCTCTCACAAAGCCGGTGAGGTTGCCTTCGTCCCTTGCTCACTGCCGCGACGTGTGCAGTTGCCGCCTCCCACCGCCCTCCTCAAGGTTGAGCTAGGTCCTGACATCCCTCAGGTACAACTCCCTTTACAGCCGGCTTGCCCCACTGCTCCAGCTACCCACATCACTCCATGTGGATATTTCTCTACTTCTTTTGCCCCACACATACCTCTACTGGCTTGTACGTACTGTATTTGTGATGAGTTTATGTCTCATCAACTAGTCCCAGTAATCTTATTCTAATCACGCTTCTTTAATTTCTTTGCCACAGGGATGCTCATCTCGATTTTGGTGAAACTGCACAAAATGATCCGATGGTCAAAAGGTTGCAAACTTCATTTCTTAGGAAGCTCGCACGTTGCCAGGAAATTAAAGCCTAGTTAGGGTTTATGGTTCAAGGGCTAGGGACTGCATGGATCTTTTTTTTCTTTAGCTGCCTCTGTTCCAAAATAAGTGTCAACTTTAGTAGTAGTGCAACTTTGTACTAAAGTTTGCATAAAGTTGAGACACTTATTTGGTAACGGAGGGTGTACATATTTGCTATGATCTGTCAATCATTGAGATGCAATAGCATGCATGTTAGTGTCCTTTGTATTTGATGAAATGTTGCAACGGGCAACCTTGGACGCAAGATACATGTAACAGAAACTGGAAGCTTCATAGCATTGTACAAATTTATCTGGCTGATAAATTACAGTACGTACTATACTAGTACTTCCTTCGTTCCTAAATATAAGTCTTTGTAGAGATTTCACCATGAACCACATACAGATGTATATAGATGCATTTTAAGTGTAGATTCATTCATTTTGTTCCGTATGTAGTCCACCTAGTGGAATCTGTACAAAGGCTTATATTTAGGAACAGAGGGAGTACTATGTAAAGAGTTAGGTGTCGCACGATGTGCAGAAAATATGGTGATAGTGTGAGGTGGGCCATGTAATCACCGAGCCTGCATGTTTTCACTGCTCTTGCACTCCTCCGCTGTAAGAATGGAGAAAATTGTAATCTAGTAGTACCTCCTTTCGCCAAAAGCGTGGGACATCCAGTAGTCCTACCACCTCAGTAATAATGACCAATGAGCCATCAAATCACATAGACCCAACAGTAAGTTGGACGGACGAAGCAAACATCACTCTTGAATCCGCTTCTCCCTTTAACGCAGGTGTTAGTGAGAGGTCGCGTCCGCTCTGCCTGGGCATGAATGCGACATCGATTTTTTGGAGCGGCGCTGACCGTTTCGGGCGGGAAGCGCGCGCTGGCAATGGAGGGGCTTTGGGTGGGCCAGGCTGGTCAGGAGCGGGCATGGCAGCTGTCCGCCTATCCCTACCATACGCCCGGATACGAGAGGATGCATCGACTCTCGCGGCTAAAATTGTACACTACACACCATATCTCTATAGGAGTAGGTCGATCTGTCGCTCTCTCTAACACACACATGCTGTTAAACACACACACACACACACACGCACATGCACACACAAGTTCATAGAATAGGAAAATCGTGCGAGTGCGAAGCCACAGGAAGTGAGATACAAATGGAGTACATACAAGAAGAGAGAAGAGGTGATGAATATTCCATCAAACCTGGACTGAGGAGTAGTACTCCCTCCGTCTAGGTGTTTAGTCATCTTACGGAAATCAGATATTCCCAAAATGTTTAGGCGTCGTCCATTAACTTCGCATTTCAATCCCCTCCTAGCCTCGTTGTTAGCGAGCGTTGTTACTTAGGGGGCGTTTGGATCCTTAGCAAGAACAACTTATAGCATAGCCAGGCAAGGTTAGGCGTTTGGAACTGTTAAAATATGTTAGCCTTTGTTTGCCAGCTAGCTTGGGTGGGCTAGAAAAACCTTGCTAGCTCAGGAGAGCCAGATCGGCTCGCTTCCGACGGCAAACTTCGCGTAGTAGTAACATAGACTAGTAACATATGCATGTTACTAGTCCAAGTTACTCACCACTATGACCAGCCTAATTAATGCAACCAAACACTCATTACTCTGCCTTGTTATCTCCCCCGGAAACCCAATGCATGGAGCGCAACTACGCGTTGATCAGTCAAGAAATCAAAGTCAGCTTGCATGCGAGTTAATACGTGGCCCTGCATGGTAGCTAAAACGGCGTCTCTTAGTTATTTAGATTAAATGTTGCGTTTAGAGACAGAAATTGGGGCTTTGATTGGAGGAATGACCGGTCAAGTTTCTCCTTCTCCTCCAATCTGCTTGCACCTTGGCCCCGCTACACCTTCTAACATGACTTATTACACCTAGACGGAGGGAGTAGTATGATATACGGTGGCACACTAACTTAGGTCGAATACAAGTGCCCAAAATTGTGTGCATGTTATAATAAGGATTCACTTAAAATAGTACGTGAGCGAACAGGGGAATCAATTGGACAATGTTCCCGAGTAGTAGCGAGATGTGTGAGGTAAGATACACAGCTGGCGCTTTTAATTTTTCTTATTAATTTGTTTTTTCACCCTCTGACTGATGGGACCCAACGTACTACATGGAGAGAGGTAAGGTGACTAAGGCTGCATTATTTCTGCACCACTGTGGATAGTCTTACCACCAAAGCCACATGACACGGTTATGATTTAAATCCCAATGACTCCCACACAAAAAAACACGGCATGCTTGTCACACGAATACAGGAATATATAAAAGGTTATTTTCCTCTCATTGAACATAACGGGAGGGTTGTGTAGCTGGTTAGCCTGTTCGCTCATCAAACTTGAGGTCTCGGGTTCAATAACTACACATGAGCATAATTCCTGCCAAGAGGATTCTTTGACTGGTCAAAATGGATGGATACGTAGCTATACAACCTCGTAGTGACCGTATAATCACCTCATCACGTGTAAGCTGCAGCCTCGGCGCTTGTTTTCTAGGGTTTGCACTCTTCACACTCTCTCTCCAGTATATATATACACCATGGAGCCTCAGTGCTTGTAGTTCCTCTCTTCACACTCTCTCACCCTCTCCAGATCTAAACAAGACTTCATTGGACTCTCTCTCTCCCCTCACTGCTGGACAAATAGCCGACAGGATCCGTCCGCCGGGAAGGGACGGAGGCTTAACGTTGTCACTATCGGCGAGAGAGGGAATCCACTACCGGCGCAGCTATTCACTTTCACCCAGCAGCGGTGCGGGAGGGCCTCCGACCCCTTCTTCTTCACCGCCATACATAGTATGGGCCGAACATCCTCTGGTCGCCCACCAAACCACACCCCAAGAACCTTAAGGTATAATTTACTTATTCCACGTGCATTGCTTTAGCTGCATGTGGGCTTTTTCCGCTTCTGCACTCGAATCTAGGTGTTGGATCAAACAGGGAAGTAGTGGGGAAAGTTGTATACCATGAATCTAGGATGTGGTTCAAAGAGGAAAGGAATGGGGGAAAGTAGTGGGAAAAGTTGTATAGCATGAATCTAGGACGTGGTTCAAAAAGGAAAGGAAGGGGGGAAAGTAGTGGGGAAAGTTGGATAACATGAATCTAAGACGTGGTTCAAAGAGGAAAGGAATGGGGGAAAGTAGTGGGGAAAGTTGTATATCATAAATCTAGGACGTGGTTCAAAGAGGAAAGGAAGGAGGGAAAGTACTAGTACAGACTGGCTATCTAGCACCTACATTGGTCGAAAAGGGAAAACAATGACAAACGCAGGACGCACATCTGTAACGAACTGATCTTTTGGTTTGGGGGACAAGTTGTAGAGTTTGAGCAGGACTAGATTTGCTGCGCTCACATAGGGAAAGGCGTCTAAAGATAGCAAAACTGGGACCGACACAAATATGCTCCTTGGTTGTTTATTCTTTGTTGCAACAGACGGTGCATCACCCCAGTACATCGGTAGATGCACATGGTGCTGGTGCATCCACTATCCCATGCAACTCTTTAGTTGTTGTTAATCTGAGGCCCTGTTTGGTTAAAAACTCCCTAGTCCCTACCTGCTTGGTTCCAGGGATGAAACATGGACTAGAGGTTATTAAATGACATGCTAAAAGACCATGTTACCCCTAGTAATGAACTAATAGAGACAAGATGCGATGCGTGGCAGGGGCAACTGTTGGAAAAAGTCCCAAAAAGACTCTCCCTCGGAGTCTTCCTTCTTTAGTCCCAAATGCCCACTTTTAGTCCCTAAAAGTCCCTCCTGTTTGATTTAGATGGGACTTACACAGAGGTTTTTTAGTCCCTACACCAAAATGTCCCCGTAAACAAACACCCTCTAATAATGCCGCTGGAAAATTGATGCAATGCCACAGTTAAAAGCAAATTACATGTTTAACGAATTTTATTGTTAATATGAGCTCTCTGTTAATATTAATCAATGCCACCGTTTGAGAAATGCTACTGTCTTGCTTTCTTTCCCATTTAGATAAGGTAGAAGCTTCTTTTTGTTGGCTTCTGTGTTATCCACCATTATTGACCACTAGTTGTTTCCTTTGCACCTCTGTGTAAACAGGGTTATCTACTTCACCTCGTTGCCATTGTGACCTTTTGTTGCACTGCACAAAACACTTTTGTTTTAAGAGTGTTTTGTGAAGTTCAACCAAAATGTCACACCGACAATGTTGCTTGATTGCTTGATCTTAGTGGAACGGCATAAGAGGAGATCTTACTTCCTATCCGTGTTGGCAAATTTGGTTCAGATCTTCTTCTTGTGAGTTGTTTGAATTCCACGTCATGAGAGGTCAGTACTAGACTTCTTTCACATGATTCTGCAGTGTGCTTTCATATGTTGTGCTACTTGTACGGTAATGTTGCTTGATCTTAGTGAACTGCACAAATGGAGACAATACTTCCAATCTGTATGTGCACCATAATATCCCATTGAGGTAAGATAAGGATATTTCACAACTGTTGGCCTGTATTTTGCCACTTTCATCAGAAAATTAATTTCATTGTTTAGTACTATACTTGTGCTCCCTAATTTACATGCCAAATCTTACATTGAAGGCGAAGCTTGCCTGTTATTGAACCAAGTGATGAAGGGGAAGAACAAGCGAAATAAAAACAAAAATCAACTCCCGGTGCTGTAATGAAGCACTAGAACTATGATGACACAAGTAATGATATAGTTTTGCATCTTAATTTATTGCTATGGCTGGAACGAGCAATTGTTTTGCCACTGATTTGATGCCACTCTTAATGTAATACGTAAATATCTCTACTTATGCAAACAGGGATCTTCTTTGAAGATACCATATATTTTAGTGGAACTACACAAGAAGATGTTGGAAACATTAAACTAGTCGAGGAGTATATAGTAAGCATGGCCACCACAGTAGATAGCAACAAATGGTTCCGGAGAAGTGCTTCATCTATATGATCTACACAATAAGCCTCCTGACATAGGTTGGTACTCGACCACTGATTTCATCCATATGATTGAGCTTTGTCATCTATATTAGTGTTGTGCTACTGTTTACATACTGTCATGAAAAAGTGGTATTGTCCCTGAGAAGTGCTTCATCTGTGCTGTTTTAAATATTTCCTTTCCTTTTCTTCGAGCAAATAGGGATGCTAGCATTTAGTTGTCCTCTTGTCTTTCCACAACATGATCATCATCCTCTGAAGAAGAATATGGAGTACGTGAAGTGACTAGTTCCGATTATGCTAGGATGAAGAAGCCCTGTCTATCTTCTCATTAGAAGGACCAGTTGAAGGATGGTTACATTACTTCCCACAAGACCAAACTAACTTCAGCTCAGAAGGACTGACAAATCTCCATTTTCTTGCTGTGATATGCGAGTACAATGTTGTTCTAGGATTCTTTCCGGTGAGTTCCATTTTTCTAAAAGTGTGCTCTACATGGACCATATAGGTGCCTGTTTAAACTGTCAATTCATAGTACAATTTGCTTTATACTAATCACTTTTTTTGTATTTGTGCAAACAGGGGTGCTCAGCTTGATTTCAATGGGAACTGCACAAAAGTTCATGAATACATCAAATCATTCATTTCCACCACAAGAAAGGAGGTGCGATAAGTTCAAGGCGTTGCAACATATCAGGGGGAAATCATACAAGCTACGCGTCAATTTGGTTGATTTTGGTGGAACTGCACAAAAAGAACAACTGGTTTATTTAGCACAAGGTGCCATGTCAATGTGTGAACTGATGGCTAACCCTGCGCATTCCACAATCATAGGCATTTGATATTTTGGAATGGAACAACCTTGTCAAATTTTGCTCATTGATTTTAGCAAGAAGACATGCGTTTGATATTTTCGAATGGGACACCCTTTGCTGTCAGCAGCGTTGATCAATTTTTTCTTTATTCTTCAGTTGTGAAGTAAATATTTTCTCTAACATGTGAATCGCCGAGATGCATAATCATCGATTGTTTTGAATGTTCTCTATGAATTGCCAGGCCTGTGTGTTTGATTGCAATGTACAGGAATGCTAAAAAGCTGATCAAACTCTTTGTACTCCTTCTGTTCCTTTTTACTTCACACATTGTGAAAGTGCATACTATTTTCTATAAGATTGGTCAAAGTAGAGATATTTTGACTGTAGACAAAACTTGTATGCAGACTAGAAAGGACCGGAGGGAGTACATGTGAAACTGCTGCAAACGAGGCGATCACCCTGGGAATAATGCTAGTACGAATTGTTTTGCATGTTCATCCAATGCCAGTGATACAAGAATTCAAACTAATCAAAATAAATTCATTCATACACGGTCGGATTTCATATAAACATGCCAGATTTCATTACATTTCATACATTCTTCAACTAAAAAGGGGTGAGCTAGAGGTATAATTAATGAACCGAAGCTACCCACCTGTGTCCGGTTGAGCCGAACAGAAGCTTCAGTGACTTAACTGTAGGTGCAGTTGCGTAACTGACATGTGGCCCAGATGCCTGTTGGGCCCACGTGTTAGTCAGCCAACTGCACCAGCAGTTAAGTAGAAGCATCGTCCTTCTCCAACATGGCTCTCTGACTCCATGTCGCCGCCAAGAAGCTAACCGGTCGTCAATGGTCAACCCTCCTACCTTGGCTTCAACCGGATGGTAGCAGCGGTGGCCTTACTTGGACCCGAGCGGCGGCAACCTACCGTATTCTACCCTTCCTCATTTTCTGTGTGGTGCGGCCTCGTTGGCAGTGGGGCGGGGCCTCGGCGGAGCCGGCGATGTCCTCTATCTCGTAGCCGGCGGGCGGCGCCTCGGCAGAGCGGGGGAAATCCTCCCCCTCCTTGCCGGCAGGGTGGGGCCTCAGCTGAGCCGGCGATGTCCTCTGCCTCGTTGTTGGTGGGGCCGGGCCTCGGCGGAGCCGGCGGTGTCCTCTGCCTCATTGTTGGCGCCGCGGGGCCTCAGCGGAGCAGGGCCTCATCAACGCCAGTGGAGCGGGGACTCGTCGGAGCCGGCATTGTCCTATGCCTCATCCTCGGTCTCGCCAAACAGCGCCTTGCCCGCTTCATCTCCCTATTTGTAGGCGGCCGCAGCCTCCGCCACCCGCATGCGGTACCGCCAGCGCTCGAGTGGCCATCGCGGGCGGAGCGGTACGAGTCAAGCAGCGCCTCTTGCTCTGCCCGCTCTGCGGTGATCCGCTCCTCCGCCTGCAGGCGCTCCTGTAGGAGATGGTGGTTGTAGGCGGCATCGGCTGTGCCTCCCGGAACTGCTCCTCACGCTTCTGCCTCACTGTGTCCATATATTGGGCACGATCCTCACTGATGGTCATGGTGCAATGCACTTGCGAGGATGGCGCGGAGGAGGGCGTTGGCGCCAGATCGTCGACTACCATGTTCTCCATTGGGATGTCGTCATCCTCCGGCTGCCTGCCGGCCAGCCAGTTGGCAGCAATGGCTGCCATCTCCTTGTGGTCCATCGTCCGCCCATCCCGAAGAGCGCTGGAGCGTGAGGAAGCCATGGTGGGCAGTAGTGATGTGGACAGGAGAAAGGGAACGGATGCGGATGACTGCGACTATGGCTGACGCAGCAGTTTATATAGCAATGGTGGGCGGCGGAGGGACGGACGTGTGGCACCGGAGTAGCCGCCTCGGCAACTGCGTATCATTAATGTGGGCGGCAGATGGACAGACGGACGGTCGTTTGAAGGCGGAGCAATCACCTGCACCGGGAAGCGGGGCGGGCGGCGCTGAGCATTTCGGGTGGAAAGCGCACGCGGTCGAGGGAGGCGGTCTGGGTGGGCCAGGGCAGTCAGACTCGTGCTTGGCAGCGGGTTGGTCTAGTAGCCGTACATGCTAGCTCGCAAGAGAGCTCGCCGAGCTGAGCGACAACAATCACACGATGGACGTAGCTTCCGACCCGGAGCCGGCGCCACTGTCCAAGCCAGTTCATGCCGTGTTCACCATAGAGCAGGTGCTGCCGGACTTCGATGCCCTAAAGGCGCAAGAGCTACCAGTGCAGGAGGACCTGTGCTGCAACCTCCGTATTCTCAACGAGCACCGGTGAACAAGCGAACAACAATGCCATCGCGTACATGTGTCCATATGATCCTGACTTCCCGAATGAGTAGCGGGCGCTGTATCAGACCATCCATAGGGCCCGCGAGGCCCTCTCCGTCGTCCTTCGAGTTGTTTCGCTCACCGTGGCGCCGCCATCTCGCGTTATCAACATGGTCAACGGACATGAGGATGAGGAGATGACTTTACTTGGAGAGGATGACAGTGGGGACCCACCTGGGCCATAGCCGCACGTACGCAAGTGCCTCCTTATTATATAAAACTATTTTTTTTGCTTCCTCCTGGTTTCCTGACATCACGGTCCCACACCATTGTCAGCGTGTGTAGTGAATAAACAAGAGAATTGCACAAGAAGTGGCCGACAGCTGGGACCAAGCAGCTCGAGCAATATTTGTGTTTTTGAGGTGTGAGCACTGCAGAGTGTTTCTTAAGCGATGTTTAGCCCAGATATTAATTTTTCTCCTCTGAACAACAACGAAAACATCACTGTAGGTATTAACTGGGCGGGTTGTGGCCCATCTAGCCCAGGCCAGATATCCAGCCCAGATATTAATTTTTTTCAAGCTCAAAATGGCTAGCCCAGCTATACTTTTTTAGGAATACCCAGGCAAGGTCAAGTTGTTATTCTCCGTTCCGCTGGGCTGCAAATCTTTCCTAGGAGGGATGCATTAGGCTTAATAAGAAAATGAGCTTTAAGAAATAATAAATGGGATGTAATTATAAAAACTGGGTAGTAACTATAAAAAGTGCACTAAACACGTAATTACTTTATAAAATATTTTTTTTGGATATTGAAAATTTAAATTTCATTAATTGTTGCGAGCGCAATGTTTCATTGGATTTTTACGTGATATAAATTTATATTGAAATTGTATTTAATCTGACTAGAAATTTCGTGATAAAAATATTTCGGATCCCATCAAAATGTGGGAAATTTTTATTGAATTCTGTTTTTAACGGTTGGTTGAAATGGGCTATACTTTTAACAAACTGTAAATGGGCTGTAGTAAATTCCATTAGAATTCAAAAATGGGCTGCACATTCTTACAAATCTCAAATGGGCTATAAGTTCTCCGCCACACACTTGTGGCCTTACTAAGTTGACGCGTCCCCTAAAAAAAGAGAGTTGATGCGTATGCAAGGCTTTGTCAACTTATAGTCAACACACGGTTCTAGCAGCAGCGGCCGTTGGATGTCCATCCAACGGATGCCGTGCTTCTTCTTCAATCTGGAATATCCTAGCTTCACCCGCCCCAAAAATGATTCCTCCCCCTAACATCTGGGGTGCACTGTTTCGGAAGCTGGCCTGTGGGCCTACTAAGTTGACGCGTACCAAGGGCTTTGTCAACTTAGTCAATATAAAAATTTCTAGTTGAAGTGACCATACGATGTCCATCCAATGGCCGTCGTGCTTGTTCAACCTCTGGTCTTCTTGCTCCAGCCGCCCAAAGCAGCGCCGGCCGTTCCGCCTGCTCCTGCCTCCCGTGGCCGGTTGTGCTGTCGCGGAGGCCTCACCGCCCCCTACTACTCCCATCGCTGGCCAGGCAATCCCTCCACTCACCCACACCCCCTATTATTCTACGGCGATGGCAGCCTCACACCGCAGGCGAACCAGTGAACCCTCGTACTCCTCTCCGTGTGGGTATCCACTGCCGCGTCTTCCCCGGCTCCCCGTCGTCCCCTTCCTAGGACTTGCCGTCCCACTACCGTGGTGCTCTCGGCGCGATGTGGTCAAAGTGGTCAATGACTGTAACGCCCCGGATACAACTTTCCATATTCGTAACTCCGACTCTTGTCATTTCCGGCTATGTGATTTATTATTTCCTCCGTGGTTGGGTTTTTGTCTGTTGTTTTCCATTTTGTTCTTGCTATGCATCTCGTCTCATGTCATCATTCGCATTGCATCGACATTGTTTTCATAAAATTTGCATCCGCTCGTAGTTGCCGTGTCCCCCCTTGCTTTCATTGACTGTTCCGAGACCAATTGGGTTTTCGCTTCCCTCTTGACCGTGACCACCTAACCTCTATTGCCAGCTCGCAGCCCCCTCGCGCACGTGTCTGAAACTTCTCCCGGACCCGACCCGCTCAGTCATCACCGTTGGATTCAGATCATCCCCAAACATCTATAAAACATCTTCGTTTTCTTATTTGAGCTTCCCTAGCCTATTTTTCTCGACCGCCCGATTTTGATCGGACGGACCGGATAGCCCCTAAACCAAACCCACTTGCTATATATATAGATGCATAACCCTAGAACCTAGGGATCCTATCCCATCCTCCATTCCTTGTCCGCCGCCGCCACTCCCCTTCCATCGGGATCCCACCTGCCCAAACCACCGCCGCCATCGTCCACTTGTTTTCAGCGCCACCCAATCAGCACTTCAGCCCGCTCCTCCCTCCTTCCAAATCCATCGATCCATTCAACAACGGGTCTTGCTCCTCCTCCATCCCCTCGCGCCCATGGAGCCCGAGCCCCTGCAGCCGCTCGAGGCCTCGTGCACCCCTCCCGGCCTCCTCGCTGGAGTCTTTGCCCCGTCGAGCCCCCAGTAGATGAGTCGCCGTCGGCCTCCTTTTTCCTCTCCCCTGTTTTCCTCTCCTACCTCCTCTAAACTCTCTCCCTCCCCTGTTTGTTTTTCTCCTCTGCCAGGAAACGAACGGGATTCGCCCCTGCTGCCATGGTCGCCGGTGCAAGGTTCTGCACCGCCTCGTGCTTTCTTCCCCGCCGCACTCGGTCGGCCAGATCCATTCGTTCTTGATGCCCCTTTACCCGGATCCAGCCGTCGTCCCTCGCCTCGTCCGCAGACGCAGCCCGAGCGCCTCCTCTGGCCTCGTCTGCCCCATCCCCGTCGAAGGCCCGCTGTCTCTAGGCCATCCCCGTCCTCCGCATCACCATGGAGCTCCTGGAGGTTCCCATCTCCTCCGCCTCGTTCCAGGGAGGGAAGCCCTCACGCCCGCTCCTCCCGTCGCCCCGGGCTCCAAGTTCGCCGCCGCCGCAACCCTGCATCCCATCTCCGCCTCCCCTGCTGCTGCGAGCACTGAAGGACGAGGACGAGCCCCTGCCTCCTCGCCTCCCCGACACGAACTGGCCCGATCCGGCCATCTTCGATGCCTCCTCGCCGGATCCCGCGCGTCAAGTCCGCCGCCCGCTGCCGTCTTCCCGGCGAACCTCGCGTGCACCCCTGCCTCCCCTGCATCACGCCGCTGCTTCCCTGCTTCAACCGCTGCTGCCTTCTTCGTCCACAGGCGCACACGCTCACGTTGACTGCGTCCACATCGACCGAGTGGCCTCCCCTGCTCGCGTGTGCTGCATCCCCCCAGTCGGCCTCCATTTGCTTCCAATCGGGCCTCAGCCCATGGGTGAGCTCCCCACAGCCCCCCCACTCTGTTTAGCCCAGCATGCACTAGTTTCTGCCTGATAACATTTTTTTCCTGACCTGCGATTTTGCTAATTTTCCATAGATTTACAGATTTGTAGAAAAACCCCTAGACTTCATGCATTTAATAACTCATGAACCGTGTATCACATGTAAATAATTTATATATGCAAAATGCTTAGAATTTCATCTAGTTTCATAATATCCCACTTTCATCCATGTTTAAAATGTTTAAATTGTTGTTTGTTTAAATTTGCTCAAATGCCATGCTAAAATGACTTATTTCATAACTAAATAACCGTAGCTCCAATTTTAATAAACTTTATATGTAAATGGGGTGAAAAAATGCATAGATTAACTTGCTGCACTTTGTTTTACTGTTTAACAACTCTAAAATTGTGTTTAGGGCAGAACAGTACCAAATCTAAAATATGCACATGAGGATTTTTTGGAATTGTTGTCTGTTGTTCTGGCCTCATTTAAACTTGCCTAGATAGGTAGTTTTCATATGTTTCATCTCTTGACATGTTTAACAACATTTAATATTGTTGTGTACCTAAATAAGAGTGAACTAAATAACTCGATGTGGTGTTTTGTCAATATGCAACTCGTTGCATATTGAGCTCCACTTAATTTGTAGTGTTGTTTGTTGCACTTTGCCATGCCATGCCTCATTAAACCAGACATGCATCATGCTTGATTGTGCATCATGCCATGTTTATGCTTGTGTGTTTACCATGTTGTTTGTTTCTTTCCGGTGTTGCTTCTTAGTTCCGGTAATGTTGCGATTGTGAGGATTCGTTCGACTACTCCCGTTCGTCTTCTTCATGGACTCGTTCTTCTTCCTAGCGGGATTTCAGGCAAGATGACCGTCACCTTGGATCTCACTACTATCATTGCTATGCCAGTTGCTTCGCTCTATCGCTATGCTGCGTTACCTATCATTTGCTCTTCAAGCCTCCCAAATTGCCATGTCAGCCTCTAACCTTTTCACCCTTCCTAGCAAACCATTGCTTGGCTATGTTACCGCTCTGCTCAGCCCCTCTTATAGCGTTGTTAGTTGCAGGTGAAGTTGAAGATTGCTCCATGGTGGACAGGATTATGTTGGTATATTACAATATATCTTATATTATTAATGCATCTATATACTTGGTAAAGGGTGGAAGACTCGGCCTTATGCCTGGTGTTTTGTTCCACTCTTGCCGCCCTAGTTTCCGTCATACTGGTGTTATGTTCCCGGATTTTGCGTTCCTTACGCGGTTGGGTGATTTATGGGACCCCCTTGACAGTTTCCTTTGAATAAAACTCCTCCAGCAAGGCCCAACCTTGGTTTTACCATTTGCCTCACCTAGCCCTTTTTCCCTTGGGTTTCCGGAGCCCGAGGGTCATTTTTATTTACCACCCCCCCGGGCCAGTGCTCCTCCGAGTGTTGGTCCAAACTAGAGCACCGCGTGGGACCATTCCTTGGCAACTTGGATTACGTCGGTTCCTGTACGCTTCACTTATCCGGTGTGCCCTGAGAACGAGATATGTTCAGCTCCTATCAGGATTTGTCGGTGCATCGGGAGGCTTTGCTTGTCTTGTTTTACCATTGTCGAAATGTCTTGTAAACCGGGATTCCGAGACTGATCGGGTCTTCCTTGGAGAAGGTATATCCTTCGTTGATCTCGAGAGCTTATCATGGGCTAAGTTGGGACACCCCTGCAGGGTATTATCTTTCGAAAGCCGTGCCTGCGGTTATGGGCAGATGGGAATTTGTTAATGTCCGGTTGTAGATAACTTGACACCAGATCCAAAGTAAAATACATCAACCGCGTGTGTAGCCGTGATGGTCTATTCTCGGCGGAGTCCGGGAAGTGAACACGGTTTTGGGTTATGTTTGACGTAAGTAGGAGTTTAGGATCACTTCTTGATCATTGCTATCTTCATGACCGTTCCGCTTGCTCTCTTCTCGCTCTTATTTGCGTATGTTAGCCACCATATATGCTTAGTCGCTGCTACAACCTCACCACTTTACCCCCTTCCTTACCCATTAAGCTTTGCTAGTCTTGATACCCATGGTAATGGGATTGCTGAGTCCTCGTGGCTCACAGATTACTACAACAACAGTTGCAGGTACAGGTTATGCGATGATCATGACGCGAGAGCGATGTTACTTATTTTGGAGTTCTTCTTCTGCTTCTTCTTCGATCAGGGGATAGGTTCCAGGTCGGCAGCCTGGGCTAGCAGGGTGGATGTTGTTTGAGTTTCTGTTTATCTTTCATCCATAGTCGGATGGTGCTCTTATGTAAGATGATGTTGTATTGGTGTGGCATTGTATGCCTCTTGTATGTATCCCCATATATTATGTAATGTTGATGTAATGATATCCACCTTGCAAAAGCGTTTCAATATGCGGTTCTATCCTTGATTGGACCTTTGAGTCTCTTTAGGATAGTATTGCATATTGGGCGTGACAAGTTGGTATTAGAGCCTCGACCGACCATAGGAGCCCCCTTGATTGTTGGCCGTTGTTGAGTCTAGAAAAAAAACTATTTTGAGTCTTAGGATTATATATATCGGAGAGTAGGATTCTTTTTACTCCCCAGCCCATTCGTCGCTCTGGTGAGGTCTCCTGACGTAGATGTTTTGACTTTCCTCTCCTCAAATTTTCACTAAATTTTTTTTAGGATCACGCGGGTATCTTGGAATTGTTCCGATGGTTTTGTGACGAGAACATTGTTCTTGGTGCCTCCTGTCTTTTATGTGGAAGTGACCCGGGGATTTGAGCTCTGAGGTGTTGTCATCACAATTTTATCGTTGCAGTCCTGGAATACCTGAGTTTTGCCGACATCAAAAATCTCTTTTATGCAGTTGTTGGTGAGATAACCTCGACGCCACCCAGTACTGGGGCGGGAGTTCGGGAGTATTGCCATAACTCGTATAATGGATGCTTTTCGAAGGTTGAGGTACACGATTTCCAAAGGTTTCTTGGTTATGTGTTGACGGATGGATACAGCTAGATGTAGGGATTGTTAGTTTGGGTGAGATATATTGCTTCCCCTGTATCCCCAACACCAGATTGCATAACCAGAAATTTCGGGAATTTATAGGTGGGAATTCAAGTAGCTCCTAGAATATCTTTCCGACAGATGCATGATATGGGATTAGGTAAATCTCTATCATATGATTTGTTCTGGCTTATTCTGCAAGCCAAATCCTTTGTTTTGTTTTATTTGTGGTATTCGAGTTGCTTCAAAGTCAAGTGTTGATTACATACCTTTCAAGCGGTGTTCTCATATTTCTATGGGAGTACTAATCCTTCTTGATCATCGAGGTCGTCATGTTAATTCTTTTTCAACCGGTGTGCTTCTCTTCAAGTGGTTCCGATCATTTTCAACATCCGCAAGTTTTCTCACCAGTGTTTGTTTCATCCATTCAAAGTTGTCTTTGTTTTCCCCGCCATCCCACCCTTTTCTTCAAGGACTCAGATTTCTTAATCGAGTATCCATTTTATTGATGGGAAGACTCGCCATTCTTTTCAGTCAAGGTTCTTAGCCGGTGATTTCCCATGAAGATGCTCAACAGTTTCAAGTTCATCATTCTTCATTCTCGTATTCTTCTCCGGTGGATTAATTTCAAGTTTCGGTGTTGATCATATCTCTTCCTGTTGTTTCACATATCTTCCCAAGTGAATTTCTTATCCAAGGCTCTCTTATTTATTCACCTCTCCCAGTTCATATCCGGAGTGTTGAAGATATCTTGGAAGATTTGTGTTTCCATTCAAGCCATTTAATTCAACCGGTGCAATCTCCCCTTTCAATCTCATTCAATGGTGTTTTCTTTTAGTGGGCCCTAACCCACAGGTCTTTTCCCAGGATCTTACCTGACTCTTCTAATTCTTTTCGGAGTTATTCTCAAATTCATTGCAAAGTTTTACGTAAGAATGAATTATCATCAGTCAAATGTCTTTGTCCAAGATCGCTTTCAAATTCTTTTTCATTGTTGGCTCAACCTCTTCGCTTTTCATTCTTCCGGAGCATCTCAGTAATTTTGGTGGTCTTTCTCGTCGTCAGTTGAAGATTAAAGAAGGATTTCTCCTAAATCTTGGTCCGTTCTCTTGAATATTCATGGTTCTAGCGTTATTGCCATCCTCTCATAATTGTTTTCGATTGTGAGAATTCTTTTCACCCATCCGGATCTATTCAGGAGTCTTTTCAGTTTGATT